>NC_053452.1:103414493-104014493 GCF_015227805.2 Hirundo rustica
ATGTACAGATGAGATTGTGTTTCCCTCTCTCTTTAGCACTTGTAATCAAGCTTCCAGTCCTTCCCTTTCTGAAGAGAGCAATTTGATGCAGTTGTGCTGTTGGAACGCAGTGGTGTAAATCTGAGCTTGCCTGGCTACTTTGGCCTTTAGCAATAACTGAACTGAACTTTACTTCTGCAGACCAGTGAGCAGTTCTGATGAAGGCTCAGTTTTATATGAGCAGTTCTGATGAAGGCTCAGTTGCTAGTCTTTTGAGAGATTACTAGGCTATTCAGAAGAAAAAAACTCCCCAAATCTGTTGTTTTTATTGAATTTCCCCTATTTTCCTTTCCTCACCCAGCAGGAGCCTGCCACTCTGAAACCAACTAAAATAATATTGTCAAGTACATGTTATGCAAAAAATACGTATTAGACTTCATATGACACATAGCATTAACCTTGATTCTTATTACAAATTCATTGAAAGAAACAAAACATATCGTTGTGTTTGGGAACAGAACTGTTTACTTGTCAGTTTAGATCTGTTAGGCACCTAATGGGATATCAGTGGCCTTAGCCAGAGCTGACAAGAGGTGAGGGAACAAACACACTCCTTTAGAGTACAGCATTAGTCAGAGGAGTAACAGGGAACCCCTTCACTCCTCCTTCCTAGTGCCAATAACTTACATCATGAGGAATGGAAAGTGACTACTAGGTGACAGAGAAAAGGGGTCACTTTTAATAAGACTGATAGGAGAAGCCTGAGACCTGGCCTGTGTTTTCTGGCTCCTGAAAGCTAACTCTCCTGCCTGTAGCACAGCTTCTGACTTGATTTGTCATCTAAAGCAAAATCCCTCTCAGAAGGTGGGGGCATAGATTTTTAAAATTAATCCTGGTTATATTTAGGGTATTCAAGTCTCTAGGTATGGTTTCAATGCTAGGGGTTTCTTTAAAGCTTTTAGGCCAACATTCATTGATAACATTAAAACACAGGTATAAATAATTTATATTTTTTAAGAGTTCTCTCTCTTGTACCAACAGCCAGAGCATAAACTTCACAAAAATGCTGTCCTCAGCAATTCAATAAACTTTAAATTTTTTGTCTATTCCCAGTGCTGACATTCCTCACTTACTCCAGTTGTGTCCCTGACAATCACTGGCTTGATATGGGTTAGGTCCTTCAGGAGCCTGCAGAGCTCAGGCAGAGGACCCATGGCACTGCCCCATCCCATTTCAGTTAAGCACCTTGTTCTGAAATGTGATTTTCTCGTTACTTGAGGCTGAGAAGATGAGAAAGCCACTCCTCACAGACTTCCAAAGGACAGGTTCCATTCAGAGGTTTGACCAAGTGTTTTAAGAAGACAGTTCCCTGCCTGTGCCTGGGGAACTGTCTCCTAGCTGGCATGGCTTGGGCTACAGTCATTTTTCTTGCTAATGAGTGGAGCCTCTAGCTTTGGAATGGCTGCATAACCTTTTGGCTGGAGCAGAAGAGGAAATTCACCTTCCTTTTTCTTGCTTTAATTTTCTGTGGGTTTGATTTATTTATTTTTATGTGAGAGGTATTGTGCAACGTTGAGCAATACCTTCCTAGCTATGTCACTGTTCTTGCCAGTTGACATTATTAAGGCTGCTGCTAATTTCTTCCCTCTGTCTTGCATTTCTGTCTCTTTGTGAGGTGAGGTGGGGGTGGAGGCTTTCCCCAAGGAGCAGAGGCTGGTGCCGTGCAGAGCATTGGGAGCCACCCCAGCTCTGCACTGGAGAATTTCTACTCACATCAAGCAGCTGTTCCATCAGCCAGCTACTCACCTCTTGAACATCTCCAGTGGAGCCAAAAATAGACCTGTGGATCAATTCAGCTCCCACTGAGTTTGATGGGATGTTTTTCAGTGATTTCTAATGAGATCTGGATAACAAGCATTTCTGCAGAGAGGCCCTGTCTCTAGCCTAGAAGGAGAAGAAACTAACATGTGGTTTCTCCTTTTCACATAGGGTTATTCCCCCAAATCTTGCAAGTAAGTGAGTATGTGGCCTGCATAGCAAAGGAGACACAGTGGTCCATAGAATTTAACATTGACAGTGTCGGCTCCCCAGCCCTGTGTGTGTAGCTATTCAGTATTAGAACATTCAAAATAATTATACCTTTGAAATACTTCATTTGAAGTTGAAATTACTTTCTTTCATGAACTGTTTCTAATTATTGTACTTCAGGTGACAAATTAAATGTCATTTGAAGCAATTATACCAAATACTCAAAAAAAAATTATACCTAGGTATGTCAATTAATATAATTAAGTCAAAAGTTACATTCCACAGCTGATTCAGCTTTTCCATTACAGCCTTGAAATTGCACATGAGTTGAAAGCAACATTTGAACAAATCTGTAGCAAACCAGAACACTAAAGGGCTTATTTATTTTTATGTATTTATTAGACAAATTGGGAAAAGCATGAGAGATCCTACATGAATAAGAAGGAATAATATAATGATCTTTTTCAGAAACTGGCTTTTTTTCCCCCTTTTAACTTCAATAATTTTGTTTGTCAAAGGTCTATAAAGGAACTCGTTGTTCCTGAGCCTCCACTGTTTCTTCATGGAAAAAGCAAACAAACATATTCTAAAGGGATTTATGTGTTAGTTTTAGTTTCACAATGGATATAATGTAGAGATTCAAGTGAAGCAACAGCATGCCAACTTTCTCCTTTCTAAATAGCCCCTAAAACACTGCTACCCTTTCTTGAACCACTTGGTTAACGAGGAGCTGGGGTCAATAGTCTTCTCTTCCTTAGAAAGAAAAACAGATCATGAAGCCTGACATTTTTGATGTGCAAAACTCCACACCTCTGGACACAGGCAGACCAAGAGAGTAAACCTTCTTTGCTAATTGCTCTGAGAGCCGTCAGTATGCTTCAGTGTGCTTCTCTACCTTGTATTTACACTTCTCAGGTTGGTTTCCTTGGCTGTCACAGGAGCTGCCTGGTCTACCTGGTTAAGCATTTACCCAGACTTGCTGTATTGTGGTGTTTTGGTTGACATCACCTGTAAGAGGTACATGATCTTTATTGAATGCCAGAGAGATGATCAGTCCAGTCTTTGGCAGATGACAGTCCCCAAGCCATTTTTGCACAGATGTCTTCATTCATTTTACTCAGAGAGCAGCCAGTGCTGCCAAGGAGGCAAGTGTGCCTGAGAAGTGGTGCAGGGGTGCTCGAGAAAAGCCATGACACTGCACAGAGAGCATGAGCTGCCAGCAGGCAAATGCAAGGCACCACTTAGTTCCCCCAAACACCCAGGGAACAACAGTGTGACCACTGGCTACAGCATACTTCCCCAAAAACAACACTAAAGGACTTGGCTTTCACAAGTAATTTTACTCCAGTTTGTTTTGGGGTTTTTTGTTTTGTTGTTTTTTGTTTTGTTGTTTTTTGTTTTTTGTTTTTTTTTTTTTGTTTTGGTTTTGGTGTTTTTTTTTTTTTTTTTTTTTTTTTTTTTTTAATAGCATTGTCAATTAACAAGTTTAAACCAACAAAAGTGTCATGAAGTATAATCCTATGGCATTTTTGAAACTCGTCTGATTTCTAAGTTTTCTTAAATCATAATAATGAATCTGTGGTCCAAAAAGCCTATCTATCTCTGAGAAAAAGTACTACACTTTGACAAAATTAAGGGAGAGAACATGAGCCATAGATAGGATCTAGAGTTCTTGAAAGGTGCTGAAATTACAGCACAAGAGACAGGTGGTGCTCATTAACTCACAGATCAAATTCCACGTGTTTTGTCTTCTCTCCTTGCTGGTTAGTTTCCATAATCGAAAATAAAAATAATCTAAAGGAATGTATATATTGCTCCTCCTTTCATATGAAAGCATTAGTCCCTCATGCTCTTTTAAAGGATGAGTTACAATGTTTGACCTATGGTTTGGAACCCAGTATGGGATGCAGGTGCTGAGATGCCATAATAATGAAGGCAACGGTGAAAATACCCCTACAGATAAATATTCACAATGGGGAACCCAGAGACAAAACGAATGTTTCAGAAAACTAGCAGTGCAAGAAGCTGTGAAAAACCAGGGACTAATTACCATGTTGAGAGCCAGTTTCACATTGCCACAGTGGTGAACAGTTAAAAAAAAAAGTACATTGCTAAGTGTATATGTTTAAAAGATCCATCTAGATGTATAATAAGAGATCTATGCTATTTTAAATTATAATGAAGAAATGTGCATGCATTTGTTTTTTTCTGGAAAGCTGTCTGTATTTGGAGTTGATTTTGAACTGTACAAAGGAGGGAGGTTAAAAGACCTTTTTCTAAACCTTCTGTCAAAATGAAAAATAATAAATCTTGGTGACTTCAGGATAAGCTAATACCTGGGCAGATGAGGAACTCACTCAGTAAAAAAGCGAAATGTAGCACCTATGTTTATTTTATTAAAACACTAAAAGTAAATATGGAAAAAGAAAATAGAGCTACATTATATTTGCTGAGAGAATATTAAAGCTTTAGAAAAATACCTCTGAAAACACAAGCTATTAATATGTACATTAGCATACTTTCATTAATAGGCAACTAGGATAAAGATTCTGTAATTAGTCTCTTGAGACTAATGGAATGTTCAGCTATCTCTTAGATACCTATTTCTACTTACAATTTTTCACTTCTATTTAAAATTTAAAAAAAAAAAAAACCACCACAACAAACCCCCCTCACCAAAACAACAAACCATAAAACCCTAAAATTCCTAACTACACAAAAATAGATTAAAAAGTATTTACTCAAGAAAAATAAGGAAGTATTTCCAGGCAGATATTTAAAAGGTATGAGTATGCAGGCTTGTTTAGGACAACATGCAGTTGAAAATATTTTTAAGGGATTTTGCGAATTTAAGGCCTTATAATTGCCAGATAAAGACAAGTGGTGAAATCAGCAACAGAAAAACATTGGCATTCATGATACAGCACTCATCACTTGACAGTCTAGAGAGACTTCAAATGCTACTCTGTTTATAATGAAACATCCTTTTAATATAATTCCATTGTTTCAGTTCCAACTGAATGGCAAATGGTGCGTCTGTAATTTACAGATATAATTTCTGTGGATTTTTAAAATTGCTATTACACTGATTTGGTTGATAGAAACTTGACAAAATACCTTATCTTTGACGAACTACAGCCAGAAAGCTGGAACATGACTTTGCTAACTCGCATACTCAGTTTCTCTAATGGCAGTCATGATAAAAGTAAACCTAGAAAAGGCAAATAGACACAACAGCCTTCCCACATAATTTCCGCCCCCCTTCCCATAATTTAAGTGTACTAGAACTAGAATGTCTTTTAGCATTCACAGTCTTTTCCATCTACTTGCCAGTCATTACGATGAGATTTTTATTAGCCTGATCCCCTGATAATTAAAGTAATCAAAGGGGTCTGGGCAACATGTTATTCATGTAGTGTGAAGTTCTCCAGAGATGTTATTCCATAAAGGTCTGGCAAACCAGTATAAAGGCAGCTGGGGCAAACAACCTCTCTTCAGTCTTTCTCTTGGTAGGTGAAGCATTAACATTTAAAAAGTTCTCAGTTGAATTTTATTCAGTGCGTCTCAATACTACACCAAGTTCCCGGTAAATTGCTCTCTGAGGGCAAAAGCAGCTTTGTGGTTGATGAAACTTGGCAGATCAGGATAAAAGCCCTTTACTTGTCCCTGATCTTTCCCACTATTTTACTTCCTAACCAGGTTGGTGTTGTATACATAGAGTACCTAAATCAAATATTTATGACTTAAATTATAATGGTGACAGAAATAAGTTAGAATGTCTGACAACATTTGTCCATTTACAAACAGATTGTCTTTCTCCTAATATTTGGTGAGGGTTTTTATCAAGTTACCCCTTGCTAAAAGCCCAATGAACTGTGTTTTTTTACCTGTCTTCTGACTGTCTTGAATGATACTTGCTAATTATACATTACTTTATAAACATTTAATTAAGCTTGGAAATAGTCCAACATGAGTGGGCATATTTTCTTATCCCTGTCTGGGAGATAGGTATCAGAAGTGTAGATAAGACAAGCAACTTACCTATGAAATAAGGGCACACAATTCTGATTGAAACATATCTTTCATGCTAAATTTAATTCACAGTCCTGCCTACACGAAATGCATAAAATACTGAAAAATAAGTCTCTGGAAAATATTTCACAACTAATACTTTAAGTTCTGTAAAACTTTTTATTGAATAAATCAAGTGGCCCATGCAAAATAATGTGCTATTATCTTAATAGGTTCCTTAATCAGAAAATTGAGTAGCATATTTCATGAATATGCTCTACAAGTTCATTAGTCATGAAAGAAAAGTTTAGCCATCTCTAGCTCAGATATTTTATTTATGAAACACATCAAACTTATTCCACACATGTGGACATCATAAACCCCAGGATGGTTAGTTGGAGCTTTCTGGTTGGTGCATGCTTGAGGTTAAGTGTCAATATGTCCTAAAATTCTTCCTCCTGGTGCTGATCATGAGGTGCACACACATTTATTCTTCAAAAAAATGATTTAGGGTATGTTAGGCAAATCTCTATCTAGCTGGTGCACTTGTCAAAGTATAAGAAAATGTTTCCAGTGCCCATTGCTCTTCTCCAGGTTTACTGTGTCGGTAAAATTGTTATTCTACTTTAAGTCCATAATTGCCTGGACAATTCTTTTTTTGCAAGGAATTTCAATGACTGAGATAGAGAGTGGGGTGTAATGTAATTCTGATGATCATTACCTATGGCAATAGTAAAGATAACTTAGACAAAACACAAGCACCAATATTAATAGTCTTTTTTGTACCTGTTTTAAGTGTTAAGTGCCTTTTCATCATTATAGTAAACCAAACTGATTCAATCTTAGCAAATTTTATAATAGAAGAAACAAAAATGTATGCAAATGTGAAAGTCTTATCGCCTGTCAGCCTTAAAGAATAATCTATTATCTGAGTTGCTCTGAAATTCTGATTTACTCCAGTTCTCTGCATCCCAGTGGATTTTTCAGATATTGATTTGAATATGACTGCACACAATTAAAACAAATTATTTCCCAAGAGTGTATGAAGCTATTTACCATTTTGCCTCAATAGCTAGCTGCCATAATTTACCAGCCCAGAGCCTTGCAATTCTTTCATTTGTTAAATACATTGAAAGAATTATTTTTTGTTTCACTTGTCAGCTGTGACTTTAATGTATATTTCTTTCTTCCTTGATATTGTGCATTTGTTCTGTTCTGGGTTAAATGGCAACTGCCATTTCTTATTAAAATCCTTTTTCTTTTTTGGCCTTTAAACCTACTTCCTCACACAGACTCAATAACAAGTTTCCAATCTTCCTTAATTGTAAAGACAATCAAGAAAACAATGAGAGTGATTTGAACTGAATAAAGGCTTAAAAGGAATAAAGACAGGACATAAGGAAAGTAAGAAAACAAGTATAAGTTCAACATAGAACAATTCTTGAGTACTTGACCCTAACCAACTCACTGTTTAAGAGCTTTAAAATAAGTATCAAACATATGAAAGATGAGATGAAACCCAAACCATGCTTAGATGGCAATTCTAATCAAATGGAAGAAAGTTTTAAATTTGATTTGGAGAGGACTGGTCATAAATATGCATGGGGAATCAAAAGCTAGATTCCTATACACAGACTTGAAGTGAGAAAGAGAGGAAGTAGGAGACTACAACAGTGATAACAGAGAGGAAGAATAATTGGGAAAACTAATATGTTTATGTAGAAATGTCAGGAGCATGAAAGCTAACAGAAAGAACTACAAGATTCAGAGTGTCTGTAAAGCTATGATATACATGACACCAGGACATGGTGATACAGAACATTGGAATTGTTACAGGAAAGCTTGGCTTACTTAACAAATACGGAGAGAATAAATGGGATAAAATGTCATGTCATGTAATTAAGACTATATATAGTTATTAAGAAGCTCAAGAGGATACAAGAAGAGGATTTGCTAAAAATCTTTCAGTAAAAACAAATGCTTACAAAAGGAGAGTTATCAAGCTAAATTTCTACCATGGATCACCTAATCAAAAGTCCCACCGTCCCACCCCCCCCTTTTTTTTTTTTTAAGCATATTAAGAATTGTAATGGAAGAAACGTGTCAACACTGGTTAATAGGAAAGAAAGTATAGAAAGAGAAAAAATATCCTTCAAACTCTTTGGAAAGAACAGATAAAATCTCTTTCAAAGTTGTAATATCTTACCAGGATCACAGTTACGCCCTGAAAAATGGGGAGGAACCTCCACCTTATTTGGAAAAAAATAATGGAGGGCAGCAGGGCAGGCAGGACTTGCGACTGCCCCAGTGTATGTTGGGCATCATTCCCATCTGATATGTCTCCAGATAGAAATAAGCTACATTTTTCTTGCTTGTGTATGCTCATGGTGCACAGTTCTCAAATTATATTGAAAAGAAAATGTATTGAACTTCAATGTCTGCCTCTGAATAGTTTGCATTTCAAAAGCATTTGTAGATATCAAAGGTAAGTAATGCAACAGATAACAGTCATTCAATAGCCTCATTAAAATAATTGCTGTGTTTAAACCAGAAAACTTTTGAGGTATTTTTATACTTTGTGGTGTTCACTGAGAAAGGAAGTTTATCTGTGTATGTATACGTGGGTCTTTATAAAATCAGTGCAAGCATTTTATTTGGGGAAAAGCATGCCTTGTGAATATGAATGTTTGAAGTGACTGGGTCCTAACTCTAAAACTATCCCATCACCTCTAAGGTTCACCTCTCAGTAGTGTCTGCAGGGTGTAGTCTGCTGAATTCTCCTTCATATAACTACAAAAGCCTAGATACAGGCTTGTGATGAGATGATTGGTCAGGAACGGGAATTGAGGAGAAACAGTTTTGCTAAAACTTATAATGGAGAAATAAAATAATTATGCTTAGGAAAATTAAGTATTGGAAGATAGAAAATTAATGATATAAGAATAGAATACCCCAAAACCACAGGACTTGCATATAGGGCTTCTTAATAAGGTAATGTGAAAATTAGTAAACCATACAAAATCAGGCTATTGCTGTATAATGGTGAACTGTCCCAAAATAAACAAATAAGAGAAAGTAATCAAAAAAGCATACTTATAAATCTGCATTAGCTACTCACTGGTTATCTGAATGCTTTTAAACATCATCTAAAACTTAGAAACAAATACAATGAAGGGCAAGTGCAAAATGGGGAAAATATGTAAAATTAAAAAAACATCAACAACAAAAACCCAAATCCACAAACCCAACAACGGAAAAAACCCACCAAAAACCCCAAACCAAACCAACCAACCAACCAACCAACCAACCAACAACAACAACAACAAAATAGAAAGAAGGCACAAAATTGATTTAAGAGCAGAACGGTACCAGAAATAAGAAAAGAACAGAGGAAGTAACTATCCAGTTCTACATGGAAAATGATAAAACCGTGATTTAGAGAAAGCTACAGCAGTCTACTCCATATGAGCATCATTTAAAAATAATAACAGAAATTAAAAATCAGATTAGATCTTAATTAGATAAATGACACACCTACTGTCATTTCAGAAGAGAGGAGTCCAGTCAAGAGTTTATAAAGAAAAGATGAAATGATTGTTTTCCATTCAATAGCTTGTGGCAAAATTCTTGACTACAAAGCATTCCATCTATGGTAATTTTGGACAGATAAAACAGAGGAAAATGAGAACAAATTATTATGTTGTCACAGCACACTCCTTCCTTAATATTGATACTATGGTATAGAGATGACCAAAAGTATGATATTTTTGATAAGATGGTTGTGTTAAACTCAGCAGGTCCTAATGTGTCATTGGCGAACACTTCAGGATGGCCTTGGAGCAGTTTCTGAGACAGTGACTTTTCAAGGAGAGGATAGGGTAGGGAAAGTCCCATACGGCTGGAGGAAGGCAAGCAATATACCTGACCTTAAAAATGTGATCATGATAAGCCTCAGAAATTATAGACTGGTGTAATTTAAAACCTCTGAGAATTTTTTAAAAGAACGTGTTGGAGACTATGGGCAGGTTGGCCCAGAAGGAAGCAAACTGACTAGTGCAGCCAATACTGATGTAGCAGAAACAGACCACACAAGTAGAATTTTTATTTTTTTAAAAAAAAATTTAGTATGTTAACTGGTCTAACTGGCATGATGGAACGCACAGGTTGACAGGTTGGATACATCTCAATTTAAAAATACTTTTCATTTTGTCTTATGCATCATCCCCATACACAAGCTGAAGAATGATGTTTTACACTTAATGTCTATTCTGTGCATTTATAATTTACCATAAACCAACTTGGGTTGGTGTGTATGTGTGCAGGGGAGGTCAGTGGTTAATCTATTTTACACAGGTCCGAATCAATGTTGTCAACTAGATTTTGGGAAAAAAAAAAAAGAATTCACATATAAAATTTAAGTGTGACACTCAAAGAAAAAAATAAAAGGAGACAAAAAGAAAAAGGAAATTGTATCAGCATATAGCAATTTAAAAGTAAGACAAGTACAAAGAATGTTTACTTAAAACTTTGTACTCTTAGCAGCATAGAGACTTGTGAGCTGTTGCTTACAAATGAAACATAAATCAACACAATGTCATGGCAGAAAAAGGTGAATCTTCTCCATACGTTAGGAATGTTGAATATCATATGTGAGAGAATTGTTCTATTTAATGCACTCACTGATGACAGTGAAGCAGCTGCTCAAACATCACATCCAGCGCTGGACTTTCACAAATGCATGCAAATGCAGCATCTGGATGTCTGAAAGAACAGCAACAAACAAATGCTTAGAAAACACACAAAGAAAAGCTTGTGGGAAAGGGAGTTGAGTCTCTAGAAAAGCCTGATGAGCAAGAAAGGAAAGATTTCAGCCATAAATGGAGATGGGAAGGGGATAGAAATCCCTCGTTTTATGTAGCCCTAGGGAGAGACTAAGGAGGTATATTCAGAAGAGAAGACAGAGGAAGTATATGGGGGAAAAAGACATCTATTCTTGGTAATTTTTTCTTGGTCTTTTTGAGAGTACCTGGAAACCAAGTGGTCTATAGACGCTTCATCACTGGATATGGATGTCTGTTAAAAATTGTGTTTTCTTGTCCTCCTGTGTTGATCTGCCTCAATGTGGAGAATTAAGTATTTTTTATTTTGTTTGTGGGGTTTTTTTAGATATAGATACCTAATCATACACATGCATGTAAAGCACACTGCGCTCCGAGGCCTTCAGTCTTTTACGACTTCAGCTGGGAACCCGGAACAAGGACTCAGTTGTTCCTTTCTCTTCATGCCTCTGGTTCTCCTCCCCTGCTCCTCAGCAGGAGATGGCAGGGGGACTGTTGGTCACCTGCTCTCTGTCCTTGTTTGATGTCTTTGCATCCCCAGCTAAGAAGGAGCCTTTCATGCTGAAAATCTATGATTCCTGCTATAAGTCTGCTTTGAAATCAAACTAAAATGAACTGTGCAATCCCCTCAATGAATGATTGACCATGGTGCACATCCACTTTTTTGCTACCTTGTGTGTTTGTGTGTGAAGGGACAACAACGTGCATTATTCAATTTTGCCCCAGAATAAGGAGTATTATATTTTGAATTATTAAAACTTCCCACCAGAAGATCAAAGTTTCCTTGGGATGCTTTCTCTTCACATCATGACTCTCCTTAGTCTTTCTGACCCTGTTTTTTCCTATGAAAGAAAAAACAAACTGCCTATTTGAAACTACTGTGCTGAGCACATCCACAGCCAGTGGTCCGTGAAAGTCTGGACGTCCTTGAGTTGCAGTTACTGACACTTTATCTGCTGGCTATTTACATTTACACATTCTTGTGTGCATGGATTATGGCTGCAAACTTGTGACAATACTTCCGTATGTTGCCCGGTTAATGCTTTGCACTTTGGCAGAAGCACTTTCCTTCAGTCTTATTAAGCTTTTATATTATGTGTGCATGTGCATGTGTATTTAACCATTTTCTTCTGCCTTGCTGTTATTTCAGTTTATTAATAATTCAGCTTTTCAAACTGCCCTGTACAGGATAAATCCCTCCCCCTTTATTTGATGATGATAAATTAAGCTATTTAAAGAATGACTCATTACAAGTATATATCCTGTTGATGCCACCACCCTCCTACACATAATAATTATTGAAGTTTGCAATGTGATGCCCTGTCAGCACTTTTAGAGCAGGGTATCAGTGTTGGTGGCTAGAGTGCCTGAATACCTCACGGGCACTGGTTACCCATGGCAACTAAAATGATCTATTTGTGGTGATAATGGCTTGTTGTTCTGTTTGATAGTTTTGCTGTATTCTTTCCTGTTTCATTTGCAACAGAAATCTATAGATGTAAAAATTAATTTTGAAAAATAGAACAGTGAACAAAATTTCTTGGTGCTTGTGCAAATACAAAGTAATGGAAATATAACATCATCTTGCTGAAGATTTTCTCATTGTAACAAACCCCCTTGGGTCTAGAGTAATGAAATTAAATCATTCTACCTTGTCTATATGTGTTATGTTTTATTGTTCGCTAGTAAACACTTATCCTGGAGGTTTTGGCAAGTGTAAGAAAGAGCACATCATGATTTCTGCTTGCTGTGTGCCCATTATTTGCAGATCTTTAATTTTTTACTGTTAGTATTTTAAGCAAACTATTCCAAATGTAGGGAGAATTACTTGCTTCTAATCTGTTAATACAAACTTATTAGTATATAACACACAATTTGATTTGTAAGCTAATGAACATTTTCCCTACTACAAGCAGTTGGTAATTGGCAAGTATTTTTAATTGGCAATACTGAACTGAAAATATTTTGGATTGTTCAATCAAACTCAGTGTAACCATGATGCCTTTTGGCAGCTTTTTTTATACCATAGCATGCTTAAGACCAGAATGTCTCTCTGTCAGCTGCTGGATATCCAATAATGGAAAAGAAAGTAGAAATCCCAGTATGGCCTTCCTTTTACATTACTAGTTAACAGCAAGAGCATGACAGCTGGGCAGGACACTGCCTTTTGGACAGGAGCACCGCAGTGTCCCTCCATCTCTGGGCAGCTGTGCCAGCTGGTGCTGACCCTGCCTGGGAAGAACCCTCCATCTTCTCTTCTCTGAAGGTATCTAAGAACTGCAAAAAGACATTCTGTTCCCTTCAGCACCTTCCCTCTATTAAAGATTCTTACAAGTCATATTGAAGATCTAAAGCCACTTTTGTCAGAGTGGCAATAATCAGCAATTTTAGGCCTTTGTTTGGAAACTGTGCTGCCATCCCATTACGTGTTGATCCAGCCTGAGGTTTTTTCTGACTTCCTTCCAAGAGCAAAAAAAACTCCTTCGCATCTGACCTATGCACCACCCATCCCTTTATCTTGGGAATCAAATGGCATTGCTTATAGAGTCAGATAAAACTTTGCTGCATGTTTAGGATATGTAGGTGTGAATGTATGATTCATTTTGCCTACTGAGGGTCATAGAGCCTAGAGAAAATCTTAAGGGATTTCCTTGTACATTTTTTTGACAGTATCTCCTTTGAACCAAGGATATAAATCCTGATGCCTTTAAACTGCTAAGTTTTAGATAAGAAAATAGAACTTAATCCAACACTGATCTAAATAAGGCCCTTAAAATTTGGCCCTATGGCAGAGAAGATGTTTTCTGCTGCTTACAGTTAGGATTCTGGGTTTTGATTAGATAGTATTATTTTTTTACTAGGCTCACAAACATTTCCAATATTCCACATATTCACAGTCCTAAAAAATTTAATTCATCCTTTCACAAGACAGCAATGTAAAATTCAAGAAGCCTACATACTATTATCCCTGAAATAAAAAATATTCTCAGCGTTATATTTAGTTGGGTGCCCCAGAGAAACCAGCTGTTCCCAGGGAGATGGGAAGCAAACAATGCATCTTCGAGATGCCTCAGTAAAATACTTTGTACTGAAAGTCTGGATTTCCTTTTTTTTGTGGGGAAGACAACAAAGGGTAATGTTTAGCCACGGTATACCTATATTCATGCAATTTCAAGAGTAACCTTCCCTCACACATAAAATCACATCTTTTACTTTTTTTTTTTTTTTTTTTTTTTTTTTAAGGCGTTAATTCTTTAGTTTTGTGGGAAACTGGAAAATCAGTTCCTCCATCAGTTTTTTCCACCTTAATAAATAAAATGTAAGGAGAGAATCCTGTGTTACTAGAACTCATGGAAAACACCACTATTCTGATTTACTACCATTTTACCCCAATCTTCTTCTCTCTTTGCAGTAGCATGATCAATAGCCTGAAGTGTACAAGAAAAGCCGTATTATACTGGGCTCTATTCTACCTCTTTTAAACCCAGTGCAATGGTAATTTGATTATGCTGGGGCTGAGATCAATCTAATCTCTGCTGCAGAACACAGATCATCAATTTTGATTTCACTGACCAAGCATCTTCTCTGCTGGAAAGCTTTATGAATGATGGACCACATCAATGAACGCTTACTCTGAGAATTGCTCCATATGTTGTAGCACAGGAATGATTCACCTCATTCATTCAAGGACTGCTTGAGTGAAGGGAGATAGTGGTAAGATGGTTGGTTATATATCAGAGTGATTTTGTATATTGTAATTTGCAGACTCACCGGGTGTGGTATTTCTGTGTACTGGGTATCCCAGTGAAACAGGATGTGGTCACTAATACCCAAATCTTTAGGGGAAGCTAGCAGCACTGTACAGCCTCTGGGGAATGCAGATTTTAGTGTCTCCCTTATAAGTTGAGAATCTTAAGAAAGAAGATTTCTAAAGAAAGCAGCTCTGCAGAAAAAGCCCTGTGAGCCCTGGTCATCAGCAAACTGTGCAGAAATCAGCAGGGTGACTTTGCAGCAAAGGCAGACATCTTCATCCTAGTCTGCATCAGGGTAGAGCCAACAGCTCCAGAACAGTGATCCTGCCCTGCTGTTTGGCAGGTGTGAGGCCACATTAGGATATTTTGTCCCTTTTTCTGCTCTTCAAAAGGTCAGTTGCCATACTATATCAATTCCAGTGACAGGGCATCAAGCTGGAGTACAATGGAACAGCTGAGGGAATGGGGTTTCTTTAGCCTTAAGATAAGATGGCTGAGGGGGATCCTTTTGCTGTCTGCAAAAATTTATTAGGAGCATGTAGAAAGGACAGAGCCAGAGGTGCAGACTGGAAGGGGGAGAGGCAGCAGTTACTAGCTATAATACAGCAAATTCCTACCTGAGAGAAGGGAAAATTAAGATGAGGGTAGTCAAATATTGGAGCAGGTTGCCCGGAGAGGCTGTGGTAACCCCATCCTTGGAAGCAATCACACGTTAGGCATATGGGGCCCTAAGGACCCTGCTGTGCTGAACTTGGTAGGAACAACAGATGAGAGTGGGCGTCCCCTGAGGGTCCCTCCCTCCCCGCCTATGCAACGCTGTGATTGTCACAGAAATGGCTGCATTTTGTTGCAGTGATAATGTGTTCTTTTTACATCACAAAAATTAATCACAGCTCAGGGCCTTTCACAAGACCATGTAACACCATCTCCCATGCTGACTCGTGTTATACTTTCCATCCTTTCAGCTCTTTACATATCTTAGTCCACACCTGCACCAGGAAACTAAGCAGTTGCAGGCCATGCTCTGTCCCTGGGCCCAGCTGCTGTACTCAGCAGCCACACTTTAGATCTCTTAGCCTCCAGAACTGGCTGATGCCTCCTATACTTCACTTTGTTGGCCTCTGCCAAAACTGCAAGGGTCGAGACAGCAATAGCAGAAATGACCATTTCCCATCACCTGTGTCATAAACTGTATCCATTTTTAAAAAACTTGTCTTCTCTGGGTTGCTGTGCCAGGAAGGATGAGATCTTCATCTTACTATTTGAAAGAGAGAGACAACTACTGTAAACAGTGCTCAGGGAAAAAAGGCTTACCCACCACACAAAATTGACATGGGCATCCCTGGTAATTGATTGTGTATGTGCAGTTTTGTTTTTTCAAGCAAACAGAGGCACATTGGTAAGGGAGTCTCTGTAAATATTGTCCTTTCAGATTTTTTCTTTATCTTGCTGTCCCTTTTATTCTACTTATAGAACACTGCTTAAATCAGGAACACAATGTTGTTAACATCCAAGTTATATGATTATTCGGGTTGCTCAAAATACACAGAAAGTGACCTACAGAGAGATGCCTGAAGGCTAAATGGGTTATGCATAAGGTTATTTCAATGTTTCTCATATACACAGCTGACACTGCATTGCACAAAAATGAATTCTAGAGGAAAAAAATATGGAAAATTGTTACTCTGACACCACTATGTTTTCACGTTGCTAGTAAACTGACAGAGAGATGGTAAAGAAGGAAATATAGCAAAGCTCATCATGTTTTGGGAGACATTATTAAATTAAGCTGCAACTTGAGCAATAATTAATTAATGCAATGAGGAAGACATAGGGTGGAGATCTCAAAACAACTCAGCATCAGCCTGACTTTGTTCCAATTGAAGTCAAATTGACTTGCTCCCAGTGACGTCAATGGGAGCAGAGCTAGATCAGTACTGAGTATTTCTGACAACCCCATCTCTAATATGTGCTGACCCAAATTGTCAGGAATCATTTGTGGTTTCAGGCATCCAGCATAAGGCTCCATAATAAGGTCTGTCGTCTGGGACAGTGTTCTGTTTGTAGTGTTCCACCTGGAGATTACCAGGTTTAGTATAAGTCTTGTAGCCAAAAGTCACAAATCAAATTTGAGCAGTTAAACCTTAGAAAACTATTTGCTATGGTATTGCCCAGTATCTGAGATAAACTGAAGTTATTTTTGTTTTCAGTTCAAGGAACTGAAGTGGTTTGATTTTCAATGGCCTTCAACAATGTATTTTGTTTCAATTCTTTCATTTCTTTCATGGAATATTACAGTTTCTGAAGAAATTGCTTTTTCTTTTGAAGTGATTTTTCTTAGAAAAACTCCCAAGCAAATCTATTAATTAGACATGCTCAATCACTCCAAGGAATATCAACATGTATTGCAAATGCCCTTGAAGTCCACATGGAGAGTAAGTTATTTTTAAAGTGAGTAAATGTTTTGCTCCTTTAATTGCAGTGACTTTCAACATATACCAGATATGCCAACTTCAGGGGCTGATTCAATTCCTTCCCTGCATGTTATCAAGCCATAACATATCTCTTCTTCCCAGTTTTTTTGGATTTATTCCTTCAGTTTTCAGCTGGACTTCTCACTTCATTTTCAGTCAGTGCAAAGGGGCTAATCCAACCCGGGACTATTATGCATAAAAATATCTTGGGTTTTGTTCTCATTTAGAATGTGTGCTCTAGTACAGTGTCCCACTGATTCTCCTGGCAGTCGCAAGAATAGATACAGAAATAAAGCAAGGTGTACAGAACAGTACTTCATGGAGGCTTTGAAAAAAGCTGTACACACCAGCACTTACATCCCTTGACAAGGCACAGAAAAACCTCTGCTATAGTCCATCTCCAGACTCCTGTTCCAAAGAACGATCCATGCAAATCTTAAACCCTCAAACCATAACCATGAAATAATAATTTTGTTAAGCTGATATCCCTTCTATATTGTCCTCTCCTGTGAGATACAAGTGTCAAATGAGGAGTTGCATTTACAGTGGGAGAGATTCCATTGTCCTTCTGCCAACTAGCAATCAAATATGGAAGAATTTGTCCCATCTAATGAAATTTTTCAACCTTACTGTTAGGTAAGGTTCCACTTTGTTCTTACTTGGATAAGAAAGCAGGTTACTGATATGACAACATGTTTCCTAGCCCCATGATGCTTCTAAATGCAAGTCAAACAACATGTATTATAGGTGCAAGATTGATAAGATTCTCTCTGGATATTTTTGTAGTTCTTATAAGGTCTCACAAAAAGGTTTTTGATCTTTCCAAAAAGCAGCTTTAACTACAAAGCATATAGCAGCTCAAACAGCAGAGGGTGCTTTGTAAGCAAATACAAAACACTTGATCTAAAATTATTGCTGTAGATAGATTCTGCAGCTGTGCGGATGCTTTACTACCAGTTCTATTCTTGAAGTAGCAGATTCAGTGGCTCACTGCTTATTAGAATTGTTTCAGACACTCTAATAAATCTCCTGTGAAAACCATCCCCAAAATTCTACATGTAAGGGATAAAATTCTACATGTGCAGGATAGCTCCATGTTTTTAAATAAGGTGAACAATATGTCATGAAATAATGCATTATTCATAGATGCATACTGTTTTAAGACCTTAATAAAGGATTTGTTTAATAGTTCAAGCACATGCCCTGCATATTTATACCCTGGTATGCATACAAATGTAATAGCATTGGATACTTGTAATACTCTTTTTTTAAGCACTTATGATGCAGAGCAGTTAAGTTAAATTGCGAAACAAAGCCAAGCACAGCAAATTGTTATCAATCTGCAAAGTGGGTGGCTGGTCATCCTTTAAAGGGAGCTCTATTTCATAGAATCATAGACTCCACATCCTGAGTTGGAAGGGACACTCAAGGATCATTCAAGTGAAATTTCTGGCCCTGCACAGGATGACCCCAAGAATAATACAGTGTACCTGAGAGTGTTATCATATAGTGTGCCTGAGAGTGTTGATTTGGGATCTGCCAAATAAATGAACAGGACTTTCACCTCCTTAACACTGAACAGTCTGTCTCCATTGCATCTCACTTCCAACAAGGGAAGGGAAGGGAAAGGGAATTCAGTGCTGAGCAATCAAAAGAATGGCAATGCTTCCAGGCATGGAGGCAAACAAGTGGAAAGATAGTGAGGGAATCATTAGGTCTTCAATGTTAACATTTATTACCAATTTTCAATTTTGAATTTTCTAATCTTGGAACTATAATGACTTTCACCAGCTGATGATCTCATCCAAAGAACTTTGGAAGGAAATATGGAAAAAAGTCATATTTGGTCCCATCCATTTCACCTTGTTATAGTGACAGAATTGAGAGATGGTAAGTTGAATAAAGAGTAGAAATGAAAATAAAAACAGAAGACATTAAAGTCATAAAGAAGCCTATTTCAGAGGTATCAATACAGAACAAGTATCAATAATCACACAAGTAGAAAAAATTGGAATAGGAGAGAGAAACAAAGGTGTGGTGGCAAAATTAATATTTGGCGGAGCCCTTAGAAGACATAAACAACCAGATTCACTCAGGATATCACTGGGGAAAAAGCAGTTCCTGAATTAGTAAGTTGTCCACAGAGTACAGAGAAATCTCAAGGTGTGTTTTCTCATATCCAAACTTTTTAATCTAAAGATTTAATTCATAATTTCACATTTTGATTTCTTTCACACTTTGGCTTACGAGACCCTTTCTTAAAAGATCCTTACCCCCTTCTTGAATTTCTGCAACTGAATTTTCACTGAGATGCAGCTTCTGTCTACACATGCCATGACTATATCAAGACCTCTTAGTTATAGGACAGGTTCAGGGCTAGAGTGGACAATATAGATCACCATTTGTTTGAATTCTGTCAGGAATACATCTTCAGCACTACAGGCCTGAATTTTCAACTGCATCTTATTTTTTTCAGAAGTGATAATAAAGGCCTCCAACCCCCTAGCTTCAGTTATTCTGTTGCCAGCTTTTCTTCATGAATAAAATTGTTATTCTTTTAGTTTGAATTTGCCATTTTTTCCTCAGTGATCTATTACCAGAAAACTCTTCCAAATAGGTCCTCATAAGACACAATGGATCAACTTTTTAATATATGTTTTAAAATGAGTGAGGCAAGAGATCTAACTCTTCCATTGAAGACATCTTTCATTTATGTAAAAAAATATATTATGTGTATCTTTTTGATTCTTTCTGGTTAAGCATAAGTTTTGAGGAGCTGATGAATCACTTGTATGTGATTGAATATTGTACCAATACTATTTCCTTGCTATTTTTGTTTCCTGGTAATAAGGTATCTTCTGCATTGGACTCCAGAGGACATGAGTAATGGGAAAGGAGAAGCAGTAGAAAGTGGTTCTGTTATAAAAATAGAAGTCAATACATAGATTTGCCCTGTCACTAGACGGGGCTACAAGGTGATACACAGCACAGCCACATTAGAGATGAACATTGAGTACAAAAACTTGGGAAAGTTTCAAACTGAGAGAGCAAATCCAGACTGAAATGAGAGGGAGGATAGAGCATTGAGCCTATATTGTGGTGGTGGTGGTTCTGCAAGGACATTATCATAGAAAGATACCATGAGTAAAAAGCAGACATTATGGCAGGGGGGTCCCTCGAGGTCCCCTCCAACCAGGCCATTCTGTGATTGTATGATCCTGTTATTACAGTAAAAGGTGATTACATCTTTCAAAAACACTATGATTGAGGAGGAGGAGGAAAGACAAGGAAAAGAAGCGTTAGGGAGGTGAGTGATGACACGAATGGTAAAGGGAGGGAGGAAGCAGTGGGAGACAGAGGAAGAATCTTGTTATGGCAGGAGTCACCAGATTGCGTTGTTACACATAGTCTTAATGGTTATTTTCCTTGGCATGTAAGCAAGTTTTTTGTTTTAGGAAAAATACCTAGTGTTTTAACTCTTATAAATGTCTACAGAGGGGTCATAACAAGCAACTGAGCAAAAGACAATGTTAGAGATGGAAACTCTGAAGGATCTAGACAAGAAGGTTTGATTTTAAAGTAATAAAAATCAGCATTACTAACTCATCATGTTGACTTTGTTGATCCTTGACTGATGTGTAGGCAAAAGAACTGAGCACAAACTACAAGCAAATCCAACTTTTTTTTTTAAAGCAGTGAGATAATCTCTAAGGCCATGACAGCTCCTATCCTTCAGTAGAAAAGCAATCTGATGGTATCAGGAAGGATGTAAGGTCTGAAGACAAGAATCAAATAAATGGAAGGAAAGACTATGAAGTGGAAAAATAGAAACATTGGAAAAGAATAGGGAAAACATTAGATACAATCAACGGGTAGTGAGGCATATCTGCAAGTCAAGGCAGTTGATAGAACAGCAAATACAAAACAATGAAATCAGCTCAAAATACCATGTAGAAGTGGTATGTAGCCAAAATGGTGTAGGTACAACATTAGACTAGATTTTTTTCAGTCTACTTTAAAAATGCTAGCATATTTAAATTACACAAACGGCACTAGAAGTGAGGACTTATGGAGTAGATGATTGCTGAGGCTGGGAAAGACTTTGTAGTAGAGGGTGCAAGAATATCCACAATGCACACTTGCATTGCTGCTGAATGGCAGCAACTGGCTTTTATAATACAGCACAAAATTATTACATTTATTAACACTTCTGTCTAGTGTTCAAGACTAATACAAGGCTTCTTCCTTTCCCAGTTCTTGGGCATTAGTCCTTGTTAGGTTTGAAATACCTAAATAAAAAAACAAAACAAACAAATGACTTTTAAATAACTGCCTTCTTGCCAGAGGGCAAAATCCCTAATGATGTCCAAGAGGTGGTCTCTGCAGCACACTGCTTACTGTTCAAAAGGAAGCTGGGGAAAGAAGGTGTAAACAAGTGCCCAAGTACTCACTCTCCTCTGGGTAGGACATGCACTGCATGTTCATTCCTCTTTCTCAAGGCCCGACCTTTGTAACTCAAATGGCAAAACAAAAGCCTAAGTGTTCTTCATAGTCTTGAGTACTCATGGCAGCTTGTCTGTCACAGCTTAAGCTTCTCTTGCAGAAAGGACACATCAAACAACTTTACATTCTTCTACAATAAAAATAAATTCCACTTCATTGTATATGGTAGTAAAAATCCATCTAGGTGAAATTCTGGATCTCCTGGAAGCAGACCTCTGACCTCCTTTTTCCTCAGTGAGCAACCTCTGTTCTGAGCTTGAGCTGCAGCACAGAATTGCCCCAGGTGGAAAAAAAAAAAAAAAAAACCCAAATAAAGTGGGAACTAAAAGGATGATTCCTACTGAGGGTTAGCTGTCCGCTACAGCTAGCTGGGTGGCAGCTTTCCAGGGTGATGTCCTGAAGCAGACTGTGTAGTACCTGTACAGCTAGCTCCAGGAGAGAGGCTGTGGAGACTTGAATTCCTTCAGCTGCACTTGATCTCCCACCATAGCTCCACAGATAGGAGTCTTTCAGCCCATTAAGGCTCAAATAACTCTTACCTTAAAGAGTTCAACCTAAAAACACTGCACAGGAGCAGGGAAAAAAAATTAAAATAAAATAAAATAAAATAAATCAAACAGCTGGTAGTTAAAAAACAGGATTAAAAAACAAGGAATAAAAGGTACACTGTAGAGAGTTTGGGGTATTTGACAGAATGAGTCTTTGAAAGCTGAAAACAAGCTTGATAAGGAGAAAAGGACAATGCAGATTCCCCACAACTGCTCTTAAGTGACATGGGCTACCTTTGCTGGGGTTCCACACTGTTCTGCCTCTCAACTTCTCCTGTTAAAAGGAGGACTCTTCTGTGTTCAGCTAGATCTTACAACCACCTCCACAACTCTTCTCTGTCCTCAGTGCTCTTTCAGTCATTGCATAAAGAACTTTTTAGGAACATCCTCAACCACTAGGAAATCCCGGACCCAACCCAGACTAATCTTATCTGGTTTCAGAGCCAGCTATTCAGCTGTATCTAGACCTCTTTCCTACTCTACCCCAGGAGCCCTTCCAGAGTTACCTGCTCTTTGAAGGGCCATGATTTTAAATAGCATTAGCTATTTTCAGCTAATCAGGGCCTGCTCTACTTAAAAGCATATTACACCTGCTGGTATTTAAAGTAAATTTAAAAAAGGAAACAAAGCACTAATACATGCCTCTGCCCATCTGTTCTCACATCCACATGGACTCATGGACAATTTAGTATCTCTAACAAAATAAGTAAGAAGTTATCTTGTTAACACAGAAGACTAAAAGGAACTATATTATACTTGGAGGATCTCTTTAAATGGAGAACATTTTTTAACACTGTAATAAGCTGGTCCTTCAGTGAAATTTTTGAGCAGCACTTTATATTTCTGTACTAATACTTTTCTAGGTCTGGATTCCGTGTCTTCACATTTTTGCTCTGTTTGGTTTAGCTGATCCTGCTTACATAATTGCTCTCTATAGTCAGTAAATTTAAAGGTCAGTATAAAATAACATACAAATCAGGATTATCTCGCGTAGAGGGGAGACAACCAATTGATGTGCTTTGCATCTGACTAGTTCCTCCCCACAGACTATCTATTCTGTGACTTGCATTTCATTGATACAAGTCAAAAGAGCAGCATCCGTGCCACCACTCTGATTTAATGCTTTGAGGTGTCATTATTTCCCAAGAAGGGAAAGGTTTTCCATTTACTGGAAACTGGGGAAACATGGTATGTAAAAAATACAAGGGGAAAAACAAGGAACAATGGTTACTAGGAAGTTCAGTGGAGTCAACAGGTATGATCATGTTCTTTCAGCCCTCAAAAATGCATTTGAATCAAGTACTGGATCACTTCCAAACGAAAGTAATAGTAGCAAGGCAGTACAAGTATGCACCTTCTATACATTGTAGAGATCTCTTCCACCGTGTATGGTCCAGTATGTTCAAGTACAAAAAAGATTTTGTTTCTGAAAACAAAAGTGCCAACCATCTATTTTTAAAGAAGTATAAGAGTGAAAACTCCCAAGAAGGTCCCAGGGGGTACAAGAAATTCTCAAATCCTCTAGGCAAATGACACAATTTCAAAAATTTGCAAACCAGAATGCTCTGTATGCATTTTTGAATCTTGACCTGAAAGGAAAAGTATCAGTGTATGGGTAATTTCCATTTTTTTCAAAAGGATCATTCCCATCTCACTTGCATTTTCACAGATGAAAAAATATGTTGATTTTGAAAAGGAACAACCTGGTTTTAAATAGCATGTTGCTACTTACGTTATGTTATTCACTTCTAGTAATCTGCAAATTTTGTCTCAGTTCTCTTTAATTTTGACATGTCTTTCAGTCTTCTTAGTGTGCACTGGAATTTGTCTATGTGTTTCAAAGTATTAAGAAATGAAGCAGATTAGAGAGGCTACATTTATGAAATTACAGTTCTGAATATATTAGTAACTACTCATTAATTTGCCACTGAAATTTTAGAGATGACCATGAGCAAACATGAGCATAGGAAGGTGAAATGTCAAAGATGGACAGAAAGCAGTTCTTGAGCAGACAGAGTTCAAACACCATCCTTGCTACTCACTTTTTTAAATAAAAATACCAAAACCATTTTTCCCCATGTAAAGCACTATTCATCTTGCAGCATAGATACAACAGAGTCCCATTATGCTCTCCAAATCAATGCTGTTAACCTAGTTTAACATCACACTTGCTATCTTTCGTGAGCTGAAGATTTTGCCTGTGACTTTGTTCACATTCTGAACCCACTTAATTTTGCATGTATTAAGGACAAACTCCTAGCAAATGATATCCTGTTTTAACCTCTTACATGAGTGGACAGATAATGGTTCTTCCACAAAGGGGACAGAGTTCTAGTTGAGTATGATTTCAAAAGGCTTGACTTAAAGCTGAGACCGACCATCTGATGGTCGGTCTATTTTCTTATTTGTTTCGGTGTGCAACCTAATATTTGCTTAGGCTAATGATTTGAAAATCTATAAGGCATTGTCTGTCTGTGAAATTTTTAATGAGTCAACCTCAGATCGTAGCTCTTGTTTTTGTTCTCTCTTATCAGGAGAGAGATGGAGTCCATGGAGGGAGATGATGACAATAAGCTCTCTAGAACATACCAAATTGGGTGATTCAGCAGAGTGTCTCCACACACTGTAATTAAAAGGCAGGCAGACACATATTTTCAATAATGTGAAGGAAAGTGTTTTCTAATTGCTGGGTTTTTTCCAACTGAAATATACTTGTTTAACCTATAGTGCAATCCATCCCTTCCTACCATTATGTGTCATCAGTGAATATGAAGGTTTAGTCAAAATCTGTGTTATACTCCCCCAAACATTTCATACAAGGAAGATTTAAAGTGTTGTGTTCACATTTTGCAAAATTGTCTCAGGCAGTCTGTACAGACACCCTCAATATCTTTACTGAAAATTCAGAAATAATGGACAAGTCCATTTGAAATCAGAACTAAGAACATTTAATGATTATAGATGAAAATCATGCTATCATCAGGTCCTGTGTGGAGTATATGCATCTATTTACACCTCTCTCTGTAGGTGGAGAGGCTTCTTCTCACATATCCTTGCAATGGTACATTTACATACAGAGCCTACTCACAGTCCATATCAACTCTGAAGCATTTGGCACTATGTTGCATTCTATTTAGTGTTAACACTTATGTTAAGAAAGGATGTACCAGGAATACAGAATAGCAGTGTAAAAGCACTGCTTTCTTTCACTTTCTCTCCCTTTCTAGCTTGCTGTCACCAAATTATTCTGTGCAACACAACACTAACACATATGCAATTCTAACTTTTTTTTCTAAAGAGCTTGTTTTTTGTTGTTGGGTTGTTGTGGTTTTGTTTTTGTGGGGTTTTTTTTTTTTTTTTTTTTTTTTTTTTTAGCTCCCTTGCTATTGTTTTGATGATTCCAAATGATCAAGTTGCTGTTTAGTTCTGGGAGATGTCATTACTGTATGAAAAGGATATTTTTTCCACCAGTATTTGTACAGATGAATACATTTAGGTTTTGGCTCAATCTAATGTTCCAGAGGCACACTTTTCATGACCTTTGCTGAAGCAATTATGTTGGCTAAATTAACTGAAGTACCCTTCTGCTGCTGCTGATTCAGGGGATCTTGGATTTCCAACCACTTTTCAGTAAAGACCTAGGAGACAGTTGCTAGATTGAGATTAGGACTGGAAATTAAATCAAAAAATAGCAATCAGCACAAAGAAAAGTATATAACTTCAGGGATTTTTTTACCTCACGAGTATAAAATAGACTAGAATATAAAAAGAAAAGTATAAAAAAGAATATAAAATTATTTTTAAACAAAAGGATTATTTTAGATGTAACTTAAAACATGTAGAATAACATATATGGTCAGGAAGGAAAATTAGTTACCCCAGGAGGAGGAGAATACTGGCATTTTAACCAGTTTTGAACCTGCGTATATAGCCTTAGGCTTCAAGAACAGCCTAACAGAGACACCTTTTTTTTTTTTTTTTTTTTTTTTTTTTTAATACTTAGTGTTAAAGATTATTTTACTGATGAAATAATGATGGAGCTTAAAATCTTAACAAACATTATTCCCAATCTTAAATATTTTTTCTATGAACAGTGTTGACTAAATGAAGCCTGGAGGATCTTGCACAGAAGAAAGTTTTGCTGCAGCTTTTTTTTTTTTTTTTTTTTTTTTTTTTTTTTTTTTTTTTTTTTTTTTTTTCTTTTTTCTTTTTTTTTTCCCTAACTAATGAGGGGGGTAAAAGAGCTCATTTGTATGATGGATCCATTTAGTGATGTTCAGGCTCAGGCTTTTACTGAAAGAGCCCCAGGCTGTGGAGCTGTAACAGGTAGAATGGGTGAACAAACTAGGGTTCTGGCGCCTACTTAGTTTACAGTCAGCAGTAACTATTAAAGATCATCCTGGTGGGTCACACAAACAGCCTCCGGCCATATCTACAGAGGGGGTTTATTCTTTTATCAGTCACTGGGAACATCCCATGGAGCTGCTGCACCAACGCTGTCCTCAGGCTCAGTCAGGGCTGGGGTGTGAGCAAAAGTGGCTCCCACTGGCTGCAGGCAGAAAGGGCAAATCATCACTGCTTGTGTGTGATGGGACTGCCTGGGTCCCTGTGCCCACTGAGAGGCAAATGGCCATCCCGAGTACAAACAGGGACAGAGTCCCAAACAGGATCACTGTTCCTGTTGACACAGTCTGCCTCTTGAGTCCCAGTCTTCTTCACAATTCTTCTGCGCACCTTTAAAGCCCTGAGTGTCTAATGCTGAAAGCAGGCTTGGTCCTGCTCCTAATGAAATCATTAGTAATGTTGCTACTAACACTGATAGGTGCAGGACCGGGCCTGCAGCTCACACGGATCATGTTTCCTGAAATATTAGCTAGACCATGAGTTGCAGAATGCCACATGGTGTCCCTGCCAATCCCTGTCCCTTCAGGAGCTGTTTATGTGGAGAAGAAATCATCTTGGCACTCCTGATCTGCTTTAGTTTACTAAAGGTTAAGGGACTTCACAGACTTTAATTGAATGAAGTCCATAAATAATTATTATTTCCTGCAATTGGAGTTGAAAAGGTAGCTTGAGAATGATTTTATTTTTGTTTTGAAATTATGCTTGCTTTCTTTATGGCTTCCTTGAGAAGTTCACAGCATAAAAGCTGAAGTTTTCATCATGTTTTTAGATCATGATATTTGACAGCTCTTGGCCTTCTTTTACGTGCATGGAAGACTCTTCTGACTGGCTCATGGAATGAGCATTAGCTCCCACAATCTAACAGCTCAAACCTCAACATACCCACTTCCTTCCTTCCTCCAAACTACTGAAATAAAATAGATGTGAACAAGGGCACCCAAAGGTTAAGAAGTAAGAAATCTGACTGCTCCCCTTTTCAATCCCCAAGGCATTTGAAAGCACACCTCCCTGAACAGCCTTTTCTTCTACCCCATGTGAGCAACTTGGGTGGAGTAAACATGTCTGTGCAGTGATAAACCAAAGAGAGATGTATACCATTTCATTCCAAGGGAAGGAGCATCTGGTACATCACAGATTTGTCAGGAATTAGGTTGGGAGTCACTGTACTATGTTTTTTAATCTTGTTTGACTTAAAACTCTGTTTTGTAATCAGTGCAGTAGAAAGACACTGCTGAGACCCAGGGATTAGCTGCAGAGAATAAAAACAATAGTATGCACAGTGCTTTGATGTGTTTCTATTTGAATTAGAAAGTGGCACTTTAACAGCTCAGAGAGCTGCATACAACATTTCAGCTTAGCAATCATACTGTCCAGCACATGAACTCCTTACAAAGCACTGTCAAAGTCAGACAGAAACAAACTCTGGGCAATTTAAAAGTGCAGTAAAGGATTCAGTATGCAAAAAATCACAAGAAACACAGATCATAACAGCAGGCTACAGCTATCATTGATGCCAAGAATATGAACGGAAAGGAGCATTCAGTAGAGAAAAGTAAATGCTTAATAGAAGATATTTAATGAAAGAATGCCTGTTCTTTAATTAGAGAGGGTAGAAGGGGATCAAGGCAAATACTACATATGACTTTAGACTTTGGTTTTGTGTGATTTTTTGAATCCTGGCTTTTGAACACAGGCAGAGTAATCATGGAGAACTTCCGTCTGTAAAACATAAACTGGGATTTATCACCCTAGAGGAACTGCCACTGTAGAAATGCCTGTTTCAACATTGTTAAAAGCTGAACATATTTGGCAGCAGAGTAAAGCATTAGGGATTCTTTAAAACCCATCTTTTGATCCAAACTTGCATTATAAATAACACAGCAACAGCTGCAAAGGATTCTCATTTTCCACCATGAACTTGGTAGGCAGAGACTTTTCTTGCTTTAAGTACATTTAAAACTTGCTGAGCTGATTCCATGAATCTTATACATATTTGTAAGACCAAATAAAATATGTGCTTATTATTGCTATTATTTAGTGTATCTACTCCTACACATATTACATGAGCAAATCCTTCTCTAGTAATAGAAGTTTTGCAATAATTTAAGCTGCAGAATCAAAGCTGAGTCTACACTGAATGGCTCCTTTCTGCTGACGGTCAAGCTACACACCATCAGAATTCCATGGAAAACAAAATCTTTAATTTGGAGTTCTTCAAATTAAGTTTTAAGGGGTGAACTTGGCCTAGAACTTGCCTCTTCATGCCACATGAGCTATGAGAAAGCAGATGGTCTGCAAAAAAGGGCCCATGGAAAGCTGGTTTAGGCTGCATCAGAGAGGAACATCCAGAAGTTTGACTTAAGTGGAAAACACAGAAGACCATACTCGCTGAGGTATGAGCTAGTGATAAGTTCAGCTGTGGCCAGTTCTGTTTCTCTCCATGCTCAACCACATCCCTTTCTCCAAGCGCTAAGCAACTCAATACCTAGCTCAGGATTCAAACTACCGTGGTATTATGACCTGAACAAACCCTTTTCTATCTACCGAGGAATTTCTGTTTCCTTCTACCAGAGGCAGAGACTTCATGTTTCCTCAGTAGCTTATTCTTTAACTAAACAAGCAGAGCTTCTTTGCTTACAGGAGGAACTGAAATCCACACCTTTGCTTACCAGGGAGGAACACTCCACATGCACTTGCAGACTGCCATGGTATGAGTGCGTAGCAGACTTCTCCTTGTCACTGATACTTCAGTGGGCCTGCATCCATTGAAGACAATTGAGTAAAGTTACTTTCTAGAGTGAAGATATTAACTTAGTTCTTATTAGAAAAATATGAGTTTGTTTTTTGAGCAAGAAGTACAACCCAGGCTGCCTCCATCTTCTAAGGAACCCAGACTGTTGGCCATACACATGGAAAAGCTGACTCCACTGAACTCGAGTAGATAATAGTTTTTTCTCACCTAAGCTGACTTTTCCACCTTTTCTTATTCAGGATCCAGTCACCAAAAATCAAATTACTTCATGGTCCACTGAAACCTCTAGGAATTGACCATTTCAGACATTAAACTTCCCTCTTTTACCTTCCACGAGCCAAGAGTTTTCTTATATTTCAAATCTTTTTAATGATCAGGAACACCAAATTGCCTCATAAAGCACAAGGGTTTGGGTAGAGCAAACCCCCCTGAGAGCTCCTGCAGGAGCTGAGTGCTTCCTATGCCCACTAATGAATACAGTCATGTGCAATAATATGCTGAAACTGGAAAGGAAATGTGATTGCTGCTAAGAAACTTTTACCCTACTCCTGGCAGTAGTTGGAGGTAAAATAGACTGTGCTCTTTTTTTCTGTAGAAATTCAAAAACTACAGATACAGGGACAATGCTGAGTGTCAGAAGAGAATTGATGGAAACTGTGAATCTAGAAACATATATAAGGAGAACTTATATTTTCTTCTTTTATGACACTCAGGGAACCAAGCAATTATCAAATATTTGGTATATTTAAGACAAAAAAAAAAAAAAAAAAGTCTTTGATATGTCACAAAAACCTTCCCCTTCTTAAAACTGCTGATATACACACACCTTAATTTAATTCTGACTTCTGTAATTTTACCTTGAAATCTCTACTCAGTAAAGCGAATTTTGACCCGTTACATCACTAGTTTGTAGCACATGTACCTTGCCAGCTGTATCTAGAGCAACATTAAGGTAGCTGGAGTGGATAACTTGTTCATTAGTAGAAAAATATTTTATATATATATTTATTTATATATATATATATATATAGCTTCTTATCCAGTCTGAGCATGTGAAAACCTATGTGGATCAAATGGTTCTTTAAAATGTAGATCTTGATAAACAAGTTCCATGGAACATAAGAATCTTTTTATCAGGAGCAAAGGCTGGATATCACTTGGTTACTATCCATAAACAGAGCCGAGGTATATGCTAAAAATGACTGGTGGATCCAGTCAGAGAAACTGGTACTATTTTTCCAACAATGCTGTTGACCGACTGCCATTCAAAAGCACTCTGTGTAGATGAACAGAGAAGGAAACACAAGGAATATCTTATAACCTACATAAATGTGAAAATCCACACCACCTATCCTTTGACCTTTCTGATTCCCAGATGAAGACCAGAGAGGTCATCCTTCACACTCCCAAGGTAAATTCAATGAGGTTATGTCAGTTTTCACCTGGTGGGGGTTTGGCTCACTGCATATGAGACTAATGGCTTCAGAAAAAACTTCAGCCTTGGCAGCGATAGTGAATTCTCTTTCATGTTAGTTATGTATACCTCACACTAACTTACTCTAACTTACTGTAAATAGAATGAAGAGAGCTTTGTTGCTGAATAATTTATTACACATTAAATATGGCCCAAGGCAATAGAGTTTTCAAGTTCCACAAAGGCCTTATGTATTTCCTGCTGTTATAATTATGCAAAGGAAATACTGACAGTCTGAATTATGAAATATAGATTATCCATTCAGCAACAGTTCAAAGATGTATTGTATGTATTGTATGTGATGGTACTGAGCAAAGACAGGGGGTTTCAAGCAACATGTGTACTCTTACAGTAGGCACAGTATCTGTTTAGCTATCTCCTTGCCATGTTCTAGCAAAGCTCTAGAACATGAAGAGACTCTCAGTTACCCAACAAACTTGCATGACTGACACTACTGACTCATATACCCTTTAAAGCCACATTTTCTTCTCTTTTCTTTGTTTTCTAGTTTCACTTTATCCTTCTTTTCATGTTTAATGAAACATAAAAATACCTTCACTGAACGTCTTTCATCCCAGCAGCTCAAATACCACATTAAAACTCACAACACATCTGTGAGGAAGGCAAGAGGTACCCGGAGATTTTTTTCATGTACTAGAAGGTGTATGAATCTCTGAAGCAGAGGGTAGTAACTTCTGAGAAGCAATGTACCTCCAGATTATTCTGAAACAGAATAACATATTGATCTGGAAAGGTGCTGCACAACAGGTCAAGAAAACTACTCAATATTTGTGCTTAAATTAGACGTGCAAGTTTATTGAAGTTACATGTTCTTAAAATGAGAGGTGATTGAAAGTTTCACTTCTACACCTTAAAGACCCAAATATTTTAGGAAATCAGGATCAATGGATTCTTCAGTCCTAATGATATCTGAGGAAAATGGATGGGCTTTCAGCTACCAACAAATTTTAAGAATACTTTGGAATTTTGCAATGACTTTCATCAGAGTTCAAAATACATTATTAAAGCTATGAAGCACAATAGTTTTATGTTACAAGGGAGGATGTTATGCAAAAACAGACGGTGTAATTTCCAAAGGTTAAAAAAAAAAAAAAAAAAAAAAAAAAAGCCTGGCACAAAGAGAAATGCCTTGGTGGCTTCCTCCCACTTCTAACACTGGGTTATACTTTCTCACATATACATTTTAGAGAGGATTATGCACTTGCTTTTGAATCTAGGCAGGTATGCACTAATCTTAATGCTGGAAGCTCTTGGACTGTTTTTTTTTAATTTTTCAAAAAGTCATCAGGCATGGGACAAAGATTTTGAAAATTATAAACATGTAGATTCAAACATATTATGATTATTCAGGAGTGGGGGTTTTTGTGTGCTTATGTTTCTGTGCTTTTGAAGTAGAAGACTTTCAGATAACTCACACTTTTGGTAGGAAGTCTGCTAACTTTTCCAGGTCCTCCCAAAACATCCCTGTGCAAATGTAATGATGAAACCTTCCTATGATAATGTTTGAGTGGTATCATACTATCTATGGAGATGATGCATCATAAGATTTATGTTATTTTAGAGAATGGAAAAAGAAATGGTTTGACAATCAATGACATGCCAGCATTCTAATACAAAAGCTACCTGTGTTGAGTGACATTCACTATCTGAATGTCAGATCAAATGCACTTTGTTCTATATATGGCATATATATTCCCTTAGTCATGCAGTCATGGAACTTCACCCTTGCTATAACACTGTATGAAAGGAAAACAGGCTGAGAAAGCAATTCCAATTTTTATAATGAGGGCACGTTGGATTTAGTTTAACTGAATCAGAAGTGCACTGCGGTCACTGGGAGGAGAAAGTGAGAACATTCTTGGAACCTAGCAAAATAAATAGCGAATAGTGAAAAATAGCAAAACAAATGTGGTTTGACTAAATGGCAGATTTAGGAAAGGGGGCTTGATTTTCCCATATTGCCTTTCTGCTCTTCCTTGTACTTAAGCATTATGATTGGGTATTTAATTATATTGATCATGTACATTTTTTTTTTTTTTAAATTCTGCAGAATCACTGCCTCATTTAGTGGGTGGTACACAGTAGACAAGGCAGCTGTTCAATATTCCTTTTTATCCACTTCATTCACTCTGTGTGGTCTCATGCCTTATTTACTTCACACAATCCCAAATCAGCCCTGGGTCTGGAATTATTCACCAAAGAGTATGTGATTATGCAATTAAAGACTGTATCAAAACACACAAAAGGGTAGAATTAGGATCACACAGAGTTGAATTTAAGTTTCTTGAATTCACTAAATTTTGTGTGCTTGATTTTTCTACCTTAGTAATCTTCTCTATGCAGTTTTGTTTTTATTTTTGCTAATCTTCTGAGAAAATATCTGCGGTGGACCTTTGTAAACTTCAGTTACTAGAACTGCAAAATTGTGGCTTAAGTTCTGAATGGTTTGCTGTGTGGAGCTAAAAAGTCTTAATTCTCAGCATATCCCCATAAGAGTCTCCGGATTTTCTCTGCTGGGTCATTGCTTGATGCAGCAGCATCATTCTTTCCTATGCCATTCTCCTAATGGAGCCTTCTGAGAAACAACCCCACATTTACTGAAGGAGTGAAAAAGGCTCATTGTAGATCTTACCTAATATAACACTGTGCCTTACACAAGGAAGCCCACAGGGCTCTGGAGGGAGATGACACATCCTGTTCAACAACCCCTGGCCAGATGGGGGTACCTCCAGTATGATGGCATCCCTGAGCACAAACCATGGCCTGTGCTTGTGGCTTACCAGGGTCACTCTTTCTTCCTCACTCAGCAAACAAAGGGTATAAACTGACCCTCTATAATACTGGAGATGAAAGAACTATGTTGTCACCGACTTCATTTCCACTGTGGTTTTCACACATTTTCACCCTATTTCCAAGTATAAGGGATTTTACTGTTAGCAAGGCTGTTTTTGCATGCTGCTTTTTTCTCCCCTTTATTTAATCCAAGTCTAATTATACACAAGTATGTCTAATTATATCTCCTAATAGCAGGCTAAATAATTTCCAACCCTTCTTGGCTTTTACCCTGTTCAAATATTTAAAACCAGGGCCAGAATCTCCTCTCATTTCTAGTGAACTATGTCAGTGGGTAAAATTTAGCTTAGACCAATGGACCCACAGACTCACAGTAGGTGCAATGTGGTGTTACAAGAGGGGAGCAGCTCATACTCCAGGGTAATCCTAGGATACAATCACTTTGGTAATTGAGGCCTAAATGGGTTCAGTTTGGCAATTTTCCATAACACAGATTTCTCAGGCTTTGTAGGGTCTGGGAGAGAGGAGGTGGAAGGGAGCAGGAGGATTAACTTATCAAAGGGTAAACTGATTATTTTGAATTTCAAGTGCAGAGGCTTTGGTAAATGAATGCACGGAGGGTTCCAAGCCCATACTTTGAAGCACTGAGTTGTGGCCTCTACAAAGGGCTAACTGTTAATTAAATATTGTCACATATGTTGTGTGGATTGTTAAACTACAATTATTTTACATTAGGGTATAGCTGGAAATGTTACCCTCATTCTTGCTTTACATGACCTGGAGCAAGACACAGATCAACATTCATCTAACTTGAGCAAAGTAGTCTGTGTGTTGGCTGCTGCTCACATTTTTTTCCTCTTTATGTTGGCTGTCGTCCTAAACCTATTGCAAAATTCAGTGTCCTGCACTTACCACCACTGCCTCCTCTTCCTCCACTTCCACCTCAAGCCATGAATAAAGAAAGGCAGCTGGATTTTCTGCCACTTTATATATTTAACAACTATGTAAATTTACTCTAAAACTGCCCACCTAAGGCCAGACCTTGCCAATGGCCTGGAATTGATCACATAGAAGGAATCCTAAGTAATCCCATTGACCAGTATCCAAAATCAAATATCCCATATCGAAATGGAAAAGATAAAGTAATATCAAAAGGTACTTTCTGTTTAATAGCAGCTGAAGTCCTCATTTTGAAGTAAATACAGCAGAATACTTGAAATTCTTGTTTCCTACCATTGTGGGGAACAGTTATCCATTAAATTTATTAGGAAATTACATCTTTAGATGAGGATGTTGAAGAAAAAAAAATTATAAAAATAATTTTAGTCAACATTCAAAGATTTCTAGATCTATTATAGGAGCTCCTTCAGAGATTTCATAAAGATTGGTCTTAAAGCATGAATATAACAGATTTTTGAACGACACACTATGAAAATATATGGAAAGTACAGCATTTCCACTTTTCTCTTTGACTCAGACTGAAATGCCTGAGAACATATAGGCAAATTAGTATATGTGTATGTTTAAATTCATTTTCAAGCACAGCTTTTTAAGAATAGTAGGCTTTATATCTTTCTTTTTTAAGTACTTTTGTAAGAGTGTTTTGTGAGAGGACTATCAAAACCAAGCCTGAGGGTTGGGTCCAGTTTGCCAAAGCAATACACCAGGCACATCCCATTCCCTGAAGACCAATCAGTCCTTAGTGAGGATCTTAACAAACACCAAACTGTCACCTTTAGCTGAAACTGACCCTGAAATGGAAATGCAGAAAATAGGGCAAAATATCACAATATGTTTCTTCTGCTTCTCTCCTCTTTGCCTAGATTGATCTCTGGTGTCACAAGAAAAATTAGCATTCTTTTATATTCATTTGATTGATTGACAAATTCATTTCTAGTCTCCAGATGAGTGTATGTGGATTGCACTGGCCCGAAGAGTGGACACCCAAATGCTCTGAACCACTAATACTGCCCAAACTCACTCTCAGCTGCCAACAAGGGATTGCTGCAAACAAGGGATGTGGAAGAACTAGGAGCTGAATTACTTTTTCCTGAAATTAATAATTATTTCAGATAATATAATAAATATAATATAATAAATATAATATAATTCCTATTGTATTAATGTCATATATATGTATGTACATATTTGTGTTCCTCAATGATAGGAATGTTCCTCAATGACTGTGCTTTCACTGAGAATTCCACAAAAATAGCTTCTTTTTTTTCAAATTATTTATTCAAAACTCAGTGTTTTCCAGGGGAATGAAGTTGCAGATCTGCCATTAGCAAACATTCTTTGAAAAGGATTTTTTTTTCGCCCTCCTATCCCAAATTTCTGAAAACGGTTCACGTGGAAAATACGGTAGCCCAAGGTTTAGGATTTGGGTGGCAAGTTTTTGTAGCAGTGAGGATACAGGTTGACTTCTGAGAAGCTGCCAGAAGCTTCCCTCATGTCTGATAGAGCCAATGCCAGATGGCTCCAGGACAGACCCACTGCTGGGCAATGTCAAACTCATCAGTGATGTGGTAGCACCTTTGGAATAGCATAGTTAGGAAAAGGAAGAAAAACCAATGAGACATCAGCCACAGAGAGAGAGAGGACTGAGAATATTTGAAAGCAACAGCCCCGCCAGAACCCAAGGTCAATTCAGAAGGAGGAGCAGGGAGTGCTCCAGGCACTGGAGCAGAGATTCCCCTTCAGCCCCTGGTGCAGCCCATGGTGAGGCAGCTGTGCCCCTGCAGCCCATGGGGGTCCATGAGGGACCAGAGATCCACCTGTAGCTCCTGGAGGACCCCAAGCTGGAACAGGGAAAGGGCTTGCGGATCCCTCCTCCTCCCAGAGAAGGAAGAAATGGCAGAGACAACGTGTGATGAACTGACTGCAACCCTCACTCTCTGTCCCATGGTGCCTTTTGGGGGGAGCAGGGAAATAAGATCAGGACTAAAGCTGAAACTGTTAAAAAGGAAGGGGTGGGGGGAAGGTGTTTTAAGGTTTGGTTTTATTTATTATCCTACTCTGATTTCACTGGCAATAAATTAAACTCATTTCCCCAAGTGGAGTCTACTTTACCCATGAAGGTAATTGGTGAATGACCTCCCCCAGTCCTGACCTTACAGCTTGCATTTGTGCTTCTCTGTGCACACTAACTTTCATCCCGCATAATGGAGATCTGGTCTAGGAATTTCAATGGAATCCCATGATTCCCATGCACTACTTAACATGCATCTAAACATACCGTTTTCAAGTTTGGAGTGATTCTTTTCTTGAAGGTTTGCTCATGCTTCTGCAGTAATTCCAAACTCTGCAAAGGCTAAAACCGATGCTTTATTTTTTGAGTGAAAGCTCTGCAGGTCTGCAGACTAAGTTAGCGACAGTTGATGAGCTCCTGATACAACCAGTAGGTTTATATATGGATCGTGATAAATCTTCCAACAATATAATACCATGTTCCAAAACTTTGGGCTCTGCATTAACTTTGCACTATTTTATTTTCAAAAAGACTTCTTGTATTCATTCTGCTCATAATTTTTACAGTTGGCATGGTAACTGCCTAAAAATGTGCTAGAGGCATTACAGCTCCAAGCTTTTCTTGTAGCCTATGATGCTTAATCAAAAAGTTTGCAATACATCCCAGTACTGTAAGTGGTAAAGCTAAAAATATTGCTCTCTTCAGAGCATAAACAACTTCAACATGCCTTCAGAAAGAGTTTGTGCTTACAATGAAATGGAAAAACACCAAAACCCCTTTATCCACTTCCGCACTTCAGCAGCATGCAGCAGTCCCGGAAGTCTTGAATGATTGGTATTGAGTAAATTATTCCCTTGCAGCACTCTATTCTTTTAAGATTGAGGTAAGTATGAAGATTGAAAGCGTTTGCTTTCTTTAATATGTGACAAAGATCTTAGTTGAAGCCATGATAGTGCAAATGCATACACACAGAGGGATTATTCACAGAAGTGAACAGTAGCACTGAACTCATGGGGGTGACTTACAATAGTGGTAACCTTCATGTTCTGCTGGCTACAGAATTCTTTTATATATATATATATATATATATAATTCTTATCTGACTTAACTTAGTGGTATTGTAAATATTGTAAATATTCAATATTTATTAGAAGACACAGATGCAAGCTAAAAGAATGAAGATGGGGACCGTGAAACCATCACAACATGATGCAGAAACATGTAATGCCAATGGCAAGCCTACCTGCACACAGCTATCTTAATGCCTGGAGAGGCTACCTAGAACAGAAGCTTGAGAGAGTTAGAAAAAAAAGTAGGTATTTATTGAAAGGCCTTCAAAGGGTACACCTTGGGTGGTGGAGGAGCTCGCAGAGGCTACACCCAAGGTGGGCGATGGCCACGAGTTTTTCAGACAGATGTAAGTTTGGTCTATTTGCATATTAGAGGTTAATTGTCCAATTTCAGCTTCAGGTAATGAAGTGATTTACTCCAAGTTTTCTCTCACTGTTTACATTTGCTGGGGCCTGAGACAGTTAGGCGTCCTTGAGTTTCAGGCCTAGAGAGAAATTGTTTTGTCCAAATAAGATGGGAGAATAGTAGCTGACAGGCTATGGAATCTTAGAGCTGTACACTAAACCAGTACTGATCTGAAAAATATACAAACTAAAACTTAAGGCATCAATCTTACAGCTAAACATGCACCTGTCTAAAGAATGGCACTGGAACTAGGGCTATCATAACCACCACTTGTGTCACCATGGAACATTCCTTGCTAGAGTGAGATTCTTCTTTTCATAAGATGCACAAAGCTGTTCTAGACTTTGCTTCAATACACAGGGCAAACATCTCCTTGTAGGGGCAAATGATGGCCCTCAGATGGCTTGCTTTTGCTGGTGATGTGTATGAGCATGTAGCCTATATGGAATACACTCTTTTTCAGTACAATTATATCTGGGTCTGTAAAACCAGGGTCACCCCATAATTTCTTTCTAGAATATTACAAATCAAGCCAATGGACCAATGAACTGGCACTCTTGCATTCAATGTGAGGTCAGATGAGCTCTGACATTTAAACAAACATGGGCTCTTGGAATGTGTGTGTGTGTGAATTGTAGGGCAGTGTCCCAGCTGCGCATCCTCTAGCACACAGCAAAGCGGGTACAGCTATTTGCAGGGCCTGTTATCTCTCCTAAGATGCTGATCCTTTTGTTCTTGCTGCTTCTTCTGAGGATTTTCAAACAAGGATACTATGTCTACTCCCGTGTGAGAGGTTTCATTAGTAGCGCACTGATGACAGTGGTGATGGTAGTACAACTGATGCCGACTCTGAGATCGTTTAGATTTTCTGGAACATCCTATGCTGCAAAGCTCTACAATCTTAATATCTGGCAGTTTCAATGTTTTGATGGAAGTCAGAGGTGCTTAGAGCTTCTGAGGACCAGGTTTCTCAATGACTTGGGTAATTTGCATTTAAAAACCTTGCTTTGAAAGATTTGGCCACAACATTCTCTGTTGTACTCTAATGAGACTAGAAAAGGCTTTTTGACTGTCATGCACTGTTCTAATGAGTGCATGTGTAAGCCTGTAATTTATTTTTTTTTCTGGTCTCAAGTGACAAACTAATTGGAACATAGGAAGGTAAATTTTATGGTCCCAACGTTTTGGATGAAGTTACAGTTTCCTTTTCTGTACATCATCAACTTTTTGCAATCCCCTTGAGAAGACAGCTGTAGAAGATCTGTCTTCCACAAGCTGAATTAAAGGTACATCCATGAGAGTAATGCTCTTGTGGAATATAAACACATAAGCACTCAAATCCCCAGAGTGTGGAGATTTACTTTTGTAAAGGAAACATCATGTGCTTGTTTGCAAAGAGAAACCTTCATTCAAACATATAAAAGGTAATAATTGTACCAGTGTAAGTTCAGTCTGTTCATACAGGATTGCAGGAATAGGCTCTTAAATAGCACCTTATTATCATTTTTTTAAAATCTAGATTTCTCTTAGGAACAACTTTTAGGTATTACTAAGTATTACATTTTCACAAGAAGGCATAATTCTGCTCTTCATTAAAGCTTTAAAGCTGCTGAAAAATCTTATTCATTGTTTCATAATTTCTTTGTACAGTTCAATCTAGTTTTCTAAGGAATGTGATGCATTTATCTGTCCATCAGTCTTACTATCATTCTATCTGCCTGACTCCACAAAGACATTTTTGATCTCTTGAGAAATTTCAGAGAAATAGAAATTTCATAGTTATCATACTGCTAGAAGTGTTTTGAAAATATGGAACTGCATAGGACAGAGCTATGATGTTAGCTGTCCCCAATGGAGTAAGGATGAAATATGAACTCCCTCCTGATTACGCAACAGAGCATCCACAAAACAAAACAGACGTGTCACAACCATTGTGAGATTGTGCCTTAGTTGATCCTAGAGAATCTATTTATCCGTTAGTGCCTCACTGACATGCTTCACTGAGCTGCAGTGAGGGCTGAAATTTTAGTGGAACACATTTGAAAATTCTTCCTCTATTTCCTGTTTATTTTTAGAATATATTCCATAATTTTGTAAAGATGCTAATTTTATGTCCATCAGGATTGTGTACAACTTCTTCTGTTACACATTTATGTCCCGTGAATGTAACTGACGTTGTTTAAGGAATTTAGGGTCTTTTGCATCTGTTTGCATTAGGAAAACCTCAACTTTTTTCAGTACTCAGGTAGGCTGTCACCCATTCCTAGGGAAACATAGGCCCCACTCCAGCTCTGAGCTCCATCCAGGGCAAAGGTTTGGCTGAACTGGCACTCTGGGACTTCTGTTGATGATCGTGTGATTACCAGGCCTCATAACGTCATTCAGGGGAAACTGTAAAAAAGGCACTTAAAAACCCCTTTAAATTAGGTCTTCTGAAATACAAGAGAATATCTGTGGAGACATCAATGTTGAGCTTCTGCTCCTACTGGGAGAGACAACCTTTCAGTTTGGAGAAAAGAGGGGACTAGATAAGAGTTCTGTTTTTTCAAATCTTGTCCAATTCACTTCAAAACCCCAAGTATACAATTAGGTACTTCTGATTCTTAACACAGAGGAACTATCACCTTAATTACTGGTCATATCTTGCCAGAAAGCTATAAAAATTATTTTGAGCCAATTTTAGAAATACTGGTTAGAGAAAATGAAGGATAAACCTAGAAGAAGTGGTAATTTAGTGTTTTTATATATTAGAATGATTTTAGCTGTTTTAACATTCCTTACTCTGTTATACTACTGTTTCACAAAAATGAGACATGCTTTACTGTTGAACTGGTCATAAAGCAGACAAAATTCCCAGCAGCTGCATGTTTAACACAGAGGGTGAATTCAAGGTGGTCATTCCTCTGACTCAAATGAATCGAGACGGTGACTCCCATGACAAGAAGAAGGGCAGTGATTCTACTTCCCTGGGACTCTGAGTGACCACCTAATCCTGAATCATTATGGTCTTGAGATGGCAGTGCTTTAAAATCACAGCCTTTCATTTGCATACAGTTACAGAAAAATAAAAAATGCAGGTTTTTCTAAAGATTAAACTATTATGCTTTGAATATGTATTTTCAATTTAAACTGTAATTTTACATATATAATATTTAGGATACTTTATCAAGGGGAATGCAGGGGTTATTGTGACTTTCTCTTTACTTTGCAACTTTGGGGCAATATTCAACTTAATTAATCTGATTCAGCAGTTAAGACTTTCTGTTAAATGCTACCTGTGCTGCATTAGCCAAGAAAGCCTCTTTTCCTTTGATGGCTCTGATTCCTGCAAGAGAATCCGAGATATGAACAGCCTCAGACCTTGAAGGCAGGTAACCATGTCTGTCCTTAACACCATCAATGTGAAGTTACGTATGTTAGCAAAATATGTGGATATAGGCCAGGGTAACATCGAGAGACATTTGCCAGGTCCTAGTTGAGCAATAAGGCCGGGTGTAGACTCTGATCCCATGCTTTGGTATGTTGCTAGGCAAAGGGCAAAAGCTCTGTACTATCACTCAACAAGGTGTGCTGTCATTGCACAATAACTCTGTCCTGCGCACTGAGATGATTATAGAGTGCTATTTTCAGTGTGTAGAAGATACTTTATTTATGTATATTTTATTCTGCTGACAGGCAGAGGAAATGGCTGCTTGGTAAATGCTGTGTTATAGTAAGTGCATGGTCTATTTTTAGCTAGACAATAACGTGAAAGGTGCTGTTCTTTACAGGCCACTGTGGGAGTGCATGGTCTTGCATACAAAGGCTGGATGGAAGACTTTAAAAATCCAGTGCCTTGTTCCTGCAGTGAGCTGTTGTCATGCAGGATCCTACCTATGCTTGAGAGTGAGGAAAGAAGAATGCTTTGCTACCTCCGAGACTGAAAGGTATACCTATAGCAAAAAATTCCCAACACATTTCATGAGGAAATCCAGGTTATGTAAAGATAACACTGCTCCTTGGAAATAATTTCTCATAGGAAACAGCATGAAATTGTTTTCAGCTTCACAGTTATCTTGTTTGTTTTGCTAATCCTCACAAAGATTAATAAAGGAATGATGAGACAACAACAAAGTGTAAGCACAGGAAGCAACTATTGCCTAAAGCATCTGGATATGATTATGTAAACATGATGTAATAAGAAAGCTGAGATTTAACTTTTGAAATCTCCTTTATTCCCTTCTAAAAAAAATTTAAAACACCCTTTCAGAATATTTACCTTATTCCCCAAGTAGCCTTTCAGCTGTTAAGGCACTGCAATTTTCACTGCAAGATCCTTGCTACTATAGATTAATCCACTCCAGATTTGATCTTTTATCCAAACTTTTCCTGGCATATGACCCCTTAATTTGAGAAAGTTGTATCATTAAATTTGAAGGGGACATTTTGTGTCTAACTATTATATGTACTGTTTTCCTCCAGACCACCGGTAAATACAATAAATATTTTGAACTTCTAGTACATGGTGTAGTTTCTTTGCCACTGAGACTGTGACCTCTTCTTTAAGGGCACGAAGCTGAACACCCTTCACAGCCTAGCCAGGCTAGGCACAACCACAGATAACTTTGCTACTCACTAAAATTCCCAAGAGATAAATCTTTTAAGATATATATGATAAGTCTTAAATAAATAAATAAATATTTAAGCTATAAATATATTTAAGATATTTAAGAGATATATATCTTAAATATATATATTATTAGCACTTATATCATATATAAGTACTTGCCATTTTAATATTGATTCTACTAGTTTTTAGCTTTTTTCCTCCCTTAGTAATTCCATTTTGTACAGCATGCTAGCTGTGTGGGTTTATTTTTTTTAGCCCTTTTTGTCCAAAGTAAGGACTTCAGTTTTATTAACAAATTACTTTAAATCTGTTCTTTGTATAGAATTTATACTAAAGTCATTTTGACCTCTTTGCCATTATCTCTTCATAGATAATCATGCAAGAGACATTGAGAAAAATGCAGAGGAAGATCAATGATTCAGTAACTTGAACACTTTATTAAAGCAGGAGAAATATGCACCTTTATTGTCAATTTATACCTATCTGATAATGTAGAATGACAGGAGAATCCAGGAAACGATTCTTGTCTGGGATTTCTACAACATCCCCTGTAATGTGCACAAGATCCTGCTTAGCCTTAGTAGCTCTTGGCAGAACATGGTCGCTGCAGAGGCCTCTTAAGTGAACTTAGGTCTCCTACTTTGGTAGTACTAGGGTAGGCCAGGTGGGTTTGTTTCATGGGGTCACCAAAAATATTTCTCCAGTGGTAGGAAAAAAATGGAATTTTCTCTCTCTCTTTTTATTTTTTTTTTCCCCTGCTGTTTAAGCACACAGCTTAAAGAACCATGAATGACATAGGCCAAACATAGACTCACAGACTTTTTTTTTCCTTTATTTTTTTTCCCCCCCAAAGCACAATTTAAGCTGAATTTTTCCAAAAGGAAACACATAAAATGAGGCTGAGACAGATGTCTGGCAGGGGTATTTCTATTCAGTTTGTTGGAGTCTGATAAGGTTATAAACAACAAAAAACAGTGTTTCCCTCGACTAACATGGTTAGTCGAGGCAAACATCACAAAGTCAACTAACTTGGCTCATAATTGTAATAAGGAACTACTGACTGCTTGACTATTACATTTTTGCCCGTAGTATTAAATTATAATAAATAATTACAGGTATAAAGATGGACAGATCTTTCTTTGAATGAATATTGCCCTTTCATTTTTTTATTTTTTTTTTTATTTAGGTAAGATACCAAAAATGTTAAAAATGAGTAGTCATTCATTATATAAAGCAGCAGCTGAGCGGTAGGTGGAGGAATGGTTGCTTGTTCCTACTCCTAAGCAAATGCATGTACAGCTTCATTTTTTAAATTAATTTTATTTTGATGGTAAAAAAGGGGATCTCTAATGACAGAGATCATTCAATTGGCAAATCTTCTTTGCAGTTTTTCTCTTTAATCTCTGAAAGCTGATGTAGCTCATTCCAATTGCCCACAGCATCAGCTTTATTCTCTTGAAAGAACTTGCTCTCTTTTTAGTTTTCCTTTAATGTTTTGAGCCCTTACCAGAAACGGTAATCTTCTTAAGGTGTTGGCAGGAGCCACAGAATGCACTAAAACTAAAGCTCATATCTAATGAAGTATCCCATTATCAGGACCACCCAAATGACTCAGGTTTGTCATAGACACAGTATACTGCTTTATATGATTTTGTAAAAAGAAAATTTGGGGGGTTGATTAGTAAGGTTAGAAAACGTTTATGAAGATCACTCTACCTAAATAACAGCTACCCAGTATATCTGGGTTATTTGATTTCATGCAGACATTCCGGTTCTGGGTCCCACACCTTATGTTGAGGAACTCCCCTTGGTAGATTACAATTAACCTTTTCCCAAACTCCCCTCTTTCTGCAGCTGGCACTGGTTCCTATGGAGATAAAAACCCTAGGGGAGCTGTGAGATGCTACTGCACATCTTGGTTATAAACTTTCCCTCTGACCATGGCTTTACAAGCTGAAGCCTTCACATACTGCAACAGACTGTCCAGGAAATCTGAGCCATGGAAATCTGTAGCTGTTACCCTACAATGGGATGGAGAGAGCAGAGCATCCCTCAGGAACCGGTCTGGGGATGGCTGGTCTGTCCTGCAGTAAGAGCCCAAAAATCGGGTGTGACTGTCAGCCTCACTGCCAATTTCTCTCTGTGAAAGCCCAGAATGGGGATGGCTCTGGAAACTCTGAAGCATTTTGATTGTTTCAGCACAGGTTGGGAGTTGCCGTTGTAGCACCTACTGAAAAAACAGTGGTTTGCATCACAAGAGTGGGATGAGACATAGTGATACTTGAGCTAAGTCACCACTGCTTCCCAGCACAGTTCAAGGTGTTGACTGGTCCTGGAGCAGCTGGCATCCCGCTCAGGGAAAGATCACTTCTCTCACCATCTCGTACAGTAGTGATTATAATCTGCCAGATGAATCTTTCCTCTCCTGGAGCTGCAATCTCTGTGACTGACAGAAGATCATATTTGGAGGCTCCACTCTTCTGAAATTGGCTTATCCTGGAAGTCTGCCAGTGTCACAGCCTGGCAAAGTAGAGGGATCAGAATTACACTTGGCTATTCACTCAGTCTTGTGAACTGTTGCATCACTGCTGCAGGATGTTACAAGCTTTTAAGGGACAGCTCTTTACTTTAGCCTTAGTATTGCTTTCAATAATTTCCACATACTAAGATCAGGAAAAAATATTCACTTCTCGGGTCTACTGCACTTTGAAAATGTAAAATGTCTCTGTTCAATTAGCATTTGTCCATCGTAGCTGAGGAAGCCAAGTTAAAAAAACCCAACATGAAATCCCAGGAACTAACAGACTGAAGACCCACACAGAAAGATTTGATGGCAACAGTTATTCATTCATGCCCTGTGAGAGAAATAAAACAACTTTACGTTCATTTCCTCCCCACACCACCACCCTTTTCTAAGGTTAACAGAAAGGATTCCTTTAGTGCACAAGTTATTTTAAGATCTTGAACAACTTAGAGATCTAACATCTTTTTCCATGCATATAAATAACCCCACCTGTTGCAGTATCATATATATCTGATCATTAAAATAGATACAAGTAAAAAATAGTATACATTTCAATCTAAAAGTGATTCTAGGAACAAAGCAGACTTGACTAGCAGGCTTCTCCTCTTTCAAAAAGATAAAGGGGATTCTCCAGTCTGAGGTGTATTTTCCAGAGTCAAAAACTTATCATGCGCTCATCAACATTGTAAAAGTTATTGGAAATTGAGCAAAATAGAAATTTTCCTTGACCAAGCTATTGAAGTTCACAGACAATGTTATGTCACTGCACATAGTAAGGGTTGCCAAAGTGGTGCCAGGGATGCATCAATTTTGTTTCAGCTTCACAAATTCATGTGTCCCCTTTTTACTGTTGCATCTGAAACAATCACAGTTCTCCGGGAGTTAACAAAGTGCTTCTCCCTCATTTTCCAGTAGAGATCTGAGACGCAAACTGAGAGAGATCCAAGTTATTTTGTGATAAAGTCAGCAGAAAACATGAGAAGACACAGCATCTGTGTCAAACTTTGCAGGCTGCTTCTAACTACAGATGAACAGCCATACTGCAGATAAGAACGAGATCTGAAACTAAGCTTCGTGCAAATTGTTCTCAGTGAACCAAAAATCCATGGTGCAAAGGTGGTTATTTTTAAAGTTATACTTTGGCTTCTTTGTTGGCGATCAGATGACATTTTCAGCACCTAGAAATCCTTTGCTTATGACAGTGTCTGAATGAAATGTTGTTACTGACGTAACAATTATCTCCTCACCCCATAGCTTTCAAGTTATGACTTAATGTTGAGAAAACTGTGGGCTAAGTGAGTGAAATAACTTCAGTACCTTCAAAGGATGTGGTTAGAATAGTCTGCAGGGGTGGGAAGAGAGTTTTCCTTTGCAGTTGGTAGAGCAGCAACAACAGAATGTCTTTCAATTCCTTCTGTATTGCAGCTCAGGGCTTTTAGCCCTTGTCTGCTGCACCCACACACGATCTGGTGTAGACACTTAAAAAGCATCCAGCAAACTCTCAGCTCAAGGAGTCCTTTCAAAGCAAGCTTCAGTCACCCAGGGGGCCAGCAATCTGTAGAGGCTGCTTTTTCTATCCCTGAGTTGGAGTATCACATTGGCTCTGCTGCATTGGGACCACCCTATGCTCATTGTGGAGAAATAGGATTTGCTTTTCATTAATTCTGTTACTATAAAAAATTCCTGTAGGATATTCTGTAGTTAGAGCACTGAATCATTTCTGAAACTTCCTATTCAAATATTTGTTTTATATGGCAATGGTATTAGTAATGTGCAAGTTTTATGCACTGCTATTTCCTCCCACACCCATTGAAAACTAGCAAGAGCCAGCCTGTCAAAATAAGCATGTGAATTATAGATCAGCAATAACATGCTTCAGATAGCCAGTGTTCCAGCCTAGGTGATAGCATATAACTCTGCTTTCCCTCTGTTTGCAAAACTGCACGGTCTACAATTCACCAAAAAAAAAAAAAAAAAAAAAATCCTACAAACTGAAATCCCAGCCCATTGGAGATGCTCAAAACAGGTACATAATAACAGAGAATTTTAACCTATTGTTAATGCAGAGACAGAAAACTTCCTTTTAGCTCACCTAGTATTTAAGTTATCCTTAAGCAGGGCCATTGCTGGCAAGTGACAGAGCCCAAGGTGACTGATTTCCTCCTAGGTTCTTCAGGTACATACCTCATTTTCAAGAAGAAAAGGAGACGAGACTACCTCTGCCCCTCAAAAAAGTTTGCAGGAAGGCTGAGCTCACTCTTTCTAGTCTGGTCTTATTTTCACAGATTGCATCCCCTTGGAGGAAGGCTCTGGCATTACTCTGTGGTGCCAGCTGCTCCAAATACTGAACACTTAATACATACACTGTCCTGCAGGCAATATTCAAAATGATCAGGAAATGGGAGTAAATAATGTGCCTGCAATGTTTGCTCATGTGGGGTAATAAAAAGGAAAATTGACTCTGAGGAGCTACACAGGGGCTTTATGCTACAGAACGACTGGGTAATAAAATGGCAGTGGAAATCCAACATTGATAAATACAAAACAGTTCACAAGAGGGAAAATAACCTGAACTGCAAGACCCAACAATGGGCTCTGATCACGGAGGGGATGCAGAAACATTGGAGTCATTAATACAGCCATAGACACAGACTGTCACATTCAGCATAGCAATTAGCAGTGAGAAGAAATGTAAGTCAGTATCAACAACTATTATAAAGAAAAGCAGAACAAACATTGTGTCACTATAAATCCATGCAGTTGCTGTATCCTGAATATTGAGTAGGTTTCCGGTTTCCCATCCCAAAGGGTACAGCAGAAGCAGAAAAGGAACAGTGAAATGAGATCTTTTACAAACGGAATTATTAAATAGAGTGAGATTTTTCAGCTGAGAAAAGCGATGGGATATACTACGGAGCCTATAAAATCATGAACAACTGGGAGAAAGTAAGCACAGAAGTACAGAAGTAAGTACAGAAGTAAGTTTTCTGCTTCTAACACAGTAACAAGGGGCATCAAATGAAATTATGAGGTTTGAATGACACAAGTTCAAACAAAGAGTTACTTCTTCATATCTACAATTAAGTTATGGAATGCCTGGCCACAGGATGCTGCAGTTGCTGAGAGCACATGAGGGCTCAAAAGCAAATCAGAAGAATTTGCTGTAGAGAAATCCACTGATGGCTATCAAATAGAAAGGAACTACTGCTGGATCAGCAAGCAAATGGGCTGCAAATCACTGGGAGAAGGGTCAGAGACACCACTCTGAGGCTGTGCCATTATGTCCTTGCACTGTTCTTGTCCTCTGCCATGGACATTTGCTGTTGCCCTGTGTGTGAGAGAAGACACTGCATGAAATGGACCACTGTTCTGACTTTGTAAGGTCACTTTATGATTTTAGCGTACCTACAAAACTCCTATGCTTGAAGAGAAGAAAAGCTCATTTTAAGTAAGATCATATATCTTTTTGTCTGGTCAATGTCATCACTTAAGTAAATGGAGGGTAAAAAAATGCTCATGGAAATCCAAACAGGAAGCACTTTGCAAACAGAGGCACAGGCTGGTGCCTGCAGAGCTACTACTGTTCATGCTCCGTAGGACATGAAAGAGACGACTGCTACATTCAGCCAGAAGCACAATGACGTGATTTTTTTTTTTTTCCCTCTCCAGAGAGGGGCAGATCTGATGCTTATCATCAGAAGACTGTGACACACCTGGGCAGCAGCAGCACACTACTCTCAGAATCATGACAGTAACTCTTTCTGGCTAATGTTCTGATGATGCCCAGGCCAGCACTCAAGGAAAACTCTCCAATTTAGTGCTCTCATAGACTTCAGTCTTCAGTGCCAGCAGCATGGTTACACTGAAAGTGTAGCATGAAGCAAGGCTTTGTTCCAAACACAGAACTGGCTCATCTAACCAGCCCTACCTCTGAGTGTAGGGTGACCCTCACGATTAGCCTTTTAAAAGCCTTTCACTATATATGGCACTTTCAGTCTTGGCAAGATAAATCTGAAGGGGGAGCAAAGGGATGTCTCATGATGCAAGTACTAAGGCATTCTTGGATTTTCAAGAAAAAATACACAAAACAACTTCCTGACTCAAAGAGAGCTGTATCTGGCATGGGAAACTTCTACATTAGACCTCATCCTGACAGGGAAGTATTAATCACAAAATTTAGAGTTTGTTTAGGTGGAAGTCATAAGGACTTTGTTGCAATGACTTTGTTTTCTGTGTTTTTAAAATGCATTTTATATTTTAGACACAAGCAGGATAAAGTCCTAACCAGTAAAATTTATATCATTGCTCTGAAAGATCCTGTTCTACAAAAAAAATTAAGAGATGTATCAGCCAGCCTGGAGGAAAAAAATTAAACCAACAAAAACATGAAAAATAATTTACAGCAATTCAGAAAAATTTCACTAGATCTTCAAAAAGCCACAATTGAGAAAGATGTACACACTGGATAAAACCAGTCATCTGAGGAAGGAATGGAAGAAAGTTAATATTTTGCCAATACTTCTGTAGACAAAATAGGACAACCAGGTAATTATAGGCTTGTCAGTTTGACGTCTATTCCAGGCAGGGTGATGGAGTTACTGATAGGAAAGTCAATTAATAAAGTATTAAAACAGTGCAATTTAATTAATGGCAATCAACACAGATTAATGGAAGAAAGATCTTATCAAATTAATGTGCTATTTTTACAAGACTACAAATTTGGTGGGTTAAAGGAATTGTGGTAATGTTTTATACTTTGACTTCAGATACACTTGCCATACAGTACTATGAGTGATTCTGATGGAAATCAGAACTGACATGATGAACTCTCCAAGACAACCAACTTGTTTGAAAGCTGGCTAGCATGGGATCCAACATCCTAGCCTAAAGTGGGGCTCAGAGAGTGGGTTCTGCAGGCACTGCTTATCAGCCCCATGTTAATTAATGATGATTACAACAATACAGGAGGAAGCAGTGCCTTTGCTAATACTACTTTTTAAAGAACCAAAATTTGGAAGTGGGCAGAAGTGGGCAATGCCTTTTTGGCAAGGTGTAAAAGAAATACCAGGTGTTTTTTTTCATGTCACCCAACACCAAGGACCTATTTAAGAACAAGTACCTCAGGCCTAACCTCACATAATAATTCTTCTTTGGGAAGCCAAGACTGAAGAATGAATTGTGGGTCCTGATAAACCCCCAGCTGAGCCCCAGAGCCCTCAGAAATTGCATTGCCAAGAAGGCCAGTGCAATCTTTTTCGTTGTGCAGAGATGCCGTCCATCAAAGGGCACTAAAGGGCTTCTGTTAATTCTGCATTTGACATTGTAGCAGGTTGACCCTGGCATCAGCAAATGTATTGGAATAAGCAGCTCAGGAGGGATGTTGGCAAATTGGAGGTAGTTGAGAGAAGAACCACAAGAATATGAATTAAAAAAAAAAAAAAGGCAGTAAAATGGAATGACTCTACAGGGTAGGTCTATTTAGATTTAGTATATCAAAGCAAAGGCTAAGGAGTAACTTGATTATGGTTTGTAAGTGCTTTCATGTGGAACAGACGCTGCCTAATAGGGGACTTTTTGCTCTGGTATAAAAATATACAAGCAAGTCCAATGAAAAGTTGAAGACACATCATTTCTGTTACATTAAGGATAGGCAACTACTCCAAGTATTTACCATTTTCTGTGCTAAAGCTGGATGTGTCTCTATCTAGTCCTTCTCAAGTCCTTCTCTTGTTCAACAGGAATCAATTCCGGGTAAGCTAATGACTCATGCTGAAGAGTCAGAAATGGTCTTAAGGCAGTTTACAACTTTTACATCTCTGAATGCAGCTGTAACATACATTTTAAAGTAAATTTAAAAAAAAAAAAAAAAATAGATGTTTCTGAGTGAAGAATGGGATCCAAATGGGAGTTCCTTGTGGACATCAAGATGGGCTTTGTGAATGATGGGGGTGATTCTTTCTAGCTTTGCTTTGGGAGCCTGCTTATTTTTCAGTGCTACCCAAAAAGCTGGCAACACAAAGGATTACAATGAGGCTTTGGAGAACAGCTCCTAGAAGCACATCTAGTTGTCTTGGTTCCATCTCACATTTGCCTCCACCAGCATTGTGCTGATGGGTGCAACTGAGGAAGCAAAACCAGCTCAAGAGGGATTTGGTTCAGGTCATGCACTTATCTGTAAAACAACTCCTCAAGGAAACCTCAAGTGAAAAATTAGTGTTATACATCCCTAAAAGAAAAGAGACCTTAATGGCAACTGGTTGGAGTGTGTTCAATCTTAAAAGGTTAGGAATAACTAAGCACAGAATTTCATATCTTCTCTTGCATATAAGGGTTTCCCTGGGATGTGCAAACATAGCACTTTTCTTCCTGATCTAACACCCATGGCTTTACTCTACTTACCTGGCTTATTAAAAAAGAAATAAAAATAAATATGCTACACCCCCTTTTTCTTCTCTTAGCAATACCAGTATAACTTAAAACGTGGAAAATGGAAAAGAAATGGTACTTATATCTGAGCAATGAGAGAGTGCTTTTCCTCAGGTTATTTCATAAAGCTAAAAGAGGGGGATGTTCAGAAGAGAACTCCACTATGTAAGATTGATTTCAATTAGCAAGGGATAACATTGATATGGATATACATAACACAACCACTTTTTAATTTCTGGGAATGGTGCCATCTGTGAATAATGAGAGTTAGTGGTAACAGAGAAATGTAAGGTCTGACTGTGGGAGCCAACAGCCCACAGCCTTGACAGTCAGATTTGGAGGGCAGTGTTGTGATTTAGAAGGTCAAGTTGCTTTTGTTAATGCTGAAACCCATCAGCAATGCATTCAACATACAGATGGAGACTTGTAAACTACCAGGAATGATTAGGCTGGGAACATACTGTGGTTGTAGCCATAGCGAGGACCTGGGGATGTAATACAATTGCATGGAAATATCTAATATTTAACTGAGATCCAGAGCCAGAGGGAAAGATCACTGACTCTTGAACTCAGGACTGCTTTGCTTCCTGGGCAGAACATTCTTTCATACACAGAATTTTTTCCTGAGGAAAACAAAGACACTTTTTGGGTCCCAGATTAACAAAAATATAATGGTAAACCTCAAAACACTCTCGTTAATTACTTTTTTCTTTGCAATTAATATACAATATAACAAAAAGGCAGTTTGCAGAAATGTTGGACTTGCTTCTCTCTATCTCATTTAACTGGCTTCTGTACATAAATTACATTTTAGAGTGTGTTTTTTATTTTTTTTATTGTGCTGTAGTTAGCTGTAAATCTTACACTGAGTTATTCAATAACACATTTTCTTTTTGTTGTCTGAGTGAAGAATGAAGCCTAAGGCTTGATTCTGATTGCAGATATGGCACACAGGTATTTATCTTTATATACTTTATTGTATCCTTATTTCACACACACGTAAGACCCACACATGCAGTTCATGCAAATGGGTACAATTCTTGTCAAGTTATCTCTTGACAACAGCTCATTTACCAAAAAAAAAAAAAATACACATACCAGAAGTCAAAATCATACGATTTTTTAAAGAAGAGATTCTTGTCTCCATGTCTTTGAATTGCCTTTTTGATGTATGGTGAAAAGACTTGTCCCTTTACTGTCCCATGATTAATCACTTTCCTTAGCCTTGCTTGCTAACGCTCTAGAGTTACAGCAGAAACAATAAGTAAAAACAATTCAAAAAATAGAAAAACATATTCAAATTTGCATGGGGATCCAGCCTTGACAACTGATGGAGAGGTACTTTCAAGCATATTTTGAGCTAGCTACTTGGATTAATTTTCTGAAATAAGACTGTCTTCTCACTATGACAGTTCTCGGTACTTAATAGTTGTTTAATGTTCCCAGTAGGCTCAGCTCTGCACTTTGTAAATCAGCAAAAAAATAAAATTAAGGTCTTTCTTTTACCACTTCAAAAATTATTATCCTTTTTGTTCTAGCTTGTGTTTGTACACTGATAATATATTTTCTGTAAAGGGACGAGGAGCAGACTGACCTGGAAAAGGAAGTCTTTTAAATGCAGAAGTGTCTTTGATCACTCGAAAGACTTGTGCTCTGATCTAAGCTCATTGACATCAATGGAAGAAAGACTGCTATTGGCTTGGAGGGGAGGGCTGGCTCCTGTCCACACAGAGTCCATATTTGTAAAAGCAGATGTTAAAAGATGAAACAGATTGAAAATTGGAGTTACAGAAAAAGATACTTTTCTTTTCACAAGGTCAGATTTATTACACACTTTTAATATTTTTTTTCCTCAGTCCCTGAAACAAGAAACTCCAGTTTCTACACCTCTTTTTGCTGTTTACCTGCAGATAAACCTTGGATACAGAATAGGGGAGAGTTTGATGAATGATTTCCATAGCATGAAAATATAAGGCCTTCTCCATACCCTCTTCTGGGATACATAAGAACAGGAAAAATGCTCCAGGGAGAACATCACACACACACCCTTGCCTCCCCCTCTCCCCCCTTTCCCTCCTGCAGCTGCATTTCCTGCAGAAAGAGCAATTCCAGAGAAGGAACTCAGCACAATACCACTGGACAACATCATCAAAGGAGTAGATAATTGTAGGATCTGTTTAAAAGATAAAGAAACTTCTAATTGGATTGTCTCTTTTGGTGACAGTTTCCAGGCGAGGTAGCTCAGCACAATGAAGTCCAAAGAGCAAAAGTTGGTCAGTAAGCAGTCCTAAAAGGAATCCTTCCTAATTAACTTCATTCTGATGTGTCTTCAGAAAGGTCATGGGGAGATATGACAGTTTTTTTCATATGCCAATCTGCTGGCTACTTCTTTGGTAAGGTACCATTGATTCACTAACTCTTTTATCATGAATACTGAGAAAATTTCTCTCATTCAAATGAGTTTACTTCAAACAGGAGTTTCTAGGTGTTGTGAACATGACATTTAAACTTGGACCACCCAATAGTATCCCTTTATCCCTGACATTCTGGCTGATGTGTTTTAAGTTACATCTCTCTCATTTGGTTAAGCACCACAGCTGTGAGAGACTAGATGCAGTGAGGCAGAGCTTCAATGCTGACTTGGTTTTCAGACTTTGGTCTGATTTTTATGATCTCGTTCATTTCCACATCTCACATGCTATATGCTGATCTTCCTCTACAACTTCAGCTGACTGACACAGACTAAAACAATGGGCACAGAATTTATGTACACCTAATGTCTCTATGAGGCAGATAAAGGGGTTTGCTTATTCAGAGCTTATTACTCTAACATTGGACTGAAATGGCAATCTTCAATCTTCATTGATATAACTGAGAGCAAAAGCAAAGTTTACAAATTGTTTGGGGAGCAATTCCATGGCAAAGGGAGTGAGATAATTAAAATATTCTTAAAGCATAAAATTCATCTGATGGATAAGTAACGGTGTCATTACACACTGCATGTATCCTTCTATGCCTCACAGTGTAGATTTAATTCAGAACCCAAAATTTGTAACCTCTTCATTCCAAACTTGAATATTTAATCCCTTCTTCAGTTTTAAATCCCAATTCTGATAAAAATCAGGAGTTTCCAACCAGAGGCTTGGGATGAATTAGATTTTCATCTCTTTCTCCTTTCACTCCTTCTTCCTGTTGGGCTGGGAGGCTCTGGGTAGCCTTTCCAGAGTTGCTAGGGACTGCTGCTCTGGCTGATGCTGGGTAACTAAGAAAGTTAAACAGAAAAAGTTTATTTACAGAACAAAGGTTGATGCAAGAGCCTAGGTCTTTGTCATAGTCAGAAGGAGTATGCAGGGGGAGAGGAAGGGAGAAATTGTGTAAAAAGCCATCTACTAAGAAAAGAATGTTTGATTTGGATCACAGGATGTGATACTGGAGAATGTATTGCATAACTTTATGGCTTGTCCTTATTTGCAATGATTCAGTATCCGGCACTGCTCATCTCATTTCTAAAAATGGTATTGAAAAGTTACAAAGCATTTAGAGGTGATGGGAATAAGTAAGGAAAGGCAGGAAAAGCACCTTTTCGTTTTACAGCCAATAGCTAACACTGAGTCTGCATGTCGTCCTAGGGGGTGTTGCAGATCACCGGGTGTGTGACCTTCCTCACTACCCTAGTGACACTCACCAGGTCAAATGTCTGTTGCCAGAAGCTCGTCTTCTCCGTGCCAAATTTAAAATCATGACAACCCTTTTCTCATGGTATTTATCTTATAACTGTAAAACAGGGAACTTACAGCTCCTAGTGTGGAGGACAAGACATGAGGCAGGTGCAAAGCTGTGGAGAGCCATTTCCAAAGCCTCCCCTGCCAAGACTAGACCCTGACTGCAGCATCCCTAGCTTCTTTGGAGCCCTGCTCATAGGTTATTTCTCTTTGCCTTAAAGCAGGCACCTCCTCCATTGGTTATTTCATTATTGTCATACTCACTTCTTTCCACCCCTTGAAAACAGACATCACCCAAACTCACAGGTGTTCACCCCAAAACAACTCTTCTCCCATTTCTGATCCTTACCTGTGCTGATGTGGGGAAAAGACACTCAAGACACAGACAGTCCTTTGGCATTGCCCTGCAGAAGCTGCAGCTCCAGGACAGAGTTGTGCTCTCCTAACAGACCTATTCTCTTCTCTTGCCGGCTTGTATACTTTTTACCCCCTTTTTGGGGGGTGGGAGGGGAATGGGGGAAGATGTGTGAGTGTTTGGTTTGGGCTTTTTTTCGGTCGTTTTAAAGAAATTCACCACCAATCTCCAGACAAAAACTAGGGAGTACATGGCAGGCTCATTAAGAGTTCAGGGAACCACTTATCAAACTTCAATATAGAGCTAAACTCCTGTTACTTAAGCAAAAGGGGACCCATTAAAAAAAAAAACAAAACAAACCCAAAAACAAAACAAAACAACCCAAAAAAAAAAAAAAAAAAAAAAAAAAAAAAAAAAAAAACCACCAACCAACCAAAAAACAAAACACCAAACCGACAGCCCGCAGTGGTGCTGGGCGGAGACAGACCGACCTCATTCATGGCTTTCTCTGTGAAAAGGTTTACGTTTTTTCCCTGTCCTCCCTTCCCCCGCACTCCCTCCTCCCCTCCGTTTTAATTTTGGGACGGATTAAGACAAGTCTGGAGTCGGGAGAACTCCTCCCACCCGACAGCAGCAGGGTACAGCCGCCTGTGCTCCCCTAAATATCCGGGGCCCGGCGCTGCCCGGAAAATAACGATTGCTTCATTGAGAAAAAAAAATCGGCCAGCACATGCGACACCGCATCAGCCCCCGCGCCCGGCAGCGGGGCGGACTCTGCTTTTGGGGGCGCTTAAGCCACTATCATTATTATTGTTATTATTTTATTTGATATTAAAATTATTACCAACATCTCGCCCCCAGCCGCAAGGGCAGTCCCCGGAGAGGCAGGACCTGCCGGAGCGCTGTCAGCGGGGAAGCCGCGGTCAGCATCCCACCGTTGCGCAGCGCCGCTCACACTGGCGGACACAGCGGCGCACACCGGCGCACCCCCGGGGCCCCGAGCCGGCGGGCCGCCCCCGAGCCCCCGGCAGGGCTGAGCACGGCTGCGGAAGGACGGCTCACCTTGTTTACCCCGAGCGCGGCCGGCGCGGGGGGAGGCTGCGGGGCGGGCCGGGGCGGGGCGGCGGGGCGGGGCCGGGCCGGGCCGGGCCGGGGCGGGCGGCGGCGGCGGGGCAGTCGGGCTGCGCGGCAGTCGGGCTGCGCGCTGGGCACCGTGCGGGCGTGCGGCGGCCGGCAGCGAGCACGGAGGCAGCCAGCGTCCCCGCCACGTAAGTAGTTGCTGATACGCCGTGGGGAGACGGTGCCTCGGTGGAGGGGAGCGGCGCGGCTACCCCTCTCCTTCCGCATGTCCTGTCCCCAAGGGGGGACGGGGGGGGGGGAATCGTCAAACAAAATTTGCTCTCTGCATTTTTTTTTTTTTTTTTTTTTTTGAGCGATTCCAGTTGATTGCTCCGTATGGCCTTTCGCTTATCGCCCTCCCAGCCCCTGCAATAAGAACTCGGCCCCTTTTCGCCGCGTCGGTTTTTATTTTCTTTGTGCGTGAACTCCATTAAACGCGGCGAAGGCAGCGAGCCCCCGCTCACAAATCCGCCGTGCAGGGGGAGCGTGGGAGCTCTCTATTCTCTGGTTGCACTTTTTGTTCTGTCGCGACAGCGACAGCCCGTTCCTTTCCGCCAGCGCGGAGCGGTGCGCGCTGCCCCGCGCTCCGCCGCGCTCCCGTGGTGCCGGTGCGGCTCCCCCGAGCCTCCCGCCGCGGTCCCGCTCCTTTGTCGGCCCAAGTTAAATGCTCCCTCGCTGTTTCGCGGGGCATTCTCGGAGCGCCCCGGGCGCTAGCGGCGAGGCTCCCGCGCCATCTACAGCCGAGCCGCGGCAGCGCGGCGCTGCCGGCCCGTAGGGGAGCGGAAGGACGGTCCCGCTGCGCGCACCGCGCTACCGATCTTTTGTTGCCGCCCGCGCTGCGCGCCCCGCGGGAGCGGCGGCCGCCCCAGCCCCGGCCGCGCCGCCGCCCGCTCCTCGGCTCCCCGGCACCGGGCGCCGCTGCCCCGCCACCGCGCTGCTCCGCGCCGCTGCGCGCCCGGCCGGCGGCGGGAACAAAGGGCCGCGGGCTGAGCGCTCTCTCCCTGTGCCCAGGACGCGGCGCTGAGGCTGGTCGCCCGCCGCCGCCGCGCTCCCGCTCCCGCCCCCCCCGCCACACAAAGGCAGCCGCAGCTGGACGGGCGAGGGACCGCGCTCCACGCCAGGGCTCCGGTGCAGCGTCTCGGCTGGTCTTCTCCATACTCATGAACATACAAAGGTCAACCCCTATCACGATAGCACGATATGGGAGACCGCGGAATAAAACCCAGGATTTTGAAGAGCTCTCGTCCATACGGTCCATCGAGCCAAGCCAGAGTTTTAGCCCGAATCTAGGCTCGCCGAGTCCGCCGGAGACCCCGAACTTGTCGCATTGCGTTTCTTGCATCGGGAAATACTTATTGTTGGAGCCTCTCGAGGGAGACCACGTTTTCCGAGCCGTACATCTGCACAGCGGCGAGGAGCTGGTTTGCAAGGTAATGCCTCTCCTTGTTCTCCCCCTCCCCGGGTTCTCCCGTCGCGCCTGGGTTTCCCGTGTCTTGCAGGAGGGCGAGCACGGCCGTGTACCTCATTTATTGAACAGCGGAGAAACAAAAGGCAGGGACGCGGGATTACAGCGAATCCTCTAACTTTTCCCTCTCTCCAGACAATGGCCACGTTATAGCGGTGGCCCGGAGCCAGGTCTGCCTTCTATTGGCAGGGGGATATTGTTCTGGAAAGAGCCGTTCTTGAAGTAGGTTTTTAACGTGAGTTCAGACCAGGAGAAAGCCTCATCTTCCCCACGCTTACTTTTCAAAATGGAGTAGGGAATCCCCAACTAATTTTAAGGTGTTGGGACCTGCTGACTTCCTCGATTTTTACTGCCCTCAATTCTGTACGTTGAGGTGCGGAAGAGGATGGAGAAGCAGGGGGTGGGGGCAGATTGCCATCAGCTTTGTCTTAAAAGTGATTTAAAAATAAGAAAAACCACATCTAATTAATCAGTCTGAGCTCCCTCACGGTGGAGGTTGTTTGCAAACAGCATCCTCCCCCACTGCCCAACTGAGCAAGAATAAAACCTGCACACCTACGGTTTTTAGAAGTGCAGACAAAATAGCTATCCCACTCTTTGTAGCCTGCCGGCTTTTCTCTGCCTCCTCCCAGTTTGTTCCTACTATTAAAGGGTGAGCTGTGGGAAAAAGAAATCCACATGCGCGCACATCTGTGGAGGGGTGTTACTCTCTTTTTGAGCTGAGGGAATATTATCCTTTGTTCCCAAATTGTGATTCTTATTGTCTGTAGTGAGGCAGACTTATGTCAAGCAAACTGAAGCAGTATCCAGTAGTAGTTTTGATAACTACGTAGCAAATTGCAACCTTGCAGCACATGTTGCAGTGTTTGTATTATTCCCCAAACATGGAATTAATGCCATTTGGCAAATTTCTAGATGGAAAAGTAGATGTATTATAGCTTACTAGTATTCCAGGGATTAATAATAGTGTTGCTGACTTTCCATAGTTTCTGATACTTGATTCATGAAAAGTTATGGACTAGGACTAGGCTGTAGCAGAGAAGTGAAAATAGTTTGCTCCTCCTTGCTATTTGTGAAGATTGGAGTTCAGAGGGCAATTTAAATATGCTTACTGATTGAGTTATAAAAGCTGATGTTAAGGCAGCCTAGGACTTCATGTGATTATTTAGGGGAAAAAAGGCCCATGGCTTTGCAAAGAACTAATATTGCATGCTGAACTGGATGCTTTGTTAGTAAACTGAAACAGAACATGAGAATTTCGAGAATGAAAGCCCAGCTCGATGCAGTAGTACAGTGCTGCACTCTAGGACATTGGCATCTTTTCATGAAATAAACAGATCTCACAAAGCTGCTGCTCTGCATGAAATTCTAGGTGAACTTGCATAGCGAGTGGTAAAGCGGGGGCTATGCGCTTCTTTGTTTCCTGTTTGGTTTGCAGGATTAAGGCACTGTTTTGATAACAGCATGAACAGTATAACTGCAGCTCACAAAGACTGAGCTGCTATTTTTTTTCCCTTTCCATTTAAGCTGTGTGTTTTTGAGCTGATCCTGACATTTGAATAGCATCAGTTTTTCCATATGTGTGAGGCACTACTAGATGTGCTCCAAAAATATGATCTTAGCCTGGATTGCTAGTTTGTGGGTATGCAGTTGTCAGTCCTGAACTCGCCTTAATTTAATGTGTGCTTTAAAATGCCTGCAGTATCATGACAACTATTTGTCAAGTAGCCTTCCGGCAAAGAGAAAGGTGCTCTCTGGTATCTTACTGAAGATGCTCGTAGAGATTGCTTGCAGAGACGTTGGGTTGGATAACAGACACATACTGATGATTCTCAAGATTCATTTGGCTGTACCCACTGACTGTACAGATGCCGTTATTTGCTTCAAGGCTCTGTGGCATCCAAACAATGGTAACTTCTCACTTCAATTCCCAGCGAGACCTAAATCAAACTGCAGCTTATTGGACATTTGCTGAATTGAGGCCAGGGATCTTAAAAGCTAGGATACAAAGAAGCCCTTTATGGAAGGTATTTGATACTCTAGCAGTATGATAGTGTTTCCTATCTACCCCCTTTCAAACGCACTGTACAAATGTACTGGTACATATCCAGAACTACGTATTTAACGTAGTCTGAGAACCACAAAATGTAACATTATGGTAAGCTTGTTTAGGAGAGAATTCTGGAAAGATGTTTTTTCACATGAAGGGTTTGAGCTACATGAATATTCCTGCTTAAATTTTATTTTATAGCAGCTGCTTTGTAGAAGAGCCATTCACTTACAATGTAGTCCTTACCAGTTTTGAGATCCAAATGTCAATGAATTCTCCTCTGGAATGAATTGCACACCAGGGATTTTAGCAACACCCCCTCCCCGCCCTGGTTCTGCTTCCCTGGTGCACCATGTCACCAGAATGCCTCGGTACTAATCCTCCTCCCGTAAAATGTGCTGGGTCTGTTTGGCAGTCTGCCTTTAAGGTTGTTTTTCCCTGTGCTGGGGTAAGGCAGTGCAGGTATGGGGTGAGGGGAAAAGGAGGTCCGTGAGGAGGGGGTGTCCCAGTTTCTTGGGATTTGGGTCCTCTTCTGTGGAAGGGATTTATTAGGATTGTGCTCTGAAGCATTAAATGATGCAGGTTTTGAAGCCTCAGGTAAATTTTGATTGAACTGTATCTTTCTCACTCAATTTTTAAAGATTTTTAAAGCTTTAGAGAAAGCAGGGAGATATTTGCTTCTCAGAGGGGGTATAAATATATCCACTATTGGAACACAAATACAGAAAGGAAAAAAAAAATTGCAGTTTAAAACAGTGGTTAGAGAACTAGACCAGTTCTTCATATTTATATTTCATTCAAAGGACACATGACTACCTTAAATTCTTTTTTACTAAAGTAACAAAACACTCACAAGTAGGTTACATATTAATCAAGTTTTTATGCTGGTGGAAATGCTAATACTTGCTTTGCAGTCCTCCAAAGCAGGTATAATTAAAAATAAAAATCCCTCCTATCAGTACTTTGCTCACAGTCTCTTTTAGCACACTGACTTCTGTTATTCTCAATGAAGTCTTTCATTTTCTTGTAATGTGGTCTTTTCTCAATTGACTCAAATACTGATTCATTCGTCATCACTAGATTATAGTAACTTTTTATATTTGGGTTTCCCAGCAGCTTTTTTAATTCTTGCAGCTCATTCATAAGATCAGTGATAACATACTTAGTAGTAAAGGGACACTTTGCTTTTAATGGAGCACTTGATTGAAATGCAGAGTTCAGGGTGGTTTTGTCTTTGCCTTTTGAAGGGTGTTTGTCTGTGCTCCAACAGGCAGAGCCATTTCCCGGGTTGTCCTTCTGATCTTATAAACAGCCATTGTGGAACTGAGACTTGGAAAGTGAAAGTGGCTTTGCTGTTCTTCATAGATGAAAGAAAGGCAGGAAGTAAACAGGAATAGCAATAGATGATACTTTAAGCTTGAAAAATCTTTAAGGCTTTAATGGGTTAATAAAATCAAAAGAGGCAGGCATGTGTATCAGGGTGGATTTAATGTGACAGCTTCTCTCAATACAAAGCTACTGGCTGTATTTTTTATGAGTTTATTTGGATGGAAAATAGAAAAGAAACGCTCTTCCTTCTGAGTACTGCCCTTATACATCAGTGGTCCTCACAGCTTAATTTAGATTGCATTCTGGATTTGATCAGGTGTTAGCTAATGTAACTGTGCTTGCTTCCAGTTTTGAAGACTAGCCTTTCCTGTCAAGGTTACATGTGTCTCTCTGTGGGTTTGTACAGTCTGCTTTGTCTTGTCCTCAGTGCCGTGAGTTTGTGACATCCTGTTTACATCGGTGCAGCTTTCAGCAGTGACATAAATTGTACTTAGAGATGGTTTTGTTAGCAGATTCAGAGGTACCATGACTTCACTGTCCTTCTTGTCACTAACCCTGGCTTTACTGTCATTGTTCCTGCAGGTGTTTGATATTGGCTGCTACCAGGAGTTATTAGCACCATGTTTTTGTCTGCCTGCGCATAAAAATATCAACCAAATTACTGAAATAATTCTTGGGGAGACAAAAGCGTATGTGTTCTTTGAAAGGAGCTATGGGGACATGCATTCGTTTGTTCGTACCTGCAAGAAGCTTAAAGAAGAGGAGGCAGCCAAACTCTTCTATCAAATAGCTTCTGCTGTTGCACACTGCCATGATGGTGGACTGGTACTGCGAGATCTCAAGCTGCGAAAATTTATTTTCAAGGATGAAGAAAGGTAAGAGTCTCCCTCACTTTATGGCTGGGAGTGCCTGAGGTCAGATAGCTGGAGTTGCAGGACACTGTACCCTTTGTTTATTTTCCTCGGCAACCTGAGTGTGGCATGGATGTGTCATTTCACCTTCTGGCTTAGGTTTTAGAGTAAAGTAAGTACAGAGCGCTGTTGGCATCGGTGCCTGGCCTCTGCCTCTCCACCTAGAGGAGTTTCCTCATTCCTAATGGGGAGGCATCTCCTGCAGGAAAGGGTATCTGGTGTAAGAACTGTACTATCATAAAGGCTTCTGATGTTAAAAGAGGATCCTGTATGTGTTAAAGAGAACTGGGGGCTGAAATGGCTCATTCCATTGAGGAGGTGTAAAGAGGAAAACAGTCAAATGTTTTTTTGTAGGACTGTTCTGAGGACATCTTGTTTTCCATGCTGGGAGGGTCTGGGGGCTACTTGTAGTTGTGTGGTCACTGATTGTACTAAAACTAAAACTGCCTTTCACCAGGGGTGCTTGTTTGTAGTATCAGCTGTAGTACTTGGGGAACTTCTGTTTGGTTTGTTTTTTTTTTTTTTTTTTAATAATATCTCCTCCCTATGCACCCCCCTGTGTAAATTATTTGGGGAAAGAGTATGGGAAGACAGGGAAAGAAACAGCACTGGTTGCTCTGTGTATGTTCTCAAAGTGCTCTTTCTCATGTGGAGCAATAGCTGTACTGTTGTACCTGTGGAAATTTCCTGTCTCTTTCCTTGTTTTTACCAGTCTTCTTTGTCTTGAATGATGAATTTATTTGCAACTTCCACATAAGGTATCAGAGCAATAGATACTGTCAGAATAATATCAGGCTTTTACGGAGTGATTAAATTGGAAGATGACCATTAAAAAAAAAAAAAAACCCAAACATTTAAATGGGAGGATAGCCTGCCTTTGTGCTTCTTCCTGTGTTAGTAGAGGATGGGGAGATATTTTGCCCTTTTAATTAAATACTAAAAATTGTCTGAAAACTTGTTCAAACTGCTGCAGAGTGAAATGAATGTTCTGGAGAGCTTTGTTAAAAATAATCAGTGCCTATCAAAATGTTTGGGGGAATTAGAAGCAACAGCCAGTTTCTATTCTAAGTTCTCCACAGGCTCAGGAAGTTGGTGATCTAAAAATTAGAAAAAACTAATAAACAATTCATTCAGGAAAGAAAAGTTCCTGGTCTTAAAATAAAAATGACATCATAAAGATGACCATCTATCCCATTTAAATATTCTCTAGTTAAATTTTATTGCAAGCTGAGTTTTGCAAAGTAGGTTTCTCCTTTTAATCTATTTACAGACTGAAAAATATATTTGCACTTCTTAATTCAGTTCAGATGATTGTCTGCAAAGCATTTTTCTTCTGCAGCCCAAAGGTCCAATTGCCTCCTCATCTTTTTCGAATAAAAACGCCTAAAATTAAATGAGCTTAATGTCCATTCATAGAGAAAAGCAGAGCAGGTAGATATAAACTGCATTTCCACAACTTTTACTCCCAGTTTAATAATTAAGCACCACTGTAGAACCTCTGATGCAGATAAGAAGGAAACTTGTGCAAAATAGTTGAGAGAGGGATTGTTCTCTGTTGTAGCTGATAACGTCCTAATGTTAAAGTGGATTTTTTTTTCCTGGGGATAAATGTAAATATGTGTGGTTTTGCATGAAGAATAGAGCTTGGAAGAGCTGCTCCAAGGGAAGGCAGAGCAGCTCAGAGCAGTGCAGTGGGAGCAGACGTAGGCCTGTGCTGAATGCTGTTGAACTCCTACCCTGCTGCTTACTAGGAACTGAATGCAACATAAGAGGCACAGGGCCAAATGCTTCAGCCACCCAAGAAAAGTGGTGTGTACTGTAATAGCAGTCTTGGCTTTTATGAATGTTTTTAACTTAGCTGTTGTCTGCAAAATGACACTTACTCAGTTTTAAGCATTGTCTTCTAATTATACAATAATTCACTTTAAAGGTCAAATAGGACTTTCTGGTTATTTTTAAGATAATCATAATGCGGTTTTCTTCTGGATGTAATGTTGGTTTGTAAGTAGGAAGGTATTGTAATCCTTTCTGTGCTAAATAAACAGAGATGAAATAATGTGAGATAGAAATAGAACCAAACAGCAGTGACTGCCTTTTTTCACATCCTCTGATCATCACACTGTAATCAGTCATCACTTTCAATCTGCTGCTATATTTAGAAATGAAAAATTTTCCTGGTTGTCCTGAGTTCACAGAGGTGTTGCTGTGTTGCTTGCACCCCTCTGAGCTCCTATGTGTCTGAGGCTGCTGCTGGGGATGCCTGTGTGCTGAGCAGTCCTTGAGCTGCCGTCAGCAGCCGTGCCTGGCAGACGGGTGCTGCACCATCCCTTGCTCTCTGGTGCTCATAATGAACCAAAGAGGGAGAGAAGAGATAAAACTGATGTTTTGAGAATTGTGTGTGAGTGAACTCTGCTGCTGTGCATCACCTGCTCTTCAGTGGAGCTCTTTCTTAGTAGTTCTTTTCCTATTTCTTTAAGGCTGTTTTTCTGCAGTTCATTTTAAGTACCTACTGCTTTGGAACTTCCTCTTCTTGAAGACTCTCATGGCTTTTATTTTGTTAGAAGAAAAGATGGGAAATCCAGGCAACACATGAATGGAAAAATTGGTGCTTTTAATTTTTTATTTTTTTTTTGTAAGATGCTTGTCTGCTGTTAGCGGAGAGCTGCCAGAATGGAGGAGCCAGAGGGAAGATGAAGGTTATATGGAAGTAGTCCCATTTGTTTAAAAAAGAAAATCAATTTTAAAGCATTTCTTAGTACATCATCTTTCATTGATCCTAATGAGATCTTGGTAGTTCAATAGAAAAACAGAGCTCCTGAAGTTTTGCAAGTGAGTGCATACAGTGTTGAAACTCCCTTCTACCCCATTCCCATTATTTAAATTACAGCTGGAATTTGATTTGGGTTCCTGATCTAGCAGCACCACAAAGCGCTCTTTGCTTCAACCTGATGTCCCCACTAAAAATGTGTGTTATTTGGATGTCAAATCACAGTGCTTTGGGATGTTTCTAGTGACCTGGGAGGTAAGAAGGTGGAATAAAGTATTGTTGTAGGCTGGTAGCACTGAGCATTTTGTAGAGGTCCTAATTGTACTAGAGGTGTTCTCTTAATGTGCTAAATCCTGTAGACAGGCTCTGATCATGTCTTACACTATGGCATGTGTGTACGTCAGCACTTAAAATGAAATTCAGAATTCCGCTGTGGAAACAAACAGAAAAAAAATTGTCTGTGTTTCAAGGTAATTTATAGTTCCTTTATATACTGGACTGTAGGAAGTTTGAAGATGGGGTAAATTGCATTCCATAAAAATGATGTGTGGGTTTACTACATGGGGTTTTTGTTTTGCATAAAAGGTAGTGCAGTTGTGGTTTGTAGGGGGAGGTGTGTCTGTGGATCCCTTTGTAAACTATAGTTGAAATAGTCAGTCTTGTAATATCGAAATTTCAGAGTTAAACTCCATAAACCTGCAGTTGATTTTGATGAAACAGAAGTTCTAAGACATTACAGCATGGCTGGAAATGTTTTGTAAGACTGGGTTAGCGAGCAGCAGCACATCTATTAAATGAGTGCAGTAGCTTCCAGAACACTGAAAATATGGAAAACAACACTGACTTGCCATGCTGAGTCTCAGCAGACTTTCTAAAGTACCTTTAAGATACTTGAACACTTCAAAAACTGTGTCCTTACACTTCAGAACGAAACTTGAATCCAAAACAGGGATGACTTACTATAAAACTTGTATGTATTCTGCTTCCATCCAAGTTGTTAAATATTTTTTGTCATGGGTATTAAGCCAGGTTGGTGTTGATGTTGTGAGGCTCTTGCTTTTGAGTATTTTATCTGTGTTCATGGCATGGTATTTACCATTTTTTATGTACAGCCTGTCCTCACAGTAGGCCCTTGGGCAGAGCAACCATACCCTTCTCCTAGCTGGTGTCCCATAATGATGTTGTAAAACAGGCAGGTTTTTTTGGGTTGTGCTAAAAATAGTGCTATACACAGTACATAGCTAGTAAAGCAGTTCATCAGTCTGATACATAGCAGATGCTTTGAGAAAGAGCCATCTGAAAGATCTCAGAATTAAATGAAGCATTTCTGTGTTGGTTGTTTCAATGGTTTGCTTAATACAAGAACATTTCTGCTGTCAGGGAATTATTAATTTCTTTAGTGTGTTTTTAAGCCTTTAATTATATTAAAATATTAGCTGTCGTAATATTTGAAGCTTAAAGACCTTGTACATTCATCATACTTGTTGAAGGGAAAATTAAAATGATTTTGGTATTTAGATATTGTAATTTTCCTCTATTCTTTAAGTAAATATGAGGCAGGTGGGATTCAATAAAAATAAACAGGATTTGACACTTTTTGCTCTATGCCAGGGGAATGCAGCCAGTACAATACACTAATTTAGAAAGCCTGTGTTAGCATAACATATTTACTTGGTGCTCTTAGAATATTTTGTCCTCTTTAATTTCTCAACTCTGAGTGGATGATGCTTTAACATGACCTAGTTATGTTGTTTGCAATCCTCATGATACAAACCTGATCCCACAAAAAAATACAAATGCATATACCAACCTTTTTGCATGTAGACCTTTCATTTTCTTATAGTTAGTAGTAAGCTTTTTTTCCCCAGCATTTGTCAGATTATAATGTGGTCAGCAGCTTTTTTGTCAATGTGTTAGAATTTGCTGCTACCATTACAATTCCATAGAGAACATGTAAGTTAATGCTTTCCCTAAGTCCTAGGAAGAGAGTCCTAAAGTGGAAGGCAATCAAACAAAATGGGAGTGCTCTTAAAATACTTGAACATTTAGAAATAAAAACAGTCTTCATCTGTTTTGTCATTTAAGCACTTTACACTACCCTGAATGGGGCCACAGGATCAAAGAGCAGAAGTTCTTCAATTGTGGAGCATCACAGGTCAGATTTCAAACCAGAAATTATTGTTGTTAGAATATGGGAGGAAGGCAAATTTCTTAATGGACAGCAAATCTGCTGTGAGGCTTAGAGTAGAAGATGAAGTGGTTGCACAACTGTTTTTCACAGAAGGGTTCGTGCCCCCTTTGCTTTTTATGTGGTTTGGTTACTAAGTCTCTGTTCTCTCACCGTGTTCCTGGGAGCAACACTTAAATTTGCTTGGTGTTTGGTGCCCTTCCCAGCAGAAGGGAAGAGGGAGGCTGTCTGCAGGTGGTGAACATCACACCCGCCCTGTGAAGTGCATAAATCTCCCCCTGAGGGCATAGATAGTCATACAGGTTAATTGTTGTGCCAAAGGCTATAAATTAATGCTAAAACCAGGGAAGATTTGGCTGCTGTCTGGCCCTGGGATGATGATGGGAAGTCACATGGACCTTGCGTCAGCTCAAGGCCTTTCAGTGACACCATGGCTGTCAAGAACCTTTGCTGTTGTACCCAGCTCTGGATTTTGCAGGTTTTAACCCTGGACTGTCTGTGGTTCATAGCAGGGCCTTGTCTTCACTGTCCCTGTTCAGGCAGGGTGCTGTGGTATGTGTTGGCTGTCGTGCCAGTCATGGGTGGTGCCTGTCCTGAGATGCCCATCGTGCCCATTGTTCTCTCTGACAGAAGGTGCTTTGTAGTCCCTGGGAGAAGATGCGTCTTAAGACACATCTCAAATTCAGTTCAACACCTGGTCCTTTCAGAGACTTGAAAACCTCCATCCATATACTTGCTGCAAGATGGTCCATATTGAATTATGAGTGGAGACTGCGGGTATCTGTGGATGTCTGTGCTGGGGTGAGCAAGGGAGGCAGGAGCCCAACTAGCCACAGCTGCACTGGATTGTCAGAGTGAAATTCTGCTGCCTTCTCTTCTAATTGTCCTTATTATCACACTGGGAGATTACTTCAGGCTTGGGAGGGAGAGGAAAAGTGGAGGTTGTAAACAGGAGCCAATCTGGGGCATATTTAGTCTTGAGCACCTGCTTTACTAGTAGATGTTTTGTGTGGAGACAGACATTTCCAGACATTTAAGCAAAAGGTTTTCAGTAAGGTTGTGAAATAATGTCATGGCTTTGCCTTAGAGATATTGAGCACCCATCATAGGCTCAGAAAGTGCAGGGCTATTTTCACAACATGCCATTATGTTAAAAAGATAAAATTGCGGTCTTCTTTCCCTGTGGATCTTTATCATGCATTGTATCAGAAAACCTAGAAAAGATGGGGAACACAGCACATGGTTCATGACAGCACAGCCTTCTAAAGCTCTGATCTTCAATGTGATGCAACAAGATAAAAGTGAGGTGGTGAAGTAGCTGCCCTGAGCCAGATTCTTATCAAAAAAATGGATTATTCAGAGTATAGTAACCGAGGTCCTCTGTGGAAGGGTCTGCACTGGGTTCCACAGCCTGCACCCCAACACATGCATCACTGCCTACCAACTCTCTGGGGAACATGTTTTGTCCTTAGGTAGTAAGGGCGTGGAAGAAACAAAGTATATGGCATACAGGACAGGTTGTTCCCGGCAATCCTATTTGAGTGTTATAAAGCTGAGGTCTTTGGGGCACCAGCCCTTTCTGGAGGCGAGTCAGAGTCACATTTTTAAGTGGAATTCTGTAGGAAAAACACCCAGCTTAAAACAAGTTAAAAGCTCTAAGTTGCTGGGTATTGCATGTCAGGGGGTGCAGGCTGGACTGACTGTGCTGTTAGCATCCCTGCAGAGGAAGGGTGGGGGAGATGTAATTTTTAGAGGCTTCCTTATTGTGCGGAAGTACCAGTGAAGGAATCTTCCTTTAGGAACAAGGTTCATCCTGTAAACCTGTGCTGCCTGCAAGTCACAGTTGTCTTTTGAAACATATCCTTGAGTCTGTTTCATTATGCAAGAGACCACCTAACAGCCTTTGTGCAGAGTTTGTTTTTTTTTCTTCCCTGAAGTTGTGTAGGATACTGTGTGGTGATTGCCCATGCTCTGTGCTGTTACAAACTGGAAAGGGATCTGTTGGTGAAAGGAGCAGTTTTTAAATTGATGGCATAACATTTCCCCCTGCTCCCCTGTGCCTCTCTGCCCCCAAGGAGGTTGGGTAGCTGTGAGTTCAGAAGGAGTCTTTGCACCAGAGCTGCAAATCATCTGCCTGGGGTTTCGTTACCGCCTTCCCTGTCTCACTGGCTCCCTGATGGCAGCCTACTTCTGCATTATTTAGGAGAGATTCCCTTAGTTTAAAAAAAAAATAAATCGATTAGCAAAAGATTACTACTTCCAATGTTGAGCTTCCCTTTTTTTTTTTTTTTTTTTTTTTGCCTTCTTGTGACTCTAATTGTGTGCATGCTCTTCTCATCTTTATGATGGGGTGTGAGCAACTGACCTTGATTAAATGACCTATAAATTATTGGCCACCTAGGAGCAATCCCTGGTCCACTGGCAGTCAGTGGCTTGAGAGCCTTTACCTAGGGAAAAGCTTTCCTGGCCTGTCAGAGTATTGAAATACGAGACATTTCTTGGGTGCTTTTAGCTTTTGCTGTTGTAGGAATATTGTGAAGCACCTTTAGAAATTGCCATTTTATAATTACCTGCAATTGTATTTAAAAAATGGCAATTTAGATGTCAATGTTGTTTATTTCCTGATCTCTAGAGTCTGCTACCTAGATCCTGTAAACCTGAATCTTCTAATTTGACCCAGCCTAAGTAACAATTGGATGGTGTATTTGGAGTGTCTGTAGCAGGATGCTTCCTTCAGTCTCTTCCCAAAGCAGATGATTTGGCTGTCATATGGGGAGTGCTGCTGTGCAAAAATTGTGTATCTGTTCTTCCCAAAATGGGAAGGTTGGCTCAGCTGTTGTTCAGGTATTATTTCTCATACAGATGGCTTTGGGGACAGGCTACTGCTTTCATTGATTCAGGTGCAGGCTCCTTTACTACTGACTGCTTATTCACTGCAGTGAAGATATTTTCTTCTGAAACACTCAGACTATCAGTTTTTATCCCTGCTTTAAATGTTAAAGTGTTCTTTTTTTTGTGAGCTTAGAGCCCTCTGAATAATTCCACTGATTTTCGTATGAAAATTGCTTGGTTTTGGAGAGCAAGTGTGAATGTTGGATTCTTACAGCCTCGTCTGAGTGTCAAAAGGCAGGATAGCAATTTGCTGGTAGTCCCGAAGGTCTACAGGAAAGAATAATGTGAATCTGTTGGAAAAAATTATGAGATGTGCAACAAAGGCAGAGGTGAGTCCTAACTCAGAAGATTGCATTGGAGAATCTTCTGGAAGATGTTTAATTGATTATGTTTTGCTACATTACTGGAGCAAAGTCTGAATGCAGTCAAGTAATGAATGGCATATTGATAAGAAACTCAGAGTGGTATTGTTTTTCATGGGTTTCCCTGACAGTTTCTATGGGGACAAAGACGCATTTCCCGTCCGAGTGCTGCTGCTGCCCTCTGATTGCACTTCTGTGGTTTCATTCACCAGTAATGGGAAAGCATTCATAGGCAGAATAGCTTCCCCTTTTTAAATAGCCATGATTCAGGGTAGGGGTTTTTTTTTTTGGTTGGGTTTTTGTTGTTTTTTTTTTTTGTAATGTATTAAACTAATGCAGTGTTTTATCAATGATCTGATAGATGCATAACACTCTTTTTCCAAGTGCTTATTCGGAGTCTGCATTAAAACTTGAAATTATGTATTGTAATTACGTAAGCATTGGCAGGAGTCTTTGTTGCCCTACAGTATGTGTACAAAGTGATTCTCATCCGGCTGTGGCAGTCGCTTACATTTGAACTTCAGGGATTAATTTTGTTGCAACTGTTTATCAAGCTCAAATGCTGATACTTTTGGAAAACTTTTTTGTCATGGGATCCTTTAGTTGTCTGACGTGAGCTAATTCTTTATGGAATTAGAGGTTTTTATAGAACTGTTTTTGTTTGTCCTTTTTTTTCTCTGTGATGGGAGGCACTTTAAAGTTGATTGTGATTTCACACCTTTATGTTCAGTTTTTTCTGTCCTTTGCCTTAACAAATATCAGGTTTGGGGTTGTACAGTTAACCTGCAGTTGTACACATTCCCCACCCTTTTCTGTGGAGGCTCTGTATTCTCAGAATCGACTTGAAGTTTTCAGGGTCTGTTTGTTGTTGTTGGCTTTTATTCCTTTTCCTGGGTATTTGATTTCAGTGCTTTCTGAGAGAGTCGTGTGGGAGAGAGATTGCTTCTCATTCAGCAAGTCTCTGCATTTCTCTGTATTTAGACTTTGACTCTCCTTTTACACGTTCCCCTCCTCACTCCCTGCCTGCTTTCCCCTCCCACAAAAACAAAACAAAACAAAAACCTCAATGGATTGCAGAAAACGGAGCTCTTTTAGCCAAAGCTTGAAACGCAGAGTAAGGGAAGACCAGCAGAGCTGGAAGCTGTGTCTCGCAGAGCTGGAGTACTGTGCACTGGGAAATAGCAGTTTCTGAGCCAGGCTGCTCCTTTTTGATTGCCTGGAAAGACGTGAAGTGACTGTTAAAAGGGGAGTGAGAGTGCTGCGTACACCTGCGCAGTACCCAGGGGTAGCACAGACTGCGTTCCGTCTGGGAGGCTGAGGTGGGTGAAATCATCTCTCACTGAAAATGGGCTGCAGTGGGTCTGCCCAGCCCCAATCCTGGCTGGTGGTGAGGGATGCTGGCAGAACCACCCTGTGAGCTCTTTCTATTGCCAGCTGTGTCAAGTCAAGGCAGCCCTTCCCGTCCTCCTGCGTTCTCTTTGCTGTACGGATGGAAAACCTGTTGTCATCTCCTGCAAAAACACTGGACTTTACAAATGAAACCAGGAACATCTGAGTTGTGCCTAGGTGTAACTGGGAGAGGAGTAAGCCATACTGAGCCTGTGCAGGTGGTAGTGCATGCTCAGGGGATGCAGGCCCTGCAGTCTGCCAGGGAAATGCACGCCCAGTGCTGCGGGAGCACGGCCTGTTTGCAGAGGAGCCATTTCACCGCTTGCACCTTGCACACAAGGGGGTTTCTGGCTGAGGGCTGACCAGGAGGAAGAGGGCTGATGGCTGTGTTTTTGTTTAATTTGGGACCTTTTGTGTCCTCAAAGCCTGTCAGCTCAGCAGGATGAAAAACCTGGGTTGAGTGTTTTCATTTGCCCACAGCTTACAGAGGAGCAGGCAGATAAGGGCCAGCTGTTGCTCCATTTGCTTGCTTAAACAAAACCCGCTCTTTCGTGTTGGAGGCTGCAGCACCTTGCAAGGAAAGCAAGATGGGGATACTGCTTTTGTGTGCTGCTTCTGTTTTACTATCAAGAAATTATTTCTTCTCTTGGAAAAAAAAAAAAAAAAGAATTTTTGACACACCTTTCAGTCTGTTCTCTGTGGTTTTGTACTGTGCCTGTTGTAGGAAATGAGAGATTAGGGAATTCCAATAATTTTATGTAATATAAAAGCTTCTTATTGAACTGTTTTTCTAAAGTCTTTGGCAACTCCCAGAAATGTAAAATAGGATAGGAAAGTAAACAACATTTCCCTGTGTTGTTGACACTGGGATGGCAGGCGAGTATGTGTGGGGGTGAACTCCCTCCTGAAAGTTGTTTATAAATAGCCTGCTCTGCCCCACTCCCTGTGTGTGTGTTCTGCTTCTGTTACTTAGCGGGAGTGAGTCGATGCTTTCCTGTCTGGCAGTTCAGTGACTTAATGCATGTTTGAGTATCTGGCCCCACTGTTTTATTGCTACACATGCTTTTCTATGGAAAAACTGAGGTGGGCAATGCAAATGGAACCACAACTCATGTCCCTGCCTTCCCTCTCATTTCCTCTTCTCTGTTCTCTGCCGTCTTTGGCATGTTATCTTCCTCTGGGCGTTTCTCCTTGCTTCTCTTCCTATGCTGTGCAGGTGCAGGAATGTGTCCAAGTTGAGCACTGCGAAAGGACTCTCCTCAAGTCACTCTCCTGTTGTGGACCCTCCGCTTTGTGTACAGAGGGAAATTTCTGTGGTCTTGGTAATTGCAGTTAGGTTTTTCCTCGCAGCCCGCTTCCTGTGTGGCGCATTGCTGCTGTAAAGTATTGTTTGAGTGCTAATGAGGGGGTTGTCCGTGGTCAGAAGTAGTGTTAGGATGACAGTGGTAATTAATGAGGAAGCAGGTGTGTTGAGCAAAGCCCGTCAGCACTGAACGGGAGGAGCAAACACTGGCCTGTTTCAGGAGAGAAGGAGCTGCCCTGACACTCTGTGCTTGGGAGCCAGGTATTTGGAATTCTGTATTTATGACTTCCTCATTTGGGGCATGTTGCCAGAGGGGCTTTCACCTCTGCTAGTAAACGTATTTAGCTGTTGAAAAGGTCCAAGTGTCGTGAAAGTTTATGGCACAGTTGCCTCTGGAGTACTCCACAGAGTAAAATGCTCTTCTGTTGGTTCAAAAAAGATAGGGTTGAACTGCCCTGGAACTAAGTCTAAGCCAAAGCTGGCCCAGATGTCTTTCGCAGCTCAAGTTCAATCAATGTTGTCTTCAGTAAACATTTAAGAAACAAAGCTCTCCTTGTCTATTTTAATGCCTGTTAAATTACGTGCTTCAGTCAAGAGATGCAAGTTCTGCCTTCTGGGATGAAGTTCAGTCCCTGCATGTGAATGTCTGTGGTGTGGGAACAGGGCCATGACACAGGGCTAAGAGTGGTCGTAGCAGACCTGTGGGGTTGAGGGGTGAGGGCAGTAATACCCAAAGCTGAGTTATTAAACTCAGCAGATTGTTAAAAGGAAGGTCTGCACTGCTGCTACGTCACTCTGCCATCCCAAGGCACTGGACAAGCCCTGTTGCATTGTAGTGACTCTGTTCTCAAAACCATCCTTTGCTGGGAAATAGTGTAAAGTAATCCTTTGGATGCCTCCAACAGGGACAGATTTTTAAATACGGCTACAAAGCCTAGCAGTGAGAAAGGAAAGAAAGGTTATGTTCATCTAGTGCTATGACAAGCAGCTCTGCATCATTTTTTCTGCTTCTGTGTGATATCCATAAGGGAAGAAAATTCTCTTGCAGAGATAATTACTGCAGCACAATGACAAGTTCACAGTGCTTTGCAGGCAGCAGGAGTTTGCAATCTAGATAAGACATCCCTGTCATCTCTGCAAGTCCTTTGCCAGTTCATTCCAGTGTGAGGAGCTCCTCTGGCTCAGCTGGGTAGATAAGCTTGCTGTTAATCTTGGCCTTCAGGTCACCTGTCTCCCTTTGCCCAAAAGTCTATTTGGGAAGACTGAAATCTGTTAAAAGTGTTCATTCTTAATTTCTCTTAGAATTGCTGGGGTAAAGGAAAATGTTGGTTGGTCAAAGAGATCATTTAAGGTCAGAGTGACCATTTTATCACTGTTAAACCTCGTGGAATTACAGGAGTACAGAGTGGCTTTGCCAGCAAGAAGGTGTCAAAATAACCTTGTGTAGTTAGGACTGGGTTTGTATTTAGGCATGAATCCTGCATGGGTAGGTTAGAATGCATCCAGCTCAGAAAAGGCCTTGAAGTTTATGTCCTCCTTTGGAAATCATGTCTGTGTATAAATAACCAAAAGCATGAATATGGCAGTTCCTTTTCTCTTTTTAAGACATAAACTTACTAATGAGTTTACTGGACATGACTGTATTTGAAATCTTGTAGCTGTATGTGTGGCAGTATTCCCTATATATCTCTAATATCAATTTATCTGTAACAACTGCTGTGAGTGGGATTTTAAACTGATGCACTTCTGCAGTTTTCAAATTTTGTAGAGTATAACTATTCTAACCATGTAATTGCAACAGCCAGAATTTGTTTGATGTTTGCTTACCTTGATAGTGTTTTGTTTTGTTTTTTTTTTTCACCCCCACAGGACTAGAGTGAAATTGGAAAGCCTAGAAGATGCTTATATTTTAAGAGGAAATGATGACTCTCTTTCTGATAAGCATGGATGCCCAGCCTATGTGAGTCCAGAGATCTTGAACACAAATGGCAGCTACTCTGGCAAAGCAGCGGACGTATGGAGTCTAGGTGTCATGCTTTATACCATGCTAGTTGGACGCTATCCTTTCCATGACATTGAGCCTAGTTCCCTCTTCAGCAAGATCCGTCGAGGGCAGTTTAACATTCCAGAAACTCTATCCCCTAAGGCAAAATGCCTCATACGTAGCATACTGCGTCGAGAGCCATCAGAAAGGCTGACTTCACAGGAAATTCTGGACCATCCATGGTTTTCTACAGATTTTAATGTATCGAATTCAGGATATGGTGCTAAGGAAGTATCAGATCAGCTGGTGCCTGATGTCAACATGGAAGAAGACTTGGACCCATTCTTTAACTGAGCACAAAGACTGGTGTTCAGAAGGTACACAACCTGGAGATGGACACATGAAGGAGCCCTTCCTGACCACGTTCAGTCACATCCTGCATCAGCCTAGCTTGGTAGCAAAAGACACTTCAGAGGTCCTCTGATTGAGAAGGAACCTCCACAAGGAGCTAATATAACAAATGTAGCATGGGGACAGACTGGGGGGCGGGGGGAGCTTGCTATCAGGTTAGATTGATTCGGAGGAGAAAAGGCAGCATGGAGCAATTGTAGCTTCTCACCTTTTTGGAGCCAAGGAGACTGCACATGCCAGTTCTGGTGCAGCTGTATCACTCCTGTTTCTGTTCCATTAAAAACAGTGGTAACTCACAACAAATAGAAACTTTTTTGCCTCAGCTCACATCTTGGCATCGCACTGTTAGATATTTAACTTCAGCCATTATTCAGGGAAAATACAATTGGCTAACTTTTTTAATCAGATGTCTAATAATTAATGGGATTAATACAAGAAAAAAATTAGGTGCACAAAGACGGACATGAAAAGTGGGTGCTAAAAACAAGCAAAATTTCAGTTCATGTCTCTTGATAGCTATTTTCAAGTCATTTCTTCTAAATAAACTACTTAATATTCTTGTCAGGAAATGACATTTTAATGCTTTGTTCCCTTAAGGGGAAGTAACTGTCATTTAACAGGCTGTTCTGTTTTGTGTCAAATGGTTTGTTGCAGGAAGCTATTATAACTCGAACTTCCAGATGCATTACTGCTATAATAGGGGAGAAAAAAAGAAAATAAGAAAATAAAAAAACTGTATAATTTTTTTTTTTTTTAAAGATATGAGATACTGGCTTCCATATCTGCCATGCTGCACGTATATGACTAGAGAGGGCAGAAAGCCCTTAACAATGTCTTCATCTGAGAACCAATCTCTTCTTTACTGACTAGCCCATGTGTAAATAGAGGGCTCTTTATTATTGAGGAAGAGTATTGTGGGTTTTTTCTTTGAATTTTCCTTTAAACTTGGGAAAAGAATTGTTTGGTTTTCATTTTTGCTTATGTCCAGACTAAGAAATAAGAGGGTATTAATAAGCTGAACATTTATATTACAGATATTCCTCTTGAAACATACACAGTAATATGCACCTTTTGTATTGTCAAGACTTATTCTATTTATTGAAGAAAATGTCACAGTAGTGATGTATTAAGCCAGTACTTCAATTACGGGTTGACTTGGGATGACATGTTACATGCTGTAGTTAACACACTTCTTTTCTGTTCAGGTATTTCTGTCCCTAAATAACTTTTTATTTAGCTTTTTTTTTTTTTTTTTTTTTTTTTTTTTTTTTTTTTTTTTTTTTTTTTTTTCCCCCTCTAGATAGCTTTATTTGATTTAGACTGGCAAATGTTTTTATTACTGCTTTTATATTGCTGTATGATATTGAAATCTCTTGGCATAAATATTTGTGTTTCCAGTACCTCAGTTGTTCTGATATTACTGCCTGTATACGTTTTGTGAAGTGGTCATGTTTTTTGGGTAGGTACATGTGGACTCTGTAGTATGTAAATGTTACTTGAATTTGTGCTTAATTATAGTATGTGGCATGTGCGTACAGCTACTTGGCATTTGACGTATGGATGCTATTTGCCTGCCTTGCAGGAAAGTTATGGTCCCACTCTCAAGAGGATGTTTCACAGTTCTTTATCAAGAGACAAAGCTAGCTGCAGCTGACCTGCCTTGGTTCTATTTTGGTAACTAAGAATATAAAGGAGTAATGTTTTTACACTCTGAAGATGGTGCTGTGTCAAGAAGGACTTTTTTTTATTATTCTATAAGTACCTTATAGGAGGAAAGATTGGTGATGTGCATGGTGGGGTTTTACTGCCTCTGGTGCTTTGTCATGTATTTGGTTTAATGTTTTTGTCCTAATCTCTTCAATAAATAAAATTGTGCATATTTAACTAAACTTCAGTGGTGAACAGTGTTCTTACTGAATGTTTGAGGTACGGCAGGAGTTTGCTCTGTTAGGATCATTCAGCTGGTATTTTCTGTGTTGGTGACAAGCTCTTGCCTAGTCCCGTGAGCTGAGAAAATCCTTGTTTACAAGTTGACATTGTAAGCCTTTTCATCGTAAATTTTACCATTTGCTAGGACTAAAACTGATTTTTCTTTTCTTTTCTTTTGGCTTGTCCCTGCATCTTACCAAGCCCATTTACCTTTTTCAAGAAGAGTATTGAAATGTGCTAAGAACTTGCATGCTGGGTGGCTCTTTGGCTGATGAAGAGATACCGAAACAGAGTGAGCTGGTATTTGCACTTTCCAAAATCCCAGAGCAGTGTGCATTTTGCATTTGCACTTCAGTTCTAGAAAGGGTGGATCTAAATTAGCACCTCCTAGTTCAGTGTCTTTTATTTAAGGCCAGATGCTGTTTCTCTCGTTCACCTTAATAACTGACAGATGAGGGCAGTGACATAGAGCACGTAGGATAATAAGATGCTTTGAGTACATGAGGCAAGAAAGATGAATCCTGGTCTATTAAGAAAAGACAGTTTGAACTAGGCTTTAATTTGAACTACATTGAAGGCTGTTTACAGCACCTCTGTAGTTTCCAAAAGCTATCGGTTGTTGATAGTCACCCCTAACGAAATTCCCCAGCCTCAAAACTACCCATTGCAAAATACATATTATTGCACTAAAACCGCTAGCACAGGGTGTACTGTCAGCTTGGCTAACTTTGAGCTACATAATTTCTTCCTAGGTAATTTTTGGCATGTGTTTCAGTTGGTAGATTGAGAATTAAAACTTGATTATAGCACTAACCAGAAATGTTATTAACATGTAGAAACACTTGAAGATCAGTTTTTAAATTATCTATATGCATGCAGCCAAAGTTTAAATTACTTGAAATTCTTTCAAATCAAACTCCCACAATAAATGTGCTTTATAGAAAAAAAAACCAGATTGTATTCAGTCATAGAGAGGAGGGGAGCATTGAGGATTTCCCTCTCCCCCACTAAAACTTATGTGAACAACTTCTGTTCTGTTTGGGTGGAAGTAGTTAGACCTTATTTTCCAGCAACCTGCATGCTTGCTTTTTCACTGCCAATAATTATATGAAAAATGCAGCTGACTAATGATTGCTCGTTTGCAGTGAATTTTTTATTTGAGGATAAAGCTGCAGAGGAATCCTTTGGCAGCTGAAGTCAGTTTTAAAAAATGCTGAAGGGGTGTCTTGCTTTTGGAGCTTCCTTGTGCTTAAAGCTAAATCCAAGAGGGGGATTTGTGATTCTGATTTCTGGCTCTTTTTGTTATTTCTGCTTCATGGGCACTGCTAGTTGAGTACACAGGTATAGCACTGCTTGCTGCAGAAATGCTTGAGACAGCTTTCTTAGTGCTGCTCCACCCTCCGTTTGGGTAGCAACTGCAGTGGGATTTGGGATTTTGCTGACCAGAATGTCACATAGTCTTAGCTGCCTCTCAGTCCTGGGGAAAAGGATGATCATCTCACAACTGTGCAGAGTGAAAAGCCATGTCTACAAATAAAACCATTTCACAGAATATGACCCTGTGGCAGACTTGGGAAGCCCTCCAGCCCCTCTCTCCCCTCCCAACCGAAAAAAAAAAAAAAAAAAGGTGGTGTGGGTGTGTTTGTGGGGTTTTTTTGGGGTATTTTGTTGTTGTTTAGTTTTTTGGGGTTGGTTGGTTGGTTGGTTGATTGGGGTTTTTTTTGTTTTTTTTCCTACAATATATATCCTGTCAGTGCAGCACTGTGTGCAATTTTCAGGACTGCACAAACAAGAGACAATTATTCCTTTGGCACCATGATGTCATAGAACCTGATCCCTTAGTCTTCCTGAGGTGTTCATATGTTACGGAGATAAACAAGTTAATTAAAAATTCATTCTCTTGTAGATGAAATAACCTTGGAAAACTTGTATTTCTGGAAAGAAAAAGTAAACTAAAAAAGCCCAGACCAAGACTCTTGAATCCCAAACTGTGCTTTCCTGGCAATTGGAGAGGAAGGGCATGGAATTTGATGCAAAGGAAAAAATACTAAGAAGGGGGAAAAATTAATACTTCTCATCCTGAAATGATTGTGTTGAAATTTGGAAATGTACGAGTGAGCTCTGTGACTAATAGCATAATGAATACCAAAAGAATTTGTAATAATCTGTTCTTTTTTCTTTATGTTTTGGCAAGGATTTCTATGAAAAACTTGCTAATTTAATAAGTGACAGTCCAGCTAACAACTTAACTAGCTTATAACTTTCCTATTCTTTCAGTAGAAGCAAATGTTGAAAATTGGTAACACAATGAGACAAATTGAAATCAGTGTAAGTAAAGTGGGGTATAAATGACCTGTAATATGGTGTAATTCCCCTGGAACAAGAGAAACTGCTGAGGAAAATTTCTTAAGAAAACCCAAACAAGAAACCAAAAAACCCCTTAAATCAGGCCCATTCTACCGCTGACTTGTTTTTCCCAGTGTTCTTGACATTTATGTTCTTGGTACCAGTTTCTGTGCCTCCATTTTGGCTTTTTTTGACATCTGAATTAAGCAAATGTAGTCTATTAGGGTGAAATTTTGATCCTCTAGAAATGCCTCGCCAGAGGCCTCTACACAAGTTTGAAACTCTAGGCTGTATTTAACTTGTAAATTTTTATGTATATTGATGAGTGTATGCTAATATGTGGGAAAATACATTTACAGTGATGGTAGTGTAAATTCTGAGAAATTAATTTCATATTATTTGCACTGATATAAATTAATGGAATCCATTTCTTAATTGCCTCTCTACTGTGCTGAGAGGTGTCATTTATTCTTTATATAACTCAGTTTAAATTTGTTTATACTCCTTTTAAAAACTGGCTCAGTACAGGAGTGGATCACATTGTTCTGATTCTCCTGCCTCCTTCACCCAGCATCTGTAGCCAGAAGGGCAAAAAGGAAATAATCTTGGCATGGCAGCTTGTGCAAAGTAGTAGGTTGGTTGCTGCTGTGCTTATTTCTACTCAGGAGGTTAAAGCATTGCAAAGCTGGTGCTGACATCATTCCAAGCACACAAAAAGCTGACGTCAGTCACGCAGTCTGTGGCAAGGTGTTTATCTCCATCTGATTAGGCTGGCAAAAGGTGTGCTGAGAAAGCAACACACAAGGAAACTGTTTGTCCCTGCTCCCCACTCGCCCTGACACCGGAATCAGTCCTGGAAAGACTGAAACGTGTTGATAAGGCTTCTGTGAAAATCTGTGGTGCTACCACTGGGCTGGACTTTTTCGCATCCAAATCACTAAGAATCAGTGTTGAGCACACAGTTTATTGCAGCTGGGTGTTGGGCAGCCCTTCCTTGCAGGGGGGTCCAGATCTGAACTTCTGGCCTTCTCGAAGTGACAAAATAGGAAGGAATGCTATGACACAGAGTACAAACACTCCTCTTCTGCCTGCTCAGCTAAGCGTGGGTCATTGGTCAGCAGAGAATTGCCCCTGGCTGACTGGTGGGGGCTGCTGGCTCTGTCCATTGCCCTGCCTGCAGCCCCTACCCCTACTGCAGCCTCGTCTGCTGACCCTGCAGAGCATGCAGACAGTACCAGCTGCTGCCGTGGGCGACCAAGCCACATGGCCTCTGCTTCTCCCATCTGCAGGAATGTGCTGGAGATGTGGAGTGAAGCAGTACAAAGCAAATATCTTTCTTCATCTGTGACCAAATGTGCCCTTATAAACAGAGACTGCATCCTGTAACCGTGAATCACAGAACAAACTGAGTTGGAAGGGACCCACAAGGATCATTGAGTCCAGCGCCTGGGCCTGCACAGCACCGTTTCCAAGAGGCACGCCACATGCCTGAGAACATTGTCCCAACACTTCCTGAGCTCTGTCAGGCTGGTGCTGTGACCACGGCCCTGGGGAGCCTGTTCCAGTGCCCAACCCCCCTTTGAGGGAAGAACTTTTTCCTAATATTCAACCTAAAACTGTCCTGACACAACTGCAGGCCATTCCCTTGGGTCCTGTCACTGTCACCGTCACCAGAGAGAAGAGCTCAGTGCCTGCCCCTCCACTTCTCCTCAAGGAAGTTGTAACTGCAATGAAGCCTTCCCTCAGTCTCCTCCAGGCTGAGCAGACCAAGTAAGGGGACACCTAGCAATAATGCGGTGTATGGATCAAGCCAAATTCTTCAAGGTATGGGGCAGAGCATGCTGTCTGATTCCTACTCATGATGAGACCTGACTTTTTAAAAAATTCCACATGGGTTCATTGTTTCTCTCTTAACAGGGTAAGGCTAAAATTTGGTCTAATTCAGTCCCTGGAAATAAGGAAAAAATTTAGACAGAATTAGAATTAGTCAGAATTAGAATATCAGGTTGGAAAATGTGTCAAATTCCATGCACTTGTGGTTTCATTTTAAAAGCTCGGTATCAGCCTGCTAGAAGAGGAGAGTTCTGGCTTACTGGTCATCAATGGGCATTGTGTTCATTTCTACTTCCTCCTATGTGTGATCACCACAACAGCAGATTATTAGTAATTTCTAAGTGGTTGTAATTGCTAATTTTAGTTTTCACATTAGCAAGAAACATGTCTGATCCATGCAAACAGCCTTTAGAGCTGCTGTAAGATGGAGTATATCTATGAGTAAAAATTGAAGCTCTTCTAGGTACTGAATTTCTGACAGGGCTCCAGCTGCACTAGGGTAGAAGGATTTTACTACACACAAACTTTTTATTAGAGTAAGCGTTGCTTAAAAAATTACATAAGATGCCTACACTCCTGTGTAGCTCAAATCAAAGCCAATCAAATCAAGATGCTCAAGATGAGTAAGTACATGCGTATTTTACCAGTTGTTACTTTTTAAAAACTCTCTAATTCAGTCAAAGGAACATGTCTTGGAAGAGCAATAGCTTGGTTGCAACAAAGAATTTATGGCAGAGAACAAAAATCTTTTTCCTTTTTTTTTTTTTTCTATTCAACTTGACGAGAAATGTTGACAAATCCATTTCCTTGGTACTGTGTAGATTATCAAGTCTTTGCCCTGTCTTAGGAGCTGCTAACATGAATAGCCAGTGATCTCATGTAACCTCAGGACAGAAGTGAGATTTGTCAGAAAGATCGCAATGTGCTGTCTTTAATTTAAAAAAGGAACATCAGCAAAATGAAATGCGTGATTCAGAGAAATCCAGTGACATTTTGCTATTGTCTGCGGCTGATAAAACTGGAGTAGTCAATGTTGCCTGATTTCATCCCTGCTGATTGATCAGCCCATGAGGATAACCCACATTTTACTGCAGGATGACATTTTTCCTGGATTAATTTAGCTTTGTGTAGAAAGCAAGGACAAGGTCAAGGTTGCATTTATATCCTCAGAGCACAGAAGATGCTGGGTGATTGTGCCCTTCCTCCTTTTTCTCCCCACTTATGAGTGGTCTTTCTGCATACATAAAGGGAGGGAAGATAGTGCCCTTTGTACCTTTTGTAGTAGAAACATTGCTGTTCTGTTCCAGAACAATACACCAACCTATCAAGGGCCGAGTGGTATTTTGAGTTCTATTTATTCGCTGTTGGGGGGGGTGGGGGGTGTTGTACTTATTTTTTCCATCAAGTATGCTGGGATTGTACAACTGAGTTTGAAAAATGCCATGGTTTAACAAGGTCTGCTCTTTCTTCCACAGTTGTTTTTCAACAGCATCATCACCACTTTCTGTAGTTAGTAATTTTTGGGGAAATTAACTTCTAGGTTTCAGATAGTCTTGTCTATAAGTCTGACAGATAAAATCTATAGCAGATACAGGGTATTTTTTGCAAGCAGTCGTAGACTTTTGGTAATTTGTTTTCTAAAGTTATAGAATAAAAATGAAAATCCTTTGGTCATTCTGTTTAAACAATTTTATCTTCTGACTTTTCCACCCTGCCAATACACTTTGCTTTTATTTAGGACAACTGCAATTGTAAGTGACACTTGCTACCATGGGGTTTGTTCTGCCAGGTCACTCAGAGTGCATTTGGAGGCCACCATGGTGAGCACACCATAGAAGTAAGAGAGAAATGTATGTATTGTATGTTATATCCAAAGGCTATCTATCTCAGAAAACACCAGACTTTTCTAAAGGGCAGAAGGCTTCTCATTTCTGATAGTGGATGGGATTAAGAAACTCTGAATGTTGCTGCTCCCATCCATAAGTAATGTTTCCAACATTGTAGCTGTTGGATGCCAATTGTTCAGAGAAGTGGAAAGGTGTCTAACCTGCATTTTTCTATAACTCTTTGCAACTTCTTGACACCATCAATTTACAGTGAGTTCCAGTCAGCTGAATCAATAACAAATATAATCCCCAAAGACCTGGGAAAGACCTGCCTTCCAGAGGTTAGTGGATAGGCTATAGGCTTCATTGTCTGGAGTGGAATCATCATGCTCTTGCTGCAGAACTAGACCAAAACTCTGATATTTAGGGCAGTTTTAAAGCTTGTTCCAAGACTGTTTTCACAACAAAAGGTTACCCTGTCAGAGCACCGCAGGGGAGATTGACCACACTTCTGAAGTCAATATAGTCAAGCCCAAGCTTTGCTCTGCCTCAGCTCTTAAATCAAGCTCCTTGCAGAGGGGCAGAGAAACCCACTGCCAGCTTTACATGTAACAGGGAGGACAAAGACAAGATTCAGACTATCTAATGCTATTGAAACTGGAAGTAATGGACTTTCACAATTGGAATTTGGGGGTAGGATTTGTCCAGCTAAATATTGACAACTATATTTCTCTCTGCTGACTATAAAAGGAGCTCAGCATGACTAGCTCAGGCATAGATGTCTGAAGTTAAATGGGAGTAATCCTCCCCGCTTGTCAGAGCCCGATTTGTTTGCATACAAAGAAAAGTCTTGTTCCCTTTGAGATACACCGGGTATCCAAGACATCTACACAAGATTTACAGCTGAGAGACAGAGGCTGTGGAAGAGGGACCTCTTGTGAAGAGAGAGGTGGGGATGTGGTGGGGTGCCCTCAAGCATCTCAAATGGCAGTGAGTGGGACATATCTATATAGACATCTGTGTAGGGTGGTCCAGAAGACATTAACTTTTATAAACCTGAGTCTCAGAATAGGATTCTCTTGTTAGCTTGAGAGTTTCCTAGGTGTCAGCCCTTGGGTATTTAAAAAAACTGTAAATACATGTATAATTTATGAGGGAAAATGCCCCCCTTCCCTTTTTGGAAATGCTCACTTTTGAACCAAGCTTGCAAATTTTGTTGACCCAGAAGGGTTTCAGGCCAAAGGAGCCTGACTGTTATATAACACGTGAGAAAATGCTCAGCCATGGATATACGTGGCTGCTTTAATCTTTCTACATCTAGCAGCCACTGGACAAAATACAGAAATAAACCCAAATTCAGAAAAAGCATAAATCAGCATCATAACATAGTAATGATGAATGTTGATAGATCAAGATGCACTGGGAGATTGAATAAAAGATCAAGAGCAAATGCATTTACTTACTTTTTATAGCATGTCACTATTTTATTTTTCTCTTGATACCCCTCCATGTAGGATGTGCTACATGGAGCAGACATAACCACCTGTTCAGTAGAGAAATTAAATGCTTTAGAAAAGCTTTTTCCATTTCTTCCCTTTAGTGTCCACCAGTGGATGTTCTCTCTGGCTCCAGAAGCAGCTGGTGTAACTCAAATAGCTCATTAAAAGTGCCTTGTGATCCTTTCTGTTGTGTACACGGCACTTTAACCTGTTTGCTCTTGGACTTTCTCCTCTAACAACTTCCCTCAAAAACAAGCTGGTTTTTATTTGGGAGAGATATTTGCGTGGTGTCAGAGAGGAAGATTCAAACTGGGCACAGCATCATAAACACAACACTTGCAAATCTCTCTGGTTTTAGGCAGTAGGAAAATGAGTTCCTAGCATTTGCTAGTACTTCTCCAGACAAGGGTGTTCATTAAACAATGTTAATGTTTTTCTTCTCTTAAAAGCCAAGCTATGGTATGAGGCAGGCTTGTGTTTAGCAGTTGCTCACTGACTAAAAATCCTATGGCAACCAATAAATGGAAGCCAAAAAATGTTGCAATATTATTTTAGAGGACTCGTCTGCTTATTTTTACAGTTAGCCTTGCATAACCTTCTACATTTTTGGACTCTGTCTTATGTAGAATATTTCTTAAAGTTTCCATTTATTTCAATTGTGCACTGCACATTAGGAAAACTCCTAAAAGAATTAGAAAAAATGAGTCACAAATACTTTCCCTTTATGATGTTATCCTGCTCTTCTATAACCTATTTATGTACTGCCCTTACATAATATTTATTTGGTGTCACAGTTTTGCTACAGATCTAACACTAATTTCTTTCATATGCAAAGCAAAGATGAAAACAGTTCTATGTTGGTAGCTTAAAATGTGTTTGCTTCCTGGGGTTTAAACCTGTGGACACAACTAATAATATTTGGCTTCCAGCCAAAGACCAGAGCTGGGTTTCCAGCTTGAGCCTTCCCATACCTATCTCAAGAGCGTGTAGGATTTGAGATGGTTTTTTTTGGGTTTTTTTTGGTTTGTTTTTTTTTTTTTTTTTTTTTTTTTAGGAGTGGTTGTGGAGATGCATCTTTGTAAGCAGTGCAAATCGGTGTAATGGTGGGTTTAAAAATGTGTGTGAAAAAATCCATTCAGTAGCAGTGCAGCTCAAGTGTTTGGTGTATGCCCCTCTCTGTGTTACCCTGGTACAGCTAATTGTCATCAGCAGAATATCAAAGATTACATCTGTAAGACTCAGCCTTAGAATATATAGAATATATATAGAAATTATATATTTCACTGTCTCATCCCATAATAATAGCCGCAAAATCCCTGCAGCCCGTTCCTCTGTAGCCCGCAGTGTAGCAGTACATGAATCCTTCAAACTGGCTCTCTGTGGATTGATTGGTTCATGCCTGATGTTGCAACCCCATCACCCATGATGAATTACACATACAACTCTTGCAAAATTGTGCCCTAAATAAATAAAGGCTTGGAACTTTATCCTTGTCTTTCTTCCGTGAACAGGATCTCAGGTAGGATGGAAATGAACAGGTTTGTGTGGTGGCATGTGAGCATGAGGCTGTGTGTGCACACGCATAAATGAACAGTCTCAAATGAGAGAGAGGGTGGGCTTGCACCATTCTGCTTCTGTGCACCAAGATGGGTTAGAAGCTGAAACAGGAAATTATGACGTGTTCCTCAGCTGCTTCAGAGTAACATAGCTATTTCTCCAGCAAGAAGAGTTGGGAAAGTTTTGGTGCTTCTGTAGGCTGGAGATTTCCAGCAAGCATCACTAGAAAGGGAGGCAGCTGATGGGAGGTGGCAGCATCCCCACCTTCAACTTTCGGGAAATCCTTGCCCATGCAAATATACAGGTTTTGTAATTGAGAATTTGTTTTACCTTGCACATATATAGAAAAATAACAGGGAAAGCAACCAGCTCAGTTCTTGGATTCTTTAAATACCCTCAGGTGGGTTTTGGCACACAGAGCTTTCGGTTTCTGCACGAAGGATGTCTCAGTTCCTGACAGTTCATGGAGAGGAAATCTGCCCTGCCTTTGGAACCCAGAGAGTGATTTGTGTCATCCCAAAGCAGAGACTGATATATGATCAGATTAGTGGTGCCTTACATCCATTGCCTGAAAACTATTTTATTTTTAAAACAGTGACCAAAACATGTAGCTCAAATATAGAAGGGAAAGTTGTAGTCACCAGAAATCAAGAGCTGTATCCTGCTTTTAGAGCGATGCAAAGGCTAAGAAAATAAATATAATAATTCCCATTGGTTTCTATGGGCCTTGAACAAGAACATTAAACACAAGAAATAAAAGAAGCATGTGTGTAAACAGATATTTTATACATTCAAAAGCATGCATTTAAAGATAATAAGGTAGAATATGTCTATTCATATGCTATTTCTATTAAAATGTAAACTTGGGTTGCAAGTTCTTTGGGATGAGGACAGGAGGTTTTTTCTCTGCATTTGTATATAGCAGCATAATAAAGTCTGGATATGCCGAGGACTGGGTGTCCTTCTGACTACTGAAGTAAAATTAATATATTAGAATGGTTGAATAAATTTAGGATCAAGTACAATATGTCCTATCTTATGAGATCTGCAGCCTCCTGCTATTCTTCAGACAAGGCCTCTGCTCTTTTCTAATTGAATTCTTTGTGGATTTTTTGTACAAATTTTATCTATGAACTTTAGCTGCAACTGACCTAATATTGCAAAACCCATTTCTCACAAAACATAAGCAGGTTTTAACCCAGCTTTTGAAAGGAAAGCAAAATATAATAGTCTACTTCAGCAACTGGACTCAAAAAACAATCCATTAGGGTGAATGAAAACAAATAATTTTCTTTCCATTGCCTTTCTCTGATAAAAGGTCACAAAAATCTTGTAAACTGAGGTATTGTTTGTCACTTTAGATGCTCCCTGTTTACTTTGGAAGATCAGTTAAAGAAAAAATGTACGGTACATTTTCTGAAGGCTTTCTTTGAAGCAATAATGTTTTTAGTTACATCAAACATATTACATGCTGTATAACTACACTTCAGAGTAACCAATCATATCAGAATTATGAGATAAAAAAGAGAAATTAATTAAAAGTTTAAATTTACAGGTTTGATAAGCATGGTGTACTGCTTTATAAAACCAAACTGAATGAGAGTGCCAACAGTCATCCTTTCTGAGGTACACTGATGTTGTGTGCAGTCCTCTTTGGTTTATTGCTGTTATTCATTTTGTGGATTGATTTATTTATTTATGTTCAGTCCTGCCAAGTAGTTGAAATTTTGCCAGGAATAAGGCTTTTGTGTTGATAGTCAAAGCCTTGAACTTCTGTTAGGAAGGTGCCTGTGCCACTAGTGAGCTGCCCACATTGATCCATCTCCAATGCTCAGACCTGATTTCAAGTACTCCAGAGCAAGTATTCTCTCTCCAAGAGTCCTCAGGCTGCAGTCAGTTTGCAAAGCCTCTGCTTGGGGTTCTAAATCATCTTCTTTCCTGAAGCCAGCACTGGCAGACCCGGGTGGGCACCACTGTGTGAAGGGCTGTGGGGTTTAGGAAAGTCCCAAGAAGAGGTGCTGAAGATCGGTTTTGCTTCACATCTTTAGATGGTTTCGCACAAAAACAAGTGTTGCAAGGACAAAATCAGTACCTTCTTGAGGTGGAGGTGTGATGACCTCTTGTTTAAACCCAGTGTGATGTTTCTTGTGATAGGAAGTGCTGTTGTAAAGGAATATTGTTGCAAATTTTGTGTTACTAGTTCTTGCTGGAGGTTATTGCTACACACATTTACAGATCTGTTAATTATGGTAGGTTAATTATAATAAATCCCCCTTCCTTACTTGGAATAAACAGCCTTCATGAAGGGGAGGTTTTGAAACAGGGGAAGAGAAAGATTAATATATCTTTAAAAAGGAGTGAAAGTAGACAAAGAGAGAGGAATGCAGAGCACTTTCTCATCCCTTTTCACAGCTCGATACAGTCCATGGTTCCTTTTTTTTGTTGCTATTCTGTCACTAGTCCCACCTCCCATTGCAATGCATAATTCCCAGTCAATGCATTCAGGAATTTCATACATTCTCACATGACATCTTTCCAGCTTGAACTGTAATGCTTTCTCCTGTCATATTTTAACAAAAGTTTTTTAGTTTAAGGAGGTTTTTTAAGACCTCATCTTCTGGGGTGTTTTCTTCTTCCCATGTTTTAAACCCTGTATTTATGTCTCTTATGATTGTACAATGAAAATAAATGACAGAAATGCAATAAAGCGAATAAAGTATTTTCACGTGTTTTTTTTTTTAATTTTTTTTTTTTTTTTTTTTTTAATTATTATTTCAGAGTTTTTAAATAACCTGTGTGTGTTTTGGAGGCCTGACTTGTTTGTTATTTTTGGTGCCGAAGTTGAACTGAACTACAAAAGCCAATAAATGTTGTAAGCACAGCTCTAACTACTGTGTTGTAATCTTATTTCATTCAGCTGCTGAGGGCTTGTATGGCCACTGAAAGGAATGCAGTCCTGGCCAAGTACTTTTCCAGTGAAAAAATGTTAATCTGTTCCATGCCATCACCATTTTTTGTGCACCTATGTCAGCTTTCACTGATCATCCCAGGTAAGATACAGAAGGAGAGGATGAAACTGAAGTTCTATGTAATTTCTGGACTTCTGAGAAATTAGATTCTTTAAGAGCAGTGAATTTTAAAAGTTTTGTGGTTTAGTGGTTTTTATAATATACATCACTGTTTTGCAACACAGTATTCCTCTGCAAAATATCTCAAATGTCAGAAATAAAAGAAAACAAAAATAATGCACATTATCAGAGCAACTTGAAAAGCACTTAGCTGGCCATTTCACTCCAGAAATCTTCATGAGTAACGCTGTTTTGATCCCATTTCTGGCCCATGACATGTTGGACGTAGCTCACAAGTTCCACACCTGTGTTCAGAAATAACTGTCTGAAGCTGAGTTTCAATATAAAAAGGTATTTTGTATAATTTTTTATTTTAATAAATTAGATATTTAAAAATATATTACATCTATGTAAATATTGCCTATAATTATTATCATATGATACATATTGTATATTAAAATTCTATTCTATTCTATTCTATTCTATTCTATTCTATTCTATTCTATTCTATTAATTTCTGTATTAGTGTAATTTGAAAATACTTAAAATTTACATCTATGTATTTATATATAGACAAAACCAAAGGCCATTCTGTGGTCTCTTCTGTTCAGCTAGGTAAGAAACGAGTTCTCATGCTGCATGACAAAGGGCTATTTCATCAGGCTTCTGTCATTCCTTTCATACAAACAGGGCTAAGCAGAACCACTGGTGACAAAGGAGCAGATTGCAGATGCCTCATTGCACAGATTTGCTTTCAGTCTGAGGAGCTTCTAGGGCAGAATGACTCAGGTGGTTGATGGTACAAATGCCTACGGGAAATAAGAAAAATTTAGGTGGAAGGAATGCAGCAAAGTGATTGAAAGAACTCAAATCTCCATAGTCATCCAGTGTCTTCCTGCTATGAATCTATTAATCCTTCCCTTCCCTTCCCTTCCCTTCCCTTCCCTTCCCTTCCCTTCCCTTCCCTTCCCTTCCCTTCCCTTCCCTTCCCTTCCCTTCCCTTCCCTTCCCTTCCCTTCCCTTCCCTTCCCTTCCCTTCCCTTCCCTTCCCTTCCCTTCCCTTCCCTTCCCTTCCCTTCCATTCCCTTCCCTTCCCTTCCCTTCCCTTCCCTTCCCTTCCCTTCCCTTCCCTTCCCTTCCCTTCCCTTCCCTTCCCTTCCCTTCCCTTCCCTTCCCTTCCCCACATTTGCTCCCTTTGGACTTCCCCCTGTCCTGTAAATGGTGCTGAGGCTCCTGAACCATGAATTGAGGAGTGCAGTGATCTGATGAAATAAATTATGGTAGAGAAAAAACTCCTATTGTACACTTTCTCCCCATTTGAAATCCACAGCCTGAAAAGGGAAATATCCCCTCTTCCTTTCCTCAAATGTTTGGAAGGTCATAGAGAAACTGAAAAGAGTGGGCAATTTTTGATTTTTGTAATTGCCACAAGACAGTTAAGGCCTTAAGCTGTAGCACAACCACTATCCCCAGCTCTTATTACATTCAATCACACTTGAATGCACTGTAGCAGAAGTTCATCTAGATTTTGTAAGATTTGGCCTTTTGAAATCAGCATAAATTATAGTGTTCCAGTCAATAGTTTGTTCAACAGACAGCAAGTCACTTGATTTTTCTTTAGCATGTCTCAATCTGTTAAACAATAGGGCTTTTCTTTGCTGAAGTGGGACTGGTGTGCATGCAGTAAGAATAAGCTCATTCTAACAGCTTTTCTTTGCTTTTCTGTTTTAGAGGGAGAGAATTTGTAAATACACTGTATTAAATCATGTTTGGTAGCAACCTGCGTACCATGCTGATAAAAGAAGAATTGTCCCAAACTACTCAACCTCAATCTAATGAGATCAAAAGACATCAGGTAATTTTAGGTTATTTGTTTGGGGTGCCTTTTTTGTAGCTTATCTTTCCACAGCTATTTAATTGTTTGTTTTGGGCTTTTTTCCCCCAAGAACATCTGAAAACAGGACTGTGAAATGCTGTATGACAGGGAATTCTTACACCATTTTTCTAGCTAAGAATGAACTAGAGAGCCCACAAGAAGGATTCTTTTTATCTTTTCTGGACAGTATAATTATGTGCTAACTTCTCTGTGTGGTTGGTTAACGGAATAGGATGTTGCTAATTGCTAATCACCATCAGGAAACGGATTAAATATGAAACCATACATATCCAAGATACTTTCAGCTGGAGGAATAGTTTGCTGACTTTAACCTTTTGTATATTGATTTTCTCAGTCTTGTTTCTCTTCACTATATTGCAGACCAGACGCTGTAAGGAGCTGAAGGAGAAACTGTCTTCGGCACAAAACTCCTTCTTAAACCAGCATCAAGATATCCCAGCTATTCCGGATTAAAATAAGGCTGATTCCTCTATTTTTAGGACTATTGCCCATGGCTTACCATTTTGGGGTTCACATACAGTACTATTGCAATCAGAAAAATTAATTTGCTAACATAAGCTACAGGTATATGTTCAGATGCTTAGTCTTTGTCAATTCTAATCACTTAGTTATTTTCTGAGAACTGTTTTGGTTGGATATCACAAGCAAACTATTCAAACATTAATCAATATTGAGAAAAACTAAGCCTAAGTTCTACATGGATTTTTTAAAAGCTCTGTGGTAGAAATTTTGGACCAGCTAAAGAGAATCAAAGCCCAGGCATTGACCTCACTGGGACCAGTTTTTAATTTTAGATGTTCTATAGGGCCACTGAATTATTTTTCTTTCTAATTTCTAAATTAAAATCTAAATATTTAAAAAAACTTTAAAAAGCTTACAGAGTGATGTACATCAGTAAGTACACAGTAAGTTCAAAAGTAATGACCATCTGCTCCCCCAGGATTTGGCTCCTTATTGAGCATGGTGATAGGATATGTTTTAGGTACTTTTTCAGGAAAAAAAAAAAAAAGGCTGATTTTTGTTGTTGTTGTTGTTGTTATTGTTGTTGTTTTTGCCTTGCTGTTTTCCTGCCTGGATGCCGTATTTAATTCTCTTTGAATCCTTGGGGTATGCGTGAAGATGGGGGTGGTGTTTCAGTCTTCAGCATACCATTCTCTTCAGTGGATATTGGGATGAGATATTTCATATTCAGCTTTAGTTTTGCTTTCATTTGGACTCATCCCACACTCTTAATTATGCCCATTTGGCAAAAACTGAATATCTGCAAACCCAAACCTTTAGTCTGGAGTTTCTGTGGTCTGTAACAGTGTGGGGGTTTTTTTTGTTTGTTTGTTTGTTTGTTTGTTTTTGTTTTTGTTTTGTTTTTTGTGGGTTTTTTTGGTGGGGTTTTCTTTTGTTTTTCCTTTTTTGTTTGTTTATTTTATTTCATTTTCTTTTCTTTTGTTGTTGTTTGTTTACTTGCTTTTGCTTGTTTGGGTTTTTGTTTTTGTTGTTTTGTTATTTTGGTTTTCTTCCTTTTTAGAAAAGAAGAATTGATAAAAAATATGATCCTGCGTTTTCCTCTCATTTCTGAAGGGAAATTAAATAACAGCCATGGCTCTACATTATGGCCTTCCTTTCTGCTTAGCTTTAATTTTAGTCATCTTTTGTTGGTTCCTGTTATACCCAGTTCCTGAACTCTCAATACAATAAATGTTATTGTTCATGGAGAGAATGAGTTGCATAAATGTCAAGTAATCAACAATCAGCTGGCCAGTTGCCTGGAGCCTTTTTGTTTTCTTCATGGGACATAACTACAAGTACTTATTCACACAAAGTAGTCTTACACACCTAAGCAGACCTATTGGCAGTAGTGGTGAATTGAAGATGGGAAAAAACCCCAAGATTGTGCAATGTCTTTAATCTAGGACTGGAGTTCTAGTTGTCACAAATATTTAGCTGATGACATAAATTTACTTGCTTTTGGCAACATATGCACGCCTAAACAATTTTTATTTTTTAATAAGGCTGATAGAACAAATCAAGTTCAGAAGTAGCAAATTGTTTTGCAAGTAATTTCAAAAACAAGGGATGATGTGTTTAGGGCAAAGACAGAAGCTCTTGATATGTTTAGTAAAAATATGAAATTGGATCTGTCTCATGCTATTAGAATCTCATTGAGTATTGATTTCTCCGAAAGAACATATTAGTACAGAGAGATTGTTGCCTTACTTGATATACCAAACATGTGAACTTGGTATCTGGGCTACCAGTGAAATTCAAAGAACTGCTCATCTTGCTCTAGTCACCTCCATGTAGCCCCTGACATGCCTCATAAACCCTGCTGACATCTTCAGCTTTACTTCTCAGCAGTTTATAGCCCCTCACCTCAGCCCCACAGCCTTGCCCTCAGGTTACCTACTCCTTGGCTCAGCAGCAAGCACCCACTCATCAGCCCCCCCAGTACCCTGCAGGGTCTATCTGTTCCAGTGCAAGTAGAGTGCTGGTGTTGACTAATAGCTTGCCAAGTGTCAGTGACTGTCCTCTAGCTCATTGGGGAAGGATGAGAATCCTCTGCTAAAAGGAAGCTGATTGTTCTTTCTGTTAGAGTCCACCAAAATCTGTACAGAGGACACCACAGCAGATGGACAAGAGAATAACTCATGCAGGAATTCTGAAATAACAAGAGATTTGTTTCTCTTCTCTAATACTTGTTCAATAATTCTGCCTTTCTGTTGTAAAATCAGAATCCCTCATCTGCATTTTGTGAGTCAATTATACTGGTGACAACATGAAGCGTCTGTGCAGTGACTGGAACTATGTGAACTTTGAACAGAGGATTTGTTTCCCAAAAGTTAATTTGACATTTCCTCTTCTTGTCTGGTTGTGTTGCTTTGGTGTCTTACAAAAATATATTTCTTCTTTTTTCTTCTCCTAGCAGCTGGAGATGGTAACTACTTCTCATTGAGGCGATTCTTTTCTCCTTTTCATCCTCTTTCAAGGTGAATTTTAATAATATCTCATGTGCTACAAACAATCTTAGTAATTTTAGTATTTTGTAAAATGTCTTTTTTTTTTTTAACATTAAAAAACCCCCACAACAACCTGTCAGGAAATCCACATTCAGTTTTTTTCCACAGTGGAAACTGTGAATTATTTATAACAGTAGTTTGATTATATTAAAAAGCACAATCCCAAGTCTGCCGTACATTACTGGCTCCATTCCTTGCCTAAAACAGGCGTGTTTATATTTTTCCTCAGTAAATATGTGATAATTAAATGCAAATAGACCATATTTTTCAAATGAATTCCCAACCCTGGAAACTTGGATGATGATAATCTTGCCTAATAAATGCACAACTGCAAGTGAAATCAAAGTTTACTGAAGCAGAACATTCTTAGCAGTCAGTAGCAGTCATCATTTAGTGAAAAAAAACCATACAGGATTAATATAGACACATCATTGAAAAATGGATAGCCCAAAGGTATTTTATAATTATGGAATATACATAAGTATTAATTGAAAATACTGTGCACTCTTTATGGAATGTTCTCAGCTAATCCATTCCTTTAAATTATTAGGCTATACTGAAGTCCTGCCTAAGGCTGTCATCAGCTCTCTTGCATGTTCCCCATTGTGTGTGTTATCCCCTGTTTCTAGGTCAGCTTTTCAGCCTTTTCCTTGCCCTTGTGAAAGAAAGCAATTCTTCTCCATACATCACATTTATGAAGAGACACATGCATGTTTCCTGGCTGGCAACACCTGGTTTTCTCCCTCTCCCTTTCAGCCTGAGGTCCTGAGTCTCCCTTGGAGCTAATGGAAGACTTTGGTATTGCTCTGATAGTTCTCTCATCCCATGAGAAGCACTGTTTCCTCCTCTTTTTGATGAACCATGTCTCTCTGATGTCTTTCCAAATCTGGGCTAAAGACAGAGGAATGTAGAATCCCAGAGAAGAGATCATCAAAGAAAGGACTATTGCCTGTCCAGCCTGCAATGAGAAATTGACATATCATCTGCAGCCATTCTTATTCCCTCCTACTTTTCTCATTCTTCTCAGAATGCTCCATTTTTACAGAGCTGTTTTTTAACATCTGGAAATATATCATCGTATGCTGTTAAGGAGAGCCTCTAAGTGTGGGATTTTGTCTCAGTGGCAGGATGCTGGCAAGAAGCCAAGCATTGTCTTTGTGCTACCTGCCTGGTTGTTCTCCTTGTCCCAAATAACTCAGTTTTCCTTTCTGGGATTCCCATAGCTGCACCCCCAAGACCATATTTATTGGGTATTTGCAGAGATTCCTATGAATATATCCCCTTCTTTCATTATGACTTCCTCACATTAAAACTATTTTCCCCCTTTAACTAATTCACCTTAACAGTTAGAGACAAAGGCTGCATTTTGTTCACTCTTTATGACCTTATGAATGGGGAAGAATATTATACAGCCCATAGGAAGCACAAATTTAAAGTCTGATGGCTATTCCTTCTGTAGCTCTCACTTTCATGCAGTACTGTTTTCTTGCCTGAACCTGGAGCAAGAGAGCGGTTGCAGGGAAGGGAAAGGGAGGTTCCTGGAAGAAGGAGTAGCTGACAGGATGTTGCTTTTGTTGGAAAAGATCCGTCCTGTTGACAGCAGGGAGGACCCAGTAGGGCTGAGTGTTAGCTACCAACCAAGCAGCGTGCTGCCAATCAGAGTGCGGAGGCCAGACTTTCCTTCTTCCTGCCAAGAAAAGGCATTTAAATAAGGACTGATGTATGATTTCAATTTCACTCCAGCTTAAAGCAGACAGCAGGAAAACACAGTGACTCACTCAATGCATTCTTGACTGTTCAAAAAATAAAATTTCCTCTCAGAATCCTGCAATTTTGCATTGGTAGAGAGGCATAGTGAACACTCAGTCCAAGGATGTACACAGCACAGCAGCTGAGATTGCATGCTTAGAAAGGCCAAGCAATGAACATGTTGGAAAGTTCTCAAGAAAGGCCACAACTTAGATTAATTTTCTATTTCCTTCACAGATATAGAAATAACTGCTTTAAAAAATATGAAAGCGCAATAGCTGATCCTATTCTCACAGCTTTAAATCTTAAAACAACCAACAAGCCTCAAAGCAGCCACCTCTCTACCCTTGTGTCCTGTAGCTTTCTCCACAATGAATGGTGAGGGGAGTGAGCCAAAAGGGACGGCTGAAGGATGTAATGCCACGGCCAAGGCTGTAAAGTTACTGTGTAAACACAAATTTACTCCACAGCATTGCTACACTAACAGTGATGGGTACAGGAGATTTTTTTTTCTCTAAGTCCTCCCTTGCTTGTGGTCCTAACACCTGAGCAGTTTCTCAGTCACATAGCCAAGGCCAGAAGACCTCCAAAAGTCGGCAAACGTATAGGCCAGTGGCATTGTTTGTTCTTTATCTGAAGGTGATGAGGAGACAGGAATAACAGCTTAATTTTGGATTTTAGATGCAAGCCTGAGGTTTTCACTTTATGTAATGCTTTCAGAAATGTCCTGAAAAGAACTGAAGGTTTAGGCTGAAGTCCAGAAAAGGAAATGAATGGTAGAAATGATACATAATCTCCCCTGACATCCTGTTAACATAGCCTCGTGCTTAGCCCAAGAACTCTGCCTTGCAGAGCTGGCAGGGTGAACAAGACCCTGCCTACAAATGTGTTTTTGCAGCCCTGCCCTGGTTTGCTGTGTACCACAGCCTTTCCTGCATGCCAAGATCTCTGTGTTTGCTGCTGTAACACTGGGCTGAGGAAGCCAAACTTTGTGTGCCACATCCCACCCCTCTGTGCTCCCCCTGCACTGCAGCGTTGTTCAGGTCACTCAGGCTCATGTCTCTTCTCAGGCATATAGAGCCTGGCTCAAAGTCTGCTAAATGCAAAAGAAAGATTTTAACTGAGTTCAGGAAGCTGTGTTCAAATCCTGTGGGATGGGCTGGGATGAAGGACAGGAAGTGCAATGTAATATTAGGTGAGTTTTTTCCCAAATGATTATTTATTTATCAATGTATTTATTGACTTCTTTGATGTTTTAATCACTGTGGAGGCGCAGCAACCTGATGGATTTCTATTAACATATATTTAAATACAAAAGACACAGTTTATTTTTCAGCAGTTTGAGCACCTGCAATTCACATTAACTTCAGCTGGAATTCTGTGTGTTCAGCAAATTAAACATTCAGTAAATAACGTTATAACAGCATTGACTTTAAGATGAAATCATAAATACATGAAAACAGGACAAAGCCTATAGTTATTTGTAGCTATATTCAGGCTGTTATGCCTCTTGGTCCTGGAATAGAAGGCTGGAAAAGATCTCAGTGGCTGTGGATTAGCTCAGCTCTGTAATTATAGCACCTGAGATGAGAGCTGCTACTTTGCTTATATTAGATAACCAACCCAAAATTTTCATATAAAAGGAGGATTAATTTTTTATTATAATACTAAAACCAAATTCATCTTCGAGCTGAATTAGTCTGATTTGCTAAATCCTGCAGTCCACCACCTTTCTTGTTTAATATGCTAGACTACTAATTCTCCATTTCTGCTGGGAAGAATTGAGAGGGTGTAATTTTAGGCAACCTTATTTTGCTTCTGCAATATGCCCTTCCCCACAGAATCCCATTTGTGCAGTTTGCCATCTAATATCCATGCATTTTTGGCAAAATCATGGTGCAAAAAATGAGTGTCTTAATAAACATACTGAACCCAAATGTTTGCGCACAGTGAGTAACTTGACCTACTAAATTTGATCCATTAAGAGAGAGATTTAAAGGACCACTCAGGCCCTGTTTCCAGGTCAGTCCCAAAGTGTATTAACCTGTTTTGAAATGCCTGGAAGCTGTGGGAAATGCCTGCTGAATATTCTAACAAAGGGAAACTAGAGAGCTTAAATGCAGCCAGAAAAGAAACAAAACCAATTTTCTAACTGCTTAGGTAAGATATTACTGACTCAAGAGATTATACACACCAGAAATGAGATTTTGAGTCCCGCTCTTGGAAATTACCCCAACAGGAAAAGGCTACATCCTTCCTTGGATTTAAAAAATATTGTAAGAAAATACCGTCATTGTGCTTGCCTTCCCAGCCTCATGCAGAGAGTACCAGGGAGTCATCAGAAATTCTTCAGTGTTCTGACACAGTCTCTGACCTTTTGGAGGATTATGGAAGTGTATAATAATGGTAGTGAGCAGTTTGGATCACTTTCTCCAAACACCCCACCTCGTCAAGAATTTGTCAAGCACTTTCCCTATGTATGTTGGTCCATTATCTGTTTTGATTTCTTGTGGCACGCCCAAAGATGCAAATGCCTGCAAAAAATGTTGACAAGCACGTTGTGCTGTCTCACTTGTGTGCAATGATGCAAAGACTGCACCTGAAAATGTGTTAACTGAAACATGAACATTTTTGAGTTTCCCAAAAGATGGATATTTTGTGACATCCGTTTGCCATAACTGCAAACTGTGCAATCCTCTTGGATTGACTGCTCCCATGGAGGCAGGAGGCTGCACAAGCTGGCAATCAGGGCAAGCACTAATGATTTCCTTTGCTTGACTTTTGGAAATGTGAAAACTTTCCATTAGTGCTTTGAGCCCCGACATCTTTCTTGGTTTCCTACACAGATACTCCAGCGTTTTTCTCTATTCTGGTGTCACTTCACAGAGCAGTGGACTTTGAGGAAAAGAGAAGCTGAAGATGCTGAAAAATGACCAATTATCTACTTCAGAGGAGTAAGAAAGCTAGGAGATGGAGAGTGTATGAAGTCCTTGTGTGGGGAAAAAAAAAATAATAAAAAAAAATGCACACAGTAAAGAGGAATAAGGTCCCAAACTGCCACCCCTGTAAGTCTGTGGAAATTAAGAACATACATGTTACTTAAAAATGGGGACCAGAGCAGGTAAAACATTGACTAGGTTGTCACAGAATGTCCCATCTAAAGTGGTCAGGTCCAGGTGAATCCCTTCCCTCTCAGCTGGGACCAAGGATTCATCATGACTCTCACTGAACAAAAGGCAGCCCCTCCAACCTTTGGAGCAATCAGATTATTTATCCAGTGCCAGGAGCATCTGTTATCACATCTCCTTCAAAGGGATTTTTTCTGATTCATGAAAGTTAGGGAGGCACTCAGATGAAATGCTACTATTTATTATGAAAGCCTCCCTCACATCCCTGTACTTCAGGGCCTGTGTTATGAGCCTGTTTCTCTTTTGCAATCCCATTTCTAATACTTCTTTCAGTAAACAACACCTGACCCTTATAAGTAGGTAGAACTGACTGGCCCCAGGCTCTCTCATTTCTAAAAGAGCAAGCTATGCTGTTGCATGCTCTTTAGCATGGGTGGAGGGCAGGAGGGGAGGGTTGGGTTCTTCTGGTGGGGGGAGGGGTGTGGGTGTACAGCTGGTTTGGGATGGAGGGGACCACCATATGACTCAGACAGGTCTTGGGGTTCTGCAGCTGGTAGTTCTGCTGTTGTTTCTCACACATGAAACAGTCTTGATGGGAGTATGGAGGAACTAGGAGAGACAGGGAGGTTGTAGTTTTATGACAGAAAACAGGAGAGAGGAATTCTCTAAAGTGATATCTGCTTGTGGTTTCAACTTCACTGTATGAGAGATAGTATTCCTGAGACCTGAGGCTCTTTAGCCTGGTTTTCTGCTCTAGACAACTTGGTGTGATTATTTACTTGGGACAGGGAAAAATATATGTGGCAGAGTCTGATTGATCTTCCTCCAAAAAGAGGAAGATGATGACCACACATGCTGCTGGATAAATAAGGTCCCAAAACACCATTAGATATCTAACTGGCTCTGGGACTACAAAGATGTGTTTATTGTTTGCAAGTTTTGTTGTTTGCACAGTGCTTGTCCAAGGCCTTTATGGCCAGGTTCAAATCCTTTTTTATTCGTCCCACTGAGTAGTGGTTTGTTTTGTTGTAAATCATTTCCACACCTCATGTGAGACAGATGCCATTTTGGCTTCTTTTCCAGTTGAGATTTGGATGGTGATCATAAGGGATTCTTGTACAAATCCTATGGAGCAGATCTTACCACACAAATTTGGGACATTCTGTCAGCCCCTTGGCAGTTCCTCACTGACCTCCATGTGCTTTCAAGGAAATTTCCTGTTGTGTTGGTCAGCAATGGTAGACCTCCCACCTGATGGAGGTCTCAGCCAAAAGTAATTTTCTTCAGCATGGCATTGAAATCTCTAGCAATTCTACCTTTGATGCTAGAAATTCAAATGTCATCAGTTTCATGCATGGTAAATGAGAAGATATAAACAAGGTACAAGATGAACGCAGTATACATATACATATCTGTTTCTAATATATAGCTCTAATGTTGTCAATGTGTTTTAAATACACTCCTAATTGAACCTTTTTCTTTATTTTATAGGCAAGAACTAAGCCCCTCTTTCCCTGCTTTTAGCTTCTGATTGGTTTTTATTCACTGAACTGTCCTATATTATTTGGTGATGAAGACTAGGGAGAAATGAGTAAGTTATCAAAATAAATCAAGTATGTAAAGATGTGGGTGATGCCAAGCCTTCTAAGTCTGTATGGGAAAAAAACGTGACTATGGAGAGCAATTGTATCTTTAATGCACCTGGATATGGGAATACATTTTTAAATAAATGTTTTATCTGTCAGCTTGAGTAATAAAGCAATTTATACCAGAATGGAGAGAGTCTGCTCTTGAAGGGATAGAGCTGTAGCTACACAAACATGCACATGACAAAGGTTAGGCATTTTGGCCTTGATTTTTAGTAGCTACATAATCTGCCTGAGAAGATTCCTTCAATTTAGAGGCCAGCAAGCGTCCTAGCAGTTGTCACCGAGACACACAAAGCAGCCACACGCAGACAAGAGGTTTCGCAGAGCAGAGGTTCCTCCGCCCAGCTCAAAGCTGAGACAGGGCGGAGAGAGAGCCTCCTTGTTTATTTATTACTTTATATACATTTGTGGGTCTAGCAGAAGATTGGCTTTTAGAGTTTTCACCTCTCAAGCTAACTGGCCAGACCAGCCGTCAGTTACAATTGTTTTCAGGTTAGAAATATGCAAACAGAGGACAGAGAATGAAAAACAAAGGATTTGTTTATGTTACATCTGTGGGGAAAAGGTAAAACTGCTTCTAATATTGTACCATAACTAAAAAGATCTGACTCCATTTTATGAAAAATCAAAAGACTATAAAAAACTCAGAAAAAACAGGGTAACAAGCAGTGGTCAAGGACTGCCTCTGTCGGAATTAAAATACAACTCTCTAACACTTATGCAGAACTTTGTTCTGATTATGAACAACTGAAATTACTATAACATAAAAACATGTCATCTAGGAGTGATGCTGAATCAATATGACTCAAGAGAATAAGGTGGACCACTTCACAGATAGTTCAGCCATGACATTTTATTTCAACTTGAAATCAAGATCAGAAACGTAGTTGGCTAATTTTTTTTGTACAATCCAAATGGAAATCACTAATGTATTCTTCTATAAATCAGAAATGTCTTCATCTGTAATTTATGTGAAGTAAAGAATATTGTCTTCTGAAGAAAGTATTTTGAGGAGCTTTTCAAAACAAATTGAAAGTACTCAAGAAACTTGGAAACAGGCCACTCATAGCAGGAGATTGATGTGAAAAAAATGTGCAAAGCAACAACTGAGATAGAGATAGGAGGAGATGCTTTTTCAGCCAACCTGTAATTAGCTTGTGGAAGTCACAGCTACAGAGAGTCAAGGGTAAGAATATAATTAGATTCCAAAAGGGACTGGAAATATATATTGATGTAATTAATTATAGCTCTGAATATATTTCCTAAAGTGGTTTTTTTCCCAGCAATATTAAACCTCACTCTTCTCCCTGGAGGGACTGTGTTTTTGCAGAAGGCCAAAGAACACATGGGCAGGAAACAGTTCTTAGGTAGTCTGCAGTGCACAAATGGCGCTCCTGAGGGAGAAACAAAGGTGCTGTTATGGCATGAGCAGAAGGGCCAGTAAGGTGCTGGGTGGTCTGTGTGTGTGAGACTGACACAATAATGACTTAGACTAATATTCAAACATACAGTCATGGATGCCAGATGGTCACCAGCTGGGAGACAAGTCTAATTTTTGAAATTGTACATCCCTTGTAAAATATCTCTGTCGCTATCAGCCTCTGTAAACTTTAACAGTCTGCTCAGTTGGCTGAATTTAACAGTACACTAAGTATGGCAATTATAGATACTGAGGTAAATATAAGTTACAACTGGAAAGTTTTTCAAAGGCAACTATTATCATTAGTTTACTTAAATTAAGAGGCTACAGTCATGTGCAAAGACCACATGGAGCTTTCCAATATTGCACATTCATTTTTCAATGATACGATGCATGCTTAGGCAGTGCCCCGGAGATGACCATGTTTTTACTGGGGGCTTATTTTACCCTTTCTTATCACAGAGGACAGGAACTAATATTTTCCTCAGGACTTAAACACATAGTTTAGCAGCTAACACATTTGGAAAAACAAAGTAATCAGAAATGGGGTGGTGCAATCCCAAAAGTAAAATAAAACCTACACTGGAATACTAATAAACCATGTGATAAAAATACTGAAGGTTAGAATTCTTTTGCAAACAAGGAATAACAACTTTCTGCAACTTCTGTTCTTGGCAGAAGAGACTTGTGATTGCATTTGCCATGGGAGGTCAGGAACAGTCAGGTAATTCCATCTGACCAGGTTACTTGGTGCTCATAACCAAACCGGCTCAGATCCCTTGGGATCTGCTCTGCTTGGTTCCAAGGGTAGTCTTGACCCAGAGGACCATATGCAGAGATATAAAAAGTATTTATGAAAAGAAGGAGATTGTGTAATAGACATGGGCATATATGATCCCTTGACATGCTCACTGAAATTTAGGGGTGCTTCAGGGCATTCATATAGTTATTTTGCAAATGTGAAATAAAATAAAAAAAAAAAAATCAAAATAGAAATCTTTTGCACAGGCTTGATATGGTCATGTCTGGGTTAAATTGTGAATGAAACAAATCTGGCTGTAGTTGTTCGTACAAGTTGCAGAACAGTCCCATTTCATAAAAAGACTGCTAGAAACACAGAGAGGGTATTGTAATGCGCTACAGAAGTACACTGATAAAACTGTGAGTGACCTAGTGTCTGCTTTCAGTAGCAATATAACCTTGAACTTTAATAGGTAACAGAAAGCTGGAAAGCTTTGTCTGTGTCTCAAAAGTAAACTGCTCCTCCTAACGAAGCCCAGACAGATAACAGTTTCTGTCACATATCTCTGGAATAACTGCATTCCTTCCTTGACCAATAAGTAAATGCTAGATTTGAGCCACAACCTCCTCCTTCCTTTGAGGAACAACTGAAGCCACACCTTAACATGGACTATCACAGATCTGATTCGAAGTGTGAAAAAACGCAGTATTCTTTTAGAAAAGACAACTTATATTATCTGTAAAACAAAACAAAACAAAACAAAAAACCAAACCAAACCAAAACAAACAAAAAAAAACCACACAAAAAACCCACCACATTTTCAAAGAGGCTGTTACCTCAATGTCCTTTTCCAGATCCTACCTGTATCCACAGAGAATTTTGTATGCATTTTGCATCTCCTCATTTGCAACAAAACATTGCTCTGGACAGAAACTTGCCTGTTTTATACAAACCAGGCTGGTGTGTTTTCTTCAGCAATGGCCTGAGCCTTTGTGGTACTAAGGTCTGATCAATGCCAATTTAAGTTGCTGGTGATGAGTGACCCACTGGATTGAACCCTCATTTATTCTAAACTCGGTTGGAGAGGGATCTGCTTCTTCCCCTCATTGTTTCAGGCTCCAATGGTAAATTTAGTCAGTCTGACCTAACAGAAAACAAATTTAGAAATTCTGAGCCTATCTTTTGCCTACCCCTTTTCCTCCTTCTTAGTCTTGTACCTCTTTAGGGACATGTAGACTTGAAGGAAATAGAAAATGTTGGAGTTGACAGTCACTGAAAAAAGTATGAAATTCCATTAGCAGGACAAGCATAAATTTGGGCTAATGTAATTCTAGCAAAGGACAGCCAGTGCTTAAATACTCGCTGAGCAATCAGGTGCTTCCTCTGTATGTGCTGCTTTCAGAGACGTATTTTTATTCATGTATTTTACCTAGTGCTTATGCAATGCATGACAGTGAAGTTCATTGCTTTCCTGGCTGCCCACTCTCAAGACTACCATGCATTAAATGAAGTCTATTAATTCTGTTGTAAAGTTGTAGGCCAGAGCACCTGGGATACAGGAATTATCTCTGAGAATAGCAGCTCACTAAAATGACACTGTGGTGAGAACATCACACCCTCAGAGAGCCAGGAGCCACTCACAAAACCAGTAAAACCCGACAGCACCTCTTAAACTTTCTGTCACAACCTCGACTCAGAATGCAAAAGCATAGTTAGAATAGTTTTGCAGCTTGCACTTCCAAGTTGATTCTTTACAGACCAAAAGCATGTGCTAGACAGATGTTGTGCTCAGTGTGATAAGTTTGCATATGGCACTGATGAGTTGAAGCTATCAAAAAATTCTTCGATTTATGTAAGTAGATATGTCCAAGTGAAAACTGTGAATATTAAGGGGTTATTATTCAGATGTGGCTTGTGACTGGAATAACAGTATTCTGCTTTAAGCTTCAAATATGTAAGTTATCAACATGAAATTATTTTATCTTCATATTTTTAGATGTCTCATTAAAATGCAGAATTAAACCCTAATTCAAGCAATATTTTTTACAACAAATCAGTAGCTTTAAGACTCTATAATTTCTTTAGGTTTGTTTTTTTTTTTTTTAATTAATTTCAGTGCTGTAGACATTTTTATTACTTAGGATTATACTTTATGGGATTTTGGGCAGAATGGATGGAATCTTCAATGGAAAACTACATTTTACTTTCAGCTCTACTGCTAAAAAGGCAGCTATTATAAATATTCTTATGATCTTCCAGAGGAAAATATCATTTCCATTTGTAAATACAATGAAAAAGAAATCTGTGGGAGGTGTTTTTTCATCCTTATCAAAAACCTCTCATGTCACACTGTCTTGCAGCCTGAACAACATGTGAAAATTCAATGTGGGAGTATAGGAATTAATTCATGTAAGGATTTGATTAATGTCTAGCAGTTTCCGAAAGTTCCACTCTAATGCTTCCTCAATTTTTATCTGTCACAAAAAACATACTAGAATTAACAAATTTTGGTTTTTTGAAAAAATGCCTTCTGGTTACTCTAAAGCTAAGTGTCGGTCTTGCTCTTTCCTGATATGATGCGTTTCCTTCCAACAGATCAAAGCAGTGGTGAGCAAAACCTGAAGACAGGCCACATTTGGAACATTCTTTTTTAAACAGGACTTGCCATTTAATTAGTTGCTTCTGAGACAGGGAACTTCAGCCCTTCTCAAACAAATTCTTGTGGGCACAGGAGCGTTACAGAGCTTTAAGGAAGTAGCATTGTTCTGATTCTCATGGTCTGCTGTGGGGGGCAATACCTACTTGGATTATTACCCTCATTTTACCAGTGGGTACTGGATGCCTATCAAGCACTTCAAGCCCATGTGCTTCTGAGGAGCTTGACCCAAGCAATTCACTCAGAGCCTCCCAGTTAATTTGCAGCAGAATACACTTAACTTGTAAATTATCCAGTTAGTCCTCAGAGGAACTCTTGAAGTTATCGCAGGGCTAAAATCCCATCTGCTTCCAGAGAGTGAGGTGCTGCAGCTACAGATCTCCTCTGAAGTTCATCACTCCTTAAGGATATGAAGCAGCTCTGTAATGTACATCATCTGTTCATGGTTAGTGGAGGACTGCCCAGCAAAGATTGCAGGAATGTGCTGTGTTCCAGCAGTGGCTGGAGCCCTGATACCTCTCCTAGTCCCTGACTTGCCTGTCTAGGCTTTTTACCGTAAAATTGCTGCCAGTACACATGGACTAGGCATGCATGTGTAGGTGAAGAACTCTTCTTCAGTTCAGCAAAGGCAAAATACATTGACACTGACAACATTCAGGTCAGTACTACTTTAAGGCATTTTCCTTCAGCTTGACTCATATAGAGAAATTCCCCAGGCAACATTCATTTTACTATTGTGGTTTCACACCTCTGCCTGACAATGAAATTAAAAATAATTAAAGTAGAGAGGTTAAGGGCAGGGTGAATAATTCACTATGAAAGATGGACCTGCCAAAACTAGTCTGTTTCTCTGTTCATGGAAAGTCTGCAGGTTGGTTGTAATTTCCAGACATTTATTTATGACTTTAGTTTGCCCGGTGTTCCCCTGAAATTTTATTTTTATGCTTAGGAAGTATCACACAGAATGTGCTTCAAGTACTTGAACTGAAATTCTGAGCTGTGTTAGTTAATTGTGGTTGCTCATAGGTAGCTACATGAAATGGCAGGAGTACAACAGAAATGAAAGCAGTTAAGAACAAGAAAAGATTGCCTTGGTTTGGTAACCCTAAAAATCCCCTCGGAAACTTCCAGGCTTTGTCCTGGAGAGACTTACGAGAGAGTTCCTGACCTAGGCTGAAAGAGATTACTTCCTTCATGGCATCCTGCAGAACTCCTGCCAATCTACCCTGGATTGCTTCCTTCATTGGTCACTTAACCCTGCCCTCCCCGAGCGTTCATCCCTCAGACCCCTCCAGAGGTTGCCTTGCCCTTTGTGCCGCCACTGAGCCCATACTGAAGCTGGTGTAGAGTATATGGTCAGGGTCTTCTGTCTCTGATTCCTTTGATATGCTGAAATAAACTTTGCTGGAAAATATCATACAGGAGGCCCTTCCTGTCTTTCCTCCGCTGGGGCATGTGTGTGCACATGGACCTGAAATGGCTGTTCCAGTGGCCTGCTCTAACCGGCTTCTGAAGGAGATGCTTCGAGAAGGTAGCAACATTTTACAATCCTGCCACGCTTCTACACCTTGGGATGAAGTTTGTCTGGGATGCACTGATGAACTGCATACATGGAATTATTTTAGTTTCTAAAAAATCTTCGGTCTGTAAGAATAATAATAGCAGAGAATGTTTTGGGGTGGAGAGGGCCTTTACAGATTGTCTGAAAGATGTGGGCTTTAACTAGTGTAAAATGAAGACAGGACAAGACTATTGGTTACAAGCAGAGGGTAAATGTATGTTTTCTGTAGCTCTTTTTCCATAAATTAATTATTTTTGTCTGGGAGGTCTAACTCTCCCTAACAGACACTTTTGTAGGACACTATCTTATCATCTAAGTTTATCTGCCCTTAAGGTAGGGTCTTAGGATTTTAAACATTCTTCCCTGTTGTCTAAAGTGTAGGTACATCTGACACAAACTCATTTTTATTGTTGTGCAAATCCCTGCTAACATATTTGGGAGTATTTGCTTAGCTTCTCTGTTTTTCTAACAGAAGGAACATTTGCCTCATATGTTACTGCCACTGATTCCTATTTTAGATGAAATTATTTTTAGTGGGGATAAATCTTTTATAGAACTAAATCTTTTATTACTCTAAATACAAAATATTTATGTTCCATTATATATTTACAATCCTATTCAGAAAAAAAAAATAACAGCCGTCCTAAAGAAGTGTTTCCTTGGGAATTATTAAAAAGAAGAAGAAAAAAGGAAGGAAAAGACAATTTCACTGCAAATTTTCCCCTACATTAAATTAAATAGTTGCAGATAAGATTTGCAGGAGGCAGTTAACAAGCGCTAGGTCTGTGCTTGCCACTTTTAAGTCTTTTTTTGAAATTCCCATTATGTCAGACATGATTATAGTGATGGACTGTAAGACTTTGGGTAGAGACCTTTTCTTAGCCTTCTTCAACAAAAAAAATTTAAGAGAAATAATTACTGCTTGCTATTCTCTGTCTATTCTTGTAGTGAAACTGGTGCTAAATTTTGTTCAACCATCTTCAAATATCTGCAGTATTTCATTAAAAATTGAGCCAAAAAGAATTTTTGGAGCAATACTATTGAAATTTTGGTCAATGACCAAAGCAAAGCACGTAAGCAAGTGTGTAAGCAGTGAGGGTAATCCTGGCAGTTCAATGGAACTATTATCTTGGAGCAAGTTAAGTATGTGCTTACTTAGCAGCATAGTGTATCTCAATGCACAGCATCTGTGGACCTGAAAGCCAGCTGAATTTAATAGTCTCTGAGAGATTTTGAGCGAGCCCATGAATGATCTAGTGTTCATTCATGGTGTATAGTAGATCAATTGACTTAATTGGATGATGGATCAAATGTTTCTCCTTATCTGCAAACTGCTCACTCTTCTCTAATTCTTTCCCCCACCATCAAAGTGTGCTCATTGCCTGTGACTATTCCAAGATCACCCCATTCAGCCTGAAGAATTGACCTGGCTTAGAATATGAGATTAGCAATCTTAGTTTTGTTTTACATGCAGTACATAACATGAGTTTCTTCCTGGACTGCAGGAAGTTTCTAGCCATGATATTTTTCTCTTCTGGGTAAGAGGCAAGAATGTGTGGGGTAAATATTTTCTTTCCCATTGCCCTCTTTTCAATAAGACAGTTACTGAAAGGAGCATTTTCCTGACTAGAATTTGTAATAGTATTCTTCATATTGCACCAAGAAATCCTTTGTCAAGCAATTGTTTCCTGTTCTAAATTACAAATACAAAGCAAATTAAAAAAAAAAAAAAAAAAAAAAAAAAAAGAGGGCAAAAGAAAAGAGACATTTTCTTAGAAGGTTGGAGGGGAGAATAAAGAGACATTGGGCTGAATATGTTCTATGGCAAATTTCCCAAATAATTTTTGCATCAGATTTGCTAAACCTTTCTTTTAACAAATCAGGTAAAAAAATTCTCTTGTGGGTTTGTTTGTTTGTTTGTTTGTTTGTTTGTTGTTGTTTTGGGGGGTGTGGGTGTGTGTGTGGGGGGGTGTGTGTGTGTGTGTGTGTGTGTGTGTGTGTGCCGTTAAGGCACACTATCCAAGCACAGTGGCTTTGTTTTGCAAGAGGACAAAGTGAGTGCACACATCAGTGTGTGTTCAGAGCTTCCAGGCATCCTGAGCTCAGAGCATTTGTTGCCTCTTCACTGGCACTTGAGGCTCTCAAATTGCTGAGAATACACACGATCACATCAGACCTGGAACCCACATACACTGCATTCACCTCAGAGACTTGCAGTGAACATATAAAAATTTCTCTTTAACTTCAGAAATATGACTCCAAGATACTTTTGTTCTGACTCTCCTTCAAGTTACAGGAAGTTGAGTCATGGTTGTTTGGAGCTGCAGGACTGCAGGTCATGTCCTTGTGTTCTCAGTGGATCCATATGATTCTGATTTTTTTGTCATGGTGTCAGAATGAGAGCAAGGAAGGGGTCAGTCCCTTTACAACTGTGCTGTCTTTTCCTGCTGGGATACATACAAATAACTTTTATATCTAATTTAAGTAATGAAATGTTCACCACCTTTTGGGTTTCCTAAAATACCCTGCTTCCCATCTGCCTGTGCTTTTTCTAGGGATACAGCCATGGGTTTACATCCTCATGTGAGAGGTGAATTTGCTTTCATAAAGGGATAACATGGGCAAGAGCCCTCTTTGAAGAGTAATGAACAGAATTAAAGAGGAGGTGCTGTCAGGTGATAAGGGCAGAGTGATAGAACAACTCCCAAAACACAACTTCAAGAATACATAGAAAGTCTGTTTAGACTTTTGTTTTAAGGTACACTTGCTAATTTACAAATCTGAATACATGCAGGTATAGGGAGCAGGAGGCTGTTAGAGAAGTTGGAATTTAGAAAGGTTTTTAACACAGCGTCTCATCTGGGACAGATAGCAATCTGGTGCGATGGGCTCATGGGATCCCCAGCACTCAGAGTGACCTAGCTCTCTGGAGGGTTTCAGCTGTTGGAAGAGCCCTGCAGAAGGCGAGCATGTCGGTATGCATTCAGGAATCACCAGGGACATCTGGCTAAGTTCAGCTTCTTTGAGCAATTGGGATATTGCCTCTAACACCATTGTTGCAATAGCTCTGAAAAGCCTATAAAGAAAGACACTGTCCCCTGGTTTCCACCAGCCAGACCTGTCAACTCTTTTCAGTCTTCTGCTCCCACTGTTTTCTCCCTTCTTATGTTCCCCTCCCACCCAGCAAGCCTTTAGTGGCCAAGACTTCTCTGCTGGTCTCTGATCCTCTGTGGTGGCCCAGCTGGTCTCCCTGATCTGTAATGTGATGCAACCACTTCAGCCTGTCTACAGTCACAGGGTGTGAAACTGTAGGTCATAGTCTTCTCATGGAAAGACACCCATTGCCTTCCCTCACCAACTGCTCAAATCTGCCATTCTTCTACCCTGTTACTCACCATGAGCAGTGTATCTTCCTCCCGTCTGATCTGAGTCAGCACCATTCTGCTTACCAGGAAAGAGACTTCCTGAGAGAAGTCTCTGTGGCAAGACTGTGTGGAGGGTTATACTACTCTGGGGAAAGTGTATAGCTTTGGAAAGAATATTCCCATGGACATTCCCTGCTAAATTTTCCTTCAGGTTCTCTCAGTACTGAAATGAACCTCAAATTATTTGCAGAGTTCCGTTTCCTGAGATTTGAGCTTATTAAAATGTTGCCTGAGATACCTGTACTGTCTCAGTCTTTGCTGCAAGGGCTTTTCCTCTGCCCCTGCCAAGGCTTTGAAACAGTATAATTTTCTTTCTTTAACTTGAGGCTTTCTATCCCTGAGCTATTCTCTTCACCCCCAGCCTCTTCTGCAGCAAATCCCGGGGCTTTCTACCTGAAGTCAGCTAATAACTTGGTGTTCTCATCCGGAAGGAGCAGTGTGATTAATTCTCCAGTGTCTCTTCCGTTCCTCTGAGCTGTTTCCTTATGGGGAATCTGTAATGCAGCAGGGCGGGAGCCAGCACAGAACTCTTTTTTGCTTAAAATAGGTGCATCACCTGCTCCACCTTCACATTATAGAATAAGCTCCAATGAGAGCAAAATAAGCAATGCTGTCTCATCATTGACTTGCTGTCTGTCTTTTTGGTTATCTTGCAAAAACAAAGATGGTCTGTAACAAAGAAGATCTGACTCAAGAGGGATGTGGGAAAAATACTATAATTAAGCATTAAAAATCAGTCACATAGATATACCTCCTAAGGAACATTCCCTGAAAAAAATTATTTACAGTGTGTCCAAAAGGAAGTACAAATCAGAAGAATTTTGAGATGGATGCCTCTTAGTGCAGAAGGAAGGGGCTGCCAGAAATGTGCACCACATCCAATAGCACTTGTAGAGGTTATTTTACCCAGTAATGCCTTGATACACCTGAATATCATACCCTTTTAGAAGGGATGAAGGGGCTTAGGTGTCCGGTTGGGTCCCCGCTCCGGGTGGGAGCTAACCCCCAACTAGCTCGGGTCAACACAGACACAAAGTTTCCAGTTCGTTTCGGCTTCTCAGCTTGGCAGCTGGACCCAAAGGTGACAGTCAACAGCAGCAGAAGAGAAAAGGCTGGCTCTCAGCTTAGCAGGTTAAAGGATGTTTATTAGCAGAGATCTCCAAGCTCCGAGGTGAGCGGCTCGGGGCTTCCAGGCTGAGAACCCTGTGGCTGAGAGCTTCTAGGTGGAGAACCCAGCGGCTGAGAGAGTTTGCTCCTCCCTCCCACCCCCTATAAGCGGGGGAGGGTCCCAGGGAGGATACAAAAAAGACCACAAATCAGGGGTTTCAGGGGGTAACAAGGTGTGCCCACCCCCAAGCTTCAGACCACTAAAATCCAGAGCCAAAGGAATTTCCCCCAGGCTACCTATCACATGAAGCCCTCTGCCGGAGATTTCACAATCTGGGAGGGACCCCGGGAGTGATAGGCAAGCTGCCCCAGAGAGGGGGGTTGGGGCAGAAGGGATGTTACATGTCATGTGAGGTATGGGATGATTGACACAAAACACCTTATTATACAGACAACACAAAAGGGATACAGAATTGGGGATACAGTAAAACGAACCATAACATAAACTTCTTACAAAAATCTAATAAAACAGTTCTGCACCACCACATCTCCCCCTTTTTTGTTTTAATGACAGGAGGAGGGCTGGAACGGAGGAGGATGATATTCGAAGTCCGGGTAACTCTCGGTGAGCCACTCTGGCTGAGTGGGCCACTCCATCTGAGGTTCATCCTCTGGGTGTCTTCTGTCTTCTGGGTCTTCCTCCAGTTCCACGTCTTCCTCCCATCCAGGCACGGATGATACAGCAACATGGTTCACAGAGGGGGCATGTGTGGTGCTAGAAATTAATCTACTTAACATTTTTTTGATACTAGAAGAACTAAAACAAACAATTAGCATTCGAGCAGGGGTCGTTCAGGAAAGCGAAACCATCCGGGGAAAAATCTTCCCTCCTTTTCCTCCTAAAAGCTGCCTGAGTAACCTGTGGCAGTTTCTTTTTCTCCCCCGAGACCTTCGGGACATAGGGCCTCACCCATTTTGATGGTAACCATCTCGGCCCCGTGGGGGTGGACACGCAAGCGTACCCACGGCCCCACGTGACTAAATCATGAGGTCCCTCTGTCCTTCCAGTCTCAGGGTCCCGGACCATGACTGGCGGCCTCTCTTTGATGTTTAGCTGAGGGTTTGCCCCGAAATGACGAACAATGGGAGGGTTTAAAAACTCAAATGTGCTGTTTAAAAAATTCAAAGTGAATAGAGCCCTGGCCAATCGGGTCTGTGGTGTTTCTGTTTTCAACACCGGTTGTTGTTGGTTAAGGACCCTTTTGATTTCTCTGTGGGTCCTCTCCACTACAGCTTGGCCTGTTGGGGAATGAGGGATGCTGGTTTTATGACCCACTCCCCATTGTTGCAGGAAGCTGCAGAATTCCTTGGAACGGTACGCTGGGCCATTATCAGTTTTTAATTCTTTTGGGATGCCCATGAAGGAGAAAGCCTGGATGAGGTGTTTAATCGCATCCAAGGTCTTCTCCCCTGCGTGGGCAGAAGCAAAAACTGCACCGGAAAAAAGTGTCCACAGACACGTGCACATATTTAGATCGGCCGAATTGGGGGATATGTGTCACGTCAGTCTGCCACAGCTCACAGCTGTTCAGACCTCTGGGGTTTACTCCTGCACTCAAGGTGGGGAGTGCATGCTGATTACATGAGGGACACGTAGCCACAATTGCCTTGGCCTGTTCCCGGGTGATGTGAAACCGGCGAACAAGGCCAGGCGCGTTCTGATGATGAAGCTGATGGCTGAACTTTGCCTGCTCAAAAATGCTTGGCAATGGGGCCATCGCTGCAGGAGCAGCAAGAGCATCAGCCCTTCTGTTCCCCTCAGCTATGAAACCCGGCAAATCGGTGTGTGATCTTGTATGCATCACAAAAAATGGCTGCTCCCTGTGGGAGACAAGCTTGACAAGCTTAGAAAGCAGCTCAAACAGTGCGGTGTTAGACACTTCCTGCAGTATTGCCTGATCTGCCCTCGATACCACCCCCGCTACATAAGCGGAGTCCGTTACTAAATTGAAGGGTTCGGGGAACCTTTCGAAAGCCCTGACAACAGCGGCCAACTCAGCAACCTGAGGTGATCCCTCCACCTCGGCAACATCTGCCTCCCACTGCTGAGTCTGAGGGTCCTTCCAAGTCATAACTGACTTGTGGGACTTTCCGGACGCGTCCGTGAAAACTGTCAGGGCCTCTAAAGGCTTCCTGCTCCGAACATCTTTCAAATTCAGTGTGAATTTGGCATCCTGATTAAAGATTTTGTGGGCTGGCCGATGAATTGAGATTTGCCCAGTGAAGGAATCTAGAGCAAACTGCAGTGCTTCATTTTCCTGAAGCAGGTGTTCTAACATTGCCTTTGTAATCTGGCCCGATCTTAATCCAATTGGAATGTGAATGCATTCAAAATCACACCCTGCCAATTCCCTGATCCGAACTCTGGCTTTTCGGATCAGTTCAGCCACCAGTTCCTGTGGACGTGTCATTCTCTTGGACCTTTGATGGCTGAGAAAGACCCATTCTATGATTAGAAGTGGGTCCTCTCTGCCCTGGTCCTTTTTGATGTTATTTCTCCATTGGAAAATGACTCCATGGAGGTGTGGCAATTTCCCCATTATTATAAATTTGAAAGGCAGGTCTGGATCACACCTGTGAGCCTGCCGAGTGGACATGAGATGCTGTACCTTTTCCAGCGCCTCCTTCGCTTCCGGGGTTAGTTCCCTGGGAGAACTCAGCTCCTCTCCCCCTTTCAATAAATTGAAAAGAGGGGCTAGGTCCTCAGTTGTGAGGCCCAGCCAGGGTCTCACCCAATTCAATGCCCCACACAGCTGATGGACATCTGCAAGGGTCTGAATTTTGGCCTTGAGTTCCAATTTTTGCGGCACAATGGTCCGCTTGCCAATTTCCAGCCCCAGGTACCTCCAAGGTGGCATCCTTTGAACCTTGTCTTCCTGCAGCTCGAACCCTGCAACAACCAATGCATTAATTGTCAGGTCAAGTGCGTGGGACAAGACATCATCGGTGGGAGCACACACAAGCACATCATCCATATAATGATGGATGATTGCTTTCTCTGCGGCTACGTGGACCGGGGACAGCAAGGAAGCCACATACCACTGGCAGATGATAGGTGACACCTTCATCCCTTGGGGAAGAACCCTCCAATGGTAGCGTTTCCTCGGGGCCTCTCGGTTAACAGTGGGAACCGAGAATGCAAAACGTGGTGCATCGTCAGGGTGTAGGGGAATATGGAAGAAACAATCTTTTATATCTATAACAGCCAATTTCCAATTTTGTGGGAGCATGGTCGGGGTAGGCATCCCAGGTTGAAGAGAGCCCATGTCTTCTATCATGTTATTAATTTGTCTGAGATCTTGGAGGAGTCTCCACTTGTCCTTCCCCGGCTTCCGGATAACAAAAACCGGCGAATTCCAAGGGCTGGTGGTCTCTACAATGTGACCCTTAGCTAACTGCTCCTCCACGAGATCTTCGAGCACCTTCAATTTCTGTTTTGAAAGCGGCCACTGTTCAACCCACACTGGTGCATGTGTTTTCCAATTCAGCTTGTGGGTAGGGCGCTCCTCAGCGACCGCCGCCCAAAAATCCTGTGGGGGGTCTGGGATGTCAATCGTGACTCCCCACTGGGCCATCAGGTCTCTCCCCAACAAGGGTTCCCTATAATCCAAAACAAAAGGGCGTAAACTGGCCAACTGCCCTTTTGGCCCCTTAATTTGCACCACACTCTTTGATTGTTTGGCCAATTGCATTCCCCCTATTCCTTGCACGTGTCCTGCCACGTTTTCCAAGGCCCAACGTGACGGCCAGTGCTTGGCTGGGATTACAGTCACGTCCATGTCCGTGTGGAGCAGGCCTGTGATGTTAATGGCCTCACCACCCACCTGTAACTCACATCCCACCTGGGGTTTCACTTCTGTGATGTTGTGCACGGGACAAGCTGTTGGTATGTTGTCCTCTTCCAGGTGTTCCCAGGTGGGTATGATCTGGGCAACTGTCTGCCCTTTAGGTAGGAATGTTGGTGGGTGAGTGCAGCGTAGCCAGAGAACGAATTTTCCAGGATTGTTATCAAGTGTTCCTGGAAGAATTTCGATCTCTTTTGGGGTGTGTTTGCAGTCCCCCACAACGATGAGCTTACCTTTGACCCTTGGCCAGGTACCCTGCTCACTGTTGTCAACTGACACAAAATTCCAGTTGTCGTCTTTCAGGTGCAAACCCTCTGTGAGCTGCAACCTGTAGGGGGTATATTTAGAATTGGTTGTCAAAATTGGTTGTGCCATGTCATGGTCCATGTAAGTCATTTCCAGTGTGTTATGTTTGCTGCCACCCTGAATGGGGCATTGCAGCTTCTCCTTCTTTTTCCCTTGGCTCCCTTTCCCCTCCCCTCCTGCCTGGTCCACCCCATTTTTTTCCTCACGCAGGGCGGACCTGCGCTCTTTCACCAGTTTTTTTGTGAGGGTTTAAACCCTCTCCCTTTTTCCCCTTCCCCTCCCCCTTTTTTGTTTTTGAGGTCCTCTACTTCTTTCTTGAGGGGGCATTTGGAAACCCAATGCCCCAAATTCCCGCACAAAAAACACTTCTGGGAGCTTTGCGCAGAATGCTTCTTTCCGGTGTTCGGTGTTTTTCGGGAATCTTCAGTTTCCATGGCTGCAACGTGATGAGGTTTGGGCCGTGGACCTGTAGAGAATCTCATAAAAGGCAGCTTTACCTGACATACTTGAAGCATGTCTGGTAAGGTTGGTTTGGGGTGTAGGGGTAAACTTAAAATTGCAGCACGACATAAATCATTTGCATTTGAAAACGCAATCTCCGATAAAATGTGTTCTCGAGCCATTTCATTTTTGACCTGAGCTTCAATAGCTCGGGACAGCCTTTCTACAAAATCTGTGAAAGACTCACTTTGGCCCTGCCTGATTTTCGAATAAGAAATCGCAGGACCTTGTGTTTGCATGCTGAAGAATGCAGTCAGGGCTGTCTCTCTCACTACGTGGAGGCACTGGACAGGAATGACCACTTGGTCAGTGGCTTCTGCCCACTGCCCCTCCCCAGCCAGGTGGTCGAGAGTGAGAGGGTTTCCCTGAGCATCAACCCTGGTGTTAACATGGTTGAGGAGCCCTGGTAAGGCCTCCTGGAGCAGCCTTTTCCAAGCTGTGACCCATAGGATGTACTCTGTTGGGTTCAGCAAGCAAGAAAACAGGTACTTTAAATCAGCAGGCACCACCTCCTCTGCAGAGAGATCTGCCTTGAGAAGCCCTCTGAAATATGGTCCATCACGGCCATATATCCTGTGAGCTTTGCAGATCTCTTTGATGGTGGCTCGGGGAAATGGGTGATACTCTGCCCTGTTGTTACCACCGCGGGCATTGCGGAAGGTAACAGGGGCAAGGGTGGGAATGGAGCAGGAGCTGGCAGCTGTCTCTGCTCCCTGCTCGGGCACTTCCGGGTTTGAGGGAGCTGGGACGCCTGTGCCCTGAGGCACTTGGTTGCCTGGCAACCGAGTCCCTGCAAGGGCCGCGGCTTGCCCGGGGGGTGACATCATTGAGGAGTGGGGGGGCGGGGCCACGTTGGGTGCCAATTATGTCCGGTTGGGTCCCCGCTCCGGGTGGGAGCTAACCCCCAGCTAGCTCGGGTCAACACAGACACAAAGTTTCCAGTTCGTTTCGGCTTCTCAGCTTGGCAGCTGGACCCAAAGGTGACAGTCAACAGCAGCAGAAGAGAAAAGGCTGGCTCTCAGCTTAGCAGGTTAAAGGATGTTTATTAGCAGAGATCTCCAAGCTCCGAGGTGAGCGGCTCGGGGCTTCCAGGCTGAGAACCCCGCGGCTGAGAGCTTCCAGGCTGAGAACCCAGCGGCTGAGAGAGTTTGCTCCTCCCTCCCACCCCCTATAAGCGGGGGAGGGTCCCAGGGAGGATACAAAAAAGACCACAAATCAGGGGTTTCAGGGGGTAACAAGGTGTGCCCACCCCCAAGCTTCAGACCACTAAAATCCAGAGCCAAAGGAATTTCCCCCAGGCTACCTATCACATGAAGCCCTCTGCCGGAGATTTCACAATCTGGGAGGGACCCCGGGAGTGATAGGCAAGCTGCCCCAGAGAGGGGGGTTGGGGCAGAAGGGATGTTACATGTCATGTGAGGTATGGGATGATTGACACAAAACACCTTATTATACAGACAACACCAAAGGGATACAGAATTGGGGATACAGTAAAACGAACCATAACATAAACTTCTTACAAAAATCTAATAAAACAGTTCTGCACCACCACACTTAGGAGCTGAAAAATTTTGATTTGCCTTGGGAAGCTCCCTCTTTCTCTCTGTTGACTCCAGAGGAAAACTGAACCAAGATGCCTCCTTGCCTTGATCAAGTGTCTAAAGTAATTGAAACTGATCCAGGTGAAGAGACACCATCAGAACATGGCATCTTCCTGCACCTACTCACAGTCCCTGATTTGTGCCAGAATTTCAGTCCTACATCACTTCCAAAGGCTGTTAACATTATTTGTGGCCTGGAAACAGCAATTACAGCAGAAGGTTAGGGACTCTGAGGGCCATTGAACTCCTTCTTCAGGGAGAACAAGGTTTTGTTCCTTCAGAGTTTGTCCTTTGGACCCAAAAGTTCATGTCACAGAGACGAGCTGATAGGGTTGTAATGGAAGTACATTATATGCCCCTTAAGGAGAATGGTCTGTGAAAGAAACAATTAATTTTCTCGACCTGGAGACAAAAATTAAGAGGTTTGGCTTTTGGTTGAGAGCAAATGATGGGCAAGCTCTGGGAATGCAAGTTGTATGGCAGGAGCTCACTTCATGCCTGTTGGGATCTTTGGAAAGCCGGTGTTTGTAGGTTTTACTAGTTAACATCACAAAGTGTTGAGACATCCTACCATTTCCTGTGACAACACTTCATCTGTGTATTCTTTGAGCATTGGGAATCATTCTTGGAAGGCCATGAAAACGCAAAGGCAGAAACTTGGGGCTCATTTATGACTTTAAACTGAAGTAACTTAGTAAGTGAAGGCACCAGTTGGTTCAGAAAGATCTTAGAAATGATTAACAGTGCTGCTCTATAAAAATTACCCCAGTTCTCACTGTGGACTGTGGCAAGCTTAAGCATTGAAAAAATAAGCTATTTTTTGCACACTTTTTGGCCCCTCAAGATAGCACAAGTCTCTATTGTCTCCAGTAAGATCAAGCGGCTTTTGCCTTTGATCTTATAGGGTGTGCTGCTGTGAGTGTTTATGCACGTTGTCATCCTTAACTTCATTAATACAAGTACTAAAGCAACATATCAAATGTGGGTTTTTCTAAGTCTGGAATATCAGACAAACAGTTCTGTTCATTTTTTCAGAGACTGAGTGGTTCCAGAAAGATCAGTAGGTCTGAATGATAGACAAAAATATAACCTTTCCAAGGCTGGGATGACACTACCAGTCAATGTGAGTGATTGGTGAAAATAAAAGAAAAAAATTTCTCCAGAATCCTGTCCTTGAAATTTCAGGACTGTATAAAATAGAGAATTCCAGTTAAAAAAATTGCAGGGATTATGAAGGGTCTTCATTGTATGTTAAGTAAAAAAGTTAAAGAGAAGTTCCTGGTGGTTATCAAGATAAATATTTTTAAATATTCTACACATGTGCTCTACTTGTAAATTTACTTTGAATCATATGCATAAAAATGATTTTAAAATTGTTATTGAGTTTTATACAAGAAGCCTGCCATTGAGGAAATGAGTGTATCATTTGGTTAAAAATAGCAGGGGGGAGGAAAGAGGCCTTAAACTACTTCCCAGAGAACAGGACTGTAGCAATCATGCTGTAATAATTTATTGTTTCTTATAATACAGCAAGTGATAAAAAGGCTTAATATATAACCTAAATGGATGTTTACTTGTATAGTTATATACTCAGCTTCTTATGCCAGAGATTTAATATAGTCAGGGCTGCTTTTATATAAAAGTGACTTGTTTGTGTTCTGTAGGAGATTTCTACTCTTTTATGTGAGGTCTTATATGTCTGGAGGATAAAAATTGCTGCAGTGTTTTTAGAAAATAATGACTACTAAAGACTCTCAAGTAGTTGGGCCACTAGAGGGAAAAATGTGTTACAAAGGGATTTGTGCTATGAAAATGAATGCATATAGATAAGCAGGAAGGATGGTGTCATTCTTTTGTGGCTCCTAATAAGGCAACTTTAGCATGCAAAACATCTGTGAGCTCTTAATTTTAATTTAAACTATATGCTTTAATATGCTTTTTAAAATGCTTTTCATTGTTTTTCTATAGTGATTTAAAATAGTGCTGATACTTTTACTTCCCTTAACTGAAAACCTTTTATTCTCATCTGAGATGAATGAACTACCAGTGAAACGTTTTTAAATGATAAATAATAACAGAATACAGTAGGCTGACTACATTTAACAGCAAATGTGAAGTTCTGTCTGGACAGGTGATGGAAGATTTCTCACTGATTTCTAATGGCCAAGATTTCTTCACTGGAATTTGTTTCAACTCCAGCTTGTGGTGCAAAAAATTCCTTTAATATCTTCTTTACTCTGCAGGACGTGTCCCTGTGTCTTCCCTATTTTTGAAGGTATGACACTGGTGGTTTACATTCATACCAGGCTGAACACAGTCCAATAGAACATATAAACCCATATGCAGGTGTTGGGTTTTTTTCCATTGTAGCATATTCATTTGCTCACATTACTAGCTTTCTCCATTTCCCGGATTCAGGCAGTTATGCAAAAAGGCTGATTTGTTTTTCCCAAAGAGGAATAGACCCCTTGACCCCTTTTAGTCAAGAAAATGTAAGGAAAAACTTAATGGTTCTAAAAGGTAGTAGATTAGGAGGACAACAACTCTATTTTTCAAAGATTTGTGTGTATACATGTATATGTGTGTGTTCATATATATGTATTTACACCTTTTAAGCCAGAATCATTGCTTTAAAGGGAGGAGATTAGGGGGAAAAGGGGCTGACTGATGATCTCAGTCCTGTGTTAATAGCTTGAAGGAAGCATATTGCCATGTCAGTGGGAATGTCTATGACTGTTATGTTAGCTCCTTTGTGTCTCCACAGCCTCTGTGTTGCCTTCCACCCTGGGAGAGCACTGGAGTGAGGTAACTGGTTCTTCAGGCGCAGATTGGGGAAACTTTTGGTGTGAGATCAAACTCAGTCCTTACAGGCAATATGGGTGCATCTGGGGTTATGAGCTGTTCACACCCAAGCTCACTGTCAGACCTTGTAAAGAAGAAAGGAATGGAAAAAGCTGTTAAACCTTACACATGCAGTGTGTGGGGAAGGGATCTGAGGGTTGATCATATTGGCTCTTTACCCAGGAGTTCCCATGAGCAAGCTCTCTTAGCCTGGAAAAAGTAACTAGAACAAGAGGGAAATCTGCTCATTAGTAATGCAACCAGAACTAGTTTAGCCAACCAAAGTGTTTTAATCCTTTGCAAAATTACCAAAGAGATTGAACAAGACTACAAAAATTAAAAGCAATGTTGCTTAGCTAAAAATACAAGCTAATCTAATATTTTTTTGATAAGATCGATAAATCCCAGTAATTTAGCTCTCATATTGGGTACGTAATTATTGGCATCATGCAACAGCGCAATTAGATTAGGGCTTTGCTTCCTGTCTTTTCCAGAATATTTGGTAATGAGGCTGAAGACAATTTTTCTGTGACTGCCTCCCCTTAAAATGAATCCATACAAATCAACTATTTAGTTTTGTGATTAAGTGGTTAGCTGGAAAATGGATGAAGATATCTGAAATTATACACATTTTCTTCTTTCTTTTATCTGGGTTTGTATTTAGCACAGGACTATTTGGAGCACCCTGATTTTCCATGTGGTGTTTCAGAACTGCATAAGCCACTAACCAAGTAGCTGTTTGCCCACTGTTCTGGGCAATGGGGGTATCAGCTGCGTTTTACACCTATCCTGACTATGTCCCCCTCCCTTATGAAGCGCTGCGTGTGTCCAACTTCTGGCCTGAGGCGTGGCTGAGGGGGGAGGAGCACAACTAAACCCTTCCTCCCCTGAGCCTGTGGTCCCTGCACACGGTGCCACTGGCACAGTCACCCCGGCTGGCTCAGAGGGGACAGCTGCTGCCCAGCTAGAGCAAACTCTGAATGCCACTGCATACCAAAGAGCCTTCTTTACCCTCTTTATAGCTGTCTATTAGAACTTTGGGGAATTCAGCACCACTGATGATAAAAGCACATAGAGATGCCTTTAGGCTTATCTTTAAATTTGACAGTTTTACCTCTTTGCTGCTACTGCATTGTCACCATCTGCTGTCTTTGCACTCAGTTGTCTACTGGGACTTGTGCACGTGTGCAGTGTAATCCTCTTGCCTTCACACAGCAGTTTGCATATTAAGGTGGGTGGAAGAGCATTGCAATTTATACAACCCTTGATCAGCATCCCTGTATGCAGCACATTGTTTGAAATTTAACTGACATAAAATCATGATGTGGAACAAATAACTGTTCACTCAGATGTGTAGCTATATGCTGCATACATGCCTTGCTGTAAAGGCAAACTGAATGTGAAGTAGGACCTTTACTGCCACCTCAGCTGTGGTCAACAAGACCCCAAGAATCTCTGTTCCTGTTCACTGGATGACTTTTTGAGAACCTAAATTTTTCCCTCTGTAAAATAGAAACAGTGAAACCTGCCCTTCTTTACTTACCTAAGGGAATAAAAAGTTTTATGGAGGAGCTTGTTGCTGTTTATTATTACAAGCTATGGCTTGGGAACATGCACTTCAGGGTAGGGCTGACCCCTTACCCCCAAAGAAAGAAGGGCTAGGGAGCCCAGGTCTGAAAGGGAGTTGGATGCTGAGGGCCTGAGGAAGTGAGGTGCAATCTCTCAGAAGAGGGAGGCAAAGAAGAATCAGCTGTGTCCTCTGCTGAAACTAATGAGAAGCTTTTACTGATTCTAACTTCTTCTTGGGCCACTGGAGCTCTCACCTCCTTCTCTTTCCCCTCCTGTTCTTTGTCTCTTTGCAGACTTGCCCATGGAGGCTGCAGTAACTTAAGAAGGGAACACATGCTGTATGGCATCTGATGTGGTAGCAGCAAGTATTTTGATATTTGAATAATACCAACAGGCAGCCATGCTAGTTGCTGCTGAAGACAAGAATGGAGTAAATGCCCTGTTCCCCTCTGTGCTGCGTGGAACAGTCAGTAGCCTTGAAAAGAGGTTGCCATTAGCAAAGAATAATCTCTGCAAGATTCAGAGATTGCAGGACATTTTATTCCCTATTATGCAGCTCTCTTTCTGTACTGGTGGATATAATTTGTGATACCCAAAATAAGGAATGGTGTCTTTAAATTCTACTAAATATTTCTTGATAATTGGGTCACAGCAGTGTTGACCCAAATTCTCATTTAAGGAGCCTGAAAAAAAATCATAATCCAAACATATTTGGATCCAGAATTTGAACTTGAACTTTTCTATATTTATTAATTTATAGAAGTGCTCACATTAGGATTTTACTATCAGAAGGATGCAGAAATAGAAATTGTTGAAAGAGGTTTTTAGCACTATCGGGTCCCTGACTTTCATTTGCAGCAATTCAGAGTTTGCCCCATATCTTCAAGACTTGCTTACTGATGACATATGCTGGTTAATTTAGTGGGCAGTTTACTAATATTAGGGCATAAAGCTACTATTGCCTACAAGTCCTTTATTAATATTTCCACTGTTATTCTTTATTGAATGCGCTGGGTGCAAAGTTTATAATGCAGTGGCTGAAAACCACTGTGGTCTGATACAGCTATTACTTCAACATCCATATGTTTTGCCATAGATGTTTACCAATAGCTCAAGCAGAGAAGCCAGAGAGTAGCAATTAAAATAATCCATCCTTGTAATTTAAAGCTTCCTGCACAAGGAAGTGGAGGAGCATTATTGTCTCCGGATTTAAGCCTGCTGAAGACTTTCGGATTGTGAATTCAGGAACCTGAGGGAGGGCAGAAAATTTGAGTAAGCACATTACCACTTCCTCTGGAGGAGTTGGTTACTGTTCCAGTGGTATTGTAACCACTAAATGTCACCATGATCTCTCTGGTCCAGCTCAGCACTGCTCCACAAACTCATCTTTTTACAGTCACTGACTCAGCTTTATGAGTAGCTTCTGTATGTTTTTTTGAGTTCAGTAGGAAACTCAACTATATATTTAGGGTATCTTATAAATAACTCTGCCCTCTACACAGCTGACACAAAAGAAGGTTTTAATTTTTCACTTTGGTAATGATTTACAGCTGTTGTTCCATTTGGCTTATGAAACATTATAGATATGCTTCAATGAAAATGTTTCATATGTATATTTTTATATATAAATAGTGAAAAATTACTTTTGAGAGTCACTTGCAAAGCCACCATATTTTATGCAGAAAACATGTCTTGCAGATTCTTGCTATCACAATTAAGCAGAGAAATCCTCATGCTTCCCTTTCTCTTTCTACGTATATATCTCAGTAATAAGGACAGAGCTATGTTTCAATATGACAATTTTTGGACAGAGCAGAGCTATTTTTCAGTTGTTGATTTAGGGCAAATAAAGAGCTGTTTATTCTGGAAAAAACTTTGCTTTATTTCTTTTTAGAAAAAAAAAAGAGTAAAATTACACAAGGTTAGTAGCTTTTTTCTAATTTAAATTCAGTTCTAATCTTGGCAATGTGCTTGCCCTGTTCTTAGGGTTTTGGGAGTTTTTTTTGTGTTGTCATTTGGGTTTTTTGTCTTCTTTATCATCAAATGATCAAGATTTTTTTCTTTGTCTCGGCACTTGAATTGGAAAATGAAAGTTGGGTGAAAAGTCAAGAAACAAAGGGAAATTTTCCCCTGCTGGAATCTGGGCTGCATGAGATGAGCAAGTCACTGGGCCTGTGCCTCAGCTTCCCAGTCTGTAAAGAGGGACTATTACTGTTTTTCACTGAGATGCTTCACAATTCACATCTGAAAAGCACTAAGCGTGATTAATATCCAAGCATGTGATGTCTGACATGCAAAAATACCATGCTGTTTAATCACTGGTGCCTTATGGATGTTCTTTGACATAAAAGACAGCAGCTGGGTCTCTTCAAAACAATCCAAAAAAATCTAATCACTAATGATTTACTTGCTATTCAAAAGAGGTGTTTTACGCAAGTAATTACACAGGGACTAGGAATTTAACAGTGATTTGATCAAGATTCATCTGCATGATTGCAAACATTTTAAAATTATTTTTCAAATATTTATTCTTAAAGAAAATTAAATTAAAATTTCCTAAAGCCTGGTATTTAAGACTGTGGGGGTTTTTTTTCAAGTGTCTAGTGGCAGTTAAAGGAAGTCTAGAAATGTGGAATGCATAATAAGGAAAAAGAGGAAAAACGGCTTGTCCTTTTATTTGTTTCTTTCACCATCCCACTTAAGAGGGACAGAGGAGGTCATGGAGGATGCTGAAATGATCAGTCACTTGCTACATTACAGGCCCTCCTGTGTCTTCCTGCCCATCACCCACTTCTGGCTCCCACAAGTGCTAAGCATAATTAAATGGAACAGTCAGTGCGAGTAATAACATTGAGGTACAAAGACAAATCAGTTCAGTGGGGGTAGTCTGTTTAGTTCTTTTTTGATTAAGAACTTCTCCCTGACAGTGTACACCTCATTCTGTTTAAGGGATTCACTCTCTCTGCTGACCTCAGCGACATTTTCAGTCCTACCTTTCTTGCTCAACCCATTTTCTGGTCAGGGAGGAAGGAAGACATTACAGTAAGCTGGGTAAAATTCTAGACTTATTAATACCTTTGTCATATTTTATAATTCATGAAAAAGGTGATGTACCTTGTAGTCAGACTACATGGTTGTAGGTCCCTTCCAATGGAACTATTCTTTCTGGTTTGTTTTGTTCTGTTCTATTCTACAGATGACAGGAAAGTTGAGCTTGGTAATGCAATAGCTTTGTTCACAAATCTTTTTTCAAGCATAGACTTACATATTTTAAACTATGTGTACAGCCTTGTTGATGGCAGTGAGTATCTGAAATTCCTCTTTGGCCTTCAATGGAGCTTGCTACTTCCACACATCCTGAAGTGTCTTTCAGTGATACTGATACCCTTAGTGATACGATTAGTGTATGTGATTGATAGTGGGTTTTTTGTTCTTTGTTTTTCTTTTCTTTATAATTGCTCTCTGCTTCAGGATTTCTTCTAAAACATTAGCATTCCCCACATTTTTTCACCTTTCACTTCCTACTATTCCCCAGTTCCCGTGGTTCCTGCCTGAGCGAGGAGCACCTCCTTTCAACCTGACTTCCATTTCAACTCAGCAGGCACTGCAATCTTTTTCTTGGCTCCTGGTATCTCATCTAATCAGACGCCATGCTTTTTATGCTGGCTCCCTGCATCTGTACTCGGTATTTTGTTAGACTATCAGGCAGAACTGAAAGCTTCCATCTTGCATACTTTCTTGTCTGCTAAACTGGAGAGAGGGGAGGAGAGAAGGGAAGGGGGTAGAGAGAGACAGTGAGAGCTCTTTTAGTCTGAGTCATCTTAACTTCAGTTCCTTTCCCTACTCCTGTGGAAGTGCTACTTGCTATCTCTAATGTGCACAAAGATTCAGCACTTTGCTCTGAACACAGAGAATTCCCAGACCCTTTGATAAATTCCTATTAAACAATGGCTATATCTTAAAGGTGAATTGCTGGAAGTTTAAAATAAAATGAGAAAGCTCTATCTCACAGAGCCACTTAAGGTCTTCATATATAACTCTGGCAGCAAACACCAAAACAATAGCAGAAAGACAACTTCATCTCTAATAAAACTTTCAAATTTAGTAAAGAAGTCTGGTGGTTTAGTAATACAGGGAAAGGATCACAATTGTCAACTGCATTTATGTTCCACTTTTCACTACTGCATATCTAGTTTCAGTTACTGCACACTGAAACAACAAAAAAGTTCTCACAGTAATAAGATGGTTTGGCATCTCCTAAGTTGCATGAAATAAGTTAAAATGGTGATAAAGGCATGCCTGGCCAGGGTCATTGATCTGCACGTAGCAGCTGTGAATAATGCAATTGGTAGCCACATAAGTAAAGATGAAACGAGGTGTTAATGTTATGCTCATATTAAATAACATCTGGACTAAAGTGTGGGTTCAGCTCCAAAAAAAGGCACAGAAACTAAATTATGAATGTGAAGAGATCATAATTTGGTGCCCAAGTAGATTTGACAGAGAGAACTAGGGGTTCTGCTGTACATCTTGCTTCTCAGTTCTCCTGCCTCCTTCTTCACTGCCACTTTGCAGGGAAGAGTTTATCTCCCTTTCTCACCATGGCTTCATCCGCTTCCTGCGCCTGCACACTGGAGGGAATTAGTTGTTTATCAGGAAGAATTACAGTCCAGAGCAGCCATTGCATGATGTATGCCAAAGCCACAGGAGACCACTTTCTGTTGGGTGTTGACATCTCAAATTCTTTACCCCACAGCTGCTGTTACATATAGTTAAAATAAGCCACAGATCAGTTCATAACACACATGAAAAGCTGCTGAAAATAGCTAACATGCTTTGTGGTGACATACATCATTTGCTGATTTGTTTAAGAGAGGACAGTCCACAACACGTTTGATTACATCCATTTCGGAGTTTTACTTTTGGAAAATCCATTTTAAGAAGATAAAAAGCATTTCTTATAGTTTAAGTCTGTCTTAGTCTTTCAGGGTTCATGGAGAAATGCATGCTCCAATTTACATAATTCCCTGACCATTTGCTACCTACTTGTTCTGGTTGAAGTGAGTAAGTCAAACTTTAATGTGATTATGTGGTTGGATTAATAACAGAGAGCTCTTCATCCAATTAAACTGCTCTTCAAGGTGTGTAGTATCTGATAAACCACAGACACTACAGAAAAGAAAGAAGCCCTTGTTTTCTCTTTACCCTCTTTTGTCCTCTGTCAGTTGGCCTTTGTTTCCTTTTTATGTCATAGGATTAGGTTAAGCAGTTTATGCCTCTTGCTTATTTTTCCTAGGAAACCACTGCTTAATCCTCGTCTTTGTGCTAGTTTGCAAGTCACTGCAATGGACTTTTTCTCTTCTCTTTTCCTTTGTATCTATTGCAATATTTCAGGTCAGTTCTTTTTCCAGTTTCTTTGTGTGGTAGCAAGTGCTGTTATTGCATTCTTTCCTCAGCCACCTGGTAAAGCTGATTCTCCTCCGCTCACTGCTGTAAAAACATGGAGTGTTTCAGGTAGAGGGAGTGAACCTGTGCCATTGCAGAACAATGCAGATAATGGTGAGGTAAGATGATACAAACTGTAAATCAACATAAAAGTGGCCTTTGCCTGCACACAGCAGCTACAAGAATTTAGACACAATAATTTCATATGGTAACTCCAGCCTGGATTGTATTTGCTGCAGATTCAGTGTGACCAGGAGCAAACTTTATACTAATATACAGTCTTTCTTTAATGCAAAATCCACCACTTTGCACAAGATAAGACATTATTTTTATTGGCAAAAAAAGATGTCTCTGGCCTAAGCACATGATGTTTGCTTCTGTACAAATCACCTTTTTCTCTCATATGTTCTCTGCTCATTTATGTGAGCAGAATATCGCACAAACTTCTTTGAATGTATCTAGAGCTTTAAGAATTGACATTTTCCTCAAAATTGAAATGATTGTTGATGTAGTGAAATCATCACATTCATGTAGGCAGTACTAAAAAAAGATGGTTGGATATTTTACAGCTTTCCTTCCAAGAAAGTGAGAAGTGATGACTCCTTAAAACCCAGAAAAACTGGTTGCTTTAATAATAAGCCTTTTAAAAGGCAAATGAAAACCCTAAAGTACTTGAAGTCAATGACAGGACATGAAAAAAAAGCATATTAGCAAAGAAGTCCATTGTGAGATACATCTACTTTAGAAGAGACAAACATATATATCTCAAAAGAACTATAACTGTTTTTTAAATCATTAATAGCAAGTCTGAAGAAGACATAAAAAGTTGTAGTAAATCATGAGAGCAGTCTCATGATGCACAGTGGTGTGAGGTGCCAGCTGAGAAGTTGGTAGGCTGACAGCTAGAGTAGTACAGCTGGTAGATCTGAGGATCATCAGCCTGTATCCACAGGTAGACACTGATGTTCTTTACATTCTTTTTCTCTTTTTCTTCTTCTTTTCCCCCATTAGTCAGTAAGGAGGAATAGTGTCTTCATTGATAACCACCTCTCTCAGAACTGTGTTAAAGGCTTATCATGAAAGACTGATGTTGTCTTGAGATATGTGAACAAGAGTATTAAGTAAGAGGAAAATGACCTTGTCTTTAGTGAACTTTGCATGTGTCAAACGAATACTGAACACAGGGAACTGGTGTTCAATCCAGATGTCAGGTGAGGGTGAATAAATAGAGGATCTGAGACAGTGTTGGGTTCTCTGTTTGACATAATTAAAATGAGATTTACGTACATTTCTGGCTTTGAATTCAATTTTAGGCAAAATCCTGTCATCTTTTATGTTAAGTATTAAACTGGATAGCCTTTCATGTATTTAGGTGCCTTAGATTCCCCTGTTCTTTCCTTCTTCTACTTTGAAACCTTTACCTAGCCTTTTTGCTGTTTTCTCCCTTTGTAACTACAGGATTTGCAGTTCTTTCTCCACAGTAATATTTCATGCTGGAGTGTTCTCTGCTGCAGCACTCAAGGAGCCCTGTGGAAATCACTGAGCCCAGTCTAGGGAACAGAGGGTTAAGCATTGCCTTAGGTATGCCCACAGCACTTGCAGCTCTAAATAAAGATATGGTTTTAATCAAATCTTATGCTTGAGGGCTTTTATGACTGTAAGAATGGAGAATATTTTCTTTTGCTTAGCTTGTCTCCTGAATTCTCCAAAACTGATGAGGAGAGCCGTTTGTTGGGAATGAAAATGGAAAAAGCAAGCAGAGGTTAGGATAAAAATGGGAAGCCTGCTCTGGAGGTACATATACTGATGAGCTTTCTTTGCGCACTTGAAGTCTAGTCAGCTTTGGGGAAAATACAAATTTTACAACTGGAAAAAACAGCTGGTTTGATAGGTTTTGGTTTTCAGTCAGTGGTGTGGATTATTATCTTCTTGGCATGGCCTCAGTTATGAGCTGAATTGTCTTCTCCGTCCTCTGCCTGTGGAGTGGAACTGTTTATTCCCTGAAGGACAGAAATGATCCTTCTGTCCTTTAGCCTGACAGTTTAGTTCAATGACACAGTTAATCAGGGGTACCTGTTTTCATGCACCTAAGAATTGCATTGGTTTAACTGCGCCTGAAAATGTAAACTAAGTATTAAAAGATGAGAGAAATATAAAAACTGTATTATTATTCAGAAAGTCGAAATAGATGATGAAAAGGTCTCTTCTGTCTTTAAGTTCTGTGAAATAAGGAAACAGCAAATCATACTTCATTTTTTCCCCAGTTTCCAAATACACTTAATTTTTTTCTTTAACCCTGAACTGTTTATTATTTCTTTTTCAATATCACAGCTTGAAGCTATATGACTGGTTTTTTCTTTTTGAGTCTGTTCCTTTCACTAAGTGCATGTCCAGATTACTCTTTCATGCCTCATTTGCTGTGGCTTGCTGTACAAAGATATCAAGTGTTTTGTTAGCTAGTTTACTCATCCTGCTGCACTGCAGGTTTTCTGAGGCTTTACTCTGCACTGTCTCCCTGCATGCTTCCCTTTGTTCTGCCACAGCGCCATGGATGCGGTCTTGACTGAACACCATCCCTACAAATCGTTTTGATCTCTCCATTTAGCCCTGGTATGTTAAAAGTGACATGGTTTAAAAATAAATGTATGGAATAAAACTATAATTTCTTTCTGATATAAAGACAAGGCAGATGAAGGCTGAGCATTAGGATTGCATGCCTTTATCTCACAGAGGTGTGTGATGTTGTGTGTGTGAGGTGCCAGGAAAGGAGCCAGGCTGTGACCAGTGCAGAGAAGCCATCCATGCGTTTGGGGCCCTGGTTCCAGCGAGATAAGGGATCCCTGGGCTATGCCTCACTCTTTACCATTACTGGTTTAATATAGACATTTAACCTTTAAATGCTTAAAGCTAAAGATGTGCTCTAAAGATGTGCTTTACCTCAGTGCTTAGGTGTGACACAGAGGCCTGAGGTAATGTTTTCCTTCTGCGCTGAAGCTGAGCTCAGGATGATCTCCTTGAAACCTTTTTTGAATTTTGATGCAGCTTATGACATCTCTCCCTCAGGGTTGCTCTGTTTAACTACCACTTCCTTTTAGAATTACTTCAAGTCCCTCTCATTGCTATACAGCTGAGGAAAGTCCCTAGGAGATAGGTACACTCTTGCACTTGCAGAAAGGGATGCATCTGTTGGAGAAAGCACTGTGAAAGCGAGATGGGACATCAGCAACATGCCCTCAACCAATGTCTCTGTCGGGGGGCTTTAAAGGGGGCCAGTCTGCTTGTTTATTCTCTCCATGATTTCATGTAGTGTTGTATAACAGAACTATTCTCAGCCCCATTTCCAGATTTTTCAGTTTCTGGTATCTGAGCACTTAAAAGGAAAGTCTCTTGTCATTTGGAGATCTTACATCTATGGATCTTACATCTGTGCTAGGTTGGTCTTAATCTAGTTTTGGCAGCTATTATAGATGTATAAATCCTGCCATTTCACACTGTTTAAGAAACAAAACAAACTAGTGTTTGGTTTAAATGGCGAGAGTGGGCATGTTTTTACATGCAAAATGAATCACCAGAATATATCAACCAGTCAAGTATTGTATATTTTTTCCTGAAGTCAAATTACCTTCCAGTGGGATGGAAAAACCCTTATACTTTAGAGAAGTCCAGATGCCTAATTTCCAGTAACTTCACTCCCTCTGCAGCATACTTTTTTTACTAAAGTTCTTTTAAAATTAATTGGAAGTTAGCTGCTGTTACATGTGTGGGTGGAGAATCAACCCTTAGCTCAACAGGGAAAAAAACCCAAAAACAAAAAACAAAAAACAAAAAAAAACCAACAAAAAAGCCCCAGATGTAAATCAGAGGAAGTTTTTATTTATAGTAAACTTGAGTATGTGTGCAGAGTTGGGGAATATAAGCCACACATTTAAAGTTACCTAACCTGATTTTAAATTGTACAGATTGAAGTCAGGGGTGTTTATATCTTTGTCTTTGGTATTTTTAGGATACTTATTCCAGCTGACAGCTAAAGATAAAAAAAACCCCTTCTAGCAGCCTGTTCCAAAAAAATATGAGGTTCAATATTCAGTTGTTTAATTAAAACTAAACTCACATTTTAAAAACAAAAGAAAAAACTTAGTAAAACAACAATTTAGTTCTTGGAGAAGATGATTATTTAATCTCAGAATTTCCTTGTTGCTTATCTTTATTATTTGAAGACAAACTTTGTGCTTGCTTTAATAAAAAAATCCTTGCTAAAACAATAAATAACCCATTTTCCTTTTATTTGGCAAGCAATATGCTTCATTTAGTTGATTTCTGAGGTGATAATCCCCTTGAATTATTGGGTTTTAAGCAGCTTCTTATTGAATTTCTTCCTCTGACATCCTGCTGGCCCTCAGGCCTTCCTGTCCCTGAGATCTGGGTACAATGGGGTTTCCACAGACACAAATGAACCCCTCTGTGCAGTAGATGAGATACTGATGGCTTTCAGTGTCTGCCCTACCATGTGCTTTGCAGGAAGGGAAAGCTTGCTGTTATCTGTCTAAACTGGATAAATTAATGAGAGGAATGCAATGTGATCCGAGGTGGGATTAGTGTTTCTGTTCAATGACTATCCTGTACAGAGAAGATTAAGGTGTTTCTCCATCATTGTGGCTTCAACAGATCCACATTTGGCAGAGGAAGATTCAAGACTGCCAGTAAACCAAGTAAGCTCTAGGAAATCCCTGAGCATCCCTGGTGTTACACAAAGCTTTGGGGTATCTGCAATGAATTTGGACTGGAGTTTTGAAACCATTTCCTCATAGATGTTCCACAAAACTTTCCGCCATCAAGGAAATAAATTGCCCCTGTAGAACAGGTTATTCCAATAAATAGGATTAGGAAGCCCTCTTTCTCTCTTTTTGGGGATTCTTTATCTATCATAATCCTTCCCTGAGGCTGCTGGAAGACAAGGATCAAGATACTAGCAAAAGTGTAGGAGGAACATAAGCAACTTTCCATTGAGTTCAGAAGTAAACAGGGAGGTAGTCATCGTCACAGGACACAGGATGACATGAAGCCTTCAGGCTGTGAAACCCTACGCTCTCTTCAGAATAGCTTTTTAAAAACTCGATTCCATCCTAGATGGAAAATACAGTCAAGTTTTACTAGTGCTTGCCACAGTTCTAAATATGTAATTGCTCTCCCACTTGCTTTTGGAGACCTAATATTTTTTATTGTTCCTATGCTGTTTTTGGGAGGGTCTTTGGGATATAACACTACAACATTATTCTTCCCAGTTCTGAGCATATTGCATGTCTGGTCTGCAAACTGGAAGAAACTCACAGCTCTCTGCTAGGATGATCTCAGAAAATGTGTTCAGGGGGCAGCTGCAAACATGAGTCACGTGGCTGTTCCTGCACACTGTGCTCCTGATGTGAACTACATAGAATTACATGAGACTTGTCCCAGGATGGCAAACTGCAGATGTCTGCTCTGCCCTGCGATGTGGCAGAGAGGGTCCTGGGTTGTTGTAAGCAGGACTCGCTCCAGGATCAGGAAAGGGAGATGCAGTAGCTCTGGCTCTCTGCTGTAGCTAAGGACTCCTCTGAGCTATAGGAATGTATGCCTCCTTCAGCTGGCACTGCCTCAGGAATTTCTGTGAGCCTCTCCATTTTGCCACATAATTATGTTCAGAGAAATGGTTCACAAAGGAAAGGTGCCTATCAGAAAGAATGAAGGACGCATGCATGGCCACACGGAGAAGGCAAGATGAAGTTCTGATCCTTGTTATAGCAATTTTGACAGTTCTCTGATTTATTATGATGTAAAATCAGAGTAATTGCAGTACCCTTAGGGGGATTATAGTTTCTTCTGATGCAGAAAAAGAAATTTATGTTGCATATGAGTAGTCAAAGATGCTACTCTGACTCTTTGACTATTTTAATATCTGATCTTGTTATAAGCTTCTATGACTGCTTCTTGCTCCTATTATTCCTTCTGGATTAGGGGTAAGCCTGTTATCCCACAACACACATTTGTTTCTCCCCTTCCACTCTGGGTCCCAAAAGGGTACCTTCCTGGTGGCAGAAGAAATACGTGTTAAGGGTCTAGGCCAGAGAGGAAATTTTGTTGGACAACTTTGAATTGGCAAGCATATGACAATACTCTGGAAGCATGTATATATGATGAATAACCCAATATCAGAAGCTTTTGAATTTATTGACAGAACCTATTTGGAAAATTTTAAAACTGAATAATTGGTTTGCTTTTATTTTTAAAATACTTTTTATTTGAGTGTTTAATCTTGAAACATTGATCTTCACTAAAAGGTAGATCAAAAAAGCAAATGTCATGACTGAAAGAGCTTGTTATTGAAAAAAATTCTGAATTGTCCTGATTCAAGTAATTTTTAGAGAAACAGCTTTTAAAACAATAAGAAAATTTCAAATTTTTGTTTCATTTTGTATAAGAAATAACTTAAAAAACTGAAAAAATCTTCCTTAACAGGAAGATTCTTTCCCAAAAGTCTACCACACCCACTCTTCTGGAGCCAAGGATTGCAGCAGGCATCTGTGAAAGGGAGTTCAGTGAGGACCAGAGCACATAAAATGTTTCAAATATGGTTTTTGCAATAGCAGGAGAGCCTGCCTTCTCCAACCTGTCTAGTTTAAATAATGAATCCCTATTTTGACATGAAACTTGGAATCCAAAACTGGAGAGCTTAAAAAGGATGTGTTGCTAGCACTAGGTTTTGAGTAGGGTAGCTGCTGGTCCTGCACCTAAAATGAAAATCTCTCTCTTCCCTGCCTGATCCCTTTCCCTAAGTTAATAATCCATGGCATAGAGAAACTGGATCCTTTCATGAGCTGTTCTCAGCTACCTTTTTTTTTGTTTTCTGTTTTGTGTGTTCCTTGGCCTCTCTGAGGCCTCTGTGAGCGGCTTACTCTATGTGTTTTTGCAATCATTTTCTGCTCTGCTTATCTGATTGGGTTTGTTTCGAGCTATTTGTAGACAGTACAAAAAGAGACCAGATTAAAATCAATGCAGACATTTTGTTCCCACACATGCCCTGTATTCCTAGGTATTAGAAATGGGAATGAGTCATCCAGCAATACGGTTAAGTACTGACAAATGGTTGTCTACATCTCTGATAAGTAAAATCTCTTTGACTTATTGCATATTTTCTGTGTCCACATGCTGCTGGTATAAATCTAAGACAAAAATCTACTCTTGGCCTCCCCAAGGACAGAACTTGCTGCCTTTGTTCAGGTATATTTTCCAATGAAATGTGTGGGAGTTTTGGGGACTAGAGCACTGAGACTAAATTTATGTTTTGGAACAGTGAAAAATAAATCCTCCTTTATAGACAACATTTGCCTGTAACAAGGGAAATGTACATGTGTCTCTGAAGCCAGAGAACAATGATATTTTTAAAGCTTTGTTTAGTAATGCTGCTTCTGTCTAGCTCAAGGGATGTCTCACTTTCTAAATCATGCTGGTTTTAGCTGTTAAAAAGCTAACAATGGAATGAATAAAAGTGATGATTGTGATAGAAAGGATACTAAAATATCACCTGAAGACAATTTAATGTTTTATCTGCAGTGTTTATTTTAACCATATTCCTTGAGAATTGAGGTGGTTTAGCTACAGGGCTATAGTTAAAGTCTTTTTACAACAGTGAAAGGACAATTTACTAGATACACTATTTACAGGAAAGCTGGTATAGGAGTTAATTCCTAATGCTTAAGTGAGAAACAGTCACACAAAATCATTACTGCAGAAGAATAGAACCCACTGTATAAATTACCTCAATTCATTATTTGCCATTATCACATGCACTCTAGTCAGACGTAAATTCACTTGTTACTGCTGGGAGGAGGATGGACCAGGCCCCCCCTGGCTTTTCATGTCTCTTAGAATCCCTCTGAATGAATGAAAAGGACCACACCACTGAGTTGAAAGCCATCTAAGTTTGCCTTCTAATTTCATAGTGTTTAATTCTCAATACACAGAATTTTGCACCTCTGTTCTCATTGGCTGCAAGGCCCTGGCAAATTTTTTCCCCCTTTCTCTTACTCTTCTTTTAAAATACATGAATTTCTTAAGGTTGTCCTGAGCTGGACATTATAAGAGTGTAGGCAGTAAATGTGCAAACATACCCTCCCAAGTCTTCCATAGGCATCACTGTCACAGCCCTCTTATTTCAAATCTGGGGTGCTTAGGAGCAGCAGCAGCAAAGTGAGTAATGAATGGCTCTGTTGATGGAACATGGGAATTCAGCTGAAGCCTTTTTTCTGTGTTTGCATTTACAACATAAAATTTGAATGCAAGCAATAAAAGATGCAAAAATAAAGTCTCACCCTCTCCTTCCTGAATTCACATGAGTATTCACATGCATGAGTAACCCCTTGTCACAGCTCCTTTTAGGCACTCCTCACCTTTTCACCTTCAGGACCTGCCCACTGCTTTTCCCCACTCTTGGGCATAAATTGCACTTCTCCTTCTCCCAGAGGTAACCCTGGGCAGCAGCATCCTCTGTACCTTCTGTCCTGAGTGCAAGTCATATTTCTTTAACTTCTCTAACAAACAAATAGCACAGCCATTTAGATTTTATTAAAAATAAATTTGAAAAGAAAACACTCTGCTGAGCACACATCTTCCCCTGGGGAGAGAAACAGAGAGCACAAACATCTGACAGATGTTGGACATGTTGTTTAGTGCATTACTAGAAGGCACGGGGGCTGTGCAGTAACAGCAGCAGCATTAGAACTGGAGTGAATGGAGCAGAGACTTGGTATAAAGAATGGAGTAAAGACTTGGTGGGATATTTAGTGTACTGTATTTTGCTATTATCTCACCTTCCAGTCCTTGACAAAATTTATGGGAAGTTAGAATAAAGAATAATAATTAAATGGATTTTGTCCTAAATATTCCGCAAAGGTTATTGCAAACTGAGCTATGTTCTTGTCTCAACGTTTTTTTAATTTGCTTTGAAAGACTTGATTAGGGATTGTTTCATAAACTCCCTGCCTGAGTAACATACCATCCCCTGTACGTAATATCCTTTGCTTCCCAACCATTCATACTCAGTAGAAATGGTCAAGTAGAATTGACCCTTGTGTACTAAAATAGCATAAGTTTTAAGTTCAGCTTCTGGTCTTTTAGGACAAATACACAGTGGACGTTGATATGCTTTAAGGCCATTTTTTGTCTACCCAAACAAAATGCTAAGAAAACAGTCTCACACTCTCATATTGAGCTGTGGCTTAACTTTTTTTTTTTGCATTATACATTAATTTATTTTAGTTTTCAATACCCATGTAAATTTTGTGAAATCTAAGTACTTTGGCAAGACTTGGTACATGCATCTTCCTTCCCTGAATAAGCAGCTTGAAGCCCTGGAAAAGATTTCTTTGGGGTCAAGAGAAAAAAAGAAAATAATTGGACACTGTATTGGGTCAGGAAAAGATAACTAATGGGTCAACTATTTCTATATAATGAAGCAGATCCAGAAATTAGATGCATTGTGAGAAAAAATAAACTGGAACAAGGTCAGAGAAGGTATTTGACACTGGACCTGTAATACTTCTAGTGTTCAGGTGCTTTAATTTGAATAACCTAAATTAGTTACTGTTGCTCTCAGAAATTTTATCCCACCTCAGTTAAATTCAACTGATTCAACTTTCCAGGCAACCCTTTTTCCAGATGTATAAAAAAATTCTTGTATTTTTTTTGTGTTCCATGAGTACTTCAGTATGCAAGTACTCAGAGCTTTACTCCACAGAGCAGTATTATGAAATTGAAACGCCTTCACTGGTTCATATTCTAAAGTATACTCCATCTTAAACTGGGTCAGAGAGCAATGTCTCAAATATTTAACATTGGTCTTGAAACCTTCATAGAAAGGAATGCTGTAAAGGTGACAGAGAATGCCTCTGGAATTCTGTTCTTTAACTAAGATTATTTTAGATGTGCTTACTAAATCTGATTCTGAAGCAAGTAGTCAGACAGTACAGGAAATATACATATAGGTGTGTGTACATATATTTCCATCAAAAATGGCCAAATGTCGAAGAATGGATCTTTGACTACAATTCTTGATAGCTCTTATTAGAAATTAAAATCAAGAAAAGAAAAAACACCTTCTTTGTTTCTTTCTAGAGTTTATATAACCCAAACTAATTTTTCAGCTTGTTTTTCTAACTAAATCTGACATGCTAGGATTACTCCTGTGATTTGGAAAGACAGTATGCACCATCATCTCTTGCTGACATCTGTTGCAACTGTAGTTCTGCTGGAAAGCTGTAATGAATTCAAGGGAAACTTCTTGTGCTGATTGCAAGGTATCTTGTGGCTGCAGACATATTGCTTCTCTTTTGTTGCTTACCTTGTGAGTTAGTAGAGATTTTAAAGCAAGGCTACTTCTTAAGGCCTGTTATCAGCCCTGCTTCTTGGGAATTTATGTACCTCCAAGACTACTTTCACATTTCTTGTGTTCAAATGAAATATTTTACAGATCATCACAATAACGAGTGAACGGACGCTGTGCATCATGGTCTGCAGGTAGGGCCAACCTGAGATTCTCGGTTTATCTGCTGCCTTTACTGCCAGACTGTCTTCACCAGAACACCTTCTTAAGCCTGATCTATCAAATGACTCCTCTGCTTTGTGCTGAGATACCCAAAGAAGAGGTCTGTTAAGAAGTGTTTTTGAGGACTGCCAAGAAAATCTCAGACATTAACAGCAGTGTTATTAAAAAGGGTGACTGGCTTTGTTGACCTTTAGCTTCCACTTTGCAACTTGTTAGCATCACTTACCACTCAGATGAGTATGATTATAGTCTCCTTCTCTGAAAGATCCTGTACACTTTGAAAGGTTCTAAAACCTGTAAATGACAACTGTTGCTTTTGATTTACAGTTTTACCTTCCTTCTCAGTCTGTCTGCTGCATCTCCCAGTGATGGCATTTAACTATCATTGCTTTTCATGGAAATTTCTAGTACACTCCTAAATTGTTTGCAAGATTTCACTCTGATGTGTTGAAGGTGGAAGTCTCAGCTAGCTAGGTAAATTGTCCATTTTCTGATCTCTGTAGCCATTCAGGTAGACAAGCGGCTTTCCTGCTGCAAATGATTTGTTGTCATTTGTTGTTAGACTATATTTTCCACCTTAAATTTTCTGTCAACTTATGGCTTTGGATCAAGTCAGCATAGAAATTCAGTAAAGTTGGACCATTGCAAGGTAAGAATAGATACATATCTACTTCACCAAACCCCCTTTCCATGAAAGAGGCTTTCAATGTGGGAGTCATAAAGAAGTATCAAGATTGCAATTATTTCACTCAGATTATTTAATACAGACTTTCCTGCTTTCTAGCATGAACAAAGGAATCTTTCACATGAACTGAAGCGTCCTGCTTCTGAGAAGACTGAGCATCTGAGCTGCACAGGCTGAAAGGCTTTTACCACTTAAAAAAATCTTGTCAAACAAAATAATTACAGCAATAATGATGAGTGGAGGTTCAGCTATTTCACCTACTCCAGACTAGGAATATTGTGAATTGAAAGTGAACTTTTGATGCAAGGTCTCCTCACATACATGAGCTCTTATTACCTAATAACTTTGTGTAGAAAGGAAGATTGGCTGCAACATTTGCTTTGCATGGGAGAACATGATGGCTCCTGCTTGCCTTTCCATAAATGCACACTTTGTGAGTAGGTGTTCTAATCATAGAAGCAACAAGTATATCCATTTTTGCAGATACTGGATCTTTGTTTGATATGACAATGCAATTGTCAATTACCAGCAGAGAATTATTGGTTTAAAATAATTTTTTCTGATGCAGCCCAGCTTCGTTATATGACTGTTACCTGTTTTTCCAGAGGAGATAGGGTGAAATCTCAAGTAACTGTGACAAGGTTCATTAGAAGAAATTTGGTTGCCCTTAGCTGCCACATATCAGTTCCAACAGCTGTTTGCAGCCTAACAGTATTGTATTGCATGCAGGAAAGGAATGTGAGGATACTATAGTCCAGATTTTCAGATGGTACAAATCTGCATAGCTGCCTCAACTCAAAACAGATCTCTGCTGTTTTGTGTATTCTGAGAACACATCAATGCTGCAAAATGAAGTGTGGTGCAGAAATCACTGAAAAGGGGTAAGACTGTGGCACTAAATCCACATGATTGAGTACACTCCATTCACGAAATGATATTCTGAGCTTTGTAATCAGGATAACTTTGGTCTCTGCAAAGCCAGGTAAAGCAATAAGCTTTATTCAGCTGCAGGATATGGCAAATGTTGCTGTCATGCTTCAGTGCTGAGTATGTTCTCAGTAATGTGTTTTGGTATGACAGTTCCCTACATTTTCTGGTGCAAGGTTGTCATGTACAGAGTTTAGGCCTTGGATCTCTCAGTAGGCACAAGGGTAGGTGTGCACTGTGTTCTTGAGTTACTGCTTGAGTTCTACTTTACATTTCATAAATATAAAGCTAAAATTTTGCCTTTCATTTTAAACAATGAGTTTTAATCCAAGGTCCCAGTCTTTGGATTTTGAATTCTTCACTGCAGCCCTTGTACGTGAGGGCTTTAGGATTTTCTGTATTGTTCATGATTTCCAGTTCCACAACTGGAGATGGAAGGGATAACCACAACCACCACTGGGAGCCATCTTATCTTTGATGGATTTCCCTGGAACAGGTAGGGTACATGTTTTCACACCACCATCTTTCCCTTATCTGCTGGACTCTAGTTCTAGTAATATTTTCTGATTAGCTTCACAGTTAGTTTCAGCATCTTGAGAAAAGGTTGCTGTTTTCTCAGCTTTTTTCCAGAACACATCAGCTGCCCATCATGTGCTATTTGACTTTTTCTTTCTAAATGCAGGTTTACTCTTTATTATATCTTTCTTTGGAATTGAGGATTACCTCATTCCCATAGCCCTTGTCTATGCTCAAGCTTCAGTTTTAATTCTCACTGGCCATTGAAATAGACATTAAAACATTTTTTTTCCCAATTTTTACTTCTCAAATTAAATACTAACATGAGATCTACATTTATTCCACAACACCTTGAAAACTGAGTGAACGGGAAGATCTGCTGAAGGCACACCATTGTTCTAACTTGATGTTAGAAAGAATGTAAGATGTTTCTCCACAGAAAGAATCTAGCTACACGTAAGACCTGCAAGGAAATTGGTGGTGGTAAGCACCATTAAACATGGAATAAGTCCCATGTCTATTTTTAGTCTTCTATGTTTATTTTTTAGCTATTTTGGATTCTACCGTAAAGAGAAGGGTCTGGATTGTGCATTCTGCTTTGAGCAGCTTCCAGCAGTTGGGGTTCTTTGTTGACTTTGGATATGGGACCCTCCTCTGAGACATGGAGGTCCAAAAGAAGTTATTATGTGTCCATAATCACAACAGATAATGCTTTTCCGGATAATCTGATTTACTTTTTATGACATTTTTCCTGTAAAGAATAAAATCTACACATACAGCACACAGTGAATAACCACAGCTACAACATGTTCTTCTGCATGTCTATTTTTGGCACCCACCAGCCAGTCACAGGGTGCTGTTGGAAGGCTCCTGTGGCTACTCCAGAAATGGTGTAGGTTCTTGGTATTGCTTGTGCTTCATTTTTGTGTCAGAGTCTTGAAAAAAATGAGATTTATTTTTGTAGGCAAATTATCAGCTAAGAGGAAACAGTTGTGCTCTGTGCATATACATTTTTTGATGCTTTGTTTGCTCTTGCTTGGAGCTGTTGTACTGACATCACTGCAGAGCCTTGGGTCCCCACAGCAGCTGCCAATTAGAAACAGAATGAACATATCATTCTCAAATGGAGGAAGTTAACAACTGGCCTTTATTACCATGTAATTAAGTTAAGGATCTGGTCTTGATCTTCAAAGTGTTTGGCTGGAATCGTTGCTTGGACTGTCTTTCCTTCCCTAGTCAGTGGCCACTAACATCACTGCTTCCTGAATGAAACACAGAAGAAGCTTGCTTGCTTAACTTGTTTTTCATGGCATAAATTATTCAGCAGACATACAAGACACAAAAAATGGACATGGAAAAGACACTTATACAGCCAATAGCCAAAAACAACTTTTCAGGGAGAAGAGAAAAATAAAAATGGAAGAAAAAATCAGCTATAATTCACCATGGGAGGGTTTTTTTTGCTATGTTTTAGGCCTGTGCAGTTTGTGCCTTACCTGGACCTCTTCACGGTATGCAGAGAGCCAAGCTGTGCCCTTTCTCACATTTGTACACCCCCAATGGGACTGTGTTGGTTCTCTGTTTACATCTTCCCCTGCTGAACCACTACTCCTTCATGGCACTTGCACATAAAATCGTCTTTTCTAATTTTAGATTCTCCAGCTCTCATCTCTGGGAAGGCTAGCAGTGCACTGGGCATGTTTGGTTTAATTAATTTATTTCTCATCACTTATTAATGGTGCGTAACACATGTATATGCCATTTAGATGCCTAGATTTATCCGTCATACTTTAAAAATTATGTTATCAAGTCTCAGCAGGTTTGGGATGCTTCTATTTATGCACTTTTTTGTGCTGACTTGCTTTGGTTTCTTTAAAACTCAGTAGGAATTCTGTCATTGACTTTAGTTGAACTTAGAATGCTCCACAAGTGAAATTTTCACTCTGTATCCTCATCCCCCCCCTCTAAATCTTCTATTTTGAAAAATATTTAAATACGACACTATATCTTGCCACTGTCTGAAATACCTATGGGAGAATAAGCATTTTTTAAATTACATTTGAAATTAAACTGCAGAAAAAATCCTGAAAATTGAGATAATGTTAAAGACACTAGATAAATTCAGCAAACCGAGGATGAGCTTGCTTTCCTACCACAATCTTAATGACACAATTGCTGTTTCCTTCTTTTGATATAATGACCTAATTTTTTTGTTCCATTATGAAGTTACAAGATCAAGCCTCAGTTTTTCATCTTTAGGTAGCCAGAATGCTTCATGCGTTCTAAAATTTGAGCAAAAGCTACAGGATTTCCAGTTACTGAGAGCTTAAATTTTTCACTGACTTTAGTAAAAACCGTGGCAACGTGACACTTCCAAAAATCAGGCCAGCCTACTGAGCTTCTTTATATATAGTCATGTAGTGACCTGACTTTCAAAAATGTTGAGTACAAGTAAGTTTTAATAAATCAAAGGCATCTTTTTGTGCTTCATGAATTTGAAAATTAAGACAACACTTGAATAAAATCAGCAAGAATTTGCCAGAGTCTTCAGAAGTTTTCAGGGATGTAACAGAATATTAATTTGGTATCCTGTGTTCTTTCCGTAACACTGGACATGGTTTATGTATGTAAAATACAGACTGACATGGGTAAGGTTTAACCACATCCTGAGCTTTCCTTTTAATTATTTTTTCTCAATGAACATTACAATATGCAGTAACACTTTGGTACAGGGAGCAATGACACATCCTGTACCAGAACAGATATGAGCACTGATAATAGAACAGAGAGGTCTTTGTTCTGTGTGAAAAACAATGAGCTACATTTTTAATCTTTCTTTGAAGAACTATTTTGTGCTTCATCTGTGGTGTATAAGGGATTAAATCCGGGGTTGAAGAAAAAGAAAACCAATAATTTTCACTTTTCTCCAGGACCTTAACAAATAAGAAAAGTCTCTTTAGCTCTTTCACACACATGTAGATCAACTCAGATACCCTCATATCATTATGTGAAATTATCCTCATAACAGACTGAGGAGGTGAGCTCAGCTGTTTGGAGCATGGTGCTAATAACACCACGGTTGTGGGGCCATTTACTTAAGAGTGAGACTTGATGATCCTTGTGGGACCCTTCCAACATAGAATATTCTGTGAATCTCAGTTAGTCAATGTGGTGATTACCCGCTGTCTGATCTAGTTATCTTGTTGTGAGAAATTCAACACTGGAAATTTTTGCTCCTCTTTTCTGCTGCAAAGCCTTTATGTATTTTCCTGTATCCAAAAATAATTTATATGCAACTGTCCCACGTGCAAAAAAAAAAAAAAAAAAAAAAAAAAAAAAAAAAAAAAAAAAAAAAAAAAAAAAATCAAACTAAACTGTCTTCTTCACATATTTCTTTACTTTTAGTAAAAATTAAAAGCCTCCTTTGGGACTAGACCATTTGCTCCAAATCAGGGAAAATGAATACATTTTTCCCATGATATTTATTACTCTGACTTCTGGGCTACAAATCAATATTGTAATTTTGCTTGAAATCCACAGAGTCTGCAGTCACCATTTTCCTTTCCTTATTATTTTATTTGGTGCAATTTTTTTATTCTTGTACTGCTCTTTGGTCTCCTATAGACCTGTTTTGTAGTAATCACAATGATTTTTACAAAAGCATATACCTTATTTGTCTTTTGAAATCTTTAAAGCCACTAGAAAACAGTGGGTAAGTGGATAATGCTTTTACCACTTTCTATCTATTCAACCCAGCATTTTTAGACTGATCTTTTAAATTTAATCCAGTAATTAATTTAATATAGTGCCTTTAGCTGGTTATATTGGCCATTTCAGGATATTCTATAAGATTAAGACATTAATTCTTCTATATTTCACTACCTCAGATAGTACACAAGTCACATTTTGAGTCTGAGATATTCAGAAAGATTTTCTGTCTTCTGTAAAATACTGCATTTCGATTTGTCTCAGTACTGCTCTGGGTGCTTTACCGAGTGCAGAAGTGCATGGCTCTGCCTGTGATATTAGGAGGTTTTTAAAAAAAACCCTTATGGTCTACACTAGGTTTGTTTCTGCACACCAACAGGACAAGATCTTGACAATGTTCCAAAATCTGAAGTCCTATCATCAGCTACGCTGGGATATCAGTTGGGCCCTTGCCTAGGAGATAAAAAGACAGACAAATGGAAAACACTGAATAGTTGTATCATAAATTCTTATGTGAGACCCATTGTGTCTTTTAAATCTAGCCTTACTTGCCACTTAGTTGACTTAGGGCCAGCCCTCACTGGCTGGGAGCAGAAGTCATGGTTTGAGCGAATGGAGTCACACTATGCTGGAAGACACTGGAATGTCACCAAGGGCCCAGGGAGCTTGTACTATGTTATAGAAATACCCCAAAGAAGCTAAACTGAGAGATGTCCTCTTCCACAGGGGTAGGGTGCTCTGTGCAGGAGAGAGAGGGGCATCTTTGGGATGTTAAGTGTTTATGTGATGGGGAGGAGAGCAAAAATGTGCACAGAGCTAATACGTTTTTTAGGAGAAGCCAAGGAGCAAGAGAGTAGGACAGCAGGATCTCAACCTCTTTGCAAAGTTCTGACCTAATGTCAGATATTTGGAAGTGAGCCTGTACTTGTTTTTTTGTTTTGCTTACATTTAAATGTAAACTCTGATTTTGCCCTTCCAAGTGAGTCCTCAGATTCCCAGGCTGTCCCTTTGCTGTTTCTTGCTTTTTCTTTCTGTCCCCATGAACCCAGCATTTTTGTCTGCACAGGCAGGAAAGAAAACAAACAAACAAACAAACAAACAAACAAACAAACATCACTCGCACCTGAAACTTTGGAGATACTAGAAGGTTTGCTTCTTGTTGAAAAGCTCTGATTCTAAGGTTATAGTTTGGGAAAGAGTTGCTGCAGGTATCCTGTCTGTTTTCTGACAAAACAGAGTAATTTCTCTATTTTAACAAGGCTTATCTTAAAAGGAAATTTTTTTGGTGCCCAACCTCAGGGTACAGATTGCCTCATATTAATCACACCACATAGTTTTAAGGCAATGCTGCATAGATCTGGTGGGGAAATACTGTCCTTTTCTTCCTCTCTATTTCCTTGTCCTTATTTTATGTCTCAGTATGTGCAATTTCTTGTCACTGCAAGTAAAAGGTCACAGGCTCTCTGCTGACCTGAGAGTGCAGGGATTAAAAACGTGCCTGGGCTTGTCCTGGCCTGAGCTGATTTTAGCTTGTGTTTGCTGTGATAGACATTGCCTAGCAATCAGCTAACCATTCCCTGCACTTCACTTAATTTAGCTTTAGTTTCGGGTGATAACAAGAAGTTTCTCTCTGTAGATTGACCCGTCTGTGACTCAAGATTGAAGCATGGAAGAGAATTGGGTCCTGCTCTCATCTTCCTACAACCCATCATGCTCTCACGGGGTTTGTCTGATCCCGCATTTCACTCTGCCAAGGAACATGGTGTGACTTTTCGAGATGGTCCTGAGAAGGACCAGGAGTTGGACTCAGAGATCCTTGTGGATCCTTTCCAGCTTGGCATATTCTGTGATTCTGTGAACTAATTGTATCAAAAATATCAATCTTTAACAGGACTTTTTTTTCCTTTCTAGGTAGAAATACTTTAATTAGTATTGCTTCTCAGGGCTTTGGTCTGAAGGAAAGGGGAGCGTTCAAACACAGTTGTCACCTTGATATTGCCATTACTTGCCCCATCCCAGTCATCTAAATTCTCCAGGATACAAGAACCTCAGATTTTTTTCAGATTTAGGCCAGAGGTATTTTTTCCTAAGGTCCTCATTTAAATTCTAGCAAAGCAAAGAGCTTTATAGACAGCATCCCAACCTGTAGGCTATGGTTTCTTTCCCTCTGGTGTAACAATATCTTTTGCAGTCTATTTTATTCAGACATTGGTTTGAGCATTAGGCTTTTGCACAACTTTGCTTTTAAAGGGAAAGTTTCAAAATATATTTATTCCTACTGTTTCAGAAGAACTTACATTTTTCTTATCCTAGGAACAGTTGCTTAAGAAAAGATGGAAAAAACCTACTGTCAAGAGGATTAAAAAAATGCTAGTTTTTCTTTGAATATAACCCCCACCCCAAGTTATTCACACAGTTCTATTTCTAGACAGAATTTTAAAGCCTTGACTACTTCAGAAGGAAAATACTGCAAATTTCTTCTAATAGGTTATCTCTGTGAAAAGGAAGAGACTGGTAATGAGTAACCTTTCTCTCTTCTGCTTCAGAACATTTTAATTGTGTTCCAATTACTTCAACATATTTAATACACTTCCAGTATGTATTTGTGCAGTACTCAGGCAAATGATTTTCCACAGCCTTATACAATATAGTGAGTCATAAATGATTGCTGCTCCCACTCCCCCCGGTCGAGCGTGAGTCACAGAGTGGTAAAGTCTGTCTCCCTGCAGCGCCGAGTGAAATCCACCTGAACCCAGGCAGTCGGAACAAAGCTGACAGCTGAGTGGCATGTGGAGATCCCCTGGCTGAGCGTGTTCCCTCACGCATTCCTCACTGCTGTGAACATGGGCACATCGCAGCCTTTCGGGGCCTGCCTCGTCCCGGCTGTTTCAGATCCCTCGTGGCCCACAGCCGCTCTGGAAAGGCCCCGTCTGCTCTGTGCTCCAGCTGTGCACCCTCTCTCTGGGTTATGGGGGTGGATTTCCTCACCGCCCTGCATCTGGCACTCAAGTTTCCAAGTTTCTGGGCCGTGTGTGGGGACAGGCTCCAGTTTGACTCAGTAGCTCAGCACGGCAGTCAACCGCTCAGCTGCGCTGGTGGGGCGGCAGCAGCCGCTGAGAGGGTTTTGGCAAGTTTATAGCTGTGCACGCACAAAACCTCTGCTCCCCACAAACACATGCAATGGGAAGGGAAGTGCCGTGAAATCAGAGGCCTCAAGGTGGGTGGCATTTGTTTCCTTCCGTCCCTGCAAAATTAAAGCAATTTTTTTCTGCAAAGGGAAAAAACCCAACACACTGTGATTTGTTAGTGTAGAGAAAAATGTACCTTTGAATGTTCATTTCAGGATCCCTGGCAGCCAGGCCTATGAGACCACAAAGTCCTCATCATTTGTATTCTCAAGCAAATATTTTACCTCTTGATGCACTTGATACAGGTTCCTGTCAATAATCAGCTGTTTGAAGAGTATCCTGGCAGTCTGGCAACATGACAGCTAGCACTTCCGGCACTTTCTAGGGAGCCGAGGTATCATTATGCATTTTTACTGGTATATGAAAATAAAAAGTTCCTCTATACTGTAATTTTTGCTATATGTTTTGTTGTTGTTGTTGTTGTTGTTTTTTGGATGAAGGCTGCCTCTCAGACGCAGATTTAATAGCTCTAGCAATGAGTGAAGGATCAGGTAGGGTAGCAAGAGTTACCCTTTAAAATACTTTGTAATGTAGCATTAAATAATTTTCCTCCTACATCTGAGCTTTCTGATTTGCATCCCTTCCTAATTTTACAAAAAAAATACCAGTCAGGGATCAAAGCTGTATTCCGCTCAACACATAGCAATAGTCTTTTCCATTAAAAACTTGATAGTGTGGAATCTTTATTATACAAGTATTTTAACATCCATACAACAATTTTTCAGAGAAATTGGACTGATTTCATTGTGCCCTTCATGCACTTCAAATGTGATTTAGTTCACTTAGTTTTGATCATTTAAATGTTAGATGTCTAGTGTAACCAACCTTCCTATGCTCCCTCTAGAGTCAATGGAGAGAGATTTTCGCCTCCGGAGGGGTGATTCATACCTCCTATCTTAGACTTCTGCCTCTCCCAATTGACAACAGAAGTGTAGCCTAGACAACTGTGTCAATTAGATTCTTATCTCTTAGATTAGGTGAGATAAGTCCTATTCTTGGCCATCTTTGTGCATACAAATTTGCAGGATTGGAGCTAAATTGTTAAAACAGCTAAAGTACCTGTGGGAGATGACAGATTAATTTATTTAGAAGATTTCCAAACTCTGAGTACAAAATAAAGGCAAATCATCTAGTTCTTTTATGGAGGGAAAAAAAAAAGGAAAACCATAAAATATTTTAATATTTACCTCTTAACTGTAAGAACATGGTAAAAATAAAGAATAACAGTGAAATATACCTATTACAAATTAGTATAAATTAGTAAAAAAATCTGACAGCTAAGAAGCAGATTTGCTAAGTGCGTTTCAGTGATGCCCTAAGCATAGCCTTGAGTTTTCAGCAACTGCATATGGCTTCAGCTACATGTTTTAATACAATGGGGCAGAATTCAGTCTGAGTAATTCCTGATTTTTTGTATCCAGATTTCCCTTTCTGAGAAGTCAGCTGACTCCTGTCAGGAAACAGACACTATGCAAAACAACAAGGTGACCAACCTTCCACATTTCAAGAGTACGAAAGTAAAATTTACTGCTAATGACAACAGGCTTTAAAATGTTTTCTGTTTTCATTTCGTGAATGCTGACTGAAAAATCTCGCCAAAGTTCTGGTCTCTGCATTGGCAGTCTACTTGAAACCAAGCCAACAAAAGAAATGTATAAAGAAAATCAGAGTCTTAAAATTTCAAATATTCCTTCCACTACTTCCTTTTTTCTAGTCTTTGGCATTATTTCTTCCTTCTTTCCTCAGTTATCTCCCCCTGCCTTTTCTGGCCCTCTTCCTCTTTGCTTTCTCCTAGTTTCACTTGCAGTTCCTAAGACCAGAACTCATGCCCTTGGACTGGCTGAGCTAAAGGCCTGCCAACTCAGAAATTGTCTACATGGGTAATTGTCTAAATGGATAACTCAGAAGTTGTCTAAATGGGTAAGGTTAAATTGTGTTCATACATCAGTTGCCATTAGACTTATCTCCCCTTCTCAAAAGGAGTGTTTTTTATAGCTGTTAGGCCTGTATGGAGCATTTGGCACATGTTTGTGTACCATGAGTCTCAGCTAGTTGACTTTGAGTTACACCGCTCTTACCCAGAAAAGAGGGTGGGTCCCTTCTCTATGGTGAAAGAGCTGTGCTTGGAGTGTGGAAAGAACTTCAACTTGAGGTGGCATGTCTTCTGCCTATATCTCAGCTTAACCTCTCGTGTTGTTTAACTTCCTAAAAAAAACCCTCAAACCCAAAGTGAAGGGGAATGGACTGTGGGTGATTTGGGCATGCAAAAAGTATAATCTGGGAGACATGCTCAATTTACCACAGATCTGGTGATAAGAGCTCTCAAGAATTTTGTCAGGACACTAGTCTAGGTTTCCTGTAATGTCCTGGTTGTGCATCAGAAGCAGAATAACCATATTAACACAACATAATAAATCTCGCTTCAATGTTGAACAAATTGTCTGAGTGAATGGAGCTCATCTAAATGTATGTATTTTGCTTCTGGTATCCTCACTAGCTCTTTCAGAGGTTATTTAGCAATTTCCCTGTGGTAGCATGAGAATAAGAAATATAAATATGTATCAATATATTATTTCTGTAAATACATAAAATGATGATGCATAATTGTGTGTGGATTTGTATCTATAGTTGTTGATGACTGTGTTGATATATGTATAATTGTTGATATGTCCCTGTTGGTAGCAAGGCAATAATAGTTCTTCCTTCTCTCACAAGAGGATGCGGGTTGTATTAAAATGTGTGAGGGACTGTCATGGTGATTGTAGCTATGTATATAATTGTGATCTGAAATATATTATTTTTATATGGTTATCTTTTATATGCATGTACTGACTAGCCTTTCTTCTAAAATCTCTGAGGTAGGCATACAATTAATATTGTATTTTTCCTCACAATATTTTGTGAGCTATAAAATACCTTTTGCAAAAGTGAGAGGCTATTTCAGTAAAAATGCTGAGAAATAAAAGCATGAATGGGAGTTCAAGAAACATATGAACAATGGAGAAATTTGAGAAGAAATCAGAAGGGATGATCAGAGATCTAGTAAACATGATCTTTTTTATTTGAAAGAAACACTAAAGAAACCAATAGCTTTTAGTTTTGATAATTCTTCAGAATGTAATATTTAATTGCAAAAAGGAAAGTAACAGACTATATTATTCTCTGCTAGAGAAAACAGAAACAAAAATAGTTTATACTCAAACAAGGAAAATATTAAAAGTAGTTTAGAGAAAAAGTAATCTTTAGGAATGGTTTCCAAATCTGCATTTCCACACTACTGAAGGGCAAGGAAGGAAGGAAGGAAGGAAGGAAGGAAGGAAGGAAGGAAGGAAGGAAGGAAGGAAGGAAGGAAGGAAGGAAGGAAGGAAGGAAGGAAGGAAGGAAGGAAGGAAGGAAGGAAGGAAGGAAGGAAGGAAGGAAGGAACTTTTTGTTTGGAGACATGATTATTCTAGTTTTTTAAACATAAAAGATTTGAAATACACTATTTCAGCTACAGTCTGGAACAATCTTCACTGAGGCTGGTGCTGAATAGGCCAGACCTTTAGAGCATTTCTTTATCTAATTCACCTTTAGAGCATTTCTTTATCTACTTCTTATGGATACCAAGTGAGCACGTGTCAGTACATCTGTGCAACACAAATATTTTTTTATCAGTGCTTAATTTTTCAATGATTACTTTCTTGACACAATTTTTACATTATTTATGAGGACATTTCTATTTTTGTGGTCATTTCATCTGCAGACTATTCTGTTCAGAATTGACCACCAAAACCACATTTATGAGCCTTCACTCCTGCTCTGCGTAAATGTTTGCTTACAAATGGATTTTTGTTGTGATTCTACCTTTCAGCTTTCTGTTTCACAATAGCCTGTCTCTGTCATTGACACTACAGCAGCCTATAGATCTATTTTTGTACAATACAGCCTGTCTATGTACATGACAGTATAGATAGATTTCCTTGGAATAATTATCTCTTATCTAAAATGCCAATAAGGAGGTGACCAGTGATGCCATAGATAATTTCCTTTTTTATCTTTCACTATTAATTTCCTTCTTATTATCTGACAGGATCTAAGTGTGTGCACTAATGAGTATATTTCAGCGTGTTGAAAGGTTTTATCCACACTTTGGAAGCATATATGCAGATGTCACTTATAATTACCTGCCCTTTGTTTATTTTAAAAATAGAAAAGTCAGTCCAGAACTAATAAGTAACATAGGCAGTATAATTTGATACAATTTTAAAGAGCTGAGACAGTATGACAACCCTTTTTGCACTTATGATTAATCATTTTTCTATTAAGGCTGCTGAGAGCAGCATGAAGGCAGTTCCCATCCTTTGCCACTGGTGATGTCACCAGTTTCAGCATAGCACTTTCAACAGACATTGTTCTGTATACTTAGATTGAAAGTGCAGCCCAGGGACTGCTCACAAAACTGTTGCAAACTTGTTTTTAAGCCCTCTTCTGGAAAGACGTCACAGTTTGTCATATTGACTTTAATAAAATCTCTTGGGTGCTGGGTGAAGTTCCCCTGAAATATCTGTTGAAAAGTGCCAGTCAGCATGGTGTCAAAGCTGAGCAGGGCTAGGAGAGGTTTAAATTCTATTCCTAGTAACCAGAACATCCATGTTCTCACAAGAATAATTGTTTTTAGCGTAGTAATGCTTCCCATGCAAGCCTGTCATTTTCTGGCATGAAAAACTTTCCCCCTGCCATCTCTGGGCTCATGTTGAGTTGTAGAGATCTTCTATCCCAGCTGAGTTCTCTCCCTCTGCTCCACTCCTGTTCAGCCAACATGACTCTGACCAGGGTTTTGGCTCACCAGCCATCTTCAACACAGCCATGTTCACAGCCTGCTGTTTTTGAAATCATGTCCTCACTGGGCTTTCAACATGTCTGAGGGATTGCTATCCTCATTCTCCCTCCTTGTTGCTTGATTGGTTCCAGATCTGATGTTTTCCTCCAGATCTGCCTCAACTAAAACCTCATCCTGGCTTGTTTTTTCCCCAGTCACATCATTTTCATGCTGCCATGAGAAGCTACTGTCTGCTGTCTTTTCTCTGCCTGTGGTACTCAGGTGCTCTTGCCATTTCTTAAAAATTTTTTGAAGAAACACTTTTGGACTACAACCCATGCTGCTCGTCATGTTTGCTTTATGATGCTCTCCAAAGCTAATTGCTCTTTTCTGGTCTTACATGAAAACTCTTCTCTTTTAAGATTTCTTTCCAAGCTTGCCAGAGACCAGAAGGGCACAAATAGCAAATGGTACAGTCTTATTGCGCTATCTTGCTCTCCTGTACTCAGTGTTTTTTTTAGTCAGTCTAGTCAGTTTTAGGCAGATACCATGTCCGATGAGGGTTCAGTGTATTGCTGAACACCATCAGAACAATACTTCTGCTATCCTAGCATAATTCTTTGTGCACTGGGCAGCATGTATTTTGGTAGCACTTTCTTCATCTACCTGGATGGGTGAGTTCAGCCTGGGCAGAGTAAAATTCTGGAAAAAGTTCCTACTGGTAAGAAATGATGCCTTACAGACAGGGACTGTGTTCTCTTAATCTGACTGTGACACAATTCCCTTCTGTGTCGCTGAGAGGAGGAAGGATTAAGAGCATGAACGTGCTTTTTGTTGCCTGCCTCAGGCAGCCAGAGGCATATGAAGCTGACTTTCCTAATCACATAGATACAAAGCGGATAGTTTCCCACACAAGAAAACCACCTACATGACTCAAAAGTTCTTTCTGTTCAAATGTTTCTATTATTGCTTGTTTGGATAACTAGGAATTTCAGCAACACTGAACATGATTCACCCAGGGACAGGGGGAATGTTGGAAGGGCAAGAACACTGTGGGCCAGCTTTGTACCATGGTAGGGACAGTCAAGTCACACTGTGAGGTGTGTGGGTTACAGCAGAGCCAGCTGTGATTCCCACTTTGCAAGGAGCTTTGCAGCAGGTTTTATCCTCTATGCAATCTACCTATCACTATTAGTTCAATTAAGAAACAAAGGTCTTAATACTAGTAAGTGCTGAGATCTCTGGTTCTAGCCCAAACATTTATTAGGGATGTGTGAGTCAGACAATTTCTTTGGAATTGATGATGTGCCTAAAACTTAAGCTCATGCTTAAGTAATTTACTGAATTGGGACCAGAAAGCTTGGCAACTTTCAGGATTGAATATTAAACTAATCCAAGCATGTTTTTGTTTTTAGTTAAAGAAAAATCCTCCCACTACTCCTAGTCCCATCCTCTTTAACAACAATTTCAAAAGTTTGTAATTTTATTTTTTAAATACAATTATCTGGAATAAAAGCTTCTCTTCAAAGTGATAATTCAGGTTTAGGTGTTTTAGTTTTGTTTGTTTGTTTGTTTTTAAACTTAGTTCTGTGTTTGCCACCAGATATCCTGCAAAAAAAAATATTTTTTGACTGATTTACAAAATCACCTTATAGATTGGCAACATGTGTAACTCAATAAAAACCACAGTAAATTTACAGAATGAAGGACTCGGATGCAGCTACCAAATTCAAAGCACTCTTCCATTGTGCCCCTTTTTACTGTATCTCAGTTTCTTTTTACCTCTGATTTCCATACCCCTGTTGGCAAGCTCTGAAATGAAGCTAAGCTACCTTAAACTATTGCAACTAAAGCATGAGTTATTAGGATTAACAGTAGTATAATGTTCAGTAATTCTGAAAAAAACCCAGTGTTTGGTGTTGTGTTTCAATGAGAGAGATTTGCATTCAAATATAGAGATGATTTAGTTATAACAAATGAAATTCAGAATATTTAACTGAGAATTAAGAAAATACTGGCATATTTATTTATAGTGTGTGTAGATTGTGCTAAAAAATCCTCCCTGAAAATAACACTTCCCACTTTGAATAGTGTTCGGTGATGTAGGAAGAGATAAACAAGTAAAATGTCCTCTGCTTAGAGTGTTATGCCTTCTAGACAATATCTCTTTTTCTGACTATTAATTCCCATGGAATCCTGAAATTATTTGTCTTGGCAATTCAGTTGGATATTCAAAGGATAACAGACATTATGGATGTGTGGGAAAATTATTCAATCAAAACCTAAGGACCCTGCTATAGAAAAGAACAATGACCTATATATAATACATATAATTTTCTATATAAATTTTTCCTTGAGTGAGATGTAGTATAAAATAAAAGAAAAAGCTTATTTTACTAGAAAAATAAAGGCCTCTTTCTTGCTTAGTTTTTTTTTTTTTTTTTTTTAAATAATGTACAACATTGAGATGTCTTCTGATATTACCTGATCTGTTCTGTTGTCACAGTGTAATGACACCTACTGCTACAGCTCTGAAGACAATGCTCAGGCCTGGCAGTTAGTGCTGTACTGAGATCTTTGTACCTGTAAGAAGAGAGTGAAATACATCTTCATAAGGCACTTCATGAGGAATCTTTTTTTTCTTTAGATATCACAACAATGAATGCTGTACTCTGAAGCAGTTGGCCCAGTTGCTTTTCATTACAGAGCTATCTGTATCACTTGAGTACCTATGCAGGCAATTGCCCTAAAGCCAGACTCCTTTGGGTCTGTTTATTCATTTTGAGTTCAAATGAAAACAACAGTATTGAGCAAGAGTTTTCATGTCATGCTTTAGAGATGAACTTTTCTCAAATTGTGCAAGGGAAGTATTCAATTTAACTGTCCTAGAATGTCTCGTAAGGTTATGTGATCTCTTGTGCTTGCCTGTTATGATTTGCAACCTACTCTGGCAATCAAAGGACTTCCCCTGCAGTTATTTCTGGTTCTAAACATTTTCTAATCCTTGCAGACTTGTTCACAGTTTCACATGAATAAAATGGTAGGATTTGTTGCTCAGCTTCTCATTTATGCAGACAGAAGGGGCTGGGTGACTCTCCAAGGGACCCTCAGTGTCTACAGAGTTGTACAATCAGAGTCTGGAGTTCTCTTTCCCTGGAGGCTCATGAAGACAAGTAGGTTTACCTCACACATCTATCCATCCTCTGCTTGAAGTTGTCTCATATCTATTTGGCTGGGTGCCACATGTCCCACTGAACCTCGTTGGCCACTCAAATTAGAAACAAACACCTCTGGAAAGAGTATTCTTACTTTTAGGGCAAGCCCTAGGTCTTTTCTCCAGGTTTTTGGCACACATTTAAAACCTGATTTCTCAGAGGTGTGTATAAAATCTACATGTTATCCATTGGGGAAATAAGAGCAATCTTTTTTGGGATGAAATATAAGTAACAAATAATACTGGTGTTAGAGAGCAAGAGGAAGGGGATGTGAGGAAATGTCACCTCTTCTAAGGATGCTTTCTTTCCTAGGTATGTGGCATTTTGTCTTTCATGTGGTTTATGAAGTTCTTGGCCATCAAGGTCAGTCATGTCTCTTTGATTCTCAGGCCAGCATACAAGACATGAAGAAAATAAATAATCCCCCTTTATTATTTTTTTTCCTGAGGAATTATGTGAAGATTGTAGAAGCATCAGTCTCTGGGATTTTCAGAATTTTGAGGCAACAATATTATTCAGTCTTAAGAAACTTCCTTACAGGTTCACACTTGTTTGTGTTTAATGTTTCTCAAATACAAGCAATACAGAAAAGATCCTGTTCCTGTCTATTTTTCATATGACTTTTCACATACATAACACCTAAAAGCTGGAAAATCTGGACATTATTACTGTACCGCATGCTGATATTTGCAGGCTACACAGAGCTACCTTTTAATATAGCATATAATATTTAATATATTGTGTGTATAACATCAGATACCCATCATTTTTTGACATACATAAAGTTATACCACTTCATACTACCTAATAACCTGGGCCAGTTTATTTTGCAAGTGAATTCTGAGGAGTAAAATTCAGAAGAAATCCCTGTACATAAATATGATTGTCCCTTTGGGCTGACAGATGAATGCAGTGTTACAGGATGGTAAAAGGTGATCTGTGCTCTGCAAGAAGGATGTGCACACTGATTTAGGACTTGAGACTTCAGCGTCTGGCCTCACAAAGGCTGGTGCTCAAAGGACACTTCCTCTCCAGCCCCTTCTTTTGAAGTATGCTATTGTGGCAAGGGAAAAAATCACATCCTGCATTACCTACAAAGAGCCTGGCTTTATCATCCGCTGCTCACGTCAAGCAGTGTCTTATGTAAGAAATTCCACTCACTTCTGTTTAAATACTGATGTAAGGGAAAATTACCCAAAACAAGCAAGGTTTGCAAGAGCAGACCATAAAAAACACAAACACGCAAGGAAGAGTATTACAGAGGCCAAGAGCCTGGTATTCACAGCTGGCTCTGTTCTTGAGAGTAGTTTAAAGGGGAGAAAAGGTGTTCTTGTAGCAAGTTTACCCTTAAAATACCCATAAATTACAAAGAGCTCTGTCTCTTTGTGAATTCATATTTACAATAGAATCAAGGGAAGGAATATTTTAAACATATTTGGGAACAAAAAGATGGAAGGAAAAAAAGGAAAAGCTTCAGGGTGGAGCTTTAGATTTTTAGGCATTCTTGAAAATATTGGACATGTCAGTTTGGAGATGTTTTTTAAGCTAAGGAGATCATGGCTTTCCTTGGAACAGAGACTTTATAAATTCCTTTTTGACTGTCATCTGCAAATCATTTGACTGCTGGTAAACAGAACCTTCTATTTGTTCTGATAACAGAGGGAAGGCTGGAAATAAGGAATTTCACCCTTTAAGCTGTTAAGGTAGGTCTAAAATTGATGTGTATTGGATCAAAAGCTGGAATATTTTCCAGATGATCCTCGGTTTCTTCTGAGAAAAAGAATAAACCCAGGAACACAAACCCGAAAATAATTTCCAAGGTGTTAGATTTCATTTGCTGAGCATGGGGATTCAAATTGCAATTTTGTTTCCTGCTAGGATGAAACCTAAATTTGCCAGTAAAACCCACCATATCATCTTTCTAGTTCTTTTACTACAAATTAAAAGTTACAATCCATCAATACCTATAGAGGTCTTAAAAGGAAGAATCAGGTAAACATAACTAATGGAAATTATTTTTCTGTAATCTTTATTTTACAACATCCTTGCATATCAAAATAGTTGTCTAGAGGAGGTTTCTAATTTGAAAGAATCCTTAAATTTTATTTTTGGAGAAAATGGAAGCATTTAGTATAGTATCTACTGAAGTATTAGTCATTACAGCCTTGGAAAGTAAATAGGAGTGTCAGCACAAATCAGCCTCCACTTAAATTTCAGTACATGCAAGCCACAGAGGGAGACACTTCTGGTATTTCATCTTCAGCCCCCTAAGAATTTATTGTAAATATGGTGAGCTCATTGGCCTCTGTAAAGTGAAGGCTGTGCTCTCAGATCCATTCCTAGGATCCACTGACCACTGACCACTGACCACTTCAAACAAACCACAAAAACACCATCATTGCCACCGCCATTAACTTTTCTTCCATTTTAGTAAAATAGGGCAAGGATGGGATTATGACAAAGAAGGAACTTTGTTCTGTTCTTCTGTGTAGCACCTCCATTTGTGACTTAGACATAAATTTATACAGGAAAGCTTCTTCTATCAACATTAGTTTTCAGTTTAGGATTATTTGGTGATGTCAGGGAACACTGGTCACAGCCTAGGGTGGCTTCTGTGCCCTGGTTGTGTAACGTGGGGAGGGAAGATGTGCAGCAAGTAGAGTTGTATGTTCCCTCTGGTCCTTGCTCCACTGTGGGATTGCAGAAGTTTCTTCATGGGTGCTTGGCAGGTTTTTTAATTCAAAAGTAAGATTTTGGCTTGCACATTCAAACTCTGTAGGTGGCTAATTGCGACCAATCAATTTTCTGTTGTGGTTCTATCAGCTCATCTCCCCCCTAGTCCTCTTTACTAATATCCTTGTCTCCTGTCCATCTCTCTGTCCCTAATATTAACATATTTTCCCATGCATCAGTTTATTCTTTCACAAGGTTTGGCTCCAGCACCAGAGAGTGCCAAAGGCACAGGAAATGGAGCTGCTCTGCTTCTTGGAGAGAAGCTTGACTTTTCTCAAAGACAACATGGCGCGGCATGTTTCTGATGGATATTACAGGAACAACAAAGGAGATATATCTTACAAAAGACTTCTTTTTTCCCATCTATTTTCAAACCTATGCTCCAAATAATAGGGTACTGGAATTTTTCAAAGAAAAGGTCAGCCTAAATTTTAGAGCATAAGTCAAATACAATATTCTGTCCACCATTATTATTTTTGGAAGAGTACAGGGGTTTTTTTGTTTGTTTTTGGGGGGGGTTTGTTTGTTTGTTTGTGTTTGTGTTGTTGTTGTTGTTGTGGGGTTTTGTTTGTTGGTTTGGTTTTGGTGAAATCATACATCAGTGAAAATGGTTAATCAGGAATAAAGGCAAAACAAAACCTTTAGCGTGAAACTGTTGTTGAACTGTTGGTATATCTTCTACCATTCAGAAGAGAGCCTTCTGTTAATGGCCTGGAATCTAATTATGTAAACAAAATAATTAAAGAAAACCTACCTCATCCTAAATATCTAATACACATTTAGCGTTACAAAATACAATATTTTGTGAATTCAGAGCACAAAAAATGGAGTTTATAATTTATTCCGGTAAGGTCACTCTTCACTGAAAAGATGGGAAAACAAATTAAGAACTTTAATAATCAGCCAGTGGAAAATGCAGAAATAAATCTAATTTGATGGCAATGCTCTGCATCTATATGGCTTCCTTTGCAGAGAGTATCTCAGCCTGCAAATTATCCAAACTCCTTAGCTTGGAATCCTAAATTCCAGTAAAATTTCCTGGTCCCATTTTGCTTGACCTTCTGCTATTGTTGACCTACTGTGCAGCTCATCTCAGGGTTAGCTCTCAGCCAGATAAAAGTGGAATAGATATGCTTCAAGTCTATTACAAGCAATGCCACCTTTTCCAATTTTAAGTTGAAGCTGCCGCTACAGACAGATGCAAATCTGTAGTTTCAAAATAAGCAGGACATGCTCTTTCTCCTTATTCTCCTCAAGAGGGTAACAGTTATTTTCATCGTTATTCCCAAGAGTCCATTAGTAAAGCTGAATATCTCTGTGTTGGGGTCAAAGGAAAGATTCAAACTGACATTCCTTGTAAATGCGTCACTAGTAAGATTCAGTCTCTTTCCGTAAGAAAACCCTAAAAAACTGACAAGTATTTAAGACAATATTAGGTGTTGGCTTAGCACAACATGTTGTCACAGCATTCTTTATCTGATTAAGGAAATCCTACTCACTTTCTAAGTGATGGGTATATTTTCTGAAGCTGTATTCTCTGTTCTTACATATTGTATTGCAGGATGCTTGCTGTGACTCATCCCATCAGAAATCCACATTAGTGCATTACCCACCCCAGTGCTGATAGTACTGCTTACAGTGGTGATATCATTCCATTCCCACTATATTAAAGGTATATTAAACCTTTTAATGAACACATCCTGATTTGTTGAGGACATCAAATAATGGATTTCTGCTCAAATCTCAGGCCACATGAATCAAATTTGAACTTGGTTGTTTGAGGCAAATATAGTCCTTTCCTTTTTTTTCCTCTTAAATTGGTGATGTTATTTTCAAGTAATACTGTGTTCTATAGTGAATTTACATTAAAGAGAAATATTCATACTATGACAGGAATATCTAGTGATAGTAAACATTGTACAAATTGTTGCAGATATTTTGAATGCAGTGCTCTGGATAATGAGTAAATGCAGTTTCCAAATGTGACTACTTTTTAACTCCAGTATGGCATTGATTATCCAGGCTCTTTTTCCCACTTTAGAAAATGTTCTGAGTCTCAAACAGGCTAACAGTTTCTTAGTAGCTGCTCTTAACTGTATTCATATAACATTACTGATGTTAAGAGCACCACATAGGTGTGAAAACAGAATTTGAATCTCATGTAGTGCGGTGTGAGATCATATACTTCCATTACCTAGAAACTCATATGATGGGAATAAAATAGATTTTAACTACGTGATTTTCAAAATTCTTGCAAAATCTGGAACACGTCTTTTTTCTTTTCAAGGGTTATGCAATGTTTACTTATTGATTAAAAAAGAAAGAAAAAAAATGCATGCTGAAATTCTCAAAGTTTCAATCTGCAAACAGCCTTATTGTCTTTGGCAAAGGCTGTATTTAGCTGTTTGAAACAGAGTGTGCATCCTTCTGTTCTGGCATATAGAAAGGGCAGAACTAGGGAAAGGAGCTGCTTGTCCTGGCTGGGACTCCTTGTTGCCAGGTGCAGGAGCATCCTCTCCAGCAATTTTAATTCCTAAGGAAAGGTGATTCATTGCTAGTCTAGGCTGTGTTCTTTCTGACAGGCTCCCATCAAGGAGCTTGGATAGATTCATTGGAGCAGGGCTGGGCCTTTAGCAATACTGGTAGGCTGTGGTCCTTTATGTTCTACATATTTACATATTCTACATTTATATATATATATATGCATGTATGTATGTATGTATAAAACTTTCCAATTTTCAATCTTCAAAATTTAGCAGTTCTCTTTTAAATGCTGGGGTCCTGCTACCCATAACTATGGTTACAGTTCCTAAATCTTGAGCCATTTTACTTTTATAGAACTAATAATATTAGCAAATAGCATTGCGCTGGGTAGTATCAAACAGAATACAACATGTTAATGTTGGCTAGCCTGTAATGGATATCTATACAATACCAGGAACTATTCTTGTTTAATAAATCTACAGGTGTTAGTCTTCTCTTCATTGGAAAATAAACGAAAGAAAAAATTATTTATTCAAACTAGATTGAAAAGTTTATTACAGATAACAAAATCTACAAGTCAGGTTAGCAAAAAATTACAATAAAGATTTTTTTTTCATTAATTATTGTTTCTTCATGAAACAAACTAAAAACTCTTCAAAAGTTTTATTAGTATTAACAAAAATACATTTTTTATAATTATTATACAACAGTAAAAAAGCAGCATGATATTTATATGAAAATGGTACCCAACATTCCCAGACTAGAGATGCACTAGATACTGGACAGGAAAACAAGCAGTTGCTATCATATACTACTACATATTTATAATTACTTTCACCAGGAGATCTGAAGATATGTGTCAAGTAAAATTCATTAAACTGTGAAGAGATAAATTAGACCCCTTCTCCACGTGTTCCCATTCCCTTTTGCAGCCACAGAAAAAGCAGCAGGGTAGTTCGTAGATCAGTGATGTGCAGTGCTGTGGCACAAATGTTATCAGACAAAGCCAGCCCACTTTTTGATGTTAAATGGCATCACACTGAGTGTCTCCTGCTTCATCCTGCCCATGCCTGCTCTTTTTTAGTGTCTGCTGTCACTGGGCACTATGTGGAGCACATGGTTTGCAGGAGGGGACACAGATTTCTCTGGGAGTCATCTCTGTTCAGCAGCATCCTGTGTGAGAGTGAAGTCAGCTCTGTGGAGGATGGAATGACTTGTTTGATGAGCTGATGGAAAATGACAAAGTTTCTCATTTAAAACCTCACATTTTATATGACGGTAGCATTCTGTTGAGTTTTCTTCTCTAAAGTATTTACATACTAATTCAATTAATGTTATATATTATATATTATATAGCTTTTTGGGGTAGAAAGTGGCTAAGCAAAATCATACAGAAAAGTGCACTAGAGACCCTTATGTTTTACTTGCAATGAACATGTAGTCACTTCTAGATTATTGGCGCAGTAGGGGGTGTGTTTGTGTTATCATAGCAGTGGAAGGGACCATGTTGAGGTTTTTTTTATAAAATCTGCCCACATCCTCCTAAAATATGTTGGGAGTCCAGCATTCCTTCTCCAATTTCTTCAGTGCCCAAGTTTACCACACATTTTCCCACTTTGTATCACTTTCTCTTTTCAGTAGGGACACTTTCATTCCAGTGCCACAGTTGTCATCTTCCTCAATGTTCACTTGTGTACACCTCAGGAGCTTTGCCAAGAGAGCCTGGAAGAATGTGTGCACACATAAGGGATGGATTATATCAGGGGTGCAAAGCTATTAAACCAAACATGCAATATGACTGCTGCCAGCAGTGAGATCTGGAAATGGGTTGATTAGAAGAAGCACAACAGGAAGGTGAATTTGAAACTGGCTTTGGTGAGAATTGTGTTGCACATCTGCCCCACAGATGTCCAGAGATGCAAAATCATTTCTGAGTCTCAAGTATTCATTGCTGTTTCAATTTAGGATATATGGGGGCTTTAGACTGAAGTGTGATTGTAACACATGCAGCACATACCAAGCTAGTTTTAATCTGAAACTGCATACCATAGGATACAGCTGCCAAGTATTCAGGTTTGTCTGCAAGCACACTTGGCTCACTGAAAAAACCAACATTCTGATAGGGGGTTTTGTGACATTCTTAGAAGAACAAAGCAGATGATAAGAAGATAAAACTAGCCCAGTTGTGCCTATATATGCACAACTGTGTCCTAATTGAAGGCTGGATGTAGCTTTCTGTCAACACACACTTTGGTTGTTACTAACCTGAATTTATGTGGGATATTTTTCAAAGTGTAATGGTAGGACATTTATGTCTATGTTCAATGAACTGCAAAAACAAAGCAAAATATTACTTTGCACAGAATGTTTTCAATATATATGCATACAAAATAGATAAAGTAAATAAAAAACACCTTAAAATACTTTCAATTGTGATATTTTTCATGTTAGAGTTTCAAGAGTAGATGTTAGAAACCATGAAAAAATGGATGAGGACACACTATCTATATTTGCAAAATGAGAGGCTGTCTTTACTATGAAAATCACACAGATGTCCTCAGGAAACAGGGAGCACTTCATGCATTAAAACTTTGGGAAACGGTAGGAGAGATAATACTAATAATTTTTACTGCTTTCCTGACAAACATATATTTCATGGGTTTTTTACTTCGTAGCTACTTGGAAACAATCTAGTATTTGATAGCCAGTTATGAAACTAGGCACTGACATCAGAAGTATTTTGATGGTACAGATAAAATGTGGGGGTTTTTCTCTAAAACTATACTGCTGAAACTTAGGGCTTGCATGTGTCATATGTCGGTACCTGATCAAAAAAACAGAGCAACATTTAATTGCAATCAAAATTTCCTCTTGCTTCTCCCATCCATGGAACTGTTAAAAACAATCTCTAAAATAAGAGATAAGTAGTGAAGGAGACTTCAGAAAGTAACCAAAGAATTCCATGCCTCTTCTGAAAAGAAAAATCTATTTTAGGAACGGGTTAGAAAGACTCTTCATGAATAGTCTAGGTGCATTTAATTTTTCCTCAAAGAAAGCAGATAGACTTCTGTATCTTTGAAGTCTCTCCTAATACTACACAACTGTGATACCTTTATTTTTATTTACATGAAAGGGATTAAGACTGATTTGGTGAGTATTATGCAGGATCTAGAACAAAGAGACCTCATTCTCTGATGAATTAACAGCTTCCTTGCCCTAGGGGTCTTAGAGTTCTACTACAGACAAGACAAGAGGCGAGGAAAGCATTTAAAGAAAAGATCATAACCATTATCACAGCACTACATTTGGCTTTTCAATTGCATGATTTTAACATTTTTTCTAATCTGCCATAAGGCCATCTCTCATTTTCCTACAATAAGTGACTGCTAATATAAGAGAATTCTTACAAGCACACCAAGATTAGTGATCATTCTCCTCCCCTTTGCAACAGCATTTCATAACTCTGAGTAAACTGATGAGTAAATGTTGTCCCCTTCAAGAATCTCACATTTTGTTTTATAGTTACCATTGCATAATGTCACTATATAATTGCTAATGCAGATTGTAGTCGGAAGAAACCATTTTTAAACACCATTTTTAATAACTGAATTTCAGAGCTGGCTTTTCATTTTGATCTAGTATTGTAGACATGTCATCAGTCTCTGGCCTACGGGCAACAGCACTGAGCAGGAAATGAACTACCATCAATGCTAAACTTTTTTAATAATAATCTTCCTGTAAGCTAATGAGACATGAAGAAAGCAAAATACAGTCTTGCAAAAAAGCCCAAAACAATTTGTTGTCTGTGTAGTATAAAATAGGGATTACTATGGGTCAGGTACTATTATAGAAAGACATTTGCTGGCAGAGTAGGACAGAGTATCATGATTTGGAAGAGACCCACAAGGATCATTGAGTCCAACTCCTGCATTGTTATTGCTCTGGAGGGTAGATAAATGCTGGGCCTGTAGAATCCTGTCATTCCAAAGAGAAAAGACAATTGCTGCTGGCCCAGATCCGTGTCACTGGAGGCCAGGAATATTGGACTGAGGTTGTTGCCTTCTGCCTGGCATAAATTGGAGGAAAAATAGACAGTGCAATACAGGTTCAGGGAGTTTCTAGGAGCTCTTCAGACAAATGCAAGGTCAACAGCCCAGAAAGCTGTAGATAGGTTTTTGGGCTCAGGTTATGGTGTCAGATAATTACTCAAAGTGTTTGTCCTATCTTGTTGTCATTGGATCCATTTTGCTATTTTAAAGTTATTCTTCACTGACAGTATGAGAGAATCTGCATTTTGTGGGAGGTTGAGTGTTCCTCCTATATTGGTATTATCTATGTTTGTATGATCTGGAGGTCTGCTCTTTCCAGAACTTCTACAATGCTTTTGTGTATTGAAGAAAAATAGGCTGAGCTTCAACAATGCCCCTGAACCTAATTCTTCCAGAAAGTAGCAATGAAAGAATAAGATGAATTTATTTAAATTATTCTCAAATGTTAGGAAAGTTATCTTTGCAGTATAATACACTCAACATGAACCTTTGTACTATCTTTCCTGTACTAGTTAATGCATTGAGTTATTATGATTCAATGAGTTAAGGCATGAGATTTTGAATGAATTCCAAATTAAAAATACATTTCCTTGCGTATATGAATAAACAGTTGTTTTGACAAAATATGAGCTCCATGTGGCATCACTAAAATAACCCCACCAATCCTTTTTCCTCTCATAGTCTCTTGAAGTGCAAGAACACCTTATATTTTAGGTGTCATCTTAATGGTAGATATCATTATAGGAGAAAAAGAGCTAATATCAGCTGCTTTTAATTAAGGTACGATTTCTTTTGCATTGAGACAAAGAATTTTTCTTCTATAACCATTTTGACTGGAAGTCATAAGGCCTTTGCCAAGAAGTTTCAATTATGCTTTTAAAATATAAATCCTATGAGTCTTGAAATTACAGGGTGTGGGTAGAGATATGTTAAATGTTTTACAAGTGAAGAGAAATTAGTGCTTTTTTGGCTTATCCTGAGTGCTGTTAAGAAACAAAACTGTTCTTTTGTTGAAGGTAAAAGTAGTTCCTTCCAAAGAAGTCTGTAAAAACTTGAAAGCATTTTCATATAGTTCTGTGAAAATGACATGCAAATAACTGCAGAATGTCAAAAATAAAGCCAGCCACAGAGCCTCACCCAGGACATGTTCATCAGGAGGACATGGTACAAACACAGTGTAAGATGTTTTGGCTGCTAGAGCAACCATGGGATTATTTGGGGTGTGTATTAGCTCTACCCACCTAACAAATTTCCCATGTGGTATTTGGGTGGGGGAAATTAAAAACTACCCCCTTGTCAGGTATGAAACTATTTCCTTTTTCAGTTTGAGGTTAAATGTATGCCTTGTAGTTTGGGTGGAGGACACTAACAGGTGCAGCCTTGAAGGAGAGGGTATTTCGGTTGGGCCAGGAAAGATTTCTCCACACCTTAGACTTGTTCATATCAATACTAATTGTAACAAAAGATGCTATATCAAGAGATAGTAAAAAAGCGTGTTCATAAAGCCTTCATTTAAATCACGCACGTTTCACTGCAATCCTGATGTCACAAATACTGTCTTTTTAGTGATCAATAGCAAAATCAATCCTGCATGAAAAAAATGTGATTCAGCTTGACCTGTGATAAGATGACTCTACTTCTATCGTATTAGCCAGACTACACAGGAACAGGGTTTGGTTTAGCATTATGTATCTTTCCAAAGACAGCAGAACAAATAACATCAGCTCTGGTATCAAGATGAAATGGTGAAGATGAACAATACCTACTCCAGTGAAAAATATGTGTACAGATTCAACCCTTCAGTTATTTGAGACAGCTGAATGAAATAATATAGCCTTTTACATCATATGGCTTTCATGTTTTCAACCAGTATCAGGAGCCCTAAAGCTGACATTCTCTGTCTTATACACCTAGAGCCTCAAGTAATAAAACACACAGAGTCCCTGAAGTCCCCTGTTATGGGTACATGAATCAGTGCATTTCAGAATAACTGACAAACTTGCAGGTAAACATAACAAGAGCCATATTCAGAGTTGCTATTGAGACTTGCTGAAAATCTTTCAGGTGCCTCAGTCCTTGGGGCAGTCAGTGAGTTTATTACATTTCTTCCTTTCACAGCTGAAGTAGGGCTCAAAACCTAAATGGGTAAGAATGAGACCTAGCTCTTCATTTTGCTAAGCTTTGTCTAAAAAATTGTGTTCAATCATTCATTTTTCTTTAATTAGCAGTAGCAATAATAAACCATTAGTACTTTTCTAACAAAAGCTTTAACCTTTGGAGTACTGTAAGAAATCAAGGACAGTTCACTCTTCCCAAGTGAACTCTGGCCTGTAATCTATGGGAAACGGAATAAATTCCTGTTGCACTTCTGAATGCTGAACATAAGATTGTCGGCAACTGGGGTTTTTAATCATGGCAAATTACAAATCAGCAACAACTTTTATTTCAGTCATGGCCTAGAGTTATTACACAGTAGGCTGCTATGATGACATTGGAAGAGCTGATGAATGGCAATATAATCACTTTTTTCCATCAAATGTGAACTACTGTGCTCAGTTCAGGGGTAACTTGGAGAAATGTTAGGCATCTGTGATAAACAAGATATGAAGATTAGGTAGTTAGTCTTTCATCTAAAGACTGTGATTCTAGAAGAACTTGTGAGTAAAGAAAATGTGAAATAGATTCCCCTTATCATCATGCTGTGTTTAAGGTTTGTGGTTTTTTTTCAAGATGATGTATGGTTATTATTTATAGAACTAAAGAAAATTTACCTGGATATGATTAGATGTCTCTGTAAGGCTCATACAGAAATTCTAAAACTTCCATGAAGCAAAAGCATGTTGGAAGTGCACCACCAATGAACTGAATGCAAGCTGTGTCCAAGTGCAAAGCTTACGATCAGAAGTTACTCTTATAAATTTGACCTTTCCTTCTTTACGCTCCCTCTCCCCAGGTTCATTCAGAATTAAATGTCAGTGATTCATGTTTCCTAAATTTCTGTTCAGTAGGGCATGTTTTGCTACCTTGCTATTGATATTTCACAATATTTCAGCAGGACATAACACTATTACAAAACTTGACAAATGAAATTTTTAAGGTAATCTGAGAGATTTCTTTAAGCAGGAAAGATTCTGATCTTGCAATTTGTTTCACACTGATAGGGCTTGGTACAGGATAACATAGGAAACAAATAATCAGGGATGCATTACTGCATAAGAAAGCTGTAGGATATTGTAATCCATGTGGGTTTTCAGTGTGTGACCCCCTACCTTTTGTCCCATTATATCTGCTTCTGATATCTGGTGAAAAAACAACGGTCCTGACTTAACAGAGTCATCCGTGTATTCTGTTCATAAGCCATTAACAGATTCCTAGAATTGAACACATCAAAACAATTTTGTAATTGTTTTTTTTTCCAGACCATCCCAACTAAGCAAAGAACATCTGTTTGTGCTGAAAGTTGAGCTCATATTTAAGTATATAACTAAGCAGCAGCATTAATTTTTAACTTCCTTTATGAAACAGTTCAGAGTAAGCAAAGCTCAGTAATCCAGAAATAACTGGGAAATAGGACTTGAAAACTTGGCTCAGTTTGTTTCTAGGATATGAGATAAATGTCTGAACCTAAAGTTACTTCCCACCCTTCAGAATAGAGGGAGATAAAAAGGTCAGGAAACATCCTTTCATTCTGAAAACATGCTGACCCATAGACAAATTCTTTAAAAATCAGACCTGAATCCCTACTCTTCTTAGGTCATGAACTCTTTTTTAGTGATATTTACTGTCAGAGTATTCAGATTATCTGATAAAAAATTAAAAGTGCCACTCTCACTAATGTAGGGGGTAACTGTGTTCGAATGCCCAGTGGTGTGTCTTTTTTTTTTCTTTTCACCTGTGATACATACTTGTAAAGAATCAAAAGAAGTCATTTATACACCGAGGAGATACTCCATGGAAAATTTCAGAAATAAAAAGCTTTGGGGATTTATGTGTCATACTAGGGCATCAGCTTCATGTTCAACTGAGGCTTCTAATCTTTATCCCACACTACCTAGAAGAATATAAATCTATAACAGGAGATGTACCACAGATGCTGTAGTTTACAATATCTAGAAGAAATAACAGAGGCAGAGGAGGCATAAAAGGATAATTTTGCTTATACAAAACAGCAGCCTGAAAAATAAAACCAGGAAAACAAACAAGCAGATGGAGAAGGCGAAGTCTGCAAGACACAGCTGTGCAAAGTATTTAAATATCCAGATGCAAAGCAGCTTAAGGGTCAGGGACAAGGAAAGGACACAGAATGCTCTTAGCAGCTCTGTAGCATGATTGAGTAGACTGCTTTAAAATTTCAGTTAAATTAATGATAGTTGATTGTCCAGCTTTCTGTCAGATTTAGCTGGAATCATAGATTTTGTTAGAAATCCAGACTCCTGAAACACCTGAGCAGCTTTTAATATTTGTTTGTTGTTATTTATGTGGCAGTAAAATAATTAATGTGTAGGGAAAAAATGGTTTTTCAGTTGGTCTTTACTTGATTCTTTCTTAGCAAAAGGAATAATATATATTTTTTTAAGAGTAGTCATAATTTTTTACTGAAGCAGTTTGTACCCATAATAATAATTTATGCTTTTACTGTATACTGCTTTCATCTAAGGGATTCAAGTGCTTCATGAATGTTAATTAGGAATCTGCAGGCATCTGTGAAGCACCACTAGTTGCTAGCGGATGATTTTCGTCTATCATTAGCTGAAAAGACTCCACCTGCCTACTTTGCTTAGTATGCTGTAAAGGGGGCTAAGGGAGGGTATCTGCAAATTGAAATGTGGAAAAGACAGATTTTGCTCTAAAATGTAGCAGCAGTGGAAAGTGTTAACTTAAAATGAGTTCCTGAAGGAGATTTTATTACTGCTTTGATTATCTTCCTGGGCTTTGGACTCCCTCCTGAGCTGGCAGATGTCCGCTCACATCATGTCAGTGGCTGAAAGACAGATTTTCATTCCTACCCTCAGTCATGTCTCAGGTTCCTCAGTAATTTTGGGATCCTGTTCAAGGCTACAGATTCATTTCATAATCCCCCTACAGAGAGGTTCAAATGTCTCAGCTGATTTCCTGCTCACCACGCTTCCTTCCCATCTCCTCCATTGCCTTCCTATTCTGACTTTGTTCTGTTCCGTATGTAAGGTGGTCCATGGGCCTGTTGTGGCCCCTTACAGACCAGGCCACAGTCAGGTAAAGTCAGTATTGTGACTCAGCCAACTGAGGAAGGTGTCGTACCTGACCTGGGTTTCACAAACAGAGAAGGACTTGTGATTGATGTGATGATTGGAGGTCACCTTGGACACAGTGATCATAAAATGATAAGAATGCTTAATTCCCAGAAAAGTAAGGATGACTGGAAGAAAAACTGCTACTAGTTTGGATACCCAGAGGGCAAGTTTAGTCTCTTTAGGAGACTGGTTGAGAGGGTCCCTTGGGGAACAGTCCTGAAGAGCAAAGGAGTCCAGGAGGGCTGTACATTCCTCAAGAAGAAAATCTTAATGGTACGTGAGCAGGCTGTCCTGATGTAACAAAAGATGAGCCAGCGGGGAAGAAGACTGTCCTGACTGAACAGAGAATTTGGCTATAACTCAGTATAAAATCCAGGTGTTTAAGACCTTTGGAAGAATGGATGGGGAACTTAGGAAGACTATAAGGATTTTGTGAGGTTTTTCAGGAGGAAAACTTGAAGAGGCAGAACTCAACTAGAATTTTTTCTGGCTATGGATGTAAAGCACAAAAAAACCCCTTTCTATAAACATTTCCACAATAAAAGGAGGACCAAGGAAAAACTCCATCCTTTATTGCTTGTTGGGGCAAACATAATGACAAAGGACGAAAAAACGTCTGAGGTACTTAAGGTCTTCTTTGCCTCAGCCTTTAATAGCAAGAGCAATTGTGTGGTGGTGTGTTTTTGTTAAGTTATTGTTAAATTATTCTCCCGATGGTTTGTTCCGTTACCTCCCAAAATGTTTGGTTTTACCCTGTTTCCCCTCCCTTGCCCACCTGTCATTCACCCCATAGATCCTCCTGTTACCTCATTTACATGATGTCCATCCTTCCTAGTCCCTTCCCTTATTTCCAGTGGATTCTCTGTCAGTCCTAAACCCTGCCTGGGAATTCCCCATTTCCTCAACATCCTGTTGGTCCACATGATCCTTTCCACTCCCCTTGCCTTTCCTATCAGCTGTCAGACTGTGGGTCCCTCCTTACCCCCCTCCCCACTGTGTCCCTGATTGGTTGGAAAATTGTATCTTCCCCCTGTTACTCCCCTGTTTAAAAGACAATGTAAGTGTGGGCTTGTTGTTTTTTTTTTTTTTTCCCCTCACCTGCACCCGTTGGGGTAATTAATCCTTTGAGACACACGTGGAAAGCCCCTGCCTGTCCTTTACTCCGATTCAAGGTGCATCACAGCCAGTTGCCATTGAGAGCAGGCTGTGCTGCTCTACGCCACTACCCGAGCCTGATCCGGAGTCGGGAGCAGCCACTCTCGGCACAAGAGCCGGGGCTGTGTGAGTAGCTAGGTGTCTCCAGACCTTGCATCACAGTTGTTGGAGTACCAGGCCCCCTGAGCTAGAAAATAGGGATAGGGAGCAAAAGGAAATCCTCATAATCCAAGAGGAAATGATCAGTGGCCTGCTACACCACTTGGACACACAAAAGTCCCTGGGGCCAGATGGGACCCGTTCAAGGACACTGGGGCAACCGATGGAAATGCTCGATTGTTGGACGATGATCTTAAAGGTCTCTTCCAATCTAAATGAGTCTATGATTCAGTCAAAAAATTATTCACCCTTCTTTTCAGGATGAAAACTACATTTTACTGTATTTTTCAGTAACAGCTTCTTTTCTTCTTACAAGGAGCTTCAAAAACAGGGTAAATAATAAAAGAGAGCCATGGGCAATGTAAACTGAGCTAGAGAGTCACGTGGGAGCTACAGTTGTAAGCATGGCACTTAAACAAACATACTGCAATAACCTGCATTCCTCATAGGGGAAACCTGCAAGCACGAAGAATATTGTTTTCCTAACTTCTGATTTCATAATTAGGGCAAGAAAGTACATTTAGATGTTGAAAATACACATACATTTTTTTCCTGTGACTAGAAATACAAAAGCGATATGAAAGGGTTTTGATAAGGAAAAGCTTCTGATTGTTCTCTATACATTTTAAAGTATATTAAAATTGTATTTCAGTTTGGTTTTAACATGCAAGCTCTTTCTGTAGGACTCAAAGATATCAGCTCCCATTCACATGCTAATATGTTTGCATTAAACAAAGTACTATGGCTTTTACTTTCTTAAGAATATTTTGTATGCTGCTATTACATACGGCCTATATATTAAAGGTCTGGTTCTGTCTTTTCAGGGTCTGTCACAGCATAGAGACAGGAAGAAGCCCTGAGACTCTGGTCACATCCTTACATCCTAGTTTTCATGAAATACCATTGGCACACAAAAAACCACCCTAATAAAGCTGGTTTATCTCTTGGCAAGTTTGGTGTACACAGATCCAACAGAATTATTATACTTTTACTGTGGACGGCTAAGCGGGCCAACTCAAAAATTATTCATGTGAGTTATAAGTGCAGAATAATCCCATGTCCTCCTTTAAGGATTGATTTTAAAGCTTGCAAAAATTGATATACCAGTGTTGGTTATCCTTGAGATATATCGCAAACTGTCTTGGACATGCCAGAATGTCATTAGGCTGTTCTGAGTTCCTTGGTAAGGACAGAGGTTTATGTGTATGAGCTGGTCTGTAGTGATTGGTTTAAGGCTGTATATCACCTAAGGCTATTCCAGAAGCCTGGGAGCCTGGTCTAACACAGCCTGCACAGCCATGTCTGCTGGGGAGGCCAGGTGGATCATGCTGGATATCTGTGAGAAAGCCCTGCTGCCATCACACAGCTGACCGAGATCCCCAGGCTGCAGCATTGCTCACTTGTTTTTACACCACACATTCCAGTTCTCTCCAGAGGCTAAATTGCCCAGGAATCTGGGGTCAAAGACAGTGCTGCAGTCTAGCTCCCTGCCCCAGCCTGGTTCATTTCCCAGCACCTGTGCTCCCTCAGCATGGCACAGACACTAAAGTCCTCCTGGTATGAGTGTGCTCCTCCTCAAGAGTTCAATGTGGAAGCAAACAAGTGCAGTTCAAGAGCTTCTGCTCTCTACAGGTAGCTGCAGCATCATTTCCTAGTCATGAAATGAATTATGCTTTCATTTTACAGACTGCTACCTAAAAAAAAAAAAAAAAAAAAAAAGGAAAATTGTGACTCCCAACTACATTCCTTAGTCCTTTATCAGCTACCTAAGAAAAACATAGCCAATGAAAAACAAAACCCTACAAAAATGTTAGGCAAACCTACCTCAAAATCTGTAGATATTTTTTGGTTTTTAATTCTTAAATTCCCTTGGATCCCAACTCTTTTCCTCCTGTTTCCTGTCATCAAGCTCTTTTTGGTGAGCAAAGATTTCTTTTGTTGCACAGACTTTGCACATGATTCTTTTTTTTTTTTTTTTCCTTAGAAAAAGCTTCAAAACTAACATTGTTTTCAGAGCCTTTTCTTCCTCTGTCCTCCTCAAATCCTTTTTCCTGAGGGACATCCTTGTTCATGGTAGCTTACTGTAAACAAAAGATGATATCAAAGTGATTGTTTCAAATATAATTGAAGACAGATTTCTTCAAGTACAACATTTAGTAACGTCTTTGCATGCACATAATACTTTTGCACACTTTATTAATGCTTAGGAAATCATCATCCTTTGGAAGAAACAAAAGGGACTAAATAAAAACCTCACAAGTATATTACTTAAAAAATTGGAAGCTTGTAAGGTACACCCAGAGCTTTTTCAAACATGGTCTGTGGCTGCATCTCACCAGTATCTTCCAGCAGATTTTAGTATATCACCCCTTGAAGATATGTTATCACATATCACATAACAACATGTTGTTGTTGTTGTTGTTTTTTAACAGCACACCCAGAAGGCTGCTTGGGGGGGGCCTCATGTTTTTTTGGTCAGTCTGTAATATTTTCTGCTTTCATCCCTTCCTGTTTGGATGTCTGTTTTCTTCTTCATTTGTTATTGTTTCCATTTATGGCTTTTAAAATTGCAGTAGCTATTGTCAGAGCAGATAGCAAGGAGTATTTCATTACCACTGGGCCACTCTACCTTTCCCTCTCCATATCCAGCAGGTAGGAGAGAGGACAAATACACAGGTACAATTCAAAACATTTTGCAGTTACAGGAATACTGATTTTAGATTACTTTAAACTGCAAACTTTGATAACTATTACTGGTTTATGTGTGAACAACAAAGGCTGTTTTACCACAATATATTGTGACAAAAAGAGATACAATTCCAAATATTCTTATTATTTGAGTCCAGAAATGAAAAAAGCAAGCCAGGAAGGAAAAAAAAAATAAATAAATATATATCTATATCTATATCTATCTATCTATCTATAGATAGATAGATAGATAGATAGATAGATATAAAGGAGGGATTTTGAATCAATTTTAAACAATATATTTTGATTTTTTGCAAAATGTTTCTTGTGCTCTTCATCATTAATACTCTCACCTCCTTTCTTGTAAAGTTTGTATGTTGTTCAACTAAAGGTTACTTGAATTAATTTTTCTATCATGCCAGAGGTACATCTTGTCCAGATAAGACTCAGTGGAAATTGTGAATATCTCTGAATTTATGGATTTTTGATTTTGATGATTCATTGTATAGAAAATAAATAGTGACTTTTAATTAATACACCAACTATTAATTAATGTCTGTAGGCACATCATGTTACTGTTGTATTTTTTCTCTTTGCCCCTTCCATACCCATTCATATTCAAACTGAAAGTCTCATGCTTTGAGACAGTGGTTGTATGAGACAAAGTATAATGGGACATCAAGCTTGATCCAAATCTGCTTGTTTTAGCTCACTGCAAATAGATAATAACAACAGTAGTTTAAAGACAGTGTTACTTGGGAATATAATTGCACTTTAATTATAGACCCCTCAGGCGAGATTTCATTTCATGTAAATTTAATTGTTTTCTATGCAGATGTCTGCATTCCATCTATTTATTGTGGTTTCCTTCATACTTATTGGAGAAAAAAAGAGGCACTTAGAGGTAAAATTCTGATCAGTTTTAGAATGAGATGCATCACTCCCTTCAAGAAAGCAAGAACTTTGATGTGAAGGGACACAGATGGGTTCAGAGGTTTCTGCTTCAGTGAGCTCATACAGTTTACACACGGAAGGCAGGTCTCTAGGAGAAATGAGGTACCACTGTCTGGCTGGTGCCTCAGAGAGAAATTTAAATAAGGTTCTGAGTATCAGTTTCTGATCTCATGACAATGGTGATCTTGATACTGATGAAAAGCCTTTGAGAAATCTTCCTGTGATTAGATTAGGACTATTAAAAACTTACTAATTAGACAATGAGAAAACAAGCTCTTAAAGAAACTAGGACCTTCCTGGGAACACATACATTAGTACTTTTAGTAGAACTGAATACACAAGGAATAATTTCATGACAAAAAAAATTCCCTTTGGAAACATATGTCTTTCTCACAGATACATTTTTTCCTACTAGGTGGAGTAGAAAATATAATTGGTCTTTGTAAGTCCAGTAGTATTTTGTGAAATACAGAAAACATACATTTGGCTGGATTTCCTAACTTTGGAGTTCTGGTTGAGATAAAAGGGTCTGTGGACAACTGTGGAAGTTGTGGAGGTTGAAACTAGTGTGAACAATGCACATTTTAATACAAGAGTTTCCTTTTGCCCTTCAACCTTTTTCAGGGCTCTTGTATTTATGGCAAAGTATATATCAGCAGATCTGCTCAGAGGATCATCAATTACCTTTTGTTCAGCCTGTTCCTGGAATATTGTCTTTCACTCTCTTGGTCATAGTCACAAAACGTGTAAAAGGTCATTTCAGAATTAGGGTATCAAGTGTAGAATTTGGCTTTAGACTTAGAAGAATTAACCAAGGGAATCTCTGCAAATTTGATAAAACCTCACTATCAAGAAAAGCACTAGAAGAACAAAAATAGAAGCTTTCTTTAATGCAAAATTAGAACTACCCAAATTTTCACATTTGTGTGAATATAAGTTAAGCTATTTTTAACATAGCACCCCTAAATTAAGATGCTGCTGGCCACTGAACCCTGATGCTAAATCATGAACTTTCTGACTTTCTGAACTTTCTGACCTTCTGAACTTTCCCTCCTTTTCGTAGAACAGCATCAGTGCTCATAGTTATACTCTAGACCATGAAGAACAACAGTTTCTTAAGGACTTCTTTTCCTATATCTACAACTGACAGCAGTGCTTTTCACTTACTAATATGTTTTTCTTTTAGCACATGCACATTATTTGACAGGAATATGGAAATGTTAGTTGGAAACATGCAATTTAGTTTTATTTCATTTCGTTAGAAGGGCACGATAGCCATTTAAAGACAAGGAGTAAAAATCCACAAGAGAGGAAAGATATATGGCCTTTATTTCACCCTCTAATTAGTTGCATTGCCCAAGCCTGGAGCTCTATACCATGAAAGAAGGCTTAAAAGTGATTGTGTGATGACAGTTATGTAGCCATTACTCATTTATCCCAAAGCAGCAAAATTATGTTCTGCAACAGCTTTTTCTAATTTTTTTTTATTATTTTTCTCTGTATTGTAAAATGAAATAAATACAATGTCAGTAAGTTCCAAAATATAAAAACTTTACAGACATGTTTTCTTCTGCCTTAGGAAAGGGTGCAGATGTTTTTTTCTGCAGTAGTTCACTAATGCAGCTCTGCTCACAACTTGTCAATAAAAAATAACAAAAATTAAATTTGTACTCATTGTTCAACAAATTATGTGAAGTGCTTAAAAAAAATAAAAAAATGAAATGACAATGAATCATTTTGAAGGTAATTGTTAGTTTGAAACCAAAAAATGTTAGTTTAAATTTCTCTTTTTGTAGACTAAGTTTATTGAGCATTTTCTTACTATTGAGAACCAGATCCAAAGCAGATCAGTCTTCTGAAGACATACACATTCTGTGGCTAAAGGAAATATTTCAGCTAATAATCTCCTCAGAATCAATGAAATGGAATGCTAAAAAGAGGTAAAGTATCACTTATGATGAACCCATGAAATAGAAGCCATTTTCCATTGGGCTGTCAGGATGAATATGGGATGTGGGTGTAAACTGCAGCCCATACATAACTCTTACTTCTGGAAATAAGTAATAAATCATACCTCTTGCTCTAGGACTTCACTTTTAAAACCATTATTCCTCCTTTGTTTCATCTTTGCTCAGAGAAGTTGTGGCTACCCCATCCCTAGAAGAGTTTAAATCCAGGCTGGGTGGGGCTCTGAGCAACCTGTTGTAGTGAAAGATATCCCTGTCCATGGCAGGGGGATTGGAATTAGATGATCTTTTATGTCACTTCCAACCCAGGCCATTCTATGCTATCTGGAAAAGTTGTCTGAAAAAACCCACTTAAAGGGAATTAGGTCAACCTTCAAAGATTAGGGTACAGCAAAGTGTAAGCAAAGAGGAATAGGAGTAACATAATGTCATTCTTTTGTACATTGGCCCTTTAAGGTGCTTGGCTATCTGGGCACTTCTGCACTTTTCAGGAAGTTGTTCATGCTGCAAAGGTGATTTCTGACAAAAGTAAACCACACAGGCCATTTAGCTGGACTAGTCTTTGCTTTAATACATTCTTCTTGTAGTTCCATAATACTTCACTGCATGAGCAATACATAGTAGGCACCCCAAAAGAGAATTAAAACAAAAAAATATTAAAAAGCAACAGAAAAGATAAAAACAGAAAGCAAATAAAAGGTTCCTTCCAGATTCACTTCACAGAGAATGACATTTAACAAAAAGTTTCTATTTTGTCCTATTTCTTACAAGTGTTTTATCAAAATGTTTGGACATATCAACTTTTCTTTTCTCTTTTCATTACTTCTTTTTCCCCCTTCACATTTCACACTGTATTTCCCTAATATATGCTGTTAGGGATAAAATACAATCATGTTTTTGACAGCAAAATCAGTTCTATGAGATAGAATGAGAAGAAAATCACAGCATATCAGGAATGAATAAAGCATTTATATGAAGTTCCAAACAGACAAGGGAATTTGCTTTGAGGCCTTCTCAAGGCAGGGAGATGGAGCTCTCTCTCCATGGCTGCAGCTTCCGCAGGGCAGGGCAGGACAGGGCACGGCTGTGTGAGCCATGGGCTGGAGCTCCAGGTACTCTTGACCTCAAAGGAAGCTTGGAACAGCCACTCTCCTAATATAAACACCTTGGCTGTGCATTTGTGATTCACCAGAATGAATCTGAGCCTAGCAGCAGCACACTGCAAAGGAGTTGAAGAACATTTTGATTCCTTTTATTTATAGAGACCTTCTGGTAAAAAAATGTGAGAAAAAAAGTGCTTATGTGAATGTCTAGAACACATACATTATCTGATACAACGCTGGGTAAATCCCTTTAATCTTACCTCATAATAAACACATTAAACAGTCATGCTCAGCATTAATTTCAGAATGAATTTTGAATGAGAAATCATATTCCTCTAAGATCTGTATAGCTGCAAAAGTTCCAAGGATTAGATTTGCAATGTACAGCTCAGTTAAAATGTACACCCATTTGAATTTGTCTGATGGAAATACTGAGCATGACTCACTAGTTCCATAATTTGTATTTTATTAAACCCTGTCAAAATACGATTTATGGCTAACCCAAGACAGCCTTGAGACATGAAAGCAAAAATCTTTTGTAGGTGGTATATGACAGATGTTAGTCTGAGTTTGCTTCTCATGTTCACAATGCATAATTTGCATGAGAATAAGCACCTTGACTTCAGCTAATTGATATGTGCCTCTAAGTGTCACATCAAACCTCTCTACATTAGGGCAGACACCTTCAACAGTGCAGGAGCCATCCAAAAGTGACATTCCAAATGCACAGCCATGCTCTAACCTATCACCAGTTTAAGCCCACTGATGAGGAAGCTTTAAATTTAAGGCATCCCTTTTATTCCTCACAGCCCTTAGAAGAACTATCTTGATCTAAACATGAACTAAACACTTCACACTATTCCTGAGCACATGAGCAGGGTTTGCTAACATAGGGAAGAAAAGAATAGTAGAACCGAGTCTGAAAATAGAGAGGGCAGGTTATCCCAGGCTCAGGTATTATTTGGTAAGGATGAAAAGGGTTTTCTGAGTGTTCAAGGAATCAGTTATCTCTAATTTTACAATGAATGGTAGTCCAATTTTAATTACTTGTACTCTATCTATACGGCATTTGAGCCTTCATACATGCTACCTTCTAAAAGTGGGTTTCTGAAAGAGTTCCCTCTGTAAGTGCTGCAAGGATCCAATTAGAGGAAATTGCTTGATTTCTGACTTCTTTTGATCAGTCTTTGGTAGTGGCCCACTTTGGAATACCTCAGGAGCTTTCAACTTCATTGACAGTCCAGAAAAAATGCCTCGGCAGGATGTCACTTTGTGCTCAGAGCTCTGCTACATCCTCTATTCAGGCACCTCTACTCAACATTATCAGGCCACAGCAACAGTCTTTTGGTAACAGCAATAAAGGCAACCAAAAAAATAGGAGTATTGGAATTGTTAAGCACTTTCCAAAGCTTCAGTTTCTCAAAGAAGAAACAGCTGACTCCTGTCTGCAGAGAATTATGGTGTCTTGCTGAAATCAATAGAAAGCTCTAGTTTTTAACTTTTTGTATGCTTAGGAGACTCCAAGAAGTGTTCATGGCATTGCATAGATAAAATTCTCCTTTTAAAGGAACGTACAGAATAAGCACCATACAGCTTTGTAGAAGAATGGTATTTGCATCATTATGTTAGAAAGGAGTGAGGAGAATTCTGATTTTCTTTTGGCCATTAGGCAAACAGTAGGAAGAACCCAAGTACTTTTATATTCAGATGGAAGATATCAATACCATATGCAGTAAAATGTCCTACTCTCTTCACAGAATCATATTTCCTGTATTTTCACTGTGTAGGTTTTTTCTGTCTTTTGAAGGACTCCAGTGATAAAAAGGTTGGGAGAACTTAGAGATTTCACCAGTCGTGTGGGTTTCAAATGAACAATATTGGGCTAACTATAGCAGTTCACAGATCAGAAGAATTTAAAAATTTCTGCCTATAGACTGATGTTTTCTTCTTCCTTCAGCTAACAAGAAGACACCACTTGCAGGATATTAAACACCCTCTAACTTGGATACAACACCTTGGCTGCAGCCTCAATATTGCACCTATCTGAGATTACTTAGTGTTTCTAAAGAAAGAGACAGAATGTTTGAAAGGTCCCTTCCTCTGAAGAAAAAAACAAAAAAACCAAAAACCAAAATCAGTTGCATGTGGCAAGCATCACCTCAGAATATGCCTTTGAAGATTAGAACTAGCTAAGGAATGACCCTGTCAGAAGTGTTTTTAGAGTTTCATCTTGTAGAAAGGTAGTTTTTAAATCATAGCACAATTCTTTTTTCACTTGTCCTTTTTTCCAATGACAAATGAAACCAAAAATCTTGTTATTTGAAAAGTTTGGCAAGACTCTGTAGTGCCATAGTACTTCAACAAAAAATATATTTTTCAACAATGCTTTTCTTCAGTTTTCTCGAAGTGTGCATGTTATACTATGTAAATTTTTCAGGTGTTTGTGAAGTGTTTGTATTTAACTGCTTCCTTTTTACAAAGGCATATATTATCTTTACAGCTGATAGTTATTTCACTTTAGGAGTGTTTTAATCCCAATGGGAATGAAAGAACATGCTGGTCAGATGAGATAATGTTGCCAATATTCTTAAAGCAACTGGCTTTACTGGAGAGAACTCCTTTAGGATTAATTGCAGTAATAAAATAAAAGAGCTAATGCTTCTGTAAGTTTTTACATCTTCAGTGCCTTTGATACCTAACATACATGTGAATTAATGATCATGCATGTGAATGCTATAGCAATTTATATCAGCTAAGTATGTTACAGTTCAGATTTTAAACTAACACTTCAACAATGAAATTTACTTGTTGGGAAAAAAAAAATCAAAATGGAATCCCAAAATCTAAATTGTCTCATTTTTTTTTTTTTTTAATTTAGGTTGGTATAAATCAAGAATAATATGTTACAGAGGCGTGAAAATTGCTTAAATGTGATTGCCATCAAGGTAATAATATGGAGTTTTTCAGGAATACTTTTGGCAAGTACATACACTCTAGATTGAAATGTTTGCTTTTCCTAATCATAGAATCAAAGAACCATGGAACCATGGAATAGCTATGTTTGAAGGGACATTAAAGATTATTTAGTTCCACCCTCCTGCTTTTGGCATGGACAGCTTCCACTAGACGAAGTTGCTCAGAGCCCCATTCAAGCCTTGAAAACTTCCAGGGCTGGAGTATCCACAACTTCTCTGGGCAACCTGTCCCAATACCTCACCACCCTCACGGTAATGAATTTCCATCCAACATCAAATCCAAACCTACTCTTTTTTAGTTTGAATCCATTCGTCCCTGTCCTGTCACTACATGTTCTTGTAAATAGTTGCTCTCCACCTTTCTTGTAGGTTCCTCCCAGGTACTGGAAGGATGTTCTATATTACATTCTAAGGTAGAATTTTTACAGATTTATTGGTTCCTTGCCTTTTTTTTTTTTTTTTTTTTTTTTTTTTTTTTTTTTTTTTTTTTTTTAGAAGGAGTGGGGATACAGTGTTGACATGTGAAATAATTAAATCTGTGTAAAACTCTGGTAAACTCTATTTTTACTTTCTCTGTTCTGTTGGACCATCTCACTCTGACCAGTGGAAAAAAAATCAGATGGAAAAAATTGTAGTATGACAGTTGCACCAGAAAAGTACTGAACTACACAAGCAACTACACTGATTTGAAGATGGTTTCCTGAGTGCCAGTACATTTCCAGTGGAGCAACTTGTGTGTTGAGAAACATCCATGACTGTAAGTGGCTTTCAAATCTGAGGTTTGAAATGCGTATTCTGTATTCTGTACTATGCATCCACAATTAGATTATTTCATAAAATTTCCTGGATTCATTTGAAAAGGAGCATTGTTTTTGCCAGATTTTCTACAAGAGAAACCTGAGCCTGTTTTCCTGGAGACAGAAAAAATTTTAAAAGTGTCAATTAAAGGCTAACTTCCCTAAAGCAATACTATATTTGGTCAAGCTCCATGACTCATCTTTGCTAGAAATACTACAGTGATATCACAAAGTCCATTTCCTTCTTGTTCCAAGTAGGTTTAATCTTCTAACCATACAGGGAATTCAGTTTACTGAAAGCTCTTTGATTTTTAAGGCAGCAATATTTCCTAGTGCACTGGACATGGAGCAAAGCAAGCATCAGGGCAGGTCTTCTCTCACTGTACCAATTTTAAGCCCCTGTTTTCTCCAGTGGTTGAGCCAAAATTTGTAACATCAACTCCAACAATAGCCCATGTAACCTTTATAAAAAGGTCTAATGTGAAATTTTGTGGAAAAATTACCCAAAAAACCAATTTTTTTCTTTTTTTTAACATCCTTTAAGGATATTTATGTAGATCTGTAGCTGTGTTTCTTTAAAAACATCCTGTCTTCTGGTCAAAAATATTAACCTGGAGGCTGAATTTTAATTTTTCATTCTTAAGTCAGTCTAGCTTAAGCTTGTATATAGGGACATTCTGGGATATTAGGCAAACCTCTATGGTTTGCATAGTATTGGGTGCACAGGGCTGTTAGCAGGAACAGGTTGCAAAACAAGCCATTTTCCAGGAATAGAAGGAATAATCTGGAGAAATTTTATATTATCCCTCAAAACAGTTAAGAAGCGCTTTATCAATCCTCCCACTGTTACTGTGTAAGCCCTTGGAGCCTGGCTGGAGCAGTGGGGCCCTAAGTAGTTAAACCTTGTGTAACTGATAAAGACAATAATCTGGCTGTATCTGTCTAGTTTCCCCTCATACTCACTTGTTGAGGGAGGAAAGACACAACATTCAGTTACGATGGGAAGCACGTAAACCAGGAATGCAGTGTCCTTGGAGACCTCCTGGAAGTGAAAATACAACTGCAGCCTGCAGCAATAGGATGTAATGTATCCTTAGCAGGGGGAAAGAAGGAGCAGGCCCTGGCTGTTTGGCAGAACATTCATGTTCAAAATCTGTCCTATTGCTTTGAGAAGACTAACTAACCCTCACTGATAATTATGAGGCTAAAAATGTACTCAAACGACTCTATTCAGCAGATGTGGAATTTCCTGTAATTTTTAAAATATAGAATAACTGGTTTTCTGTGTTACCAGTGAGTGAAGATTTTTTTTCTGCATTCACTGCTTTACTCAAACTGAAAGCAAATGTGTTTAGTAAGAGAAAGATACTGAACATGTGAGTACTGTAATAACGGTGTGAAGTCTGTGTGGGAGCCACGGGGCATCAAAGAAAAAGCACATCTTGGAGCACTGTCAAAGATCAAGTGCTTATATTTCTTGAAATAATCTTATGATTTTAACTGTTGTCAATTCTGTGATAAATATTGTGGAGTATGCAAGAATTCAGGGCTCCTGGAAGATGTACAGGTTGCAAAAAACTCAGTCACTCTGATATAAGCATAGTGCCGGCAGATTTCAGTGTCACCAGTTTACAGATGAGAGTGAAGCTCATGGGAAATACAGAAACTGTTGCATAGCTGACAATGAATTGTTAAAATAGATTGTTTTAGGAGGGAAAAAAATAAAGATGAAACATAGAATGTGCTTACAAGAAAGTTGAAGAGGGACTTTTTACAAAGCCTGCGGTGATAGAACAAGGGAGAATGTCTTTAAACTAAAAGGGGGTAGATTTAGATTGCATATATAGAAAAATTTCTTCACTAGGAGAGTAGAGAGGTGCTGGAATAGGTTACCCAAAGTTGTGGATGTCCTGTCACTGGAGCTGTTCAAGGCCAGGCTGGAGGGGGCTCTGAACAGCCTGGTTTAGAGAAAGGTGTCCCTGCCCATGGCAATGGGGTTGGAACTGGATGATCTTTAGAATCCCTTCCAACCCAACCCATTGTATGATTCTAAGGTTTTGATCTATTCTTTCGTGATGGGGTTATAAATATGCAGTGAACAGGGATATGTCCAGGAAGCAACTGAGATTTTGGTGCATGCAAAAGGGAAATCTTCTTCCAGTATTGCAGAGAAGAGATCATATAGCTGTTGATGACTGATACTAATTATCCACGTTGTGTTCTATCATGATGAACATTACTTGGTAGAGAATAGCCAAGAAAGAATCTGTTGAGTTGGAAAATAGAGTAGGATATGAATTCTTTAACTTCAGCCACCTAGATATTAGGGACTGCATCTCAGTACATTGATGCTACTATAGATGCTTTCTAGTCTTAAGACCCTATAAAACTCTTAAATTATCTCAAAATCTGGACTGTATTTTACACTTCTGTGCTTACTTTTAACCTTGTGTATCCATGTATTTTGCATGGAACAGAGAGTGAATAATTTCTGCGTGAAAGTATTTATCCAAAAAGCAACACTGGACAGACGGTTATGAAGACAACAGAAGACAGGGACAAAAAGACGTGAAATTTAATACTTTTCAACCTATGGGGTCTTTATATTAGCTGAGTTTTAAAAGTAATATTTAAGATCTTACTGCTATTAATTAAATATGAAGCTACATACATGTTCAATTTCCATGTGAAAAGAAGATATCAAATTACTGAAATCTTACAGGGATACTGAGCTACTGAAATTAAAAATAGATTTTTAAGTCATGAGTTAATTGGACTCATGCAAACTTCTGTTTCACCAAAACCTGCTTACCATAAAGATGTGGCAGGGTTAGTCCACGCTTTTAAATTAATGATTATCAGTGGATAAAGGTGGAAAACTCTCACCTGAAGAGCTGTCATGAAGTTGAGACACATGAGCTTTGCTCCCTATGGAATATAAGTAGTTTTAGAGGGTTGTTTAGTCCACGGGAGTTAGTGTGTGAGGAGAACAAGAAAGGTAGCACAATGTTTATCAATTGTACAACTCCAGTTCCAAGCAACTGAAGCTGGGATTTCTCACAATGTAATAAACAGGAGTAGGTTGTTCTGTGTCAAATGTCTCTGGTTTATTGAGTTTATCAACCACTCTAGTTATGACTAGCTGTCTCACTCTTATTGTGAGAACAAGTACAGTAGAGGTGCAACTACTTAAACCAGATCTGATGCTGGAAGCAACACATTTTCTTAACTTAATCTGCCTTTCTCCTTTCCCTGAGTCTGGCCAAGAAGAAAAGGGTTAGTCTCTGCAAAGCTTCATGCTAACATAGACCTGTTGTTTTTAGAGTTCAGGCTGGTGCACCTCAGAACTGAGCTGTTGTGGAGAAACACCAACAAAAGGGCTGGCATGGTCCGCCCAGCTTAGCAGTGCCTGCACCCTGTGAATCTTCTCAAAGCTGCACAGACACCTGACAAAGGTAGCTATTGAGCCCTGTCATTCCCAGTGTTTAAGTAATAGAGGGGCTGTTCTCTATTCTTAATACTGAATTTTCTCTAGATTTTCATGGGAGCATTTTCATGGGAGCAAAGTTAGGGTCCTAGAGACAGCAGTCTCTCTTGCAGCAGTTACTTTTTCTCAGCTCACAGACCAGTATGTTTTCTGAAACATTCTTTCGCTAGTGTCATTTTTTAACAAGTACTGATATATTTCAGCCATGTCTTTCTCCAAGAATTCAGAGACAGGTATCTAAACAAGCTGAGCATGAACTGCTGGATTTGACAAAGGTACAATGAATGAGAACAGGCTCTCATGGAGAAACACTGTCAAATAATTTTCCTCCAGCTGAAGCTGCTGGTTTGGCCTAATGTAGTATTTTGGTGTATTGTGAGGCTTCTGGTTTCACACATTTCATTAGTAAGCAGTAATATGAGTTAAGAGTTGATTTCTAATTCTAAACAAGTACAGATTAATAAGACAGTTCTTTCTTGATGTTTCCTTTCTCTTTCACTTTGAAACTAATTAGTGTGTATGCCCTCTATCATTATAAAACCAATTCTCACTGCTTTCATAACATCTATGGTATTTAATTCAGTCTTATATAATTTTGTTCACCCATGGTTAACCCTTGCTACCTCAGCATCTTTATTTCCTACCTTCCTCTGAAACCTCCGTGTGCTACTATAAAAGCAGCTGGTCTCAACCTGTTCCTACACTGAGTGTTTCATTTCATGCTAATAGTGTTGCTCCACTTTTATTTTATCATCCTAGGCTTTAAGAGGCTCCCAATAGACAGAAAAAAATCCCAGCAATGCAATGGAAGGAAGCAGCTCCTTAACAGTAATCTAAATGCCTTCAGAAGCCACTTTTCGTCTGCAGCCCAGCATGAGGTTTTAGCGATTTCTGGCAATTAAAACAATGCTATTAAGGGCCATGTCAGATAAAGTCTGCCATGTCTTTGCTATCTGGGGCCTCATTACTTGTGTTGTTCAAAGTTGATCACACTGTCTGCTTTGAAGAGAGGGAAGCCCCAGCTTGCAATTACTTATCTACATTACTTATCAGGTTGAAGCCTGATAAAACTTCTTTAATACTGCAGTCACCAGAAAACAAAGCTTTGTAGGATTTATAGTTTTCAGATTTTCAGTCTTGTTAAAGACAATATAACACTTTTCTTATTGCTTTCCCCTGCCCCCCAAAAACTACAGATATGTTAACATATATGTATGTTAACATAACTTATGATAACATACGTTAAATTAATATTCTGCCACATGATGAAGGCATCCCCCCATTTCAAGCTCCCCTGTGAATAGTTAAGTCCTGGTAATTCTCTTTTCTTCCTCATCTCTATCAAAGCTGGACTAGAAAAGCCCAAAGGTTTGCATTCAGTTCCTTTAGATGTTGTCTGTAAGGCTGAGGAACCAGCAACATGTGTTCCTAGCAATGGAGCAAGGGAAGGGGTTTGCTGATGGAGCAGTAAAAATGACCAAGTAGTAAATACATTTATTTATTCCATTTCTGGTATAGGTGCCATGAAGAGATACAGTGCCAGAAAGTGGCAAATTTGAATGCTGGACAAAATAAAAATTAAAATATTACTAATGTAGTCTTGAAAAAAGAAAATAATGTGAGCTATTGATTGCTATTGCATCCCTTTTTTTTTCTTTTTCTTTTTTTTTTTTATGCTGTTGTTTTCAGCTCTGGAGGACTCTTGTTGAATCTCTGTAGTGACAGGTGACATTAGTAGAATACATCAGCCACTCAATTCATGCAAAACTGCTGTCTAAACTTTTTTTTTTTTTTTTAAGGGCTCAACCTTTTTTACATTTTTAGTTTTTACCATTTATAATATCATTTAAAGACACTTTTTAAAATGTTTATCTGTTTATTTGTTTTTACTTCAGTGGACAAAGTGGCTTATGACCTGAAATTTTGTGCATTACTGAGAAAGACACTGATTTTGTCTGTGTTAAAGATTAAATGACCACCATCTACAACTCTTATTTGTGGGTATAGTGCAATTCCCTTTGGCAAGTAATTTGAGAAAAACAGTTGTTTTAACTTCTGGATGAGTCACCAGACTGGATTTAAACCTCTGCTTTGCCACAGGGGCTTCTTTTTGTTGCATCCTAGCTGAAAATTGAGGATACTACTTTATTTTTTTTCCCTGCTTTAAACAATTCATTTCTCCAGTCAGTCAAGACTTTTTATTTATTTGTTAGACTAGCTTTTATCAAGACAGGAATATTTTTAATTTGGCAATACTACAATATCACTGATGTGAATAATTAAAATAAATAACAACTTTTCTCTAGTAGTTTTGCATTTCAAATGTAATATTTGGATTTTTGCTGTCACAGAACAGAGTAACTGAGAACTGAAATTCTCTACCATATTTACAATATTTCAAATGCTACATAGGCCAGATGAACACAAGCATCTGAAATTCATCAGAAAAGCATTTAGCCATGGGTTTTGTTGTCTAGGAAGAATGATACATTGGAACCGTTCTGTAATTTCATCCTCCTCTTAAATATAATCTAATTAAGAATTTATTGTGCTGAGAACTATTTATTCAAAGATTCAGGAAAACCGTATAGGATGTAAACTAATAAAACCACCTTCAGGTTATCTCTTTATATTCTATTAACTATGTACAGTGACTCGAGGTTTTATCTGTTTTACTTTAATTCCAATAAAGGAGTGAAATACAGCTATTGAGTTTTATAAGTTTTGAGAGAATAGAAGCAATAAAGTATATAAACTATCAGAGTTGTTTCTCTTCATTTATGTTTTTTTTTGTTTTGTTTTGGGGTTGTTTTTTTTGTTTGTTTGTTTGGTTTTGGTTTTTTTTAAATTCACCTTATTTATTTATTGCCTTAACAACTTCAATTATTTTTCCATGTTTTCTAATAGTGTTTTAGTTCTCAGTTTTTCAAAAGCCTTAACTAAGGCATCTTGAAGGAAGGCACACCTGTGTATGAGTGTCTGTAGCCCATCCCTTTCATTAGCACCCTCGTCTCCCGTTGAATTTTGTGCCCATCACTGTCTGCAATGGTCACTGGGCAGTGCTGAACTGCTGCAGCCCAACCTTCACCAAACAAACTCCTTTCTGTGTTTTGGATATGATAGTGGCCACAGCAGTTGTTGTTTCTTGCTGAGCTTTCTCTTTGTTATTTCTTTTGATGCCTGTCTCAGTAGCTTCTTGTCTGCCTTTTTCCAACTATTCCAGGCTTTCCCATGGAAACTTCCCTCTGACCCTGCAGCGCTGCTTGCCAGCAGCTCTTGTCCAGCTTTCCTCAGAGGCTGTCCCAGCTTCCCCATTTCTAATTTACAAGTCAGACCAATGTCTTCCTCAGTAATCACTCTCCTTTGGCTTGCTCCCTCCTTGCTGTCTCATCTGGCTCCTTCCCTTTGTCTGGTGTAATGTCCTTTGTTGTAGGAACAGCCCTTTTCTAGCCCTACACAACTCACTGCTCCTCCCAGGTGTTTGCCATGGGGAAAAGGCAATGTGGCAGGTCATTTCTCTGATTATGGCTTTTGCTGTCAGAAGCTTTGTTCCACTATCAACGTTTGGCACAAAATGTGCAGTTTGGACAAAAGTGTTGTGGGCCTGATCCAATTTCCACTGAAGTCAGTGGAAGTTTTTGCTCTGACTTTAGTGGGGGCTGGATCAGGCTCTGATGTCTGATGACTAATGCTTATTATTGTTATATATTTCATAATGCAAATATCCATGGAGGAACATGACCCAGAGAAATATAAAGTACTTACTTTTCAATATTCATTCCCAACTCTCAGCAGTGCAGTCTAACAAAAATATTGTTTTTAAATGCTGTCCAAGGAGCTTGTTTATCTCTGTTCACCTAGCAGCCTAGAAAAACAAAGTCATAGTTTAGAAATCTGTTTGGCTTAGGCAACATTTATATTAAAACAGACTTATTGAATCTTTGTTAAAATAGAATATATATTGTCTTTACTGCCAGGTTCAAACTCTTTGTTCCCTGGGCTGCCTTTCTGCTTCCAGTAAAGATGTCACTTGTAGTGTGTGGGCTCATCACTTATCTTCTGGAAAATATTTACTGTGCACTGCATCTTAACCTTTGTTGTGCAAGTTTGCATATTTATCATGTTAATCCCTATGCTTGGAATCTGAAATTAGGGTATTTTGACCAAAATAAGTAGCATTTAAAAACCTATTGACATTTTTTTCTTCCTTCTGCAGGCATATTCCTCATCTAATTTGGTACTTGCACAGTAAAAATGATTAACTATTCAAGTTAATACCACCTACTGCCATATATAATATAGGTATTTTTCTCCCTTACTAATGTACTGTATAGAGAGAAACACGTTTGAAGTGCAATAGGACACAACAGGTGAATATTAATGTAAAATCTATGGCTGCTTCAGTAAAATTCTTTATGAAGGTAGGAAAAAAAAATCCAGGCTCTCCATACACTTAGATTTATCCTCAACTAATTGGCAGCTATTATCTTCAGAATTCATCTCTACCAAAGACACTTCTGGTCCTCACAGAAAAGAAACTGTTATGTCTCAGTCTTTGTCTGCTCAGTTATCTTTTTGTAAAATTGTTTTGCTACCTCATCTTAAATTGGTACATTAAAAATTAGTGGATAAAGTGCCCACACTTAAATGGACGGTGATATGTAAGATATAATTAATACATTTGTCTACATTGCAGACTTTGGATTAGCTGTGTTCAAATTCCCAATAAAAACAGAACCAAGCAAATATTAAGTACCAAGAAATAATGGATGTTTCATCATTCAGTATTTAGGGTGAAAATAGGGTTTTGCACTGGGATAGCATTAGGTTGCATTTCATTGTGAAGATTAACATTCATCGCAAAGCTGGACCCATGTTTGATATTTCATGGGTGCTTGCTCTGTATTGTGAAAATCCTCTGGATTTTGGGTGGGATTGCTAAACTAGTAAATCTGAGGGATTCAGGAGATCTCATCTTGCCTGTGCCTTAGCACACTTCTGCAGGCTCCTGAGGGAAATGGAAGCTGGCTGTCCCCTGGATGTCGTGGCAGTGGACAACCTGCGTTCCCAGGGGGTCTGTAGGTGCCCATGGTGGATGATGGATGTTTTCCTATGCATGCTCAATGTCTTTCTTGCATCAGGTCATAAACTTTGTCAGAAACTTTGGCCATTATAGATTGGAAATTATGTCAAAATCTACAAAGTTTTATTTTTTATGACTATACCATAGTCCATTCTCCTAAGAGATAATATAGAATTTTAAATCCATATATTAACATTGAAATGAAATAAGGAAATTGATGAAATTGTTTAAACAATATACAGAAAGTATGCATATGTCTAAAGTATTACAGAGCTCTTAATGGTGAATTTCAGCTCAATGTCAGAGTTTAAAATGTCAGCATATAAAATACTAAAACTGTAAGAAGATGGACCTTTTTTCTCCATTCAATCTATCTTTATCACTATAAATAATTGTTAGCAAGTTTTGTTAGCCTTTTTCATGGGAATAAGATTTGTGTTGTCTAATTTATTATATTGATTACACAATGATGAACTGCTTTGGCCTTTTCAATGTGCTGTTATGGGATTGGTTATCCATTCCAGTTCATTACCTCGAGCTACTTTGGTTTAAACATGAAAGAATTGGAAGAGCCAGCCAATAAAATGACATAGCTGTGGAAAGGTTAAGAAAATACAGTGTCCGACTACAGCTGACAAGCACTGAAGTTTGGATTTCTCATTCTTATGACAAAGACGGTAATGGGAAGAGAAAACAGCAGTATCAAATCCATTTTTATGACAGTGAGTGTAATTAAGTTGGAAAGTATATAAAAGCAACCTTTTGTTATTATAATTTATATATCCTTATCTTATGCCCTTCCTTGATTTTTCTAATGTAGTAACTGTACTGCTGTAACCTTTGGACAGTGATTCTTTGGGAAACATGCAAGATGGCTTGTACAGAGCAAAGTGTTATGAAGTGGCTTATACATTTCTAAAGAGAGTCATATCTACTGATATTAATATTCTAGATGAGAAAAAAAATGGCTTAAAGTATAGATAGCAATTTTACTGCTTGATTTTCCCCAAAGTGAGCTTATATGTCATATGAATCTTTTGTGAATCATTATTCACAACACTTAATGGGATTGATCTTTACTTTGGAGTGACCAGCAATTGTAGATTCAGGAGTTTCTGTCTTCCATTATCTCACACATTAATTTTTCTTAAGAAAATTAATGATATAAATGATATGAAATAAGGATCAATCATTTTTATCAGTATTTTAATATATAAAGGAATCCACTTACTACGGAACTGAAGTAAAATGTAAGACTGACTAAATATTTCACTATAAAAATTAAATTTTCATTAAATTGAGGCTGGGGTATTTTCCCATGTTCTTTTTTTATATATATGTATGTATGTATGTATGTATGTATGTATGTATGTATGTGTATTTTTTTATTTTTAAGAGGTGATATTGTTGTTGTTTTGTTTGTTTTGCTTTAAAAAAGCTATCCTACATAGAAACTGTAAGGTTTTTATTAATTTCAATTTATCACTGAGATCTATTTATTGGCATAAACTTTCTCTTTTCGTAGACTAAATAAAGGTCATGTTTGACAAAGTAATTTCCTGTATCCCTTACACAGTTCTAAACAATTTTTGAGAGATAATAACTGACTGGTTACCATTTAGAGCCTCAGTCATGTAAATGATTATCTACAATGCATTAGCTCATCATCTTGCAGCAAACAGAAATGGAAGCTTCTGTCAGAGCCCACAGAATAAGATTTCTGTACAAGTCTAAGGAATGTCTGTGGAATGAAACATCAAACATTCAGTGTCACAATGAGTGACATTTGAGAATGGTCTTAAATACTGATACAAATGAATTCATAGAGGCCCTGCTGTTCCTGGAAACATAATCTAGAACTATTGTATTTCCCCTCTCTTATGTGGATCACAGTGTTTATGTCCGCCCTGTCTTCATCCTACTATTGCTGCTCTTGCCCTTGCTCTCACAGTTTATAGCAGCTTGGTATGTTGCCATATGAGGACCAACCAAGTTAACTGAAAACATTGTAGGAGAAAAACTATTTCTTTTTTATCTTGTATTTAATGTACTTATCTTGTATTTAGTCTTACAGATCAGTGTTTGGGTTGCAAGCAATGATATACTAACATTTCTCTGATTTTTTTTTTTTTCTTTTTTTCATTAAAAAGGGATAGTTTCCTTTAGAAGTTTCCTATTGGTAAATATTTGTCATGATATAAAAAAATGTATGTCTGTGTATATTATTAAGAAAAGTAAACAGATTTTTTGATTGATTTTCAAGTTCTGGTCAAAGCTTTTTTCATCCTTGCTGGGGTCATCACTTCATTTTTCATGTTACGACAATGCTGTATGAATTTGTAAAGTTAGCACGAACAGTTTCAGCTTGCAGGGTACAATGAGCAATAACCATTATATCTACAATTGATGCTTTTTTTTTTTTTTTCTTCATAAAGGTGGTGGGCCTTTGAGAAGGTGACTGATGTTTCCTTCATCTGGAACAAACAGATTTTTGAGGGAAGATGTGCTCCTTGAGAACTTTTGCAAACAAAAAGGAAGCATTACAGAAAGAAGGGAATGTTTGAAAACACAATGAGCAAGAAGATGGAGCACACTAGAGTCTGGGAGACTTTGGAGAAGATCATGACTCATATCTGCAGACAGCTGGGATGCTGACAGGATGGAAAGAAATTTTAGACAAGTATGGAGTTTGTTGCAACACAGAAAACTGTCAAGGTGCTGATTCAGGTCAAGCCTAGCGGAAAAAGCTCACCTGCAAGAAAGAAGTGGATAGGGAGGTTCCATTGAAGCCCCTTTTAGTTGTATTAGCATAACAGAATACTGAAAATTCCCTCTTAAATCTCCAGCCTGGCCTATGGTCACAGCAAGGCTTTTTCAGGTGAATTAGTGTAAAATTGCGCTTACAAATACAATAAATATTACCTATTTATTTATTTCGTATTGATTTGTGCTTACAATTAATATCAGCAGGTGTCATCACATCACAAGACCTAGTGATACAAGTGTGATTCCCAGAGCACAGGTTAAAAGAGCACTGTGAACATGGCACCGGCTTTTGCAGGAGGAAAGATGTTATTATCCATGTGTAAGCATTTTGGTGCTGTGGGGTCTAAAGACAGTTTTGGATCTGAGATCTGATCTTCAGCTGTAGTAACAGAAGGCCATAGTTTAACTTGAATTTCCAGGTTCATTTCCTCCAGGTGACTATTTACTCCACTAATACTAAGCCTGGAGAAATTGTGCTGTTGGGATTTTCTTACTGAATGTACCATGACTGTAATGATTTGTAATCAGACACTAGCCACTGCATAAGATGCTAATAAAATAAAGGTACTTGATATTTTTTCATGCTCCTGGCAAAAGTCCTCTAGACATGCCATTTTCTCAGGGGTGCGATTAGCAAAGTCTGACTGAATTAAAGAGTAGGGCAGGGCACACAATAGCACACAGGACTATTGTTTCTCTGTTGAAAGAGAATTATTGGTGGTTTGAGGAACATTTAAAACTGACGAAAAGTGCTGCTCTGTCCCCAGTCTCTGCCCATGTGCCCTGCTGTGTTCCCTATGTCTGCAGTAGCAATTACCTATGTGACTCTGGCTTTGCTTGTCAAGAAAATGATCCAGGTGGAAATTAATACTATTTTGTTTTTGTCAGATTATATTTTAGTCTCTTTGGTCTCCCCTTATGGCAGGAACAAGCATTTAGCATGAGGATTTGTGGAAAGAGAATGGAAAAGGGCAAAATAGTTTTGGCAGTGGCCTTTGTCAGCTGATGTTGGTCATATGGTTTTATGTCAGCTACGTTAATTGTCAATGCTGACTTCATTCAGAAGGCAATAGCAGAGCAGCGGAAAATCTTCTGCTTCTTCTGGCATGCACCAGACTCAGCCACAATCTTTATGTAGGATATAGGACTCCCTCCACATATTCCTCTGTACTTTGGGACAGAAAGTGGATGTGGATGTGGATGTGGATGTGGATGTGGATGTGGATGTGGATGTGGATGTGGATGTGGATGTGGATGTGGATGTGGATGTGGAGCCTTTCTCCACCTTGACTGCATGCACCCATATCCTGCTATGTGCACCCGTGCATACTCTCTCCCCCTGCCTCACATGGAATATATGCAGACAAGTATACTCAGGGCTAGGTCCCGACACAAATTCTCTCTAAATAAACCATTTTTTTTTTTTAGTTTCTTATCCCACATTTTGATTTATTCTTTTAGTAAATGTGCACGGCAGCAATCTCCAGGTGTAGAGAAGGTTTTGACACCTTTGGCTGCTTTCTTTGTCAGTTTGCACAGTGTCATGTGTCTGCCTGTGAGAAGAAGGAGGACTCTGTACCTGATCTAGCCACCCTTTGCTGTCTGTGGTGGATGCCATGGCAAACTACCTTATTCAGTATTTGCTCTGACACAGGAGTTAAAAGGAATAATATTTATAAGCAAAAAGAATGTAATTCTTTTAATCGATTGTTATTTAGGTTAATTTCTCTTCATATGTAGTTTTAATTTCAAATAAAAAATTAAGTTACTTCTAATTAGAATAAAACCGTGTCATAACTGGCACATTTTTTATCAGATATGAGAAGAAAGGTAGGAAAAAATAAGCCAAATGGAGGCATTTTAAATCCATGCCTAAATTACCTCAGCAGCTATTATACCTGGAATATATGGAGGAGTAAAAGAAAAATGTCAAATCAGTTAATTTTGTGATAACAGATATTATTTTTAACCTATCTGAATTCTTGCCCTTATGTCATTATTTCACTCTTTTGTGGCTCTAGAAATACACAAGATGGAAGATCTTGCCATGTGTTCTCTGTATTGGTTTGCTGAATCTCAAAGTATCTAAATCTCTATAAATAATTAAAAATGGTAGAATTGAAAATTGATCTGAATATTATATAAAGGGTTTGGTTATATTCAGTGTAAGATTGAAGGTCTTCTAACACTCCTAGATCTGTATCAACTCAGTAAGTTTTTTTCTTGGGTGTAATAGCAAAAACATGTCAACATCACAACTTGTTATGTACTGACATCACTTTTTTTGATTATATGAAAAATAAGGTTACCATAAACCATCTATACAAAAAAAGTGAAACTTAGATTAAGTAATAGTAGTAATAGGGGCAAGGGAAAATCAGTCTTTGTTAACTTTTTTTTTTGCTTTTCTCTGTATTACTAATAACTGGTGATTTGCATGATGTGTATGTCACTAATGTCTATTATTGGCTTGTGGGGGTTCTGCTTATTGGTTTTAGTGGTAACAGCCAATGCTGTGGCACAGTACAGGTGGAATGAGGTTTTAAATAGATGGCATTCACTGGCATATAGAAACTTCTCAACTCTAACTGTTTTCCTTTATTTTTTAACTTAGAGGAGATGAAGGCTCAGATAAAAGCCTGGGGACTGCAATACTTAACACAGCATTTTGTCCCCATTTGAAACTCAGATTTTTCCACTGTACCCATACATAAGAAATTTAGAAGACTGAGCTCCTAAAAATGAGTGCCCATATACCAGCAAGTTGTAAAAGAGTTAAACTGGACAGATAAATTTTCTTCGTCTAAACCTCCCTGGGGGCTGCATGCCTCAGGAAGACATCCTTACCTGAGATCTCTAACTTGGAGGTCTTTCCTAGCCTCCTGATTTCTGCATGAGTTAAGTTGTTGGTGGACTGCTCTCTTAAAGGGGACTCTAGCTGTTGCCAATACCAACATTATTTCAAATTAAGTATTGGCTAATGTGTTTTGCATGCAACCTGATCCAACTAGATCAAGGTGAGACATTGCAATGATGTCAGTGCTTGGGATTGTGTGAAAAAGCACAGAAACAACTCTTTTCCTTCCTCAGGTATATGAGTACTTATGGTATCTTTAGGAAAAAGAGATATAGAGGCTCAGTTTTGGATGAGTTAACCTCTATTCTTTCTCTCTCTCTCTCTCCCTCTTTTTTTTTTTTTTATTTTGTTTTGTTTTGTTTTTTGTTTTTTGTTTTTTGTTTTTTGTTTTGTTTTGTTTTTGTCTTAAATCTCAGTTTTCATTTGGAGTGATAGAAGTGATAATATTAGCCGTTGGAAAAATGTGTTGTTCTGTGATCACATTTTCTTGAAAACAACAAACTACAAAAAAAAGACCTCCTTTAAAAAGAAAAATTAATAATTTTTACAAATTGACATAGTAATGGTGTTTCTCATAGAGTTATTCTGATACTTAACTACTGTATTTGAAATAACAGCAATGGTTATGAGGCTTTCAGATACATCATGAGCCACATGCGAATGGCTACATTTTCAAAATATTGTAAAATATGCAAGAGCTAAATATTTGTTACTGGATTCAATCAGCTGAAGAGATCTATTACCTGACTTATAAGGGTAAAAATATATCCAGTTAGGCACAAGTTATAGATGAACTTGCCCTTTAATGTGGAGTTAACAAATGGACAGTTGAATAAAAATAATTTAAAACCGAGATATTCTTTTTTGCTATCTTTTACCTTTGGCTGCATTAATTTGCGGAGAGTTTTTTGAGTTATATTTAACGCCCACAGAAGGCAAAGTCAGACTTTCCGTTCACTTTAAAGGTAGGAGGACTTGTTTATTAGTCATTTTAGTAAAACCCAGTGATTTTCCTGTCAGCTGTGTAGTGTTAGTGATCGCAGACTGTTCTAAGAGTCATTTCAAAAGATATAAAATGTTGGAAGATGTTTGAAAGCAAAATGTATGTTGCAAAATCTTAAAAAGCTATATAAGAAATCATGACTTTTTATAAATAGGCAAGAAACTACAGGGTTACTTATACAGTGAATATGGTGTAATTTCCAAACCACTACTTTCACTGCCAATGAAGCAGACTAGTAAGACAATGGATTTAGAAGTAGCAAAAATATCTAGCAGTAAAACAGATTTCAGAGATCTGTAGCGTTGAGATGATTCACATGTGCCGTAAAATTACTTGGAGGTGAGACCATTTCTCTGCTGTGATTCTGAAGTTCTTCAGCACAGTGCCTTTGGTGCCTGAAATTTTATACCATTTTACAGTGAAATCACTAGTGTAATACCTACTAATTGTTCTTGTAAAAGAAAAAACTATGGGCAGAACAAAAATTCTCCATTCCATCTGAAAGGGATTGAGGTAGCATAAAGACATCTGTATCAACATGGTTATATGCCCAATAAAAACAAAAGAGAGAAACTGCTACCAGAGTTTTATAGTTTTATACATTTTACTTGTTTTGACATCAGATGATCTCTCAGACTTTAAATTTATTTTCTTACATATGTAAATATGTGATGGGTTGTGCCTGCTGAGGTTACATTTTTCTTGAAGCTTTGGAATTAATCAAATGTGGTTTGCAAAGTTATAATTTTACAGACTGAAATATGACATCCAGCTGTCTATAGGGTTTCATTTTATTCTGCCAATAAGCCAGGAAACATGGATTAACATAATGTAAAAGAAAAAGGGAAAAAAAACAGGGTGATTTAAGTGTAATGATGTAATGTTTTTTCCTAATATGTGGTTAAAGGAGGGGTTATGTCATGATGTACAAGCCACTGACCTTATCACATGGAAAATTACCTTCTGATCACTTGCTTCCAAATCAGATATTAGAGGATTACACTAACTTGTGGATTGTCTCAGTGGCGTCTCTTTCAGATGTGGATCTTCAGATGCCTTAATTTCAGTTGCCAGTCACTGTTTTTACTGGGTACAGAAGTTCATCTGAGTTATACTGAGGATTAATTTGCTGGGTGGCTTTAGAATGGATTTCATGCTCCATCAGAAAGAATCTGATAATTCTAATTCTTTCTATTACTGGTAAACCAATATGGTTTGCTAAAATTGGAATGAAGGAGGGCAAATTAATTTACCTTGAGTGGTGAACATGGTTATAATGTTAATGATATTCAGCATGAGTAGCAAGCATTAAAAAATGTCTTGAGAGAAGTCTATCAACCAAAACTTTGATTTGGTACAGTGACCCTTTTTATGATACACCATTGTCCAGATTCTTAGTTTTATCATAGACCAGCTCTATTTTATTAGCCAGGAAGATATGACAATAAAGGCTGAGCAAGTCTGTACCATGGAAGTAATATCTTTTATTAAACAGGAGATGAGGGAAGGGAGAATACTGTCAGTGTAATAAGAATAGCAGCCATGGTTTTGCTTTCTGAGTCCTGATTATAAAACTGTCAACATAAAAAGGGACAAAAATGAGCTGAAGTCTTTCTTATACTGAGATTTTGACACATATGTTCCACCCAATTCTCAGTCAGCAGGCAGAAAATCTGTTTGCTGTCCCTGCCTTGTTTTGTACATGGAACACTGGTTGGACCAGATGCCTTGAACTAGGTATCCACACCAGAGTTCAGATTACCATGCTCTGAGGAAAGATGTGGGAAAAATTTATATTTCTGCATAATAGCATAAAGGGTGAACTCTTACTCAAAAAAGGGAAGAGATTCTCCTGCCCCACTCTCTCCCCCAACAGTCTGAGCACGCATGTGATGAGCAATGCTCTCATGCTTAGGTTCATATTCCCAGGACTGTACTAAACTGGGACCAGTTATGGTCTAATACTCTGTGTCCGTATGTGTTGCAAGGAGTAAGGTCAGAAACACTACTTGTAGCAGACTTTTCTCTGGATTGCCTTAGAACTCACCATTAGATGGTATTCCCCCTTCAACAGCCACAAAGTAGATCTGGTGCTAGGGCTAGGGCTGTCTTCTGTAACTCTTCTCAGGCTGAGTGAAGGATGGATCAGTGAGCCCAAAGTTTCTGTTCCTCAATTGAATCAGCAAAACAAAATCAATTATAGAAGATAGTTACTAATAGGAGGGAGCAAAAATCCCCAGCACTCTCACTTTTCCCTTTGTAATGGGTCACAGATACCTGCGTGGTGGTCCAGGTTTTGGCAGGAAGGAGATGCTCAGCATTGTCTGTTGGTTCCTTCGACCCTCATCAGAGGAAGACAGAGCCTCCTTTAGGTGTCCTTAGAGTGCCCTCCGGAGGTGCTCAGGGACACCTACAAGTGGCATTTTTGTGGGACTTGTGACCACAGTGTTGTCCTCAAACTAGTGGAGCTCGGTGTAAACTCTGATGCCCACCCACTATAAGACGTAGTAACTAGGGACTTTTGTTAAAGCCATGTGGAGTCAGGAGTATTCAAAGAAAAAGGAAGAAGGATATCTTCAAAAAGACAAAGAGAAAACTCTTCTCCCAAGTCCGAGCATTGAAAGAAGAGTGGTGGAGTGATGGGGAGTGTGAAGATAAGTGAAAATTGGAGTAGAAGGAGATGAGAGAAGAAGGATGAATGATATGGATGATGCTGGTGAAGAGTGAAAGCAGACGTTGGAAGAGTCTTACTCATTATTCACATTCAGCCAGATTATTAACATGCTACCATCCTACAGGTGCAAGGACACTTGCTGATGAATGTTTTCAGTATAGATCAGTAGCTTGATTTACTCTACAGATGTCTTGTATTTTTCAGCTTGCTAATGTTTAGCTATATTAAATGGTTCACTGTCTTCTCTTGTAAAGTAAAACTAACTCTTAATGAAAGCAACAGGTCTGATTAAATGGTCTGTCCTAGGATATGCCACTGTTGTGATTCATTTCTCCATGGTGATCAATCTTGGTAGCCAAATCAAACAAACAAGAAAAAATAGTAAGTCCTAGGTAGAAATTACTTGCAATTTAATCACTGCATGATGTTTCCCAGATGAGATTGTACATTCTCATAAATGTTTGCAGTTTATTTGTTAACCATGGCACATTCATCCATCCTTCTTAAAGTGAAAGGATAGCATTTTTCATGCAGGCAAAAACATCTAACAAAATCAGCTGAAAAGCCATTCAGCTTATCCAGACCAGGATAAGGATCTGATTGTTTCTTCACTCTAATTATGCTCATATCAAATTTGTCAAGGGAAACTGAAGAACTAAGAAATAATTTAGCACAAAATGAAAATCTAAGTGTGATGATGATTCCAAATAAAATGAATGGAAGCTAGGCGCGCCGTCTGCACTGCAGATGGTAAGATTTAGGTGACTGTGTCCCTTTTCAGTTTTTGAAAGTCTTTGTCTAAAGTCGTTCTTTTGCTGTCATTCCAAAGATGATTTATCAAAAAAAATGACAAATTAGTTGCATTATAAAGTAGTCAATTTGATGCCACACTGCAGATTACAAAAGGTCTATGGTAATTTTTACCTCTATAATGATCTTGAGTTTTCTAATGTACTTTCTCTAACAGTGGTGGGATGTATGTGGGGATGTTAAGGGTGGTGTGGTTTTCTTTTTTTTTTTTTTTTTTTTTTTTTTTTTTTTTTTTTTTTTTTTTTTAAATTAGAAGCCTGTGTTAATGTTTCATATATCTAACAGCTGCCTTAAAAACAAGGGACAGATTTTTTTCTGAACTCCACTAGTAAATCTAGAGTAATAGCTAAAATGATTGATTCATTTAAATTGTAAATTCAGAACATTTGGTAATCTACTTAGCTGAGTGAAGCACTAACTGTCATTTTTCCTGCTGCATGTAAAGATTCCACAAGCTCCTCCACCAGAGCACACAGTTGCCTGTAATTTCTTCTTTTTTTTTTCTTATTTTGGCATTGCTTCATAATTCTTTGGTAAAGTGAGTTTCAGCTTACACCAGAAGGAAGCAAAAGGAAGGCCCCTTCTAGTATCCTTAGGGAAGGCAAAGTGTATTTGCAGAGAAAATACATAGAGTAACAGCAGCAATAATGTGTTTACTTTGCTGCCTTCTCACAAACACTTTCATAAATGCATTTGAGGAGGAAGGGATTGCTATGGGCAAATAAACTTCTATCAAGTTCAAGTGTCTGGAAAAGTTTATGCTTTTTCTTTGCACTGTTTTGTGAGCTTTCATAGTACAGAGCAGAGCAAACATGAGCTTGGTGCTAAAAAGAGAGCATGAAAGAGCATAGGCTTCAGCAGGGAAATTCATTGGAAATGCCTGCCCCTAACTATCATTCAGAGAGAAGTGAAGTGTGGCTTAGACTCACACTTTGCTTTCCAGCAATGACTTCTTTCCCCTAGGAGCATAAGTTCAACAACAGATGAACTCACACAAATGGAGGAAATTGCTGTCCTCTGCCTCCCTGGCTGTTCCTGCTAAGGGAAACATACATTTCCCATAATAGAGCTCTCAAGTTTTTTCTGTATCTTGATAAAGATGTTTGCCTGTCTTCTTCCTATTAGTAGTTTCTTAGACCATTGCTTTTCTTTTCTGTCAGTCCATTCTGAGACTGAGAAAACTGTCTCTGTGGCAGCTGCTGGAATAGTTTGGATTAAAAAGTAACATCCTGGATAATAATCACATATTTTAGCTGCTTTTTAATAGGATTTAGAAGGTGGAACCAGGAGAGCTACCAACATGTGAACAAACATATACTGTGCAGGCTAGGGATAGAATATAGATTGCAGCATGTGACCTCTTTACCTTAAGGGCTTTTTGGGGGTGCATGAGGATCAAAGGGTTGTGGGGCCATTTTGGCAGAGCCTTTGGAATGGCTGGTGGACAGGCATGCTCCTCGAGGAGGAGCACAGAAGCTTTCTTCGTGAACTGCTAGGAATACTGTAGCTACCTTTGCTAAGAGCAGTTTTTGAGAGATGTAGTCCAGCTGCTGATGAAGAACAGATAGTGGAGAAAACTGAATCACTGCCACCTCTCTTCCCTGCTCTCACAGAGGGACAGAGCTGTGATTTAGCCTGATCTCTAATGCCCCTCCCCTGAAAGAGGGAGAAAGTATTTTCCATCTTTGTCACCACTTCTATAGAGCAGCCATTGAAAAAGGTACAACACAGAGAAGAAAGACCATTATGCCTTTCCTATCATGCATTATATATTGAATTAAATGAGGATCCTTTGGAAAAAAATAAACAACTCCACACATGAAATAGTATATATCACAGAGCTAGAGAGAGAACACAATATTTCTTTTTTTTTCATCACAGTGTTAAAGCTTTTTTTTTTTTCAGTTTCAAACAAAGTACAAAATATTATTCCTGAAATAGATGTCTAATAAATTTGTTGCAGTTGTACATGGCATTTAAATTCTGTAAGACTGAAATGTCCCTACATTAAATTCAAGGGGAAAATATTGTATATTGTAATAAAAATTTATTTTTAAGTGAGTAATCAGATGCTTTTACATTAGTGAGGTTTTTCTTTCCTTCAGAAGTAGACAAAAGTGATTAAATTTTAATGTGCTTTGATTTTGACAGAATTGTATTTTCTGTTAGAGAACTGCTTACCTGAAGTTATTCTGGCAGCCTGGAATGGTGTCACTTGCACAGAGTTCGCCAGCTAAATTACTCACTCAAGTAAACAGACTGTTGGCATTAGTAGGTAGTTCTTCCCTCTAGAGGAGAAAACTTTTCATTACGTTTTCAGTGGTCCAGATATTTTACAGCAGTGGAAGGACAAGAATGTTCAGAGTACCAAGATCCACAGAAAAATGTGTCTTGTAGTGACTTGTAGACAATTTTGTGTAGGCAGTTTTTTTCTGATTCACCTAGTTTCCTGCTTTTCTGCTCTGCTCCAGCCTAGTCATGCTTGCCATCCTTTTTGTGTCTATCCATCCCTGTTGCCTCGTGCAGCTTTCCTGCTAAGACATAATGTCACCTATACTCACTCTTTACAGCTCTGAATTTCTAATTAAGCAGTGATGTACTGGCAGACAGTGGTATCCATGGTCTCAATTCCCTCAATGAGAGACAAAGTAAAAAGAAGAGCAAACAGTCCATTTGGCCACCAATTTGCAGTGTGCTCTTTTCAGAGAAAACAATAATTCCCATTTGCTGCTAAATGAACATATTTGTGTTTCCTTGGTGTCCACAAGCCAAACCATTTGAGGTATCATGATCTCACCATGTTTGGATCCCTTTTTCCAAAGAATGGCAAAAAATATGTGATTGCCATCTTACGCTTCTCTGTTGGCTAGAAAGCTTGGGCTATTGATAAAATGGGACTCATTTTTTTGAAAATTACTTAGTTTTTCTTGTTTCTCCTGAGGAGCAGAGAAAGTGCTCAGATATGGGACAAATATCTTTTTTGGAAAGGTCTGAATGAAAAGACAAAAAATAAAATAAAAAAACAAGTGGAAACTGGGGTGTTAAAGAGTGAAGATTTGCTAGCTCTGTCATTACACAGTAATTCGAAGTTTTTATAGTCTCACTTTGCAAAGGCCACATATAGAAAATCTGAAGCCTCCCCCAAGCTCAGATGACATCATTCAGGTCACAATTAGCCAGTAACAAAATGAGGCTGGGCAAATTATCCTTTATATTCAGTGAAACGCAGAGGGGGAAAATAATTAGTCATGTATATCCTCTTTTGAGAACAGCTTCCTTGTGCTCTGGGAAGGGATGTCACACTGTAAATTAGTCACTTGCCATCTGTCATTTCTGACCCACCATGGTAAAATGACTGTCCCGCTAAACAATTTGCACAACGCTTGAAAACTCCCGTGCTGCTATTGGCTGTACATGAGTCAGATTTGCAACTGGTTGCTGAATCAATCTGCACCTTGGATCCTGGGTGCTGTTCTTACTCTGCTTGAACAAAGAAGCCGGGTAGCTTAGCTAAACCTGACATGCATGACCTTCTGCAGAAAATGATTTCTTGAGGTTTCTGGCTTCTAATCATCCTCTTTCATACTTGAAAGCCAAAAGACCTATCAGCCTGTTTTGTGATATACTTCTATACTTGGATTGGAATCTTCTTCCCCTTAAATGGCACTAGGTCCTTTTTTGAGTAATGTGTCTTATCAGAAAAGGGCTTTGTGCACCAAAAGATATTCTTTAAAGGATAACTGTAGAATCACTTGGGCTCTTATATGAAGCTGAATTATTCTACCTGCATAAGTAGCTGTGTCTGTCTTTTGTACAGTAACTAGACTTGATTCTTCTCTGGAAGCAATTTAGCAAGAATTTAATCCTCTGTATGATTTATAAATAAAAATAAGTAAAAATAAATTAAAATAAATATCTTTTGCACAAAAAGGAGGTCACTGTGTGTGCATTGGTGACAGACCACAATAGGTCAGAGGAAAGAAATCAACAGGTTTGAAATAATTAACTTCTGCAGTGAAAATTTGCAGCAGGAAATCCCATTTTGGACAATGGTGCAAATGAAGGAATTCTGTCCTTCATTGAGGACTTCCAGCAAGTCCTTCCTGAGGGAAAATGTTGGGAGCTAACCCCAGATGGCTTTAGGCAATTAATATGCTCCCATTATAAGGTTATTTCATCACCTCGGACTTACATTGCAGGGTTGGTTAGTCTTATCAAAGGATAAGGTTATCAAATTGTAACAAAGCATATGGGTACTTTAAAACCATGAGAAAACGGCTGTGCCTGCTCTGTTAGAGGGAAGAAGGCAGGTGTAAAGTATTATTTAATGTTTTAAATAGAGTCAGCCTAGTAGAAGCAGAGATGGACTCTACTGGAAGACATTGAAGAAGTGTAGGAAGTAGGAATTTTTTAATTATTTTTTTTTTCTAGGAAATCAGCACCTTCTAACCTTCTGCCTGCTAATTTGGGAGATGAGAGAAGTGGAACTTTCTTTAAAATGAACTCGTGAAATTTCAGTTAAAAACCCAAACTTGGTTCTGCTAGTCCTGTAGCTGTCTTGTTTATCCCACGTTCCCCTTAAAAATCTAGAAAAATCTAGTATTAAATCTTACTAATAAATTGGGGAGGGGGGGGGTGGGGGGTGGGGAAGACTCATTAATCTGTGAGTGAAGAGATTCTTTGCGGAAGAGAAGGGCTCGGGGTGCCCGGCTGTCCCCAGCGGGCAGCGCAGCCGCTTGCGAGGCCGCCGGGCCGGGCCGGGCCGGGCCGGGCCGTGCGCGCCCGCAGCCGCGGTGCTGCCCTGACACCTCGCGGTGCTGCGGGGAAGCGGAGCCGCCGCCGCGCTCTCAGACAGCCCGGGATGGCTGCATCCCCCTGGTGAAACACGGGCTCTCCCTCACGCTCTAGGGCACGCTGTTTTTCCTCTTAACAAGCCTATTGCTTCAGTGCGGTCACGGACTGTAGAGTCGCCAGGCAGGAGAGAGCGCTAGTCCAGTCAGCTAGAGTACAACTGTTCTGCACAGGAAAGCAGAGACTGAAGTAGTTAAGTGATCATTTGATAAGCAAGGGAAGTGCAAGAAGTAGAAAGGAAGACAGAGTTAAATTAAACTCCATCTATAACTCTAACGGGCCTTGGGCAGGGAGGACTGGGTATTTCAGCCCTGCATATGCTGAGTTGCCGGCAGAGGCCAGCTTTACATCATACAAGTTCGCTGGATGATGTTTGCTGCTACTTTGCAACCTACAATATAAAAATTCCTACCATCTGGTTTATGGCACTAAATTTAAGAAATTGAATAAGTGAGAGGAACAGTATCAAACAGTAAAAGTCTATTTTCATGTGAAAAAATTGCTCCTTTGTCAGAATGCTTTTGTTCTGTCTTCTGTGTTTCTTGCATTGAATCTAACGGTGAAGAAGGTAAGAATGCCTATTAGAAATACCTTGGCAAGTTCTAGAGTTCTTTCTCAATCCTTGCCACATTAATGGGACAGTGGATGGATGCCACAACACTTAGATACATATTGCACCAGAAAAATGAGTGAATGTACATTGTGAGAGGAGGTAACTGTGCAAAATTATAGGGATGTAATATTGTTTGCTTATTATCTTCTGGTCATACCTATTCAACTCTAATTGCTTTATAATGTTTTGAAGTTATGGTTGCTGTTCTTACATAGCCTTTGTATAAGCTGCGAGGGTTTTCACGCAGAACAGAAATAGATGCATAAAGTCACTTGACAGAGTTGACAGAACTTCTAGTTTGAGTTACAGAATGTAGAGAAAATAAAATTATTTGCTTCCACCGTAATTTTCTGAATGTGGTACGTGGAAAGGGAAAGTGATGTTGACTTCACCATCCCTAAAAATGGAAAAAGAAGCGAAAATAAAGGAGTCTTCTGGAAGGAACCACAACAAAGAAGGAACAGTAAGAGAAGAAAGCTGCTATTCCTTAGCCTGGTCTTTTATCCTTACTAGGCAGTGCTCCCTCTTGCCTTGAATCTGCCATTAGAGAATTATCTGGGCTTGCAAAGCTGAAATTGTTTGTTCGTTTGTTTAAGTGGGATGAACTATTGATGTTTCATTGGGGGGAAAAAACGTCCTTAATTTTACTGACAATTAACAGACTGTGATCCATTTCTGTCACTTGTACCTGCCAGAACTAATCCAGAACATTGCCTGAGACTTTCCAAAGGTGTAAGAAACTTAGAAGCAATGATTTTAGACTCCATTCATAATGATGGCTGGCAGTAGCTGCAGTACTGTGTGCTGTTGTCAGAGTAACAAAATTGAGGAAACTTCATTTCAGTTTGTATTATGAAATTGTAGCACAATTTCAGTGATATTGTTGTGCATCCTGGAAAGACAAAAGGACAAAACTTAGTATATCAATCACACAGACAAAATCAACACCCAAGTCCCAGCACTTTTCCAGGTTTATGTATTCTCCTTATTAATGCTCTAAACAATGGGGGCACTAGAAAAGATATGACTGTGGAAGGAACGGACTTCTTCCAAGTACGTCTTCAGTGGTGCTCAGCTTGCTCTCTTCTGAAAGTTGTCTGTGTCTTGGTCTTTCCTCTTCTCATGGGGCATACAAACATGCATTTCGATCATGCTTGTTCTTGTTACCGATTTTCTTTATAATAAACTTTATTTTTTTCTTTCCTTTTCAATATCCTGAGAAATTTGTTATCCATACAAATACAAAAAAAGCAGTGCTTTAAGTGGTCACCAAGATGAAGAAAAAGGAAGAGGCAGAAAGTGGTGGGGGAATATGAAAAAAAGAGACATCTAGTTTGCTTAAACTTTGTGGAAAATTCAAAAGAAGTGGTAACATAGAAATACTCAGGTTATCATTTGAAAATTATATAAGAAAGGACAGGAGATGCAGGAATGCCAGGACTGTTAGAGAAAGGGACTCAGAGCATTTGTGGAAGACAAATTGTAAGTAAGATGAGTATTCTATGGAGATGTAAAGGAGTCACTTGATAATTAAAGCAGTGAAAGCTGCCTTTAGCCAATAAAAAACAAATACATACAATTCTTTCAAGGTTTTCTTCTGTTAATCTCTGTTCTGAGCTTACATAATTAACTCCAAAAATCAAAATTTGACATAATTTGATGTCTGTTCATGCAATCACAGCTCTGACCTTTGTGATGTGATTTATTGTAATATTTTGAAAATAAATAAAATAAATATATTTTATCTCTTAACATACATTCCAATGTGAACATAAATCTTTCAGGGATAAGGAAAGTCTTAGTTTGACTGCCAGTGCTCTGGAAATTATTATGATCCAACTTGTATAGAGCAGAGAAAGAAAAGGAGCAAAATACTGATGAGCTAACTCCTAATGTTAGCCTCCAACATCTTGTATTCTGTCTCATTTTATTGATAGGCACTAACATGACTGCAAGATATTGTGATTCAGGAAAAAGGGTCATGGCTCCTTACTATATAGGTTTATATCTGTTATTTTCATTATCAAAGTATCTGGAACTGAAATGAATGCATAATAAATGTCTATTGCCATAGTATGTATTTTTACTCCATGGCAATGTAACAGTCATAAAAGCCTAATGATGGCTCTTGTCGCTTTACTGTCAAGGACTTTAAGAGAATATGTTGAGTATGCAGAGTATATTTCTCCATGACTAAAAGATGTCCAAACACCTTTCTCCTTGAGTTCAAAAGTTTTACTTTGATTCCAGTAGGAAAAAATATTTTAATATGAAAGAGTGCTTTATTTTAATAATGGAATTCATCAATATATGCACAATCTTCAATATTATGAATTATAAATATACCAAAAATATTACCAAATTTATGTTGAGGTACTGGTATAGGCCGGTAAAATAAGGGGAACAGGTAAAGATATCTACAAGGGAACATCTGGAGGAATTATTTTGTGTTTTTTTGTCTACACTTCAAGGTCACATTTGACTTTTGGCGGCCTGGGTTAGAAAAAATGATGACAGAGGTTGTTGGAATGATGTGCAGATTGTTCTGCCAAGTCTTGATTCCCAGCGCAATCCATGCCCAGGTAAAGGGGGTCACTGCATCAATAATTAGCTTGAACTTTCCAGGAAGAAAAAGTAACGTACAAGTTGTCAAGTTTAAATATGCAATAGGAACAAAATTCTGCAGTGATGCCAAGACTAACAAGTTATGGAAATGGAAATCTATTTTTAAGACAAATAAGACTGTATAGTACCTTTATTCAACACATGATCCTGCTTATCCTTTGATAAGTTTTTTTTTATTGAACTCATATGACTTTAACTTTCTCCCATATTAATCATAACTACTATTTCTGTCTTTTTTGACTCTTTTTCCAATGTGTGACTTATGCTTTTTAATGCATTTTTCTGCCCTTGCTTTCTCATTGTTAAATTGGATGCAGCTCTATTGTATTTCATACAGCTAGATTACAGATACAATAATACGAAGAAGACAGAAGAAAGTGAGGTTTAATATTCCTCTGTCTTTGCATTTTGTTTCAATGCGGTAGCAGGACTTAAAATGAAAATTACACCTGAATTTCTTTTGTTACTCCCACCTGGTTTATTCTGGGTACACACTGAATTTACTGCAGCAAAATCTCTGCTGAAGATGGTTGAAAAAATTGAAAAGTGAAGGCTCCTGATCACAGAGCAAGTCTCTTTTTTTATCTCTGTTTGCCTTTGGAAACTTTAATTCAATTCCTCAGTCAAGCATTCTGTGTAATGGGACCTGGGCTGGAACTTTCCATATTGATTTGTGTAAAGTCTCTTTGTCTTGGGACTTATTTCTTCTACCTCCTCCTACTTGGCTGTCTCTTTCTATTGCTTCCCTGATCTTTATGTCTCCCTGGCTTTTGTACAGTAATATTTTTTCCCTGCTGCTCATTGTGATAAGAACCAAGGCCTTAGTTTTTTTCTCCAACTGTCTATGTGAAATATGTCTCTTCTATTCAAATGTTAACGTCATGCTTTACGTTAGAGTAAATTTAAAAGGAAAAGGTAGATGACATTTCTGTATTATGAGGGAGCCCACTAATATTTCAAATATTTTTATGCATAGAGTTCTATAAAAAAAATTGAAATATACTTGTGTTTGCTATGCCTGTCCCTACCAGTATGAGATTATTCAGTTCCTACATACTTACTTCATGTGAAATCTGAACTATTTTCAGGCAGTTTTTTATTTCTATGAAATATATAGGCTTCTTTTTTCTAAAATATATCTAATATTTTACATTTATTAGAACCCATTTAAAATAAATTAACTTTTTCATTACATAGTTTATTATTCTGGGAGTGAAACACCAAAAATAAACACTTTTTTTTTTTTTTTTTACATTAAAATGTGGTTATATAATTTGTAAATATTTTCAGACCTGTCAGCTGCACAAAGAACCAGAATCATCAAGCAGATCTGGTTTCTATTCCACTTTATCTTCTGTTCCTTTGTTATTCCCAGCTCTGTGATGTATACTAAAACTTTAGACACTTTATATAAATACATATTAATAAAGTGACTATTCTCAAATCTCTGCATTTCAGGAATAGATCTTTGCAACTGAATTCTCTAGAAAGTTACTGTTACTAGTTGTTGCTACGGTGGTGCAGAAGCTTTGGTTGTGTAATAAAAAGCATGAGTGGTAGAAATATTTTAAATATACCATGAAAACTTTGTTGTTGTTGTTGTTTTTGTTGTTGTTCTAAAATTTTGTAGTCTGACCATCATCCTGACTAAGTTGCAGCACTAGACACTCATTTTTCATATCCTACTTCTGGTGGATTATAACATGGGTATCTCATGCATATTGGCTCTTTTTCTGACTGACAGCAGTACAGAGATGATGTTCCTACTTTTGTGCTGGGTGCTGATTCACCAGGATCCAGCAGCGAATGAGAGCAGAACAATGCCTTAAATTGTGAGGGAAGGGGAGCAGGAGAACAAGTTATTAAAGAGCAGTCAAGAGAAATTACATTTTCTGAGGTTTAAAGAACAGACCTGTGGACAGATTTAGGAGTTAATCATAGATTAGCACTGCTGGGATTGAGGGAGATGGCTAAGACTCAGTAAAGCTTGTGCTGAGTAGTGTTTAAAGTCATTATCTCACAAAAGATGGGCATTGCTATGGAAAATGTAAGCAAGGACTGCAATTATTTGCATTAAAACAGCATGACTAATCTGCCGGTTTTGCTTTATCTGAACAGGCAATTCTCTGACAGATTTAAGAGCCTCCAAACTTCTGCGTTTTTTGTGCATGTATAGAGTGGTGGCTTGGCGGCTTCCAGGGCACCTGGTTAACAGAAGAATTTTTATTGGGTCTTTGGAGTTGATATTGCATTTAAAGTACTGTTATAGGAGACAGTAGGGATAAAAGATAGGAAATCTTTCTATCTTAGCAAAGACATCTATCAGTTGTCTCACTTGGAGCTAGCTGGGCTTAATTCCCTTCAGAAACATTTCCTGAGAGTGATTCATCTCAATATAAGATAGATAAATTAAACAGTTCCAAAGTTAGACAAGTCCCATAATGAATAAATATATTTGTTGCTTGTTATTCCGATTCCAAGATTTACTGTACCAGGAATGGCTAAAATAACTTTCTTCCATTTCCTCTCCACCCCCTCTGTTCTCAGTATGTATCTACTGAGAAAAGGCACAAGGACTCCATTTGAATATCAACCCTGTTCCTCTTCTGGCCTTGACAGTTGTCAGTGTCTGAATGGCTGTAGGCCATGCTGAGGACTTCTGGTTGGGATACTTGATGTTTTGCAGTCTGCATGGCAGAATTTGGCCTACACAGGGTGTTAAGAGTTGCTTGTTTGGAAGTCTGTCTTTCTTTCTGTGCAGCACCGGGTGAAAAGGCTATTTTGTCAAACAGAAGTAGTATATTCCATATTCTTGTCCAGGAACCATATTTCCACTATACTCTCTCTGTATGGGTTTTTAGCTCTTGCATAAAGTACCCACTACTGCATGTACCACCTTTGCCGTATTCAATGTTAGATATGAATGTGTTTCCTAAAATAAATATATATGCAATGAGTAACAGTACATATTTCAAGATACATCTTCTTCTCTGGTTTGCCATGAAGTTAGGGAGAGAAAAACTTGAAGGTTAATAGTTCCAATGGCAGCATGTTCATAATTTGGAGATGCCACCTTTCATAGAAGGGAGATGCAGAAGATCAGCTATTTTTCTCCTGCAAAGCAGGGTTTCCTGGTGGCCAGTGGGAGCCAGGACACCACTGATACCTTGGAACAGTCACCTCTGCAAGGGTTTCCCATTGCTGTCTGCAGCTGTAGTTCCCACATAAAGCCAAATTTGGAAGAAGCAGTGTTACTTCCAACCTCCAGGCATGCAGCACACCAATGGAAATTCTTTAATTGCTGCACTTGTCAGTGCTGCTACAGGGCCACCTGTGTTAATGATTGTTTGGTGGAGTTCTGCTATTTAATTTACATTGGGACTGTTTGCCAAACTGTCGAATTGGTTTGCTGTTCTAATTTTCAAATTACTAGGAGAAGTCAAGACTCAGTAGTATATTTTATTCTGTTCATAGTGTGTGAATTTTTACAGAAGAGTCAGTGTAAAAATCCATGAAAATATAACATATTTCCATCAGATATAATACTGAAAACATGTTTATTTCATGTTCCTCATCACCACAGGTATATGAACTCTCACATAACAAGCTGGAGTTTATGAACTTGGTAATAAATTAGAGAAAACAAGAGGGGGGATTGTAAAATAAAGCATATGAATTCTTCAGTGTTGTCCCAGAAGAAATATCTCAGAATGTATTTTGGTTTTCATTTATTCTCTTCTCTGTCTGCTTCAGCTGCCCCGGGAAGGGATCCTTTCTCCTGACAGCATCTGCTCTGATTGGGCGAGGAGGATTCCTCACTTCCAAACAAAGGGGAACACACGCAGAGCTGCAGCCTCCCATCAGCACTGCAGGAGCCTCCAGCTGTCAATTATTCTCCTTTTTTCAGTCACTGTGCTCAGCAGAATTACTGGGTGCTTAAAGTTAAAAAAACTGCAAATGTTTGCAAGGTCAAGGCCCAAGAGGCTTTCAAAAGCAAGGACTGTTACATGCTATTGCCAGGACGGAATCATTTGGGGCACTTCCTACTCAACAAGAGAAGTACAGCTGTCATTGTCTGCAGTAGTATAAGTAGTAATAATAATCTGTTAGTTCAGGGAAACTACAAAACCACAGCCTGAAACACCCAGGCTTTGTTCTTCAGCTTGTGGTTTGGTACTTTATCAAGACGTTAAATTCACATTTGTTTGCATTACTCCATCTGGAAGGTCATCAAATAGAGTCTGGGCTCCAGAGAGGTGTGAACTGTTGATCTTCAGCCACTTAATGGTGTTTCAAGTCTTGGAGAGACCTGTTCCCTCTAGGTTCCTGGGTGGTTTTAAGTTCATGTTGGATTTGCTCTATTTCTTTTTATGATGAATATGAAACTGTTATTTGTGCTGTTTAATGTTGATCTTAAAGTATTTTTTTTTTCAAATTACACAGCTGAATTAATTTGTGGTAAATAATTTTCTTACAGATTTCATAACTAGATGCTAATAAATTCATTCTTGCTCTCTATATCAACCTTTCTCTTTCCTAAATTGGGAATGATAGAATACACTAAAAAATAACTAAAGGAGAACTGTTAATATGAGTGTTTATCTGCATACAATTTTAATTACTTTTTTGAACACTTTCACCTCAGAATAAATACTGATGCAGTATTCATGAGAATACTGATGCAGTATTCATGAGAAGAGAATAAAGGGCAAAGTTGAATTCAGTGCTATGTGTTCTGAAATAATGAAAAATTAACTTTGCTCAGTTACAGCAGAATTAGCAGATACTTGAAATAAAAAAAATTCATAAGGATTTTTAAATCTTTATGACATGTTGTCTGTCACTTTTACAAAGAGTTTAAAGTAAAGAAATACGTGAAGAAGCCTGAAAAAAAGGTAATTCTTCACTGCAAGTATACATGGAATCTTTAGCCAGCTGCTATTCCCTATATCCAGTTAATTCAGTAGATGTAGGAATCCTAAAAGTTTGTTGATTTGGATCCCTGCCACACTTTCGCACTTTCTTGTTTAAAGATATTTCTGGGGTATCTGCAGCAGACTCACTGAACTCCACCAGCCATGGGTAGCAGTGGATCAGGTCAGTCTGAAAGTCCTGAACCCATTAAAAGGTGATGTCTGTTTCAGAACAGTCTTTAGAGTGATATCCTATGAAATTTTGTCTTTCAAAGCTCACAGATCCAAATAAGCCTCTCACTGTCCACTGAAAAGGCCTTCCATATTTTTTTTTTAAATTTAATTGAACACACTCAGTGTGAGTATGGTGAGTCTAAGAGATTGGCCTCTGTATAAACCAAAATGGTAGTTTCTCCATTCTTATTAGGCCTAAAGAAGTGAGTGTTTCTCAGTTATGACCGAAATACAGTAAGGAGAGTCTGTTTTATGTCTGAGGAAGTAAAGGTGAGCTCTTTAGAATGCAGCACAGGAAGATTTTGAACACACACACCTACTAACTAGTGGCTCACATTTTCGCTCAGCAACAGCATTCCCTTTATCTGCAAATTAATACTTAATTCTACAAGATATCTTACTTCAACTTTTAATGTGTCCTGAGATAAGGTATGATAACTGTAAAATGGTATTTTTAACCTGAAGCCTTTAGTTTAAGAAGTCAATAAAAATAAAAAGCAAGTGCATATAGTGTACCTATTTTTCTCCCCTGATTTTCTTTTGGTTTTGGCTTATATACATCAAATAGGGTTTGGAAGGTAAGAACTCCAATTGGATCAGTGCTAGTCACAGTGTATATGTAAAGATACTGCCTACCTGAGGTTTGTACATCAGAAATGTAGAAAAATATCCTAGCAATACAAAAAGTAAAGGTAAAAACATGAAGCAAAGGGGTCAGTGGTCTCCAGCACCACCAAGTGAGTGGAAATTATCAGCCTCTCTTCAGAAAGGAGAACGGGCTGCTGTGTCCTGATGCTGTCCCATCCAGGAGCCCCTGTGGTATGATCAGAACAGGACCACATTGGTATTTCTAACAGTAGGAGGGTCCCCTGACAGGGAGCAGGTGATCCTCAGGTTTTCTTGAACTCTGTTGAGGTCAAGATTCAGGCAGAGCTGGCCTTGGATTTGTACAGTTTAAACTCTCTTTCAACTCTAACACAAGGAAACAACATTGTGGCTGGTTCTGTCCCCACACCGGGCGGGCGCTGACCTCTGGCTAGCTTGGGTCTGCACAGCCACAAGATGTTCCCAGTTCGGATGGGCACGCAGGTTATCTTTACCTGCTGGTTCTGCTTCTCAGCAGCAGCTGGACTAAAGAGTGTCGTGACAGCAACGGCAGTAGAAGAAAAGGCTGGCTCTCAACTTGTTAAAAGATGTTTATTCAGGCCGAGCTGCGGGAAGTCCGCAGCTGGTCCAAACCTCAGGCCAGAGAGGCCAGAGAGCGAGAGAGAGTTTGAATCTCCCTCCTCCACCTTATAGGTGGGGGAGGGGTTCCAGGGGGGTTACAACAAGACAACAAATCAGGGGATTCAGGGGGTACCAAGGTGTGCCCACCCCCAAGCCTCTGACCACTAAAATCCAGAGCTAAAGGAATTCCCCCCAGGGGGCCTATCACCTGAAGCCCTCTCCCTGAGATTTCACAATCTGGGAGGGTTCCTCAAAGTGATAGACAAGCTGCCCCAGAGCTGGGGGGAGCAGAGGAGATGTTCCAAGTCAGGTGAGGGGTGGGAGGACTGACACAAAACACCTTATTATACAGAAAACACAAAAGGGTTCCAGAATTGGGGATACAGTGAAATGAACCATAATATAAACTTCTTATAAAAACCTAATAAAACCATTCTCGCACTTCCACACAACATGTTCAGAAGTGATTAAAATTCAGGGTGTATTTCTAACACTGTTGATTCTCATTTCCTGGCTAAATTATAACACAAGGAAATAAAGTCCAGCCTACCTGCATTCACCTGTGGGCACAAGAGGGTAAAGTAGCCTTCATTTCTGCCTTAATATACTGCACAGTGCTCCTGGCAGTGGGAGATGTCTGCTGCCTTCCCGCCTAGAGGAGTCTATATTTCAGCATGAATGCGGTGATCCATGTACTTTTATTATCACACCATACAAAGAAATCTCTAAAATACCTTGGGGTCCATCTCTGTTGGATGAAAGACATTATAAAATGAAAAGTATGTTCATAACAGTTTGCAGTGGAATATTGCATTTGCCTTGCTGGGCTGTGGTGATGGATTAAGGGGGAATCATTGCCCTCAAGAAGAAAAGGCCTGAGTGAGTTATGTACTCCATTTCCAATGCATTCAGAGTGTACATATATTAGAAGGAGTTTTGGCCTATTTTGGCAGAAAGCTGAAAAAGTCATAGGGAGGTGACCAGCTTTTGATAATAGCTCATTAACACTATTTGTCATACTTAAAGCTCAAAAGTACACAGAGAAATGGCAATTCACTGCTGGGAAGAAGGGAATACAAAGCAGTGATGTTAGAAAGGAAGCACATTTTTAAATGTAGCTGATTGAATAAAACCTTGAAGAAAATTAGCCTTCTGAATTATTTATATGCTTTAGAGACATCCTTAAGTGACTTAAGGGGAGGTCACAGCTTGAGCAGGGGGACAGAACTAAGAATACAACACTGTCTTTAGCGTTACAGTCTATAACTTTATTCCCAGCTGACAGAAGTGAATTTTTTTTAATGGAATAACGCTTCCTGTGGGACTATACTAGCTGCAGTAAAACTTTCAGGGGAGAGTTTCCCTAAGAGAAATATATGGAGGAAGGTTTTTGGTGGGCACACCGTAGACTTGGAAAGTGGGAGAGTTTGGTTTGGCAGTTTTGTTCAAATTCAGAAAAAGCCAGAACATCCCAGATGAGTTTTCAGAAATACTTGACTCTCTTTATCTCATTAAAAGAAATCAAAATTCTTGGATTTGCTCCAGCCTGGAGCAGAGGATGTTTTTGTGGCCTCAGCCTGTTCTCCAGAGCAGGAAAACAAGTTTTCTGTTCTACATTACTCTTCCCAGGGCTGATCATTCTGGGGTGGGGACACAGCCATATTACAGTCTTTTTATATATATATATATATGTATAAAATCAAAGAGTTCATAACAGGGCTTGGGTTCAATTAATATTAGACTTTTTTATTTGAAGCTGCCTATCAAGTTTAATTTTTGGGAATAAGAACAACTGAAATGTGGCTTTTCTGAGGAAAGGAAAGTGCTTCAGGAGGCATTGAGCTAGCAGCTGGATTGAAAAGGGGTTGATCTGCGTCCCAGATTCTATTATCTGGGGAGGAAATAAAGCTCCACACAAACCCCTGGCATAGCTATCTAATGAGGTTGTAAGTGGAAGAAAGTTGGGATGTGACCTTTTCCTGTTCTTTACCATCCCTGTGGAGGAAGGAAAAGGTCCTTCCCCTGCTGTCCATTCTGTGGCACTAGCAGGCAACAAAATGGGAGTGAGAAATATTTTGAATCTTCTAACATCCTCATCCGCCCTTGTAGCTCAAATTAGGAGTTGGCCTGCCCAGGGGAAAAAAAAAAAAAAAAAAAAAAGCTTAATGAATTAAATATTGAACAATGTAATTTGTTCCCCTGATGCATGTCTTTTTAGGTTTAGGTTCAATAATTATTTGTCAGTTGGTTTTCTTTCATTTTCAATATATTCTAGAACTTTCATTTTTTAATCTTAGCTCTCAGCCTTTCCATCATCCTCCAGATCCATGTGGTATATCCCTTGTTTAATTTTCACTTGTTTCTTCTCTTCCTCTACCTTTGACTCATATTGATTTTTGTAACATTTAGTTAATATTTCAGTATATTATTAGTTTGTGTGACATTTTAAAATCCATGAAGTTAAATTACTACGGGCCTCCTGAAATTACTGGGCAGGTAAGTCAAATAATTAAATTAACTTTCAAAGGGGAAACTGGCAGGAAAACAATACAGAAGCTTTTGACTCTATTGAAATAATTACTTTTGTGTCTCCAAAATACCAAAAAGAAAAGGGCTGATTTTGATTTTAACTTTGTTTAAGTTACTCAGGTTCATGCATATTCTAAAGATATATACTGCACATTAACTGCTTATTTAGCTGTCATAATGACTGAAAATTCATCCTTAATTTATTTCTGTCCAGGTAAGAAAGCCATATATTGTGTTAGTTCACTGATTTAGGGTCTCCTCATGCTTGATCAAAACATTTCCCTCTGGGCTTTTCCCAGCTGACCCTCTGCTGGCAGAGCAGTGGATTATTTCCGTGTCCATGGAACAGAACAAGTAGAGGCTAGGGGAGATTTTAGTTACAAATTTGGCATAGAAAAGATAATCATACAGAACAGCAAGGTTCATCTCTGGTGTTTTGTATTGTGAATTAAACAGTTATTAATTAATGTTTTTAGACCTGAGGCACAGAAACATGCTACCTGTAAAACACTCAGACTTCAATGGATATGAGTATAGTGCATAAATATTTTATATGTGATTCTAAGAAAGTATTTAAAGTAAATCCTTCTAATCATTCTATTGAATATTATGTTTCCCACTTTCGAAGAACTGGACACAATTTTTATGACGTATCTTACAAAAACAACATATAAAACTTCATTACATACCCGTTCTGTACACATGCATCATGGGTTGGCACAATTTTGTTTTCTGGTTATAAAGAAATGTGAGATATTTTTTCCCTGCCCTGACCATGGAGTGTTTTGGGGGGCAGGGGGAGGACCTATCAAAAAGCTGGCTGGGATATTGGCAGCTAAGTTGACCAATGGGAAATGTCGATGCGACTTTGGAGGAGACATTTAAAACCGATCTGCTGCAGATCGGTACCTCTCTCACTTTGGAATCAGCCTTGAGATGACATCGTGGTCGGGCTGGGCCGGGCCCGGGTCGGGCTCTGCCGCCTCTCTGGGCGGCCGGGCCGGGCCCAGCCGGGCCTCTGAGGGCCGCTGCCCGCACAGGGAGGGCCTGGGCCCGCTGAGCCCCTTTCCCCAGCTGCGGGCAGGGGAGAGGGGCAGCTGCAGCTCGGCAGTGCGGGGCCGTGTGCTCAGACCACGGCAGAAGGGGCCAAAACATGGCCCAGCTTAATCACCGCTGGCAGCGGAGAGAGCAAGCCTGCAGCTCCGTAACAGCTCTGAGCTGAGCCACGCTGGATGAGACCGAGGGGTGGAAAAAAGGACATCTACCAGCTTCTTCCATCAGCACAGCTTTGCATTTTCTTCAGCTCATGCAGCCTCGGTGCTTGCACATGGCCCTTGCAAGCCCGGGCAGATTTAACCCTTTCCTGGCAACATAGAATGTTCAAAGCACAATTCTTCCTTAAAAGAAAGAAGAAAGAAAACAGAGGGTAAGTAGAACAGACACCGAATGAAGTCAGTTAAATTAGAACTGAAAGAACTGATAATATTGGAATAGGATTCGAGAAGTGGACATTTTTAACCAGACTTCTCTCAGGTCAGCTACAGAGAAATGGACTGTTCTTTGTAGCATCTTAGTGTTGTTGGGTAGAATGCTATTCTAATCAAAATTGAGAACTGAAGTAATTGAGATTTATTTGGGAACTTTAAAGCCCCCGCTCCTGGGTTAAAAGGAGGTCTCAGCCTTTGAGACAAAGATTATTTTAGACTAGAAGAAATATTTGTAAATAGTACCCCAGATACACTGAGAAGCTTTGCTGATAGAACATCACAGTCTGCGAAAACTCTGGGCAGCAGCAGATGTGTGACATTGGGAGCACTGGACTCTTTTGTCTTGTGGCAAACATCTTCATAAAAAGTCTTAGAGAAACTCTTCTCCTAAAAAATAATGAGTAATTATGTCTAAATAGTGAAACTGACTGAAAATCTCAAGTTGTGCCTTTTTATGTTGTTCGATAAGAAAGTTAATAGTTTGTAAGAGGAGAGAAGCGTGTTTTAAAGTGCCATTCTGTTTTAGTTAAAGTTTTCTTTTTCTCAGCTTTCTTTTTTTTCTTTCATTCTTTTAGTGTATGTTAATAAAACTATTTTTGTTCATTTTTAAGCTTAAGCCTGCTTTGTTTTTTTTTTCTCCTAATCTCTCCCTCCCACAAAAAGAGAATAAATACTAAAACCCCCACATTAATTGGGGTTTCTGCCCAGTTTTATTAAATTAAAACCATTACAACATAGAAGAAATAGTTATGTATGAATGCTTGAAGGAGGATTTTTACTTCCAATGCCATCGTTCATACCAAAAAGCTGGCGTTTTCTCCCTTTTGCCAATAGATGGCAATATGTTATAAACATGTGGAATCACATAGCCCAAATTTAAAGCCACTTTTTTTACCAAGAAGTTTTTTTAAACACTGATTGATCTGCATAGATACCAAATGCAGTAAAGCCAAGCCAAAATAACTTTCTTTTTTTGTCTTCTAATTGTATGTCTCTGTCATTGTTAAAGCCCAGCTGACAACTAAGCCCCACGCAGCTGCTCACCCACTCTCCCCTGCTGGGATGGGGGAGAGAACTGGAAGGGTAAAAGAGAAAAATCTCAAGGGTTGAAATAAAGATAGATAGTTTAGTAGGTAAAGCAAAAAGCTTCCTGCACAACCAAAGCAAAATCAGGAATTCAATCACAGCTTCCCATGTTCAGCCATCCGAGGAGGGCAGGGCTCCATGACAAATGACAGTGCCTTGGGAAGACAGACATCATCACCCTGAATGTCCCACATTCTTCCTCCTGACCCCAGCTCTACATGCTGAGCATGAGACCATGTGTTCTGGGATATCCCTGGGGTCAGCTGGGGCCACTGTTCCAGCTGTGTCCCCTGCAAGTCCTTGTGCACCCCCATGCTCCTTACTGGTGGGTAGGGTGAGGTGAGGAGCAGAAAAAGCCTTGGCTCTGCCAACGACAGCTCTGTACTATAATGTAACCACTGAAAATATTATGGAACTTGTAAGGACATTACTGTAAAGTTGGTATTAAAATTGATAGAGGGATGTGAGAAAAGATATAAAATTATGGCTGGGGGATGGAAGAGATGAATAGAGGTAGAGGGGGTTTTTATACTTAGCAGGATCTACCCTGATAAAATGAGCGAGATTGTTGAAATCCAAGGATGGGTATTAAATTAGCATTTACTGAATGGTTGAACATGCTAAATATTATGAAGCCAGCTGTGTTTCACTCTTCCTCAGGTGTGACCTTTGCCAGTCTTTCACCTTTGCTCCAGCATCACTACTTGATTGTATTTTTTTAATGGGCTTCAGGGGAAAATGAGACAAAAGCTTTACACACACTATGAATTTTCCACGGCACTGGAAATCTGCTAGAGAATACACAGATGCTTTTCTGCACCCATGGAGAAATAGCAGTTGCACAAGCTTATTGGAATAGACATTGAGCTGCACCAGGAAACTGAATCTTTGGGTATTAAAAGTGTCTTCTGTTATACTTTGTGCTGTTAAAAGCAATAGAAATAGCAGCTTTGTTAAATGAAGGGCCAAAATATTTAAAGAACAAAACTAATATGTCTAATAGAATATGTAAGATAGTTAGAAATCTTCTGCACTACACCAGCACTCTTTTTTTTTTTTTTAATATAAAAAAGAAAAAAAAAAAAAGAAAAAAAAAAAAAAAACCAAACAACAACAGAAAATAGGGGGGAATGAATGTGGTATTTACCTAAATAATCAGGCAATATCTTAGTTTTTGGGGGTAAAGAAATCATGAGATGAAAGTAAGGTATACTTCCCCTTACTTTAGAAACTAACCCCTAAACACATGATAATTTGTATTTTTTCAGTAAGATTGCTTGTTCTAGTTGCAGCTCTGTTTCTAAGGATCTGTATCTTCTTGGTTTTGAGAGGTTTTGTAGTTGGAAGAGTTAAAAAAGTAATCCATATTTGTATGCTTGTTTGGAAGTAAGTGATCTGAAAAATATAAATTCAGCTTAAAAAGCCCACAGTCAGTTGAAAGAATTGATCCTAAACACCTGTTAATTGTTTCTTCCAAATCAAATTTGGCTAGTTTAAAGTTTTAAAAAGGGCTTTTTTTCTAAATGGTATTCACTGAAAAGAAGATAAAATCTACTGTGTGAAGAGCAAGGCTCTGCTTTTTTTACTTTGCAAGCTGTCACTAGAATTCAGAGATTACAGATTTGGGATTCAGCTGACAGGCTTGGTAATGGTGCATAACACGATATAAAGGAAAAGGGGGTTCTCTGTAGTTGTAACACATCAACTTTACAAAGCAATCAGCTAGAGGTATTCTGACAATTTTTGACAGGTTCAGGGTTTTGGAGCAGACTCATTAAAAAAAATTAGTATTCAAAGCTGCTTGAAAATCATTGCAAATATTTGGACACGGAAAACTGAAATGGATTCTAGAGTTTGGTGGTATATTAGCATATGTTACTATCATAATTGCTGATTCAAAAATTAATTTCAGAAAATACTAAATATTAAATATTATTAGGAAGAACACATTTTCACAAATTTTAACTTTAAAAATGTCAAATTTTTAATTTTTTACATCTCCCATTCAAAGTGTATTATAATTTGAAAGACTCTTCAGTATATATCACTGTAATCTATAAATCATAGGTGGGACCAAGAAAAATTACTTTGAACTCTCCAATTGAAAACACAGCCACTTTTTAAATTTATTACATTTTTAGAAATCAGTAGTTTAACTGTAAATATATCCACCAGTAATCTCTTCCTCATCTTTCAGTTGCATAAAAAGAAATCCTGTTGGGCTAATTGCCAGTTATTTCATTTAGAGATATCACATATAATTCCTAGTTTGCCCTAAATCCACTCATCTGTGTTTTTGCTCCCTGAAACAATAACAGTTTTGCACATCACCATAACCTCAAGGGATAGAGAGAGATTAGTTTGTTATATGCAGAACACCTGCATCTCTGCCTGTGTTTTTATGAAATTTTTGCAGGTGCTGCACTGAATGCATGAAATGACTCCAACACATCTGAGGAGCACTGAACAGTGTTGTTAAACTGTGGTTTTTTCCAGGAGGCTGGAAAATAAGTGCAGTCCAAAAATGCTTTGGTTTATCTGTTGATATTCATCTTCTTGAGTCCAGACATGCTGATTCCTGGGGAAGGTGATTTCTACTCTCCAGATTGCCTGGCTTTGTCATGTAGGCAGAAAGTGACACAAGACTGTGGAACATGATAGCTCTCATCCCGCATTCTCAACTTTTTCCTCAGCTGCCTGAACTGTGGGCCAGCTGTGGAAGGTGGAGAGGAAAAAAAAAAGGAAAAGAGAAACATATGTTGAACCTGTAGATAGTCATAAATTGTGCACTATGCTCTCTTGGTAAGTTGAGAGACAAACCAGGTAGAAGAGATGGGAATCCTTCCGGTATGGAACTTCATGTATTTTGCAAATTTGAGTCTTTCAAAGTGCCCTGACTCCAATGAACAAATTGCTGAAGCTTATTTCCTTGTGGGAATATTTCCATGCCTAAAGTTAAGCAGTATTAAATGCTGTGCTGCATTAGATAGTGTAGAAGTGAATGAAATTGCTCTCAAAACCTGAATCAATCATGAAGCATGGTATTTCTGTGATTCTTGTAGCAAAAATGCTCTGCACCAGTGGATGTCACTGTGTGCACCAAAGCAGAGTAGATTAATGATGCTGCAGATGAATCCTTGCAGAGAAGGCATGGGAAAAAAATATTCATTTATGATTCAAATCGGTACTCTTGCCACATATTAACAGATAGGAATATACCTCTGTTGAGAGTCTAACCTCCTTGGTACAGCCCCACAAAACCAAACAACCATGACAATTTATCTTGAATGTTTTTCCAGTGAATTTTATCATCCAAAGTCTTGTATCTTGAGTTCTTTTCTATCTAGAATGATTAAAACAAATACACCTCCCCCCCCCAATTTATAGCTAAATCCAGTGATAAATACTGCTGTGTTAATACAGTTTCTTGTTGTCTTGCTACAAGTGAGCTAGTCAAAAAAATTTAAAATCCCTGAAGCACCATTTCATGCCCAGCACAGAAATTTTATTTACGTAGATGTGTTAAATCTGTTAGAATGAAATTGATATGGTTTCAGTTTTTGTAATGTGAACATTTCAGTATCAGAAGTACCAATTTATGCAAATAGGTCCCAAACTCATCAGTTTTGCCTACTTTATTACTGATATCTTCATTGAAGCTATGTACTGAGTGCACTTCTTTAAGACTTACAAGCCGAGGGCTTCTCCTTCTCCTTGGGAATTACCATCTTCTTTACAATGCAAAAGCCATTAAATGAGCTTTTTACAGTAAGTCAATTCTCTTTCTTTCACCACCAGTGGGAGATACATTTTATTATTATTATTATTTTAACTCTACAAATTCTACTTAAAGAGACATGAGAAGATCCCTTAAAATGAAAAATTTTGCACATTTGTCCCTCCTCAGAGCAATATATTTATTTCTCAGTGTCCTAGCTAAATGTTAGGATACTAACATTGAACTTGTAGTTAAAGTTGTGCAGAAACTTTTTTAATGTCTACTGCAAAGAAATCTAATTTCTCTCCATTGCCTCTGAATTTTTGTTTGGTTGGTCGGTTGGTTGGGTTTTTTTGTTTGTTTTTGTTTTTCCAACAGCACATTATAATGCATCTGTTATATTGTGATATTTAAAGGTAAAAAAAGCAAAGTTGTTTATAAAAAATATTCTGGCTACAACTGCCAGATGAGGGAGATTTATACACACAGACTTGGTATTTGTCCAAAATTTGCTTGACCCTTTTCTTATGGGTTTCTTTCTAGATCATTTAATGGATTGTTGCATGTGATATTTTAGACAGTTCGGTATCTTGGCCTGTATTAGAAAAGAATTTTCATTGAATTGATATTAAAAAAACCCTCTCATGTAGGCGGATAATGCAAACCAGGTTTTCTGTTGTAAGCCGGGCCCCTCCCTACCTTAAATAAAACCCACTCCTGTTCTTGTTTATCATGTGTGTTCTGTACACTGCTCAAAATATATGACTATTTCTGTGGCTGCATAATGACACATCGGCAGCTAGAGTTGGAGTCATGTATTTGAGCTTGATTTTTTAACAACATTATAAATACATGGAGCAATACATGTTCAATAACTCCTTTATTTTTAACGCACTGCTCAAGCCCTAGGTGCAAGCTCTTGCTGTTACCCTTTAGGCTGACCACATTGGAAACACTGTAAAGCACGGCAAAGAGTGAATTGGTGGGTTTGATGCAGAACCAAAACTTAGTCTTAATCTGTGATGTGTTTTTGAATAAACACCCAAAGACAACCACACCATTATTCAGCTGGCTTGCTGCTATTGTGATTTATGGCCTGCAGTCAGAGACATCCGTTCAGATATCCCGATGTGCCAGGTGAGCACAGAGGCTGCACTGCCAGTGGCTGAAGAGATGCTAATCTATTTTGCATGTTGCTTCTTTAGACAGGAATAACCATTCCCAAGGACTTAAATGGCCTGTGGAGCAGGAAGGAGCACAGAGCACAAGATTTGAGGTTCAGAATAAAGCTTCTCTTGGATAATATTTAATAGATGTAGATTACGTGAATATTTAGGGTTTATTTCTCCTATTTTCAGCCTTTCAAAGCATGGTGCAGCTAATTCACTCATATTTGTAGGAGTTGTCTGCTGTAATATCTCAGATTTCTGCTGTTGTTCCCCCTCCACCTCTCAGGAGCAGTTCTGCTACAGATTGTGTGCCTGTAAATCTCTACATAAATGGTCCAAGGGATGGATACAGGCTCTGAGCCCTAACTGGGACACAACCTTGAGCAAAAGAAAACATCTGTTCTTCACCAGGGTTTTTAATGGTAGATATGCAGTTCAATGTCTTCAGCTGTTCTTCAGCCTTGCAGGAAGCTGTCTGCAGGCTTAGGCACTCTCACTGGCCTAGGGCATATGTTCTTCCTTTTCAATTTTATTTTCCAGAACCCTAGGCTTATAGGCTCAGTTTGGTCTAAATTAAAATAAAATAAAAAACCTGTTTCTGCTGTGCATGCACATCATAGATCACTGGGCTGAGATTTTGGAAAACTGAGGATCAGGGATTTCACTAGCTTGTCTTGGAAATGGCAGGATGGGGGAAGTGTCTATAGAAGAAGTGAGGTTTTTCATATGAAATAATCTTTCTCCATCCCTAGGATATGGATGTGTGCAAATCCCAAGAAGGAACTGAACTCAGAAAACTGCTTTTTTAAATTTTTTTTTTTTTCTCCAATGAGTTTTTTTTCTTTCTTTCTATACAGTGACTCAGAGGAACTTTGAAAATCCATGAGCTGTCTGCACAGAAATTTGTACCAAATTTTATCTGTCTGTATTAATATTAATAAGACAAATTCATCCGAATGAAGAAAATTTTAATATTTCACCCTCACTGGTAAATGTGAGCCCAAATATAGAAAAAACTTTCAGATACATTGGCAGTAGCTTTCATTGGGCTCCCATATTGTACTGTGCTGTTGTTCTGAGCAGCTAAATACACAAGAAAACACCCATAAGAGTAATTTTGTAGCCTCAATGGTGGTAATTCCTATAAATCAAATCTAACACACATGGTCTTAAAATAACCTCCAAGGGACTGCCTGTTTTCTGTTAAGGTGGTAGGATTACAGAGAGATTGACTTAGTGAATGTTTAATTTTCATAGAATCGGAGAATTATAGAATGGTTTGTGCTGGGAGGGACCTTTAAAGATCATCTAGTCCTATCCCCCTGCCATCGTCTTCAAATCAAGTTTCTCAGAATTCTGTCAAACTTAACTTTGAATGTTTCCAAGGGTGGAGCATCTACCCTGGTCAACCTGCTCCACCCTCATTACAAAAATTTTTTCCTCATATCTAGTATGAATCTATTCCTTTTCAGAATAAAACCATTACACTTTGTCCTATGAGAACTTGTACTGCTAAAAAATTTGTCTCCATCTCTCTTAGAGGCTCCCTTTATGTACAGAAAGGTTACAACTAGGTCTCCCTGTAGCATTCTCCAGGCTGAACAGCCCTCAGATTTTCTCCACAGTAGATGTGTTTCATCCATCTGATTATCTTTGTGGCCTCATCAGGATTTCTCCAACAGGTCCATGTCCTTCCTGTGCTGAGGACCCCGGAGCTGGATGCAGCCCTGCAGGTGGGGTCTCACCAGAGCAGAGCAGAGGGGCAGAATCCCCCCCCTCACCTGCTGCCCTCGGAGCTTTGGATGCAGCCCAGGACACGTTTGGCTTTCTGGGCTACATGGGCACATGGCTGGGTCACGTCCAGCCCCTCACCCACAGCACCCCCAAGTCCTTCTTAGCAGGGCTCCTCTGCCCCTGTTCATTGCCCAGGCCCTGGGTTGCCCTGACCCAGGGACAGCACCTTGCACTCAGCCTTGTTGAACTTCATGAAATTCCCTTGGGTCCAATGCTCAAGCTTGCCATCATCTCTGGATGACATCCTGTCCCTCAGGTGTGTCACCAGTCAGCTTGAGGTCACGTTCTACAGCAATACTGTTGCAATCAGAGTTCTTGTCTCTGTAACTGAACCTAGTTTTGAAGTACCTGTTCTGACCTGGAAGTTGTGTTTGGAAAGGCTTTCTGAGTTGGGTAATTGTCATTTGGCTAATGTCACTGGTTAAAAGTGATAACATATATCAAATACATACAATAAATGAAGTTACCCATGTACTCATATATACTGCTTAAATTGTAAATACTTGTTACAGACATAAATATTTTTCATACATTTCAGTTATAAAGAAATAAAAACTTAGAGTTTAAGTACCCATTAAGTAACTAAAGTTGCTAACTGCCAGCAGAGGTAAACTCAACATTTCTGAAGGAGCAACATCAGCCAGGACTTTCATCTCATGCTGTCAGGATGAACATAACCTTTGCCATCCCCCAATTTATTACAAATAAATACATTTTTAGTTTTTATTTTTTCTTATTATGCAAATAGAGCTCCTGTGAGGAAAGATCTTAAATATGAACATAAAAATATTAACCCATTTTAGTAATTCTTGATTTGGAATACAGGAGAATAACTCTTTAAGTCCTATATAGATGACTGAGAAATGTATAAAAACTTTCTTGGTAGTTAGTAAAATTCAGTTAAATTGCTGTCTTTGGAGGAGTGTTATCATCTTTGAAATTAGAATATAAGACATAAGCCCTGGCATTGTATTAAAGTAAAAAATAACTTCCATTCTAGTCTAGATTCCTGTTGGAGCCTGCATCTCGGCAAAGTCACTGCAGAGAATTTACTATTGCTCCTAAACACATTAAAAAAAACCATCCTCAAATTGTGTTATCACCTAATCTGGCAGCATAGAATGTGATTATCCCCTCCTGAAAATGCTTTAGATCTTATCAAGGAGTATGTCTAATCCACTGGCCTTGGAAGTAAATATTACAAGATGTACATGCTGAATGCAGTCTAATCCGAAGAATTTGAATGTAAAAGGACTGGAAGACTGAAAGATGAATGGTTATATATAATTGGGTTTGATTGCAGATTGCTGTTCCAGCACCTTTTCAGAACTTGTCCATCATGTCCTGTCACAGACAATAGACAGTATTTAAGAAGTTTGTTCAGTCCTTTACCTTCTCTTTCATAACAGCTGAGACAGCTTCCATTTATCTCAGGAAATTGAAGTCCTATACAAAAGTTCATTCACTTAAATACTCCAGAAAGAAATCACTTACCTCATTGATTGACTGCCCCTGTACTGTCTGTAAGTCTACTTCCAGTTAAGGAAAGGAGTAATGTATTATGTTTATGAGGAAGAGGCATCTGTTTTAGTTACAATATTCCCTAAAGTGAAGACACCTCCAAGACACATTCAGAATTTAATTTCTTTATTACTATCAGTAATCATAGATATCTTTTTTTAAGCCAGCTTGGAAAAGCTAAAGATGGAAAATTCACCATAGTTTTGCTAAAAAATGGCAGAATGCTCCTACTTTAAAGTACTTTTTTTTTTCTGGTTTTCCCTCTTGCATTTGATTTTACAACTGAGCTTGAAGCACTATGCAGAGTCACAGCATGGTGAGAGCACAACAGATCAAAGACAAAAGAGCTTTGAGATACAGTTAATTTTACTGAAGTCTTTTGTGAAACCTCTTAGTCACACGGGGTGACTAACTTCAGTGCTGGTGTAATCATTCTGGAGCTACCACTATATTATAAGTTATACCACATTGATATTTCTACTAATGAATCACCACAAAAGCAGCAAAAAAATGAGAAAGGCATAGCAACTTTCAGGAGCAAGAAGAGAAAAAAGTAACTTGTTTCTTCACTAAGACAGCTACCATCACTTTCTGGTTTTATTTCTGTTCTTCAGCTGATTCATCCTTTTCCTTAGAATAGATTTATTTCTTTTCCCTTAGAATGTTTTCATCCCTTCTTTTTCACATGACTTCTCAGTTCCATCTATCTCTTGTAATATCTGAATGTGTTTGGACTGTGAGTCATACAAGGAAAGCAATATTGTGCAGCCTTATCTTTCTATAGCAAAACTTGTTGTAGCTGAAGGCTTTCACTTGCTGAGAGAGAAAGGGAGTATAAGGCAAAGAGATGAACATGCAGCATAGGGAAGTATACTTCTCTTAGGAAAGGTGCATTTGAATTTCATTCTTAATTAAAAAAAAAGAAAAAAATTTATGTAAATTGATCAGGATTATGAAATCTTTTTATGTATGTGTGCCTGGTTCTCTCCCCGCACCGGGCGGGAGCTGACCTCCAGCTAGCTCAAGTCAACACAGCCACAGAAGGTCCCAGTTCGTTTCGGCTTCTCAGCTTAGCAGCTGGACCCAATAGTGTCGTGACAGCAACAGCAGCAGAAGAGAAAAGTCTGGCTCTCAGCTTAGCAGGTTAAAAGATGTTTATTAGCTCAAGATCTGAGGAGCAGAGAGAGCGCTCCGGGCTGAGAGCTCCGAGCTGAGAGCTGAGCGGCTGAGAGAGTTTGAATCTCCCTCCTACCCCTTATAAGCAGGGGAGGGATTCCAGGGAGGATACAACAAGACAACAAATCAGGGAATTCAGGGGTAACAAGGTGTGCCTACCCCCAAGCCTCGGACCACTAAAATCCAGAGCCAAAGGAATTCCCCCCAGGGGACCTATCACCTGAAGCCCTCTCCCTGAGATTTCACAACCTGGGAGGGCTCCTGGAGACACAAGCTGCCCCAGAGCAAGGGGTGTGGGAGGACTGACACAAAACACCTTGTTATACAGACAACACAAAAAAGGGTTACAACATTGGGGATACAGTGAAATGAACCATAACATAAACTTCTTATAAAAACCTAATAAAACAGTTCTGCACCACCACATGTATGGTTTTAAAAATATTTTAAATTATTTTGGCAAAATCTTTATTCATTAAAAATCCCCACAACTTGTCTAATTAACACTGTTCTTTGAGATTCTTTCTCAAATTTCTGTGACTGATAGCATTTGATGCTGGCCAGTCCTGAGGACAGAGGAAGTCAATTATCCATATCATCCCTTAGCCACACTAATTTTGCTAATTGTTCATTTTAACCTTGTTATTGCTTTTCCCCCTTCATGTTTCATAGAGAGAGTTTAAAGGCAGAGATGTTTGGGGAAAGGAAAACTCCAAATACTGCACAAGAAGGACAGGATCTGCTAATATCTATTTGGCTAATAAGGAGAAAACTGGCAATTAAGTGAAATTATGAATGGGAGCATCATCAGGTTGGACTAAGCATAAAAAAGGGTTAAAAAGGAAAGTATGCAAGGTCTGGAAGAATCAGAGAGGAAGTGATCCATATTTAAAAATACATCTCTTATAACTGTACTTGATGTGATGTTCAGGTGGGATAGAGAAAAACTATAAATATTGAACTAAAGGAAGCCTTTCAGTGCAGTGATGATTATATTGATCTCAATATTGGTGAGTGAAACTTTTAACTCCTTCTCTAACACTGGTGCTCATGATAACTATGTAGGTGACAAAATTAGATTCCACTGTTTACTCTTTTAAGGTCAAAAAAAGGTCTGAATTATATGTACTATTGCAAAACCACAGCCCATCTCATTATTTTCTTCTCAACAATGCCTCAGTCATGTGACACACAGAGAAATAAATTGATTGATATATTCTATGTTCCCCCATTAGATTAAAGAGCTGCTGTGCATTTCCACCTAAAATTAACCAACCAATGAACAATCACTTTTATTAGAGAGATAAAAATTTAGTTATAAGATTTATGGAGCCTGAGGAGTAAGGTTCTAAGTGTTGACTTATCCTGGTCCCTCACATACTATATGAATAGACAAAAGGTCTTAAGTTCCAATGACCAAACATCTAGCTAGTGGTTTTGATGATAACTCAATGAATTATGTATTATTTAGTTTTAGAGAAATCATTGAGAGGAAGACAGAAATGTAAGGAATACAGTTTTTAAAATCTCAGCAAATAATTGCAAAGAAGTTATATGCAAATTAGCCTTCTAAGGAAACTGCACTAGGATATTTGTTCTTTGAAAATATGTATATTTTCTTTTAATAGCAGCTTCTTCATCTGTGTTCTGTCTTTCAGTACTATGAATATGTACAAAAAGCTTTGTCTAACAATACTAAGAATTTAATCAATTTTCTTTGACGGAGTTTCTGAAGGTATGGATTTGCATCTAAGCAAGGAAAGCAGTGCTCTGCTCATCCACAGATATCTCCTTTGTTTCAGTTAGCTTTATGCCAATTTAAATTTTATATCATGCTTAGAGAAGGACTAGGTAGTTTTGCATTCATTAGCAAGACAAAGCTATTATGTCCTAAAAGCTCTAAGGTTGTAGAATACCAAGGAATCTTATAAAATTTATTATTGTGCTGCTTCTAATTGGCAAATAAGAGAAGAAATGTTATTCTCTGCTGTTGTACAAGTGCAAAGATGTTTTCTGGATTATGTAGAGGAACAACCTAGATAGACAGTACGATGCTGGAAGGTTAAGAGAGGGAAGTGAGGAATAATAAGGGAAAAAGGGAAGACGCATTTTTTTAGATGCACAGACAGTCAGCTATTCAAAGGGATTTGAACTCCTGTTTCCCTCTAGAGGTATATAAATCAATTTTTTGTTTTCACAGAAATCCTTAAAAGAGTTTTTCAGATGAGAGACACAGTATCATCAATTTAGAAGTCATAAAATTTTCCAAATACTGTTAAAGGTCTTGAAAAGATATTAGAAAACTGTTACCCTCTCTGTTTAGCTCCTAAAGGATCATCTTAGAGGTGTTGTCTAGGCTATGCACAGGCAATGATTAGGAGTATTCAAGTTTGCCTGAAAAGGAAAATTTTGCTATAGTGGTTGAATTCCTGTTATTGCAATACAGAACTCAGCAGAGGACAATTCAGCCAGGCTTTTCCTGGGATGGGCTTTGATAGAAGGCACCAAGGAGGAAAAAATACCTATAATTCTGCATGTAAGGATCTATCATCACACAGTACCCTGTTGAATTTAATTACTGTTTGTCATCAGTATAAACCTTACTGCAGTCTTTTTTCCCCTCATAAATAAATTGGAAATTTTGTTAGAGCCATGTCAGGCTCATAGAATAATTTTCTCTAGACTGCTTATCCAGGCTTCTTTCAATGAAGAAAATATAGGGAAGGCCAGATGAAACCAAGAATATCCCATGGCATAGCTATTGCCAGAGGACCTGGAAATGGGACGCCCAGTCTGTGCTTTACAATGAGGAGGAAAACAGCCATTGTGGGAACAGTTTCAGAGAACAAAAGGTACAGAGGACCTGATTGTAAAACCTAGTAAGACACTCAGTGAAGAAATATTTAACGTATTAATATGTTAAAAAAAAAAAAAATTCTCACTGCATTTTTTACTATTAGTATTCTGGAGACCACATATTTATTGTAGAAAAATGGAAAAAGGTTGCATTTCTGGGTTATGGTAATATAATATTATGTATCCTTGTTTAAATTGTGCAAAGTCTGCTTTTCATGTTCTCTAATCTAAATCATTATACCTAGTCTTACTCCTAGAGATAAAAGACAAATTCTTTCTGTTACTTCCGTATGGACTCTGCAGTGCTAATGTCATTATTTAGCTGTTTTTCATTTTTCCTTTTTATTACTTCTATCTTCACTAGAAGGCTCAGTGGACCATTATCTTAAAACATTGAACTATTCTTGTAAGGTACCTTTTCTATATTCTACAAAACAATGCTCTAAATATACTTATTTACAATCCCATTATGTCTTGATATGTTGAAAGGCCTGTGTATGTGTCCATGGATATATCATGTGTATATGTTAACTCCATAAATATGGCACTCACAAAACGGTATTCCTTACAGAAATTCTTTAACTGATTCCTAAATGCCAAAGAACAAAACCTCTCAACACCTTACAGGCATGCTAATTGCTAATAATTTTTAATTGTGGGAGAAGCAAAGAAAAGAATGATTTTGGTGGATTTTCAAATTCTACAACAAAAGTGAGAAAGAAGTGATTGATTAATGCACCTACCTCCTTCCAAGAACACCTTTTATTTTCTTTTTCTTTTTATTCTTATGTTGCAGTTTAAAGCTATTACACATTATTTCCTCTAGAACCTTAGGTGAAAGCTGCAAATTTTAGTAGGAAGAACAAGTAAGCAAACAAACAAAGATATGCGGAAAATAGTATAATAGGAGGTATTTTGTGAGGAATGGAACTAATGGAATTTATTTCCCTTGGGATTTTTGTCATTTCATCACCTCAATATCTCAAGTTTCCACACACCCCCACAATTATATCGTTTGATTTGGACTTTCAGTTGGACAAGTAGCTGTAACCAAGTTAAGTGGAAACCACCTGCCCCCATGCTGGAGGGACAGCACTTGAACTATCACCACCTTTTATCAGAAAGAGCTCACTCGAGATCCCAGAGCTGCTGATTTTCTTGAAGCTTGTATCCATTCACTATCTTTTTTTGGCATTTAACATGCCACTGAATTTCATTGATATTGTTACAAATTTTATATAGATAGATAGGAAAGAAGGGGTGAGGAGCAATTATAGCTGTAAGGCCTACTGTCAGTAAGAAGCCAAACTAGAAAACAAAATATTTATGCGTACACAAAGTAGATGCAATTTCCTCCTGAACAGACCTGTTACATGCTTCCAACATGCTGCCTCCTAGCCACATGCTTAGGGAATCACAATTGATTTCCACATGGATATGATGTGTATCTGAGGACTCTTGAACATGTTTACAGAAGAACACGTTGACCAATACCAGGTCAATCACAGTAATAAGTTAAACAGCTAGTAATGGATTCAGAGTATTGAATATCTGTATCTCACCTGCTACTTGGTGCTGACTGGAAAACCTCTGATTTTAGCTCCTGTTTGGCTATACATATTCTTCCCTTGTCTCCTTTCCACTACATTCCCAACTGCGTATGCCAACTCTTTTCAGCCAAAAAAAGAAGAGTCATAATAGAAAAAGATGCAGTACATCCTCCAGAGCCTGCATCATGCAGACATGGAAAATAAAATATTTTCATATGTCCTCTCAGGGAAAATGAGTGTGAACAATCAATTTGTGAGCGGTTAATTTTTTTGTAATTTTCAACATCTAGATGCATCTGGATGGGGCATATGTTTCTTATTCCAGGGACAAAATTATAACTTTGCTAAGCCAACATGGTATGTCACTTTGAATAAATGCATCTGACATATGGTATTTGAATCATCCATAAGGATTAATTAAATTAATTTGATTTTTCCACCAGAAGTTGTTGATGCCAGAAAAAGAACTTTAAATTTAGCTTGCTTATTATTTTCCCCATTTTTTTTTTTTTTCCCTTCCCTTTTGGAGAACAAAGCCTACTTTTCCCTTAAATATGGGGAAAAACAAAACAAAACAAAACAAAAAGAGGAAAACACCAAAAATACCACAAAAACTCCTAAAAAAGCAACCCTACAATTCTTTACCCTTCTCCTATTGCTGACTATGCTACAGAGCTGCTATGACATAAGTGCAACTGAATGGTGAATCAGCTGCTTGAAACTGTACGCAGGGAAGAGAAAAATAAGTCACTGCTTGTCTAAGAAAGTATATCTCAATAAAAGTTCAATCCTATTTCCACAAAAGTAGTCAGGATTCAAACATTACCATGAAAAAAAAAAAAAAATTGACTGAAAATAAATTCAAGCTAGTTATGCCAATGTGCACTTACAAGTTGACTAAGTCTGCTCATGCATTGGAATACATATGTGCATTTAAGTAAGAATATTTTCTGTGCTAGTGAAAATTATACAGTGTCTTTTCTAATAAGCTTAAATAAACCTTCTTGTCAGGATCACAATCTCTTTGTCTAACTATAAAATGGATTTGAGCCCCAGGAGTTTGTAAAAGCAATGATAACATGCTAAAGGGAAAGCTGACAGCTCATTTCCATACAGTCTCCTTTACTAGGAGTTGTTCTACAGCTGTAAATAATACTCCTAGCAACAGTGTGAGACTTGAGATACAATGTTTTGCTCCTGAGGTAAGGAGCAAATGGAGGAGCCAATGGACAACTCAATCCCTACAGCCACTTGCTTACTTTCCTCTGGTAGAATATGGGAGAAAATTGGAAATGTTAAATGGGCAAAACTTGTGGGTTGAGATAAAGACAATTAAACAGGTAAAGCAAAATCTGTATGCACAAGCAAAGCAAGGAATTAATTCACCATTCCCATGGGCAGACAGGTGTTCCTCCATCCCCAAATGAGACTGGCTTCATCACACAGACTGTTGACTTGGAAAGACAAATACCATCACTCAAAATGTTCCCCACTTTCTTCTTCTTCCTCCAGCTCCACATGCCGAGCATGACCCCATGTGGTATGGGACAGTCATTGGGCCAGCTGGGGACAGCTGTCCTGCTTGTGTCCCTCCAACACCTTGTGCACTCCCAGCCTGCTCACTGCAGGGGTTGGTGAGGGACAGAAAAACCTCAACCCTGTGTAAGCAGTGATCAGTAATCAGTAAAAAACCTTGTGGTATTCCAGTGGTTTGACATTGGTGCCTACCAAGCCCCTCTATCACTTCCCTTCCCAGTGGTACAGGGGAGAGACAATAAGATGGAAAACAACCCATAGATTGAGATAAGGCAGTTTACTAAAGTAAAAAAAGTAAAACATGCATAAGCAAAGGGAAAAATTAATCTCTGCTTCCCATCAGTGAGGGGTGTTCAGACACTTCCCAGGAAGCAGGGCTTCAGCACATGGAGCAGTTGCTCCAGAGGGCAAATATTGTAGCATAAAAAATGTCCCCTCTTCCTCCCTTCTCCCTTGGCTTTTATATTTGAGCTGACATCATATGGTATGGAATATCCTTTTGGTTAATTTGGGTCAACTGGCCTAATTGTGTCCCTTCCCAGGATCCTGCCCACTCCCAGCCCCTTGATGAGGATAGGGGAGAATGTGAGAGGGATAGTGGTGTTCAGTAGTAGCCAAAACACTAATATGTTATCAACAAACACCCTTACACCTACTTATGCAAAGCACAGCACTGTGAGGGCTGCTAAGGAAAAATGAACTCTATCTCAGTCAGATCCAACAGAGTTATCAATGTTGACTTCATCACAAATCGTATACTTAGCCCTGCACTACTATGAAGAGAATTAATTCTAGCTCAACTAAAACTGGTACATGTTTTTTGACCAAAGGCAGAGCTCATGACAGAGGTTACTGAAATAATTTGGTAGAGTATGCAAAAAAAAAAAAAAAAAAAAAAAAAAAAAAAAAAAAAAAAAAAAAAAAAAAAAGAAAAAAATTTTTGGTTGGTTCATTTTTTATTTTAGTATATGTTTAACATTTAACCAAATATAGACTTCAATGATGATGCTATGAAGCAAACCTTATACTGAAATAAAAGGGAGTGACCCTACTGAAGTGAAATAGATACAAACTTATCCAGTGCCATCTGGTCTAGTGAAGTTAAAGAGGGGAAGCTATGACGATGAAAAACAAACATTGTGTTCAGTGGACCAGAAAGAAAATGTCACATGATGCAGGGTACTAGGAATTAATTTTATTACTGCCTGATGACACAAAGAAGAACAATAAAGGACAATAGACTAATCTTAATAGTTTTGCAGGTCTGACACTATGTTGTAAAGCAGAATTATTTTCCCATATTTTTCATTTCAAATGTTATAATTTAGAGGAACTAATTAGAAGCTACAAATTTTTAGCAATGCATGTAGGAAGATCTGTCAGAATGTTTTGTTCTCTAGCAGCAAACAGGAGAAAATAAATGTATCTGCATTACAATACTTTCTTCTTTCAGGAATGACCTTCTGCCTTAATGTTGTAGCAAGGATGGAAGAAGTTATTTGCACCTTATTTATTTGTTGCTTTCATCAAAGTGCTTCTGTGTGATTACTTGCATGATAAACTGTGCCCGTGTAAACTTTTTCATTGGATCACAGAATCATAGCATTATAGAATGGCTTTGGTTGGAATAGACCTTAAAGGTCATCTAGTTCCAATCCCACTGGCATTGGCAGGGATACGTTTCTGTAGATCAAATTGCTCAGAGCCCCATCCAATATGGCCTTAAACAGTTCCAGGGAATCCACAACTTCTATGGGCAATCTGTTCCAGTGCCTCAGTACCCTCACAGTACAGAATTTCTTCCTAATATTTAATTTAACCCTGTAAATAATTTATCTCCATGTTTCTCGTAGGGTCCCTTCAGGTACTAGAAGGCTGCAGTTAGGTCATCCTGAAACTGCCTCTTCTCCAGGTTAAACAATCTCAATTCTCTCAGCCTTTCCTCGTAGCAGAGGTGCTTCATCCCTCAAATCACCTTGGTAGCCTCTTCTGGACTCACTCCAATAGGTCGAAGGCCTTCTGCTCATGGGGACCCCAGAGCTGGATGCAGCCCTGCAGGTGGGGTCTCACCAGAGCAGAGCAGAGGGGCAGAATCCCCTCCCTCACCTGCTGCTCACAGTGCTTGGGATGCAGCCCAGGACACGTTTGGCTTTCTGGGCTGCGAGGGCACATGGCTGGGTCATGTCCAGCCTCTCACCCACAGCACCCCCAAGTCCTTCTTAGCAGGGTTGCTCTGGATCTTTTCATCCCCCAGCCTGGATACCAGGGGTTGCCCAGATCCAGGTGCACCAGCACCATCACTTGGTCTTGCTAAACTCATGCCCCCCTTTTTCAGCTTGTCCAGGTTGCTGTGGTTGTCATCCCATCTCTCAGATGCATCAACCCCATCACTCAGCTTGGTGTCATCTGCAAGTTTGCCGAGCATGTTCTTGATCCCTTTTTCTATATAATTAATGAAGATGTTAAATAACAGTGGTCTGAATACAGACCCTGAAGAACAACACTTGTCAGTGATGGTCTTTTGCAACTCTGAGCTATTGATTACTGCTGCCTGGATCTGATCATCCAACCCCTTTCCATACAATACAACAATCCAACCCTCATCCATAAAATAGTACACTAATAAAATACATATCTCTCCAATTTGGATAGAAAAATATTGTGGGGAACTGTATCAAAGGCTTTATAGAGGCCCAGATAAATAACCTCTGCAGCCCTTCCCTTGTCCATTCATGTACTCATGCCATCATAGAAGGCCTTTGTGTTGGTCAGGCAGGTCTTGCCCTCCATGAAGATGTGCCGGCTGTCCCAAATCACCTTCCTGTCCTCCATGTGCCCCAGCACAGCTTCTCAGATCATCTGTTCCCATGATATTTCCATGCACAGAGATGAGGCTGACAGGATCCTCCTTTCTACTCTTTTTAAAGAAGGCTAAAAGGTTTTCCTTTTTCCTGTCACTGTTGTGACACTTCAAATATCAAGGATAGTGGTGTGGAATTGACATCAACCAATTTCCTCAGGACCCTGGAATACATGGACTTAATGTACATTCAGGTTCCTCAGGTGGTCGTGAACTTTGCTCCCCCCACCCCAATCCTGCTGTCCACATGCTGAAGATATGTGGAAAGAGAGGTTATCATAGAAGACTGAGGCAAAAATATCAGCCTTCTCCTCTGCTGTTAGGCCATTTTCCAGCACTTCTTATTGGGAAGGGGGAGTAGCCCTTCTTTGACCTTCCTTCTCTGGTTAACATACCTGTAGAAGCCTTTTTATTCTTTGTGTCCCTTGCCAGATTCAGTTCCAGCTTCAACTTAGACCATTCTTTCTCCTCAGCCAGAACTTCTGAAATAACAGCAAGCTGTCAGAATAGTTAAGTACTCTTCATTAAGACTAAAATAATGAAAAAGTGTTATCCCTAGGATATGAATGGAATAGAAGAGGAAAATACTATGAAAAAGTGGTTTTTAACCTATTAGGTCTAATGGTATTTATGTAAACACAGAAGCTGCCAAGCTTCTTGCTCTTTTTTTTTTTTTCCCCTACCATGGAAAATACTAATCTAATAAGCCATTATGAACGTAATATGCTCTGATCTATCTTAAATAAACAAGATGTGTTCTGAAAGCTTAAAAGAAAAAGTCTTTATTGTAGATAAACTCAAATTAGGTTCAAGGCTTATAATTGAAGTTGTTTGTGCCTCAAGAAAAGATTAAGCTATAAAAGCACTAAATTGAAAGGAAAGCAAAGTGTTTGAAGGGCAGATAAAGTCACCATAAAGAAGGGCAACCAGAGTCAGAAGATGAAAATAGACTAACAACATGAGCAAATAACTAGTTTATTTGATATAGTGTAAGAAAAGGAAGGCAATAATGTAAGGAACCAAACACCTGGAAAAGGAATGTGTCGGGAAAAGGTAATATACCATCTAAAAAGGAACAGAATAAAGGACTTAGGTATTATTACAAAAAGACCATATAATCTTCAGCAGTGAACTCAAATACCCTTCCCAGATACGTGACAAATACAGAAGCCAGGGAAGAAAATACTGAAAATGAAGGAAGACAAAATATTCAGACAAATATGACAGTGAATTTGAGATTTAAGAGGTTTTTGGCGTTTTTTAATATTCTTTTAATCAGAACAAGAGAAATTGATTTCTATTTGCTGTACATTTTCAGTGTTGTGTTGCAGTATGATTGGGTACTACAAAGATATCCTTTAGGCATAAAAAACCCCCTAGTAATGTCAGGATAAGAAAAAAAAAAAAAATAGGTAGATTATCAAAAAGGTACATTAGGACTAATTATGACAAAAAACCCCATCAAGATGAACTTTAAAAAACCCCCTGTTTAATCAGCTTCTCAGTGTTTTCAAAGCAAGATCTTTAAAAATCTGATCACAAAATTGTCTTAAAACCTTCATCAAAAGAATCCCTTATTTTCTTTCTGAAGCCTGTCTACAGTAATGACAGGCCTTAAATCTGCCATTGACAGTAGCTTAAATGGTTCCTTAACAGTGTCGGGGAAAGGCGTTTCATCATGAATCATAGTCTGAAGCAGCTACAGGGACATTATTAGCTGAGTCAAAGCAGGTGACAGTGAAATGCTATCTAGTATTGCTGAGTATTATTATCTTTGTATGTTGATTTAATGTCAGACAGAAATGAAGCATTTGAATGATGTCTATTCTATTTCTTCTTCCATGTGACATCTCCATGCACCTTTGTGATCTGTACCTTTGGGGTATGTTAGCAGCAGGAGAGATAGAGGGGCTGAAGGATCCTAGGCTGCCAGGACTCTTGTAAAACCTTCTATATAAAAAAATGCTAAGAGCTGGAGTCTTCTTTGGAAATATTTATAGCAAAGGTCTACACCTTATTGAAAGTCATAAAGAGCAATAAGTAAAATTTTTCCATGTTTATCTTAGTGAGACCATTCCAAGTAAAATACATTGATAAATTAATTGTTTAATTTTGCAACTTAATTTCAGTCTTTGAAGAGAAAAGCAAGTCCACATCTGAAACACTTAGCTGTGCAGGAGTCTGTTGTCTATATGTGATTTGGGGTCTGATTTTCCTGCATTCACTTTGACTGTTGTGTATTAGACATAGGTCCCAGTACAGCTCCAAAGTCAGCATTCTGGATACTCTCAGAAGCAACTTGGTCAGGTAGTTAGCCACTGTCCCAAAAGCCTTTTGACCATGAGAGAAATGTAAATAGCTACAAGGATTCTATTAAAAACTCAGCACCATAATTTAAGTCTTATGCAAACTTTGGCACTGTATGGCTTCAGACGTCACCTAAATGAAAAATTAATTGGCTGAATTTGTTAGAATATGCATCCCTGTGTATGCTTAAAAACTGTTTTGAAAGCCAAAGAAAATCTCTGAGACTTGCTCATAATTAGCTGACTCTTGCATTGTTCAGTTAGCATTTCTTTTGAAGTGTAGGGATTTCCTTTATTCTGCAGGGTCCTGTTGCACAAATTGTTTAGTCCATTTTGGGGGCTGTGTTCATAGTTAGGCATTTTTCTCTCCTGCAGTTTGCTTTCTTATTTCACACCATCAAGTTATATTTACTTTTACTATATAATGCTTAAGTATAACAGAGGTAGACAATTCAAAATCAAGAAATAAATTCTTTCATCTCTAGCATATCAAATCTTGCAGTCCAAAGTGTTCTACTTGGCTATTACATTTTGCTAAATCAAGCAATACTGAATCTGTTCAGAAAAATATCCACCAATGACATTTTAGTGTTCAGAGATGTTTCTTCTTGACGTCTTCCACACAAACTGGGTGGACATAAGACATTTGGAAGACCCTTGTGGAACCGTAGCCTGAAGATATGGAATTGATACTTTCTGGATTAATTCCATTATTTCAGAATCAATAATTGCTGACATAGCAATAGTAACTCAGAGCTTCTCAAAGAAATCTCACCTCTCTAATACTTCTCTGTAGCAAGGCTCCATGAACTCTGGTTCTTTCTTACTACTCTTTCAGTGCTATCTCTGCCATACATATTGGCAAGACAGATGTTCTTGATAGGTAAATCTTTTGTTGTATACTGGGAAAATTTGTTTAAAGTCAATGATCTTGTATTCATATAGACCAGATGGGATTTAATATTATTTGAAGAAGTTGAATTCTTTGAAGTTGATAAAAGGATGTATATACATGTAACTCTCTAGAGAAACTCTAGTTGAGAATACATATTTTCCTACTTTCCTTTCTATGTTTCTACTTTTGCTTATCACAGTCAATGAAGAATATCTGGAATCCTCTAAGTACAATAATTACTGTTTTTCAGCAGTAATACAATTAAGAAAAGCTCAGCATTTATGATGTACTAATAGAGACAAGTAGGTCAGATCACAGAATCACAGAATGGTTCAGGTTGAAAGGGACTTCTGGAGATCATATTGTCAACCCTCCCTCCTCAATCAGGGCCACCTAGATCTGGTGGTCCAGGACTATGCCCAGATGGCTTTTAAATACCTCACAACATCTTTGGGCAACCTGTTCCAGTCACCCTCACACTAAAAAAGGGTTTCCTGATGTTCAGTTGGAACTTTTTAATGTCCATTGCCTATTGCTCTGTCTCTAGGCACCATTGAAGAGAACTTAGCTCTGCCTTCTTTACTCTTCCTGCAGCAGGTACTTGTACACAACTGAGACATACCCTGGAGGCTCAGTACTCTAGGCTCTTAGCCCTGCTTTATGAGAGATCTTTCAGTCTCTTCTTCAAACTGCTGGCAATCCTTTGCCTAACACAGCCCAACACACCATTCAACCCTTTTTTCACAAGGGCACACTGTTGGCCTATGTCCATCCACCTTGTTGTTCGCCAGGACTCCCAGGTCTCTTTCTGCCAAACTACTTTCCAACAGGGTGGCCCTCAGTATGAGACAGTGGATGGGGTTATTCCTCCTCAGGTGCAGGACTTTGTGCTGTCTCTCATTGAATTTTGCAAATTTGCCATCAGCCATTCTTCCATTGGGTCCTTTTGGATATTAGCTTGACCCTTTGTCACATCAGCCACTCTTTCCAGTTTGGTGTCATATGCGAACTTGCTGAGGATACACTCTGCTCATCCAGCTCATGAATCCAGCTCATCATCCAGCTCATGAATTAAGATTTTGGCTAAGGTTGGACAAAGTATTGACTTCTTGGATACACCGCTAGTTGTTGGTCTCCAACTAGACTTCACGCCTCTCATCAGCATCCTCTGGGACCCTAATTCAGCCATATTTCAATCCATCTCACTGCCTGCACATCTGACCCAACTTCATCAACTTCCCTGTGAGGATTTTATGGGAGTCAGTGTTGATGGCATTCCTAAAATCAAGGTAGGCCAGGCCATTCATTTATTTGCGGAAGTTAATCAAGTTGGGGAAGCAAGATAACTTCTTGGTGCAGCCATGCTGGCTACTCCTGATGAATTTCCTATTGTTTATGTGCCTGGAAATGTTTTCCAGTATTAAGTGCTCTATTACTGTTCTAGGAATCAAGGAGGTAGGCAGTGCTGGGGTCCTCTTACCCTTTTTGAAGACTGGAGACTTACATTCCTCAAGTGTTCAGGCACTTTTCCCAGTCACAGAAATCACTCAAAGACAATCAAAAGTGGTCTCACAATCGCACCAACACTCCCTCAGCACATATGGGTGCAATCAGGGCCCACAGAAATGTTCAGTTTGCATATGTCCAGTTTATCTTACCATTCCCTGACATGCTTCTTGAGACTGTCCCTCTGGACTTTGGAGCCTGGTATTCTTGAAAGTTAGTCTTGCTAGTAAAGAATGAAGAAAACAAGGCATTCAGTACTGTGGGAGTTGGCCTAACTGGGACACAGGGTCAGCCAGACTTCATCTCTAATCAAGCCTTAGCTTCAAGCCCTAGGAAACATTCATCTAACTCAGGGAGAGCTTGAGGTCACTTCCCAAGAGCCTTTGAAGTTGTTATGCTAACTAGTCTGAGTTCTGTTCCCCTACTGGTTATTTGTGTTCCATATATGGTATTGCTTCTAGAATGATCCACCCCCAAGACTACATATTGTTACTTCTTCCTTGTTTCTGGTCTTTGGAGTTTGTCCCTGTACTGCATTCGACCTCTGGGTATTGTCCCTATTTTTATTTCTCATTAAAGTAAATTTGCTTTTTGGGGCGCTCCATTGTTCCCATTCCTTTTTTTTATTTCATGCCGCATTCACCCTGAAGTTAGGCTCAAAGATCTGTCACAGCCATCCTCACTGTGACACAGTACCTTGTCTCCATGTCCTGGGTAACCAGATGTTCTGCCCCGTTCAGCCCCATTTGCCCTAATCTTCCTTCATCTCCCATGTACTTGCAGAAACCCATATTGCCTTTGACATCTCTTCCCAGACTCAGCTCTGGGTGTGGGCCAAGTATTTCCTCACCATACATGCCCATGCTGTGTTTCTATATTCCTTCCAGACTGCTTCCACTCTCTCCACGCTTCCTTTTTGCATTTATGTTTGTTAAGAAGTCCTTGTTCATCATTGTGGGCCTCCTGGCATTATTGGTTGATTTTCTTCATCTCAGAGGAGATGATCCTTGAATATCAACTTTCTTTGGCCCTTCTTCCCTCCAAGGTCTTATCCCACGGGACTCTTCCAATCATATGCCTGAAGCCCCCAGTTTCTGGTCTTCTGAAGTTGAACTCAGTGATCTTGAGTTTTGCCCTGCTCTCTCAGGATCTTGATACCAATAGATAATTAATAGCTATGGTATTGTGCAATCCAAGTAGGATTGTTCTTTGTCAGAAAATTTATGTAATTTTTGTAAAATGGGACATGTGGCAATATCTAAGATTAAATGTTGTACTTTACGAACAGTCAGTAAAGTTCCTTTTACCACTCCTCTACAATTAAAAAAACCCCGAACCCCTCTCCCCCAAAACAAATCAGAACAAAATCCATTAAAAAAAAATCTATAAAAATAAGAATATAAAGCATCCAATGACTTACAAATTCACCCTTCCTTTGACATTTTTCTATCAGGTGTGCTAATAGCAGAGGGCTGCTGAGAAGGGTGCTTTTAACATCACACAGAAACCACCATATCTTTTCTGATATGACTTAAATTTTTTATGGAACAGTCTTTATATATTTCATAAATTTCCTCAGGATGATATTCATTATCCTGAAAAAAAATTTAAAACTTGTGTTCTTTTTGAAACATTTCTCAGTTAATCAATTCCTTTTCAAATGATTTCCAAAACTTGCTCTTATCTAGAATCCACCTTTAAGTTTGTTCCATAATCTCATGACAGAATCAGTGACTGTTTATGACCAGTTTCCCTTCTAAAAGAGATGTTGCCTGGTCTTTTAATTTAAATTGACTTATATTTTGCTTGGCCCTCAATATATTTCTATCCATTTTCATGTACTTTTCCACACCAATACAAAGATAAATATAAATAATATGGATTTGTCTATATGGATATAGGTAAATACACAGAGTGAAGATGAAGTCAGATCTAAGTCAGATACTTTCACATTCTGTGAAATGTCAAACTGGATATAAAGGAAACAAAATAGTCACCTAACATATTAAATGCCAAAGGTCTGCAATAAGATTTTCAGTCCTGTATAATTGAATTACAAGGACTTTGTTTCCCTTAGTCTCAGTCCAAGAGATCAATAAAACTTCATTCCAATTACCTGAAGTTTGTGGATATTGACAGCTTGCAAGAGATTTTGTTTTAAATAATTCATAGGGAAAGTTATATCTGACTTTATTTTCATATTGGTAGTATATCTTCATACAAAGAGCTAGAGTGTAGACATTGGAAGGAGAGGAAAATGATTACACAACTTTTAGAATAATGCAGAGGGACATGTCAGTGACAAACAGGCCTTTTTTATTAAATCAAGGAATTTTGTATTTCTGAAAGCTACTACATATTCACCTACATAGTTTCATTTTCCAGCAAATCTTATTTTGGAATCGGGTAGACAAAATAGTTATTTACTTACAATAAAAAGTCCATATCTCTGTGAATAAACTATGTTTACATGAACACAAGTTTGGAAGATAAGTAATAATAAAACATGGACTTCAGGTACATCAAACTTCGTACTTCTATTTTAAAAATTTATTTTCATTTACTATTTCCATTACTAAAAGATTTAGGGTTTTTCCATGGGGCTTTTCAATATTGTTTACCATCAGTGGTATTCTATCTCTTTCACTTTACAGTTACTATTTTGCAGCAGGAGGGAAGCAAAAACTATTGCAAAGAGGTTTCCAACAGAGTATGACAGTACAGCCAAAGTGTAAGTGGATTATGTGGTCTAAGTACAAAGAAGAAAGGAAGATCATTATTCTTGCATTGAATACTCTTTGGAAATTGGGTTAAGAGATTGTATAGAGATCAGAACTGGGAGGTCCCAAATCAGGAAAGTTGAAATGAGTGTGTTGACTGTAACTATGTAAACAAATATTAGAATTTACTATATATTATCTATATATTTACGCTTTGATGTATTTATCTATTTCATATTTGATTTCCTGCTTTTGTATAGGACCAGCAGCAGCTGAGAACTTAATATCTGCACTGAATAATTCTGTTCAATACCAGATGTGACACCACCTACTTTCTAATTCCAGTGAGTGTGCTCTTATTAATGTTGTATTTTACCCTTTATGTTGACAAGAGCATTAAATACACAGTTTCTGTAAAAATGGAAGAATGGCATTGTCATAATTACAAGGTCCTTTTGATCATTTTTATCTGTATAATTGTTGATTATTAAGACAATAACTGCTTTGGCAATAAAAAAGAGAATTTCTGCTCAGTCCAAGGATTAGACTGGGATTGTAAATGGATCCAAGAACACCAAAAACAGTAGAAATCTTTTGTAAAGAGTATTTTACTTGGACTTTGGCACACAGAGTGCAGACACTAACCACTACTTTATTTTTGATGGTAATACAGATGGATCAGAAAGGCCTTGATGTTGAGCTAATTTATTGCTGATTAAGATCAATAGAAGATAATCTCCTCTTTATCTAAGCCAAAATAAGTGGAAGAATTGTTGTTGTTTAAATCCCCTATGATTACTCTGAAATTTGGGCAATTTAGGAACCTGGAAAAGTGTTCAGAATGTCTGTGGTTCATCTGTACAATTAAGAGCATATTTTAAGAACTTTTTTCCTACAATTCCACAACACTTTTCATTGTAACTTTCATCTGTTGTTTTAAACCGTAATTCACAACCCTTGCTCTGCTTTTCCTAGCATTTTGTAATAGAGGTAAAAGACGTAAAATTAGATATTAAAGATTTTGCAAATAATGCAATAGGAAAGAACTTTTAGAGGATAGTAGAGATTGAAAATTGCAGAACAATTTTTAAAATAGCATGACAGAAGAACAACTTTTCTATTATGTTCTTCTTTACCAGTTTTCAGAAGAGCTGAGTTCTCTCTTAGTGAACATTATCCAAGGTCACATTGTTTTAAGCTCCTGTTTCTTTGTTCATGTTCTTTCTGTATTCCATTGACTCAAAGGAAAAAGAAAATATTTCTCTGATCTTATTGTGCAAAATGTTTTTTATTCATTGCATATTTTACTAGTATGAAGATTTTGATATTTACATCTCACATGAATCAGAGAATCATAGAATGGTTGGGGCTGGAAGAGCCATCTGGACATCTAGTCCAACCTTCCTGCTAAAGCAGGGTCACCTAGAGCATGTTTACAGGGTCTTGTCCAGGTGGGATTTAATTTTCTCCAGAGAAGGAGACTCCACAACTTCTCTGAACAACCTGTTCCAGCACTGTCCCATCCTCCAATTTAAGAAGTGCTTCTACATACTAAGAGTAAATTTGGCAAGGAGAGAAAGAGAGATTTAAGACTGTCAGTTTTTCTAATTTTCCTTACTTTGTTATCTGACTCAATCTATATGCTTATTAATTTATTTTGCATATTTCATAGGGGATATTTCTAACTGTAAATATTTACTCATATTTTAAAACATAGCAAAAGTATAAATAGAATACATATTGCCCACATTTTAATAACCCTTTTTTCATGGTTACGTAATGTTCTGCATTTAAAATATGTACAGTAATTCTCTATATTTATGAGAATTCTTTTTCTCTCTCAAATTGCAAGCTGGGAATCTGGATATATATAACATTTCAGTTCCTATCCTGTATTTGAATCTGTATGTGAGGAAAGCTGATGAGCCACACATAAAATGCAGAATTTCTATCTGTGTGACAGACTAAGATACATAAAATGAGAACAAACATCAGTTATAACATTGTTTCCCAAACAACCTTAATAATCCTTTTCATTTTCAGTATCATTTGAAGGATTTAGAGTTTTTACTGAACACTTCATCTAAGACAAAATTAAAATCTCAGGCAAATTTGATACACTCATTTACCCTAATCAGACACTATCTGTTTTGTACAGCAGAGTGGTCTGAAAGTGGACAGAGTGAAAAACATCTTTCACAGTTACCACCTTGTAATAATAGATTCTCAACCCACTTTTTGTTTAGTAGTCTGGATTTTTCTAGCAAATATACAAGGCTCTTAGTCATCAGCATAGCAATCATAGCTGTATTTATAACAATAATCCAGTAAGTCCAGGTTGAAGCACACAGTTAACTCAGTTTCTAGAGTTCCAAAGTTATTTACATTTCATTTACATTTCACACAATGAACATTTAAGATGAATACACCTTCATTACACCTCATAGAGATGCTAAGATTTCTCAGTATAAAAAATTGCTAAAATATAGGCCTCTGAGTAAATTTCCTCATTGAACTTCACTGTGCTTCAGAGATATCTTCCTCTTAGCAGTCAGAAAAGTGGCCTGCTTTTCCAATGTGTTCTGAGTGCAGTTTAAATTATTTGCGTGCCAGAGAGATTTGGTGCTACATAGCACACTTTTTTTCAGGCTTCTCAGAGGGCTGCAAAACTATTTGAGGTACCATATTACTAACATCCATGCCCCAAAGTAATTTTGCAAAAATAGTGAAAGAATTTCTATGTGAGATTTTTTTTTTTTTTTCCCTACTTTTAGAAGAAATAGGAACAATTGCACAGCTGGACTGACTTTGTTTTAAAAAGTGGTTAGGTCCACAATGGGTAGATATATTTGTCATTTATCTTAGGAGCCCCAAATTGGATTCTTCTTGTACTCAGCAATTGCAAGGTGTGGCAGTTCATTCTTGGCCATGTGGGATATTTGGGAATGAGATAGATACTCTATTGCCAACTGTGGTGGATTGAACTTGATTAAGTGCCTGACACCTACCAAGATGCTTCTATCACTTACCCTTTATCAGAAAATAGTCAGAAGGGAAAAGCTATGGAAAAGCTCATGACTTGGGATAAAGGCAGGGAGGTTTCTAACCAATTACCATCACAGGCAACTCCAGACTTGAACTTGGAGAATTTAATTTATTGCCAATAAATTGCAAAAGAGTAGTCTATAGAGAAATTAAAGCTAGAACCACCTTTGCTCTACCCTTCCAGGGTTCTTCCTTGGTTCAAAATCACTCCTAATTTTTTTTACTTCGTCTCCACATGTAGTGCAGGGTAATAGGGCCTGCAGTCAGTTCATAACACATTGTTTATGTTTCTCCTTCCTTTCCAGGAGAGCTCTTCCCCTGCTCCAGTGTGGAGTCCTTCCCTTCGGAGATACTTCATGAGTCACTTCATGAGCACTCCAACATGGGTCCTTTCCATGGGCTTCAGTGTTTCAAGAACTACTCCGGAATGGATCCTCTCATCAGGATGCAGTTCTTCAGGAACAAGCTGCTCAAGCATGGGCTTCCCATGAGCCACAGGTCCTGACATTCTGCATGGATTCTCCTGGCTCTACAGCTCTGTTCAGGAAATATCCACTTGTTCAAATGTGGGGTGTTTCACAGGTTTCTGGGGCACAGGTGCCTCACCATGATTTGAACCACATGCTGCAGGGGAATCTGCTCTGTTACCTGAGCACTCCTTATTCTTTGTCCCTAGTATCCGCAGGATGGTCTCCTCACACATTTCCCCAGCCCTCCCTCTCACAGCTGCTGCACAACCTTTTTTAACCTCCTTGAATATATTACCATGTTGCTGGTGGGCTCAGAATTGGCCACTGACAGGTTAATTTTGGAGCCATCTGGAACTGGCTCTGTCTGACCTGGGGATGGCTTCTTGTGTTTTCTCATGGAAGCCAATCCTAAGAACTACCCTAAGAAAACTTTTACACATAATGCCACGTGTTGTCAAGACTGAGATGCTGTACAATAGACAAAAAGCAAATATCTAAGAAAATTATTATTAAATATTTTTGGCTAGGCAACAAAGGGGAATTATTCTTCACGAAGTGAGGGCTGAATTTATTTACCTGAGGTTCACCCAGTTCAGGTTGTAGAGATGAAGATCCACTGAACGCTCTGAAAATGTTACCACCTGTGTTTAAGAGGAAACAGTTACTTCATTTTAATGCTATTTCTAAACAACTTTAAGTTATATATAGATAAATTTCCTTTCTCTTTGCAACACAGAAAAAATGACTAATCAAAAAGAATACGAAATTTCTGTTCTTTCAAGGGTATTTATGCTTCTGATCTTTCTTGAAATAATTCTTTCAGTCACATTCTTCTGACATATTCTGATTCTTTTGTCCAAAAAAAGACTCTTAAGAGATTTTTTTGCTATCTACAGTTTAAACTATCTGAGAATCATTCTTGTTTGTCTACTATCAATCATAACAACAGAATTCTAAAAAGGGTTGACATCATGCTAAAAGTAATACAGAGAAAATATCAATAGATGAGGTCAGCAAGCTAGAATACTACAATGTTAAATCTACTTACTACAGCTCACACAGGCAATGCATCACTGAGTTGACAAGAAAATTACATTAATGAAAGAATAAAAACTACTAGCTAGGAGAAAACAGAATCAGTAAACATAAAAACCAGTAGAATTTGAAGTTTTCCTTAATACTTCTTAATTTTATTATACAAGGAGTATATTATAAAAGTCTCTTGTGCAGGTTCAGGCAAAATAGGAAACATTATGAAAGAATTTCTCAAGACATCAATTAAACCTTCTGTGGTTCACAGACTGGAGTAGGGAGTAAAGACAACAACAAAAAATAGTCTCAAAGGCAGAGTGGACAGTAAAAAATGTTAATCATTTGGTAAGTAGAGTTGTACAGTAACAAAGGAATAAGCAAAGATAATGTAAAAGTAAAAAGTTCAGAATTACTATGAAAAGTCATTCCATTCTCAGACATAGATGTCAATACAAAAATCTAGGACAAATTGTGTCCAAATTCACATCAAAATGCATCATTTAGGCCCATCTCTAACAGAAATCAATGTAGATTAAAAATATGCAGAGGAAAATCTATTTGAATTTACAGCATAGAGGTACTGAGTGCTATCTGATTTATATATGCCCAAATTGTGCCAATCATCTTGTTCTTCACATTTGGCTGAATGGTCTGGTTTAAATCACAACTCAAGCAAAAATAAATCACAGCCTAATTGGAGATTTGATTTTTTCAAAATGTATTTTGCAATGCTTAGATCACATTCATTCTCTTGCATTGATTTTATAACACTAAAAAAACTATAAATAGTGTTATTGTAGTGCAGTTATGGATTGGTATAGAACTCCATATTTATTTTCTTCCCTTTTTTATCTTTGAGCTAAACTAATGAGCAGAAATACCAAAATGGTCTATAGATATGTAATTGACTACTTATGCATCCTACCTATCCTAATACATATGTCAGTGTGCTACTATGGTTAAAGTCATGTCAGTATGGAAACTGATGGCACAACTCTCTTTCAGTGGGACTGAAATTTTGCCTACTAAGTGTAAATTAAATCTAAAAAAGTGTTCAAATATTTACATTATCTCTAAAATTAATTTCTCTTCAGTGGCACAATAGGCTTCTTATAATAATAATCACATCTTGATTATAAGAATTTGAATTCTGATTAACACGTTGCTCTATTTACTAATCTGTACAGACCAGTACATTAATATAGAAAGCCATTTTAAAGACACAAATTGAGGAAACATAAAAATAATAATAATTTTAAAATCCCTGAAAAAACTCCACAATATTTTACCGGTGAGTAGAATTAAATACCCTTCCTCTTTTGGATTCTGTAATGTTCTCCATGGATTCCTATTCATTTTAGTTATTTTAACATTGATATATGAGTTGATATTCTTCCATGAAGCATTTGAGAAGATGAGTCTAAATTGGAGTGCCACAAAGTAAAAGTCTCATAAAAGTCACAACAGCATGTGGAAATGCAAGTTTTCACTCCTGAAAAACAGGTTGGTGTAGTTTGGTGGGTTTTTTGTTGTTGTTGTTGTTTGGGTTTTTTTTCCTTTTTTTTTTTTTTGTGTTTTTTTGTTTTGGTTTGGTTTGGTTTTTTGGTTTTTTGTTTGTTTGTTTGTTTGGTTTTTTTTTGTTTTTTGTTTTTGTTTTTTTTTGTTTTGAGATAAAAGTGACTTTGGATGCCATTGATTTCTTATTACTGAAGTAATTTAATAAAGTCTACAGGTACTGACGCTCTAAATGTATACTGATGCCTCTCCTTCATGACAAATCTTATTCTCTTTTCCAAAATATTGCTTCAGAGGAAAGATTACATACTGAACTTATAATACATACCATTCAAATAGATATCAATTTAAAATTCTTTGAGTAATGGACACGTGAATTATTGCACAGATTACTGTTAGAATAATGAATGATTATCCTGGATTTATTCACAGTTCACTTGCACAGATAATCAATCCTCATCTAATTGAGAATGTAACATAAGGGCATGAATGTAACACAGTAAAAGGGCAGGAACTTTTAGCCACAACATTAGATTCAACCCAAAACCTAGAACAATATTCACATGAGGTTTTAAGGTTTTTAGTGTAAGTCCTGATGATAATGGGTGTAACATTCAATCTGTTAATCTTTCTTCACCCTCATGCTTTTTAATTTATTTGTTACATCAATCATTAAACAATTATTTGAGGAGCTGGCTTTAACTGAAGGTAGAATTAAGTAAGAAAAGCTGAAATTAAAACTGACCTTGACAAAATATGGTAGTTCTTTATGCAAAAATATCAGCACTCCATTTTGGTATTTTCTAGGACTGGTATTTCCTCCTCTTTTCTCTCCATGTATGTTATGTATTTTTCTTCCTCATTATCCTCTCTAAAGATGTTAAAATGCAAGGACAAAAAGAAAAAATGTGACTGAGGATGCAAGAGAATACAAATTTGCTGTTTCTTTTTCTGGAAAGTCACAGATTAGTACATTTGCTGACATTTTAGAGTGGCAGTCTATCTATTGTGTATTAAGAAATAAAGAAATCACTCCAAATAAGGATGTCTGATAGTTGAGTAACTGGAAGAGTTTAGAACAATAAAGATGACCAGGTGGCTGTGTGGGGCTGAGCTCCCAGCTGAAGTTAACCCACACTGCCAAGATAAAGATTCTTTTGAATTTTGCATGACATTGAGAGACAGAGTAAACCTTTCCTTCCTCTAAAGAGATTTTGTGTGTGAGGTCCTGTAATGGTTTAAATTTTGACAACCAGGTGGAAACACCAATTAATGTAGTGGTTTCATGTTCACTAAATTCTGGTCTTAGTACTCACTCTTTTTCTGGGGGAGAGAGACTAGGAAAAAACAAAGCAGGCTCAACCTTAAAAATGAACAAAATTTTATTAACACACACTAAAAGAATAGGAAAAGAAAGCTGGGAAAAAAATAAAACAAAACAGAATAAAACTCCAAAAACACCCTTCCCTCCCCTTACAAACTGTTAACTTTCTTACAAAACAACATAAAGAGACAAAACTTATAATTTTCAGTCAGTTTCACCATCTGACAATAGTCTTTTATCAATTCTTTAGGGGAAGAGTCTCTCTTAGAGTCATGGATCCCACTGACAACCTAGAACAGTTCTCTTGTGGGTTTTAAACTGTCACAAAAACAACTGCCCGGAGAAACCTGCCTTTGTGACCCTCCCAGGAGCAGTTTCCCAAGCTGCTTATGGGTCATGGGTCTTAGACTTTTGCATACTGGGGTGTCACCTTTTAAAGATGAATAACTCTAAAGAGTCTCTTCTCTCCCGAGGTAGCTCGTGGTATTAGATGTTCAAGGCCGCGCTGGTGAGGCAGGAAGAACTCACACAGAAACATCAGAGATCAGAGCACCCGGGCAATCCAGAATCACAAAAAAACCCCAGGCAGGATCATAAATGCCTTCTCAGCCCACCCCTCGGTGTAAATCGGGGTGGCCTCAGCCCAAATGGTGCCCATAGCTCTTATCAGGAGCCCAGCAGAGATCTCTCCCTGCTCCAGGGAAGTTTGGAGAAAGTAGTTGTTGTAAAGCAGCAACCTCTCCTTCCCCCCCTTCACCCGGGAGCCGATGGAATCCGGCCAGGCCTCAGGCCAGCTCCCCCCAAAAAAGGGGGGAGCAGCAGGTCGAACTCAATGTTACCTGTCTCCCTCGGGCCAAAGGAAAGAAGGAAATGGCCCACTTACAGGAAATCAAGGAGTTTTATAGGGTACTTCCCAAAGTCGTAGCCAACAATTTTCAGTGGTCAAAACAGATGCCAATATTCCAACTAACCCTCTGATAGGTCCCTGTCCTTTCTAAAGAAATTCCCAGGTCCTGACCTGGAGAATCATTCTACATTCCTCTATAACGAAAAAAACAAACTGTACTAACCCATTTCAGGAAATACACTGATCTACAGAGATGTCGTCTGCCTTTGAGCTTGTCACTCTAAATTCTCATGACAACCAGTGGAGAGAAATAAGCATTTTGAGAGCGATCGTGTACTAACCATACCCATTATTTGTTATGGACCAGAAAAAGAGCTTGAAGTGATTAGTTAAAGTGTAGATGTTTACATTTAATTAGATGATTTGCACCCTGGGCATGTACAATGGTAAACTGAAACACCAAATGGTGTGCATATTTTGCTGTGTAAGTAGAGAAAGAAATACTGGATATTGGACAGAAGAAAGAGGAAGGGATATAGAGAAGCAAATATGCTTGACTTAATATAGCTCTCCAAAGAAGATTGTATTCTGATCATAGGATAGGTTATATTCTGTGCTGGAATTGTATTTAAGGAGATTTTGTGAGGAACACAATCCTGGATGACAGAGTTTATAATTATATACTTTAAAAGGTGATAAATCAGATAGTCTGTCACAGATTGCTGGGAAATACTTTTAAATTATTTCCTTCTAATCTAAGCCTACAACAAGGAAGCTTGAAGGGAAAACTCTTAGGGAAAAATCCAATTGAATTTATTTTTTGACAGCTTCAGAAGGGAGGAGTCTTAATGGAATTATCAGTGAAATTGAAATGAAGCTATGCTCGGCAAAATATAAGAAATGCAGCACAAACATCATGCATTTGAATATAGCTTTGCAGTTCTAAAAGTTTTAGTTTCCTAACTTGAAACACTCTGTGAGGTGCAAGCACTCAACCTAGTACAATAGATCCCATTCCCTGCATAATAGATGGAGAGAGGTAGGTGATTCCTAAAAGATGTCCTCTTGGACTAAATTTTAGCACCTAGGATGTAACATGCCTTAAGCGTTTATGGACATTCAAGGATAGGGCATTAGCCTAAGCTAATAATCTAGGCCATGTTATAGACCTTGGAGAGAAGCAATCCCTGTTCTCTGTTCTCTCTGGGAACAACTAAACAGACAACTAAATAGATGACGTTTACTGTGTGGGTTCCAGGCTGCCCTTTTCTCTGCACTGACTGCAGATGGATCCTGACATCATTGTCATAAGCAAGGCTCCTCCCTACTGAATAGCTAAAGGTAGGTGAGACATTCCAGCCTTGAAGTAGCATAGAATCATAGAATGGGTTGGGATCTTAAAGATTATTAGGTTCTAATCCCCCTGCCATAGGCAGGGATGTCACCCACTACATACAGGTGCTCAAAGCCCTGTCTTACCCTGGCCTTGAACAGTTAATCCACAACTTCTCTGAGTGACCTGTGCCAGTGACTCATCATCCTCACAGTAAAGAATTTCTTCCTAATATCTAACCCATCTCTCTCTGCTTTTTATATCTGCCTGTGTAAAAATGCTGCTCTGCCTCTCTTTCATAAGTCCCTTCAAGCCCTGGAAGTCCATGATGATGTCACCCCTGAGCTTTCTCTAGGCTGAACAACTCAAACTCTCTACCTGCTTTCATAGGAGAGGTGCTCCAGTCCTCTGATAATCTTTGTGGCTTTTCTCTGCACTTACTCCAACTGATCCACTTTTTTTCTTGTGCTGAGGAACCCAAAGCTGGATGCAGCACTGCAGGTGAGGTCTCATCAGAGCAGAGCAGAACAGGGCAGAGGGGCAGAATCTCCTCCCTCAGCCTGCTGGCCATGCTGCTTTGGATTCATCCCAGGACACTGGCTCTCTGGAAACACACACTCTTGGCTGTTCACCAACCAGAATGTCCAAATTTTTCCTCACAGGGCTGTTCTCAATGACTTTTTTTCCCAGTCTCTATTCATACCTGGGACTGCCTGGACCCAGGTGCAAGATCTTTCACTTGGACTTGTTAACTTTGTGATTTTCTTGTAGGCCTGTATCACAAGTTTTTCCAGGTCCCTTTGGATCTCATTACTTTCCATTGTGTCAACTTCCCCACTCAGGTTTGTGTCACCTGCAAAATTGCACAGAGTCCACTCAATCTCACTGTTTCTGTCATTGATAAAAATACCAAAGAATACCACTCACAAAACAGAGCCTTGAGGGAAACCTATTGACACTGACCTCTCCCTGGACATAGAGCCAGTGACCACAACTCTCTTGCTGTGTTCATCCAGCCAACTCCTTATACATCTGTTCCACCTCCATGTCTCTCCCGTTAGGAGATAAGAATGTATTGTTGGACCATGTTGAAGGCCTCAAAGAAGTCTAGTTAGATATAGATATAGGCAGACATATTCTTCTAATGAGCTTCAAAGCTAGCTGTCTTCATTGACTGTTTTTTGACTTTAAATACTTATTTTAAAGAATGCCAACCTGAAGTGTGAGATTTCAACCCAAAAAGTAACAATTTGCATTTAGCAAAATAGATTCTCTTTATTTTGTTTTGCTGGGGGTTTTTTTAATTCATGTGTTAATTAACATTTGTTTTATCAGACAACACCAATTATATTTATATACAAGAAGTACAGATGAATTCTCAAAACAAGGTCTGTCTCTCACAGATGTATTCATGGCAAGAGTCAAATAAAATGACTGATACCAGCTGGCTCTGTATTCTGTCCTATGTTTTGATGTTGGTTTATTTTTTTAGGTTTCAGACTTGATCAAATTAATTCAACAATGTGTGGCTTGCATTGCATGTATAATAGTACATATTTTTGTTGAAGCTGTGTGATACATTTTAAGAGTTAACATTTGTGATGAGGATGTGATTGAATCGATATATATGCACTTATATAACAGATCATAAAATGCAGTAGCTGAGTTATTTTTATAAATTAAAAATAGTTCAAATGAATAAATCTATTTCTCATTTTTAAAGTTTCTTCTGTAGACATTGGTAGCTATTAATGAAGTTTATATTATTACCTTTCCTCCTAATAAATAGTTCAGTAGAGTTATGGATCATTTTCAAATATCTGCTTTTCATTTTTACCTCAGTATCTGAGAGATCATAGATTCATAGAATGGCTTGGATTGAAAGGGACCTTAAAGATCAGCTTCTTCCAATCCCACTCACATAAGCAGGGACACTTTTCACTAGACAAAGTTGATCAATGCCCCATCCAACATGGCTGTAAACAGTGACAGGAATGGGGCATCCACAGCTTCCCTGGGTAGCTGTCCTGTTCCACTGTCTCAATGCCTGCACAGTAGAGAATTTCTTCTGAATATCTACTCTAAGCCTGCTGCCTTTCAGTTCAAAGCCATTGCCATTTGTTTTGTCACTGCATGTCCATGTAAACAGTCTCTTTACATGTTTCTTGTGGGCTCCTTCCAGGTACCAGCAGGCTGCAATTAGGTCACCCCAAAGCCTTCACTTTTCCAGACTGAACAATGCCAATTCTCTTAGCATTTCCTCATAGGAGAGGTGCTCCATCCCTTACCACCTTGGTGGTCTCCTCTGGATTTGCTCTAACAATCCATGTCCTTCCTGTGCTATGCCTTCCCCAGGGCTGGATGCAGCGCTGCAGGTAGGTTCTCACCAGAGCAGAATAAAGAGGCAGAATCACCTTCTTGAGTCTGCTGACCATGGATGCTGGAAAAAAAAAAACTATAGCTTAACTGGAGTGCCACTTATAATGTTAGAAAATTAACTCAAAATTCATCTAAGCTATTCATACCAAAACTAGAATCCCTAGTTCTTTCTAAGGACCTAAACGTAGATAATATGGCGAGGCAATGACACTTAAAAGAAGAGAAGAAATCAAGCAAATTTGTATCATTATTGCCTAGAAGTGATCAGCCAGGAAGGGCTGAAACCATCCCAGAACACTCTTGAAAAAAGTTTTTAGATCACTGGCAACATTCATGATAAAAATAAATGCATGATGAAAACTTTGGAGACAATTCATATATATATATATATATATATACATAGTATTTGTTCCTTGTCTATGAGTTTGGTCTTAGTATTAGGCTTGTCTGTATTTTCACTAAAACTCATTATGAAATTTTTGTACACTTTTCCTGCACTCAGATTTTGTAAGAGAAGCCAGACTTCAAGGCTGGCAGAAACATAGAATAATAAAATGACAAAACCACCCAATTACATTGAATATTAATCTTTTAGGTATTAAAGTAAACTCACATTGACAGAACCCACCTTCCTGAATCAAAAATCAGAAGCAGATGTCTGTAAATGTCATTTAATGCATAATATAATAAATGTCATATACTTTACATATTGACATTCAAAATTGTTCATAAACATTGGAGTTAGCAGGTGATAAGTAATGAGTAAAATCAACTCCAGTTTCACCCCAAGAAGCAATGTAATTTACATTTATGGGATATTATTTGTATGCATTATTTATAGAGGTTTTCAAATGCTACTGGTTGTCTTATTACTTTTACAGGCGATTTTTCTTCTTATAAAGAGGATTATTACAGCAGAGCTGTTCACAGCTGGCTTGGTTGCCTTCACAAACCGTCAAAGCGTTCTTTCAGTCTTGGCCAAATCAGCCAGGAGGTGAAACTCTTGACTGGGAAGTTCAAAGAGGCTCTGTCAGGGCTGGCACACTGCATGTGGAGGCCTGGCCAAGCAGTGAGTGCCTCTCTCTGCTGGAGTCCAATGCGTCCCGACCGACCATCCCACGGCCTGCAGATGGGTGAGCTTTGCTTGGCTGCACCTGAAGCAGTTTAAATTGCCTTTGTAGATGGTTACATGACATTAATCTATCTCTAGAGCCATCCTGTCTCAGTCTTTGGGATGGTAACTAGTTCAGAGGGGAGATGACCCAAAAGTGAATACATAGCTCATTGTACTGAAGAAGGATGTGGTATGTGTGACCACAGAGAATTGCTAAAAAGTGCTGAAAGTTATGCTCTGATATTTCTGTGTTGGAGTATTTAGTGTCCTACTCACTCTTCTGAACTGGGTATTTCATTCTGACTTATTCCCACTATTTTGTGTTTTCTCCTTTTTATTTCTTTTTACTTTCTTGCTTTTTGTATGGGAAAAATTTTGCCTATGAGAGAACTACTATCAAATTACCTAGACCCACCTCACTGCACAGTGAGGATCTGGCCCTCTTGCCAATTGTTTCAGCAGACCTGCAGCATCTTATGCCTGCAGGACTGACATACTGAGGAGGGTATCAACCAGATATTCCTTAGATACATTCTTACATCCTTTCTTACCTCTCTTCCTTCTCCTTTAAAAAGGAGTAATTTAGTCTGAATTTCCCTGTGGATTGTCACCTTTCATGGAAAAGCTATATAGTGTTATTATAAATTACAGGTAATAGTTTTCTCATATTATAACCTCCCTTACTCAAAAACTCTTTGCATGAATTCTACTTAAATGACCTCAAACTTTAAGAATATGACTACTGAAGAGTCTGCAGTGAATTTTTCTGAAAAGTGAACAGTGTTAGCATTTCAAGGGCACTAAAAATTGTCTACACTGTATCTGTTGGACTTTCTTAATAAGCAAGCACTAATGAACAAACATTAAGAGAGTGAATAGTTAACACAGAAAGCAAAAAAATCCACAGACAGATAAGGATGCTAAATATAAGCTTTGGGACAAACTGTGGCTTTGGAACTTTCTGGCATTACTGATTTTTATTTCCAGCTTTGGCATTCCTGTTTATATTGTTTCATTAACTGTAGAAGTTTTGCATATCATTTCTCTAGGCTGTGTGTTTGGAAGAGAAGAGCAATAATCCAGAAAATGTGTTGCCCAGGTTTTATAAATTCTTTCCTCTGAACCTAATTGACTTGTAAATTCTATTGTTTACAGTTTACAATTACACAAACCTAGAACATACTCCAAACCTCAGACTGATGGTGGCACATAGTAGAAACATGTAATCCAAGTGACACAGCAGCATGAAAGTATAATTCATCTAATAAAGTATCTTTGTTCATCATTATCTATTCTTCCACATGCAGCTCTAGGATCACAAAATATTACATTATTAAATTGTTCCTTTGTTTTTTGCTCAGGACATATCTTCTTCATATTTGAAGCAAATGTTATTCATGAGTCATCTTTGTTTTTCAGAATTCAGCCTTAGTAACTTCCTACATATATGACAAAAGGCGAGGTAAATTGCAAAAAATGGTACAGTTACTTTAGTGCTTTGCTAAGTAAGGATGAGATGCATCTGTGGGTACTATGCTGCTGTTTAAATCTGAATGTGATTGAAATCTATTGATGGATATAGTGGGTTTGCATGGCCAGGTTTTGGTATCGGGGGGCTGCAGGGTGGCTTCTGTGAGAAGCTGCCAGCAGCTTGCTCATGTCCAGCAGAGTGAATGCCAGATGTCTCCAAGGTAGACATGCCACTGGCCAAGGCTGGGCCAATCAGAAATGGTGGCAACACTCCATGATAACATAACTTAGAAAAAGGAAAAAAAAGAAAGTTACTGGGCAGGTGTAATTGTGGCCAAAGAGAAGGGTGAAGATATGTGCTAGGAACACCCCACAGACACCAAGGTCAGTGCAGATGGAGGGGCAGTTTGTGCTCCGGGTTCTGGAGCAGAGATCACCTGCAACCTGTGATGCAGCTTATGGTGAGGCAGCTACACCTCTGCAACCCATGGAGGAGCAAAGGGATGCAGAGATCCACCTGCAGCCTATAGAAGAGACCCAGGCTGCAGCAGGCAGATGTCTGAGAAGAGGATGTGACACTGTGGCAGACCTGTGCTGGAGCAGGCTCTGGGCAGGGTCCTGCAGACCTGTGGAGAGACGAGCCCATGCTGCACCAGGTTTTCTGGTAGGACTTGTGAACCTGTGGTGCATCCACCTTGGAGCAGCTTGTCCTTGAAGAACTGTATCATGTGGAAGAATGTCCCATGTTGTAGCAGTTTGTGGAGAACTGTTGCTGTGGGATAGACTCACATTGGAGAAGTTCATGAAGAACTGTCTCCTGTGGAAGGGACCCCACACTGGGGCTGGGCAAAGTCTCCTCTCCCTGAGCAATGGTGGGAAAATCTTGTCATGAACAGGCCAAAACCTCCACTCAATCACACAGGGGTAGGAGGTAGAACTAGGAAGGAGAAAGCGGTGGGGGGAAGATGGTTTTAAGGTATTATTTTACTTCTTATTACCCTGCTCTGATTTTGTTAGTAATATTTTCAATTACTATCTCTAATTTAAGTCTATTTTGCCTGTGATAGTATTCAGTGAGAGATCCCTCCTGGTCTCTATCTCAACTCATGAACCCTTTGTTATATTTTCTCTCCCCGTCCAGCTGCAGAGGGGAATGATAGAGAGGTTTTGGTGGGTGCCTGGTATCCAGCCTGGGTCAACTCACAAATGTTCATTTTCTGCTCTAATGGCAATACTGATGATTTTTAAATTTTACTGGGTTGCTTTTTCTGCTACAACTGGTTTTCTCACCGTTGAATGGCTGTTTCCTTCAACATACTTTCAATTTACCATTCCAAATTTCCTATGTGTAACAGCGAGGACTTGGCATTTATCTAGACAGAGTGCTCTGCCACTGCCTCTTCCTGCCTTTCTTCTGCAAGTTTGAACACACCTGCTCATATGAATCAACTTTTTTTCCTTTGGTGAGGTTTTGTACTTTCTGTGACATATTTCCTTCAATGTAGATTTTAACTGAGTTTGTACCAACTCTCAGACAATACATTTTGCCACTAAATCAAGTTTAGCTCTGAAGTTTATTGGTTCTGCCTTGGCTTGGGGAAGAATGTGTTCCACATAAAATCAGTTTATCAATGATTTTATATGGCATGAAAGCTGCAGCCAATAAAAAAGCATGTGTGTAAATAACTTCACCATCTAGTTCAAGCTGAAGTTCAAGTTGAACTTAGAGTATTTTGTTGTCTGACAATGATGCAGTTAAAACTCCTGAGCAATGCAGCCTAACAACTGAGTTACAAATGCACACATCATTAGTTTCTTATTAATCTTATGTTTCATAATGAAGTGACTTTTGAGAATAGCATTAGGTCACCAGTAACATTTAAAATCTATTACTTAATAACACAAACAATTTGCCTAAATGGCAGAGTTAAGGTTAGGTTAGCATTCAGCTTATCCTTGGTGGCCCTTCGTATTTGACTCTGTAATGATATTTTAAATACTGTTCTTCTATATGAGACAATATTATAGTAAATTTAATATAATTCTTTGAAAAAAATCTCTATTATTTATCTTACTGTTTACTTCTCTAGATTTTTTAGTCTGTTCATAGTTAAAAAATATGAATACAAATTTAGTTTAATCATCATGGTACTTCTAATATTTCCCCAGCAAAGCTAAAATGAATGTATTTTCTCCTAAAAATCTGCGTATCATTTTTCATACAGAATCTTAAACTCAAAAATTACTTTGGGAGCAACTCCTAAGCTGAATGAAGATGTGATTTTCCTACAACAATTTTGGGCTGATGTATGGCCTGCTTATAATTCACAATCTGTTAATCTTGAAAAATGAACTAAAATTTCCAAACTACGTATTTATACATATAAGTGGAACTTCTCTTAAAGTTGAATGAGAATCTTTGGTTGAGGTTTTTTTGTTTTTTTTTTTTTTGTTTTGTTTTGTTTTGCCTTTCTTCCCTAGTTAAATAAATGTTTAATTTGTATCTGGCAAGCCTCTTTAGAAGACCAATAATCTTGAGGTCAAGGAACAATAAAAGCAAAGACTTCCTTGCTTATCTCTCCTAAGACAATGCAGGAGCTCCTCTATAATGACTCTGTCGACATTTACTGTTCACAGTTCCTGGATTTCTCATAATCTCCATAAAATGTCAACATGTTCTCTAATGGGCACTTCTGGAAAACCACTTCAATCTGCACTGTCTGAGGCCCTATGCTATTTCTCAGTACTTGGCCACTGGGCTTGATAAAAAGGCCAACCTCATTCCTCTGCATAAGAGCAGATAAGGATGACGAGGCAGAGCAGGCTGCGTGTGCTCCTAGAGCACTTCTGTTAGAGTCTCTTTCTCACCTCCCCTAACTCCTTCTCTTGGCACATCTGCACAGTGAGAGGGAAGCAACATTTCTTCAGAACTGCAAAGCACAGGAGGCAAAATATGATGTTTCCTAGGAAAGTGTAGATAGATCCCCTGGAGTTTTGTGATTTTCATTATGGCCAAAGCAAATGTTTGCAGAATTGATCAAATGTTTGCAAAACAGTTTATCATTGATTTTATGAGTAGATTTGGCAGCTTTTTTTTCAACTGAATTTGTATGTTTTTTGTAAGCAATGCAGTGATCTTCTGACACTATGGACAGGCATTAACATCTAACACTATTTTGCATCTATTTTAGAACTGCTTCCCTCCCTTGTGTGGTATTCATTGTCTTTTATTAACATTTCCTGCCTGCAGAAGAGTACATAGAAACAATGTGATTGTCCTTCAGATAAGATGCATTTGTTTATGTAATAACAACATACATATATTTTAAAAGTTCTTTCTATTTGTGAAAGAGTCGGGTATTACGTATTCCTCTCACATTTCACGGGACCTAAGGCAAAAATTCTCACCACCCTCCTCCAGAAATAAAAAAATTCTATGTTTGCTGCTGTTTCTGTAGCTGCAATGGATAGTGAACTGGCTCAATGGAAAAAGTCACTAGAGATCAAGAGTGCACACAACTGTAACAAAGTGCAGGCTGTTTAACTAAGGGCATTTGCTGTCACTCCTCATTGTGACTTTGTTCTCTATTTACTTCATTCTCATAGAGTACCTACTCTAATCCTACTAGAAACCTGTAACTTTATTTACACGCCCGTGGTGAATATATACAGCCAGTTTTCCAATTCAAAAAATCTAAGGCCCTGCCTGTATGTGATAATAAGTACTGTGAGAAAAGTCAGTACTGAATTTAGCAAAGGAATCACACTAAATGCTGGTAGGATTACAATACCATGCCAATATAGACAGGAAGAAACTGACCCCTTTTCCTCAGAACAGGGACAATGACCATTTGCAAAGACTGCACTGTGTGACTTCACCTTGATGAACACATTGTTTTGTACCCTCTTGGACTACCCCAGAAAATGCAGCTTTAAATATGGAAGTTGGGTCACTAAACTTTACTGATTAATATTTCTTTCACTACTCAAAGTTATATATAAATCTAACAGCCAAAATTTCTTATGGCTGCATACTTGACATTTATGCTTTTATGCTGTAAAAATTCCACCCTCCAAAGATATTCTAGGTTGAAAGTGATTTTTCTGGGGATTGGCAATTAAAGAGGCATTAGTTTTTGCATTAATTTGGTAGACTATAGGTAATTTGTGTTAGGGTCCATAATCATAATTCAGATTCAAACTGCTGAAATATACGCATTTTAACTTAACCTGTAAGCATGCTGGGCAAACATAGGGTGGTGAGCATCAAATGGCCCAAATTTGACCTTGAATATACATAGGGTGCAAGACCTCCTAAAATGAGTAAGATCACTCAGCTTCAATGCATCAGATGAATTTTAATGCAAAGATCTGTTTTACTTTGTGTTGATTACAAAATAAACTTATGACTAAGGTACAAATTTGGTGATATTAATCCCACTGTGAGGCCCTGATGCTGGGGAAAAGGAGAAGGAGAGGAAACATGAGTTCCAGCTCTACCCTAATTAACATACAAAATAATGCTTATCATTAACATGTTAAACACTGTTGATGATAAGAAGAAAAATAATAAAAATATGAGCAATCATAGTGTGGATAAGTTACTAATTAGATGTTTACTTAAACATGTGCTTTTAGATTTGTGTTGCAGTGAAGTGTACATGTGCTTAAATGGGAGCTTGTGGATATACTGACTTAAAATATTTCGGCAGTATTTCACAGTGCCCTTAAGGGATCCTGTCTTCTTCTTTAAGGATATTTAATTTAATGCAAAGTAAATGTAGTACTCTGTTTAGGTGAATGTACATCTCCTGCTAAAGGCTGGCAGGAAATCTTCTGGACATGGCATGAGGACTGACCTAGGGTAAACACTGGGTAACTATGAAAGACAGCTTTTGAAATTAAGGAAAAAAAGTAAAAAACTCCACCCATTTGGTCATCTAAAATCACTATTTTATGGTTAATTCAGGGTGAAACAGGATATAGCATAAGTAGTTATGCAGTGTAAACATTAAAAAACACCATGCCCCTTCCCCTCCCCCAACTCACATTAATCTAACTTTAAAGGCAAACCACCATGGTCTCTCTTCACTCGTGCAAATATTCAGCTGAATGAAAGCTAAGTGGCATTTCTTGATATCCTCAGGGAATTTTGACCTGCAACTACTGCACAAAATGAATAAAACTACATTAACTGTTGAATACACAATAATGAGAAACAAAAAATCATCAACCAATGGCTAGAAAAAAACAAGAACTAGTGTATTTATTTTTAAGGTATCTGGCCAATAAGTATTTTGTTCAGTACATAATCTTGATTCAAAGCCTATATTTAATAAACTATCTGATGAACTAGACTTAAGTTTGGACTTAAACCATCAAAATTATATATTACATCTTCTTGATTCAGATATACATCTTTAAAAGTATTTATAAATGTGTTTTCTCCATACCTCTTTCTGTGTCCCAATAGACTCATGTATGTTGACTGTGGAACCATCATCTTTCTGCTTTCTAAATTTAAATGCCATTTTTAATCATTATCTCTACTTTTAGAAGCTCTGAAACAGCATTTTAGTGGATTTTCAGTGTGAGGTTTGGTTTAAGCTGACCATGATATTGAAAATCTCTCTTGTCCTGTCTTTTCCATCATCAGACTGCAATTTCTTGGGTGGCTCCCTGAAAAAAGGGGAGGATGTAGCTACAGCGTCAAATGAAGATTTATTTTAAGACAAAAAGCACAGTATGGTCTAGGAAGTCTCCAGAAGATATGAATGGAATGACCTTGAAAGGCAAAAATACAACTCCTGAGGAGAAGAGGAGGGACAGACATTGATCTTTTTTCTGTGGTGACCAGTGACAGGACGTGAGGGAATGACCTGAAGTTGTGTCAGGGTAAGTTTAGGTTGGATATTGCCCACCCAGAGGGTGGTCAGACATCAGAACAGGCTTCCCAAAGGAGTAGTCTCATCACCAGCCAGAGTCCAAAAAGCATTTGGACAATGTTCTCTGATGAGTCCAGGTGAGTCCAGGAGCTGGACTCAGTGATCCTTGTGGGTCTCTTCCAACTCAGCTTATTCTGTGTTTCTAGAAAAAAATGAATGATATGGTTACCCTTGAATATTTACATTGAATTTTTCAGATCCTTTTTTTTTCAGAATCAATTTAACCTGACACTCATAAAACTCTGAGCTGGGATAGCTTTAACCACATGCATAAAACCCAATTAAAAAACCACCAAACAGAAACCCACAAACACAAAACCAAACACTACACCTCCCCCTTAAAAACACTCAATCTAACAGAGAAAAAAAAAAAAAAAAAGTCCAAGAATGTAAAGAAGGATAAATAATGACAACCAATAGAATACACTCAGATAATAAATAAATAATGATTTTTTTTGTTCTGCCCTCTTAATTCTGATATTTTAAATAAAGACTAAATGTAGAAATAAAGACAATATTTGAAATTGATCCTTGTTGCTATTAGTTGCAAATCCACTGAAGCTGATAAAGTGTATCTGCAATGATTTTGGTTGGGAGTACGGCTATATTCTTTCAGTACTCTGTAAATTTTGTCTGTTTATTTCTGTTTATTTTGTTTTAATTTCTTCTTTAGCCATTATAGAATTTATTTTTTAAATAAACTCTACTCTTCATAGGGACATCTGCTTGTTCTGGCAGGCAATGTGTCCCAGTGATGATGGTTTTACTCTATCAGTTTCTGCTTCTGGAGTGGAATATTAATATTAGCGAATAACAGTGTGCATACATGACAGCATAATGAGGAATGGTGTGAGGACAAGCAGCACATTGTAATGAGCCTCAAGCATAAAAAACATACACTGCTGCTGTAATAAGAGATGGTATGTATGAGTGATTCAAGAAGAAATGATCAATTAATAAGTCTTTGTAATAACAGAGTGCACAGAGATGGGAAATCTAGCAAGACTCTTGGGCCTACTTTAAAAAGGAAAGACATTCTGCACAGAATAAAATGCCATACTGTACTTTCTTATGTAGCTCAGAAAACATCATAAATCTCTAGCTGGTGGAAAGCATGTCTAGATGGATATGTATATGCATATATTAAAATATTATACAAATTGTATTGATGATAATAAAGCTATTAGTATTAATATTAGCCATCTACACAATACACCAGTAAGCAAATAGTATTTGAACACCTACAGTTACAGAAATAGATCAGGGAAGAAATGTATAACTTCACTTAAATAAGTTGAAGTTTCTTGTTTTGTATAAAAAAGAAGCAATGAGCTACTTCAGAGAGCAACCATGCCTGCTCATTCCATGGGGAACAGGCTCTGGGAGTTTTATGTGACGTGATGGTAGAGCACTTCAGGAGCTTTGTAAAGGGGGAGTGTTAATAAGTAGATTATTTCAAATTATTATCCCTCTAAATCAGACATGAAAATGGCAGTAAAGAAGCCACAACAAAAATTACAAGGAAAACTTTTAACTTAACGTGCTTTATTTTCTCTTTACTAGAAAAGACCATGTTTGCAGGAGCAAAATTAGAGCTTTAAGTACAATGAACTTGTTTCCTTTTTTCATTTTTATAATAAAACAAAGAATGATATCACCCCATGACTGTTTTTTTTTTAATAATTATTATTTCCAATTTGCCAGCTATCTCCACTGCAAGTAATAAGGAGAGCTTTAGACAGTTGAAGAGTTATAAGCAAGTTGCATGCAGTATATCTGGTTGCCGCAGAAAATCCCTACTTGTTAACACCACGGAGCATGAGCCAAGTTTCTTTTTTTTGTTTGTTTTTTTGCCCTGCTCTGGCATTTGGAATAAATACTATTATTAACTAGTATAAGATATAGGGCCATGGATGAATGTTTGCTATGCCCATGCTGAAAGCATCAGTAGCCAAAAACCAGTTTTAATCCCCTCCATATGTGACATGAATTTGTAGTTTTGTCTCAGACTCTAGTCCTAGGCTACTGGTAGAATGAAAACATGCTATAGTACCACAATTATTCTACCTATAAATATGTCTCAATTCTCTTCAGAAACTTCAGCGGAATCCTACTTATTTTATTAGAATCTGGTTTTGGCCACAAAGCTGGTTGAGTTAGAGCTTTTTATTCAATCACTAGTAAGAATTGATGGCTCAGGAAGGAATTCTAGAAGTTTCTGATTTTTTTAACATATATTTAGATAATAAAAAGGGAAGAAATCTAATCAAGAAAAAAAAGAAAAAAAGAAAAAAAAGAAAGAAAGAAAAAAAAAAAAAAAAGAGTGCTAAGAGTGCTGTGTTCTGCTACATTTTAAAGTACAGCTCTCCTACTGAAGTGAGCTGGAGTTTGGCATCTGCATATGCTGCCCAATGAGCCAAGGGGTGGAAACAAAACATTTTTTGTAGCTTTTGAACAGATGTTTCTTCTCCTGTACTTCTTTCTACTTTATTTCAGGAAGCACTTCAAATTATAAGCTTGCATTTTAAATTGCTGATTTGCTTTTTGTTCCATAATAAGAAATAGGATATATCATCCAAAAACATTCTGTAAATTTGAAGGTCTGCAGAAGTAAGGTTCTTGTAATCAACTGTTCAATCTTAGTGTTTCCTTCTGCCTTGCAGGCTTTCTCCCTTGCTTGTGTATCTGGCGAAGGTCAAAAAGAGCCTTCTCATAAGGGCATGAATGCATGAAAATGGCAAGATAGACTGCCTTGGAATTTGGTATGCAGACTGAGCAGGTAGTATTGTCCTTGTTTCCTGTTCAATTTCATTCCCAGTCCACATCTCTAATTTGAGAAAAAACAATCGATGGAGAAATATATTCTATACCTAGTGAATGTTATGGAAAATAAATTTTTATTGCAGAAAAAATATGTCTATACTTGCTGAATAACAAACTGTAAATATTCTCATCAGTTCCATCTCTATATGTATGCAATTTAGGTTATCTTTAATGTTATAAATGTATTTAAAATATGTTGTACGATCATTCATAAAAGGAAAACAAGTTATAAGCTCCAGATGTATCAGTGATAAAATGCTATTTCAAAGTGCCCAGGCTACTCTCAATGGATACAAGATTATGAATGGCATAAGTAAAATACTCAAATATGAAATAGTCTTTTCTCAAAGAAGTTTAGCAAGATGCCTCTATTTAAAAAAAATAATTCCTGATACTGTGTACAGTATAATGGCACTGATAACATTTGAATTTGTTTGATTTGTAGCTCCAGGCCACAATTCTGACACAGCGCAATCAGAGCTGACTCTTGTTCTTCTTACTATTTTACATGTGTGGTCTTTTCTTCTTAAAGGGAATTATTTGAGGGAATTATTTGCTCTCTTTTTTTCTTTTTTTTCTTCTTTTTTTTTTTTTTTTTCTTAATTGTACCTCCTTCTATACTTTCCTTAGTATTTCTTTGACCTTGTGAACAATTTTAGTCACATTTAACAAACTATAAAGTGATCTTAAGAGAAAAAAGTCCTCGTGGCGAGAGAAAAAGACCTGAATAAGTGCTACTGGGAAGCAGAGGTTGCTGCTTTCACTTAGAATACAGGACATTTAAGTACCTAGAACAGGGACTTACAAGAAATGAGACTCTCCAGTTTTGTATTAATTGAAATAAATTAATATGCCTGCCTGTGCTATAAACTCCTCTCCCTGACCAACGAAAAACATACATGATGTTAGTTCTCTTCCCGATTTGAAAAACTAATTAAAACCAGCATCTTTCGGAAATTTCTATCCTAATGATAATCAAATTTGAGGTTAATTAAGGTTTCTGGAATGCTAACTATATTTTGATGTGTCTGTAGAAACCAAAACCAGCAATGCATCTCTTTTATTAAGCATGCTAAGGAGCTAAGTAACATGAGAGGAGTGACTCGCTAGAACAGTGGAGTCAGGTCTACACTAGGTGGCACTTGAAGCTCCATTTATTCAGAATGTGTTGAATTCCAGCAGCTGGAGCTTTGGTTCTCAACATTTTTGTGTCTGTTAGACATGAGTCATTAGTAATTCTAAAATGAGATTTAATAATTCTCACACAAGTAGTAAGCAGGGAATAAATATTTCATATTGTAACACATATTAAAAACATTTTGGCATCCTACATATGCCTCTAGAGCAGCTCTGTGGCATCCTGATGGAAGTCCTTCAGTGTATTCTAGAAAGACTATTGCTTAAATAGCATTCATAATTGCCCTCAGGCAATTTTCACACACTTCCCAGATTAGTCTCATATCACCTCTTGTTAGCTGGAGGTGATTTAAACAAACAGCCTTGGAGTGTGTGCACACAGCACATCTGGGGCAGATGTGCTGTGTGCACATCTCAGATTGAAAGCTTGGCTCACATCAATAACATCTTGGAAGTACACATTTAAACAAAGGAGGTTGCTTTGGTAGAATCTGAAATTATGCAAATTTCACATACTATCTCCCCCCCCCCCCCCCCTTCTTTTTTTTTTTTTTTTTTTTTCTTCCTATTGGCATATTTTCAGTCCTGGTACTACACAAAGTGTGGAAACTTCTTCTGCTGGAATAAAAGGACAGGATGTTTTCTCCAGATTTTATCTTCAGTACTGACTAACTTGTCCTTTTGACACACACACATGAACAGAGCTCCTTACATGTCTAATGTATTACTATAAGACACAGCAAAGGTGATGCTGTACAAACAATTGCTGAATCTGCAGAGGAAAAATATGACAAAGGGTAAATCAGAAAACGGTTTTGTCCAGTGAAGGTAGGATGCTGTGCATAATCTGTGAAAGGGTAGGTCTGTGGGTCTGCAGACTGAGAGGTCATGATGGAGCAAACCCTCTCTTTCTTTTGGAGATTGACTGTGCTTTTTCTGTAGGTGCTTATTACCTCCTTTATGTTTTCACCAAATATGTGGTCTTTTATATATGTGGGATAAACATTCTTAACAAGGTCTTAGAGCAGGGTAGGATAGAGCCTGTGAATCTCTGTGGGCTGTATCCCTTCAGTGCCCAGTGGCTGGTGATGGGTGTGAGCATGGCCATGTGCCACACTCTGTTTGCGCTCTGCACCAAACCCGTCACCTTATTGCATCCACATTCACATTTGGACACACCTGCCCCTGCTTCTCTTCTTCATCAGCCTGCTGCAGGTCTCCTTGTGCTTTAATCATCCACAGGTTTAATGGCAGAGGAGATTCATTCTCCTCAGAGCTGGCTGTTAGAAGTGCAGAGCACAATTCCAAGGGCAGTTAATGCTAGCGTTAAGCACTTAGCAGTTCCAAAATATCTCATGCCACATATGATGAGCAGTTGTGCAAAGGCAGTTATGCTTAGTAAGAGGAATAAACAGCCTTCAAGGTGAAGAAATGTACTTTATAGATGATTCTTAAAGCAAAATTTCTAACGGTGAGCTAGAGCAAGCTTTTTTGTGGAGCATTAAATCTCCTTTATTAATAAAGAAATCAAATATCACACTCCAGCAATTTACCATTAACATTCGTTCTGCATCACTTGAAATGTTGAACAGCTATAATCATAAGCAAAGACTTGAAACAAAGAAAAGCTGTCCTGTAATTCAACAAATAGTGTTTTAATTAAATTTCCCACAAAAGGGTAGCATTCATGTAACAAAAAAGGTAACATAAATCTCAGGGTCCTTAGCTGTTGTCTTAGACATTAGCATTTTACTAGCTATTGTTGACATAGCTGCAACTTTTCAGGCATATCTTTTTAAAATGCACTTTTATTCTACTCTAGACAAGGATTTACTCCATATAATAGTATCTCAAGACATATCCCAAGATCCAATAGCCTCTGCCACGGTGGAAGCAATCTGCATGCTGTGCTTTAATCTACAGAGCACACTTTAGCTGGTTAGTATTCTGGAAGATGAGCATTAATATAGCATTCCTCAGAAACAATACACACTTCACTGAGACATCACAGCATGCCTTCAAATTGGGAAGGGGCAGGATTCTCATGAGGCAATGAGACAAAAAGGTAAAGTGTGTATATGTGCCAGCACATGTCCTATATCAGAGTCACAAGTCAGAAATAAATGTTTAAAATTGAGTATCAGAGGTTTTTACCTATTAATTATTTAAAATATGCTTTATCCACCTATGTTAGAAGGAAAAATCATGTTTTAATACCCAATAATTAATAACAGAGAACTGTAAGATTCTTTCAGACTTTTATGCTAAGCAAGCTCAAGGTTTCGCCAGTAAGAAAATTTCCAGATGTTCAGTCTACGTTTGCACTAGTGCTTTCAGACCATTAGTCTTACAAAATGCTGCCTTGTGCTTGCTTGACAATTCTTCATTCTTCTTGGTATTCACATGTCCTTTCTGTTAAACACTTGTGAAAGCTTATGCAATGCTGACTTTTCTGTGCATGGTTTGATTAGACCAAGGTCATAAAAAGCCATCACATTCTTATGCATTTTGACAAAACAAAGCTTGCATCAATGACATTTTCTTGTTTCTTTTTAAATAAATAATGGCAAGACTCTCTCTAGCTGGCCTGCTGCTCAGGGTAGCAGATGCTCTTTGTTGCACAGTTCTGTTTCCCAATGGAATCCACAGCAGGATGTATGGGACTAGTTTGGGTTCGCTTGGCTTTCCTTGGCTCTGGAACAGACCATCACAAACATGTTTCAGGACTCTTACCCCCTATTCCATGACACATTCCCAGGAAGTATAGGGATCTCAATTTCAGCATAAATAAATTAAAATAAAAAATGAATCTTCTTTCTATGTGTCTCAGCTTTCACTTTCACTAGCACAACCACAGCAAGTAACATCTTCCACTTTGTGTTACCAAGGATGAACTTTTCCTTGGGATGCAGAGATAAAGTCCTTGGAATATTTTATATAATAACATCAGTGGGGTACTGTTAACTTGCTGATAGTTGATAAATTTGAAGAAACAAATTTTGAATGGCTTTAGAGCCATAATCACATAGGAACATTCGGTCTTACTCTTAACAGGAACATTTCTATAGAAAACAGAGTAACAATAGCACGAGGCTTGACTGAGTGTTTTGGACTTTAAGCTTCAACTTCATTGTTGTGTTTTTTCCATAATATGCAAACCCCTAATTACTGAATAAGTCTTTGGCCCCCAAAATGGATTTTAAACTATTTATGCCAGTGCAATCAATCTAAGAATCAAACAACAACAACAAAACCAACCAAACCAACCAACCAACCAAATTCCCCACCAAAACAAACAAACGCCCAAATTGTTGCAGAACTTCAATTAACACAAATGTGCTCTAAAGACACTTCCTGTTTTTGACAGACGTAACACAGTACTGAATTGTATAATAATATAGGAATTCTAAATAGATTTACTCTTCCCTTGTCAGAGGACTTGATGCAGTAAAGTTCTGTATTAAGACCAATATGATAATTACCATGTTGTGAATTGTGGTGCAGGACAACTGTGGTTTGGTACTATATTTTTTGTGATTTAATTCTTCCAAATTATATGTATGGTTCATGCACACATATAAAAGAGTGAAAAGAGGCTGAGCAGAAGCACTCAAGGTTCTTTGTCTTGTGCTGGCAGCATGAGATGCCTAAGGTGGGAGCATAGCCCCTGTAACCTGTTTACACAGTGGTAGAGAAAGTGAGAGAGGCTTTTGCCAAGGGTGATTCAGAGGTTAAGTGAACAGAGCTGCAGTCTGGACCTGACTTTTTCTGGTCCATAGTGGAGGATCCTGGGGCAGTCTGCCCCTGATTTGAAAGGCTGGATATGATGATGGCTTCAAAAGGAAGTGCATTTGGACCTTGCAAGATGCAGTTGTTTTTTTGGTGTTTTTGGTTTTTTGTTGTTTTTGTTTGTTTGTTTGGGGTTTTGTTGTTTTGTTTTGTTTTGTTTTTTTGGTTGGCTTGATCTTTGATAATTTCCTGAATCAAAATTTCTTTGTTAGCAAAATTATTGGAAGCCACTCTCAGAATCACATGAAAACTTGTTTGCCCATTATACAGAGTAGGCAAAAGCTTTCAGTGTTAGAAAAAGGCTCTGAGTCTGAATTAAATTCTTTCTCAATCTCATTCAAATTTAGCTTGTCAGCTATTGTGACTCCTACTATGATCACCTGGTCCCATAAATTGCACATGATTGTAACTCACTATGACAAAAGGAAGAATAAAGTTTACTATTACTGAAAGCTTGTTGGTCAATCAGTTTGTTGCAACTGACCTCCTCCCAGTCATTGTCAAATGGACCTTCTGACATTTGCATACGTGTAACAGTTGAATGAGGATTTAAATATTTGTATTTATTTTTACACTTGTATTGTCACCTTACTTATATTTCTAGTTTATTCTCAGACTAAAAAATATTTTTTTAACAAAAAGAAAATTCAGATAGGTAATTGCAAAATGTATTTTTTAAACATGTGTGTATGCAGGGCCAGGGAAATGTTTGTTCCCCTGTATTTAGCTCTGATGAGGGCACACCTTGAATGCTGTGTCCAGTCTTGGGCCCCTCACTTCGAGGGAAGCTTTGAAGGGCTGGAGCATATCTAGAGAAGGGCAATAGGTCTGGTGAAGTGTCTTGAGGGTGTCATATGAGGAGTGGCTGAAAGAGCTGGAAGTGTTTGACCTGGAGAAAAGGAGTCTCAGGGGAGACTTTATCTCTCTCTGCAATTACGTGAAAGGAGCTCGTAACCACGAGGGGGTCTGTATCTTCTCACTGGCAGCCAGTGGCAGGACAAGAGGACACAGTCCCAAGTTGCACTAGGAAAACTTTCTTTACTGCAGATTGTCAAGCATTGGAATGGGCTGCCCAGGGAAGTGGTGAAATCACTAACCCTGGAGGTGTTCAAGAAATGACTGAGCATGGCACTCACTGCTGTGGTTTAATTGACAAAGTGTTGCTCATTCAGGGGTTGAAGTCAAAGATCTTGGAGGTCTTTTCCAACATAATGATGCTATTATTCTATGATAGAAATTAATGGCACTTTTTCTCTTGGACTGTGTCCTAACATGGACTAAATTTGCTTTTGAATTGATGTCCATTCACTGACTTCAAATAACACAACATAGTTTTCAATTTATTAAAGGAAAGTGTTAAAAAAACCAAATCAAACCTTTGATCCTTTCATGTTATTTTTGCAGAAAGGAGACTTTTGATATCTGTATAATATTTAGTTGTCTTCTGCCATCAGACTCTTAAATGTTTGGGGGAAAACATATGAGAAGTGATATAGTTAGAATGTAATAGTAAGTAAATCAATAGTAGGCTTAGTGAAATATTTCACAAGAACAAGATATAAGCAGGCATCCCAGGGTTATGAAATTAGACTGTCACAATCAGTTTTATCACAGTGGATTCTGTCTCAGGTGCGGAGGAAAACTGTTTGTTTATGAACATTGAAATCTGTATTTACCTTGGCCTACGGTTGAATTTGCCCTCCCAGGGGAAGGGAGTAATGCTTGATAATGCATTTTCCCCATGAAATGCAGCATAACTAGGCAAAGCCAAAACATAGTCTTGGCACTAGATTGGCATGCTTTAGGTCACTAGACATGCATATGTAGACAAAAATCAAAGATTAAGAAGATTCTGTCTTTATGGGATTAGATCTACCTTCTACCTAAATTCAAGGAAGATACAGGAGGGATTCTTAGAAATCTCTGAAAGAGCAACCTTTAAAAACTTTTCAGCTCTAGGTCTACATTCTTTCTGATAAAGGAAGAGTTAATCCATCAAGACATAAAAAACACCTACTAGTCTTTCTTTGGTGTATAGAATTCAATAGCTAAGAGCTATTTTTTCCAGTCTAGGTTGCCAGGCTGCCTCACTGAGGAGTAGAAGCTCCTCTATGAATTCTGTGGGATTTGTTTGCCTTGCTATATGTCTTTTAGCATGAAAAAGTCAAATGCTTGGTGAAATTAAAGAATGGAGGGTTGTTTTTCAGTGTTTTTGTCTTTCAGGTTTTTTTGTCTTTTGTCAACAGGTTTTTGTCTTTTACTTTCTGTGAAGGTGTTAATCCTAGAGGAGTGTGTTGAGGGAGTCGGTATATTGGCAGCTATTTTTAAGGACTATAAATCATGGAGTGGGAAAGACTAATAATCCTGAGGAAGCAGAAATAAGTGTCTTGGAAGAAAGCTTTACTATCGCCTCTGTACAAGGTCAACAATAAAAGAATATGGTGAGCAGATATTCTCTTTTCTCTGGGGTGCTCTTCTGGGAGAACACTGATATTACTAATGTGATATTGCCTGTCAATAATTGTTTGGGGACAATTCCATGAAAATTCCTATAAAAACAATTTGCACTTTTTCAATTAAAAAAAAAAGAAGTGAAAGTCAAAGGTTCAGAGTCCAAAGGGCTCCTGAATATCACAATACTTAAAAAATTAACTGTCAGTTCTCTGGGTGTAATCCTTAGGTCGTAAATGTGCCTAGTTTAGTTACTATTTCTAAGTTCAAAAAGTATACTAGACAGCAATCTTGAGACTTCTGGAGGAAGTTGGAAGAATTTGTGAAAATGATCCTAAGAAACAGAGCCCTTGAAGTTACTGTGCCAAAGCAATTTGGTAGAAGGTCTCCCCCTGGTTTCCACCTCGATGCTTCCGGGTCCATTTTTTCAGTCTCTTAAAAATCAATGATTTGCATTCTTGCAGCTTTAGCATAGGAGGGTACTGTTCTGTGAGCAGGACTTGTGCTGTCTCATTTTCTCTTGCTTTTTTGTCTTCCTTCTCTTCAATATATAAAGCTAATGTAGGGGAGAAAAGCAGATTTATATTATCCAGCCCTCAATTTTTAGTATTATAGTAAATAGGGGAAGGGAATTAAAGGTTAGTTCCACCGAATAATTTTACTGTATTTACAAGTAGCAGTCAGATTTGACGGTGGCAAACAAATTAACCAACTAAACAAAGCCCTCAATCTGATTTCCTCTAAAATGAACAATCAGACAGGAAAACAGAAAATTGTATGAAGACCTCATAGCTGCCTTCCATCATCTAGAAGGAGCATGCAAGGAAACTGCAGAGGGACTCTTCATCAGGAACTGTAGTGACAGGATAAGGAGTAAAGGGTTCAAACTGAAAGAAGGGAAATTTATGTTAGATATATGGAAGAAATTCTTTACTGGGGTGTGGAGAGGTAGTGGAACAGGTTGCCCAGAGAAGCTGCGGATGCCTCATCTCTGAAAGTGTTCAAAGCCAGGTTGGATGTGTATCTTGGGTTGCAATATGTAACCAAAAATGTGTATTCTATTTTCCATCTGCTGAAACTGGCTGGAGAGGTTTTCTTTATCTCTTGTATAACCCATTTCTCATAACTCTGGGGGGAGGAGGCAGGTGTATTCTGTTAATGGGCCAGCTGTTAAAACCAGTTGGAGCAATGTTCCTTATCTCTTCCACAGCCCATCCTCCTTCAAGGGCAATATCTACTGTTAATGGGTCATCAAGGCTCACCACATGACTGATAATATTACATCATCCCATTGTGAGATGCTCCACCCAGTAGGTGTAGTCAAGCATTTTTACCGGTATAAAACCTGCAATTCAGAACACCAAGGCAGTCTGTTTTCCACTGGATTCCAGAGGAAGACTTGCCACCACTGGACCCTTTCTACAGGATCATCTCCAGCAGAACCAGGAGGTCTGTCATCTGTTACTCCAGGAGGATTTATTTGGACTGCTTCCAACACCCTGACCAACAAGGTGTCAGGTCATATCGTATTCTGACTCTGTCAGGGTTTCTAGGTTTTTTTTTTTTTTTTTTTTTTTTTTTTTGGTACTACTACATTCATATTTTTTAATATTTCTAGTAAAGAACTATTCCCATATCCTTGCCTGAAAGCCTCTAATTGCAAAATTACGATAATTTGGAGAAAGGGGGTTTCCATTCTCCATTCTCCATTCCGAGGGAAGCTCCAGCTTTCCTTGGCAGATACCAGTCTTTCCAAACCAAGACAATGGGACATTGAATCTAGTGGCAGATGTCCCTGCCCATCGCAAGGGAGTTCGAATTAGATGATATTTAAGGTCCCTTCCAACTCAGGTGATTCTGTGATTCCATGATATAGGTAATTTAAAACAATGGAACTATTATTAGAATAAAGAGAGATGGAAGGAATTTTCTCATGTTTTTATTATTTCTTTCATCTCAGGGCATGTTTTAGTTATGTCAAGACTAATTTATGAAGATATTTTACGCTTTTTTTTGATTGAAATATCATCTGAATTTCCTCTTTTGATAAATTTTATTTTATTTTCCTAGTGGTTCTTTAAAGAAAAATAATAAAAAAAGAAATTAATTCAATCTATAGAAGCTACATTTTATAATAAGGTATTTACATGGCTTTCCACGGGCTAGCATTTTTGAATTTTCCAAGACATGCTGCAGTGGGTTTATGGATTATGAAATTTACAGAGATTGCCAAATCCCTCAAAATATGTATCAATTTCCACTTGACATAAACTGCTTCATGCCATTAACTAGCTTGACTTTGAGGAATTCAAATAAGATTATCAGATCAGAGAGTAATGTGATGGCTTTCAGCCCTTCTAGTAGAGACAGAAGACAAAGGTCTAATGTAGGGTTCAGTGGTCCCTTTGGTCTTGGTCTAAGGGTGTAGGAGGAACCATTTCTTCATTTTTTCCTCACTATGTGATTAAAGGATGAGGTTTTTCTTTCCTACTATGCTGCTTCCAAACAAAATCAATCACTACTCTAAATAAGTCCTAAAGTTAGGAAATTGTTCTTAGTAACTCCCTGTTAGCTTCCCCAGCTCTTTACTGCTAATAGAACAGCTTAAAGGAACGGAACAATGTAAATAAAAATATTATAATTATTTTATTTATTTATTTGGATGTGCAAGCATTGTATTAATAAGCTGTGTAGGTGAAGTCTATTTAGTTAAATAAAATTGTTTCTGAGATTGTTTTGCCACTTTTATAAAACCAAGTTTCCAACTTTGGACACTCAATCTTATACTTTTTCTCAGTAGAGTCCTTAAATCTAAGGGACAATATGAAGTAAATGATTATTTACAATAAAAAAGAACCTTACATCAGGAGATCAAAATAAGGTATTATCAGAAAGTTGATCAAAATTAAATTACAATAGTAGGAATAGAAATAAATGATGAAAGGTATTTTGATTTATAAGAGAAAATTACATAGAATCATAGAATTGTTTAGTTTGGAAAAAAACTATACTATCACTGAGTCCATATATTAATTCAGCACTGCCAAGCCCACCCCTAAACCATGTCCCTAAGAGTCGTATCTGCACATCTGTGAAAAACCTCCAGGGATGGTGACTTAACCATTACCCTGGGCAGCCTCTTCCAGTATGCCAATATGTTGCTTAAAGGCTTAAAAAAACTCAAATAATGAAGCTGCTTTATGACATGAAAGCATCTGGCGGTAGCAGTAGGGAAGAAGGATCTCTGAGGGACTGTCATGCAGGGCAATACAACTTTGTTTCTGTTAGGGAGGGATTACCTTGTCAGCTGAAAATGGGGGATATGCAGACAGTGGACAGAGAAATCTGCAAATGAACCAGAAGGATGCCAAGAGATGGGGCTCTGCAGGTAGGTAGTAGTTTGAGATGCAGGTGTGGATAATTAAGAGCTGTAGAGCTGCTTGCCTCTATTCATGCTGTGTTTGGGGATAAAACACTGTATATTTTATTTAAATAAATAAAGTTACATGAAATTGTTTCTTTGACTGATGTCTGCAATTTTCTTACTTCAATTGAACTAACGTTTCAAGCCCTCAAATTACAACCGATGGGCTTAGGTCAGAGGAGCAATGGCAGGTTTTTTGTTGTTGTTGCATTTACATTTCATATTATGTACCAGTGGTGAAAGGAATGGGTTTTATTTCTTTCAACATTAAATTATATGGGCCCAAATAAGTTTTTTCCTATTGAGGCTACCTGTACAAACTTATGGTAATAAAGCTGCACAAGTGTGCTAAACTATTTCATTAGGGATTAAAACCTCTCTGTCTACCTCTCTAGGATGAAAAATCATCAAAACTGCTAGTGGTTTGACCTGCTGCTTCTCTTACTTTTTCATCTTTGAAATGTGTGCTTGCCAAGTGAATTGAAGAAGTGAACACGATTTTTAAGCTGTCATTCCATATAGAGATTTACGGCTTTCCATTTCTATTTAGAATTAAAGAATGATGGTGTAGCCCTTTCCTGAAAAGTCCAATAAAACAGAAGTGATGCACCCAGTATATAATGAGAACTAAATGGAGCTTTCAAAATCACTAGTAGCTATGCATCTCTGTCAAGCTGTCATTTACCACACAATCAAGCCTCGAGCAGAAACCAAGCCTCAAAGTGGCATTACAAAAACATGTTCTTGAAGCCTCACTGAAAAGTTTTCAGAAGAATGTTGTCAGAAATGCTTTATTTTATTTACTTCTTGAAAATGCAGTTATTAACTAATGGGAAAACATTTCTTGGATAAATATCAAAAATCATCACTTCTACTCTATGTATGAATTTTAATAAATGTTGAAATTATATTTTCCAGTGGTTATGTTATTTTACTACATATAGCTCAACATCAGTAATCAATTATATTTAGAGCTATTATAATGTAGCTCTTCATATATAACAGTAAAACATCTGGTTTTACATAATTGTGTTGGTTAAAAAGGACTTCTGCAAGTCATATAGTCTCGACTTCCTCTTAAAGTAAGAACTCCCATGAACACTGTATCAGTCATGCCCTTGTTTAAGTGCATCTTGGAAACCTGCAGGGGTAGAAATCCTGGTTCTTCTCAGTCAAAGTGCCACACCACACTCGTGGTGAAGAAGTTTTTCCTGAAATTCAACCTGAATGTCATAAACAGGAGCATGTGGCTTTGGTCTTTGCTGTTGCAGCTGATGCTTCATCATCTCCGTCATTCCTTTCAAGTAGATGTAGGTTGTTATGAGGAGGACCCTAGTCCCTCATGTCACCAGAATACGTGAGCTAAGCTTCCTCAGCCTCTTTCCTCACAGTCTAGATTCCCTCCACAGTAGCTTCCAGTGTACCCTCTCCAGTTTCTCTGCACTCATCCTTAACAGAAGCAGAACAGGATGATAACTTCTTTCAGCCTGCTTGCTACCCTTTTTCTAATGCAGTTCTGTAAGAAATTAGTGTTGAGGAATGAGAATGCACTTTTGTTGCCTTGTATTCAATATAGTGCCCACAGCAGTGTCAGCAGGATGCACCCCTCAGCCTATGCAGTTATCCTGCCCCAGGGGAAAAAGTGGGAGCACCTGCTTATTGAATCTCACAGGGCTCCTGTTGACCCAGTCTCCATGTCTATCCATGTCATACAGTGTGGAAGTTCAGGCACGTTGTTGAACCACTTTCCCCCCAGTTAGTAAATCCTCTCTAATATTTGTCATGTCTGCCATTAACCAAACCACTGATGACATATCAAAGAGAGTCGGAGTCAGTATTGGTCTCTGTGGTGCCCTGCACATCCCCAGCCACCAGTATCCAGCTCTCACTGGCTCTGCGAGGGATAACACTATAGTGAACACTCAGTGCTCTCAGGTTGAGATTCAGAGGACTTAATAGGAAACTTCCTTTCAGCTTACAAGAACACTTTGAAAACCTTCTGAAAGGACATTAGTTTCAGAACTCCAGTAGCTACAAAAACATTCTGGAATTTGGCTCTTTCTCAATTGAATAATTAGAAAACATTTCCACATGGCTTAATTAATTTATCATTAAGAAAAATAGTATTTTTTTCTTCAAAGAAAACTTGTTCCAAACAATATTAATACCTTTAAGTCTGTCAAAATAGTCTAAAGACACAAGAAAAACACAAGGTGTTTAAAAATTTTTCAAGTAAACCACTTTTTTTTTGGTTTTACTTTCTTCTTTCAGGAGCAACTGTTGCCACTCCTGCCCACAATTATTTCTGCCTGCAGTTTAACTGATTTAATCATCTTGCCTTATGATTTAAGTAACCTAAATTCCAGGAACAAAATTGTTTCCACAAAATTAGAACCCAAACAAGAAAAGAGCAAATCATGTAATCTTGTCCTTCTCATTCAAAATACTTTTCTATTTATTACTATTAAGTAACTTGTGGAAATAATGTGTATGAATCTTCACATGCATTTATAATCTGCGTGTTCAAAGGTAAATACAAAGAGCTTAAAAAAAGTAGGACAGCAAAATTCAACACAAGAGGTTTATGATATTTTCTATGGCAGGACTGTAATATGAAAATGTACAGAGCAGGTTGGAAAACAGGAAATAAGTTTTGTTTTTGTTCTTCTTTCAAAGCCAGTTCTTTTCTGACACTCCAAATGCTGTGAAATTCCAGGTCTAGAAATCCATTTTGACTGTCTTGGAAAACTTTCATTAACCTCGCAGAAGAAGATAGTCGAATAGATGACTCTTAGAGTTGAATAGTTTACTATGATGTCTCTAGGCAAATCTATCCTCTCTTATTTGTACCTCTACTTGAAAAAGAATATAGAAATATTATGTGTAAGCATGGCCTTCTGTAGAAATAGGCCTGCAGCATATTCATTACCACCTTTTGACTGTCTATATCTCTGTTCTGCAATTTTTTAGTAAAGGTAATTGATTTCTGAACACTGCTTGGGATCCTGAATAATTTATTCACCTGTATAAAGTTACTGCTTAGTCCTCAAACTTGCATCACAGTGTAAGTGTGTCACCTCAACATCTGAAAATAACAACACAACTTGAATAAAGTTGGCTTAGAGCTTCCTTTTTCATTGAATAGAATCATGTCCCTAGAAGCTGGAACAGACACTGCAATTCAGCAAGGCTTTAATGTTACCTACGCTACTTAAGGTCCCTGTGGTACTGGCAAAGCTATTAATGAGAATAAGCTTTCAAGTTCACTGCCACCTGGACTTGCATCTGGCATCTCTGATCCAGGGGGTTCTGTGTGTTTTAAAAGAAGGAGCACTGCTTCCACATATAGCACACAACTATTTCTCCTTTTAACAGCTAAACCTTCATTGACCAACTTCAGCTGTTATTTGCTTGCCTCTAAAGATGAGAGAGTGCTGTTAGAGTCATAGAGATAGTATGTTGGCTACATTACAAAAGTAATGGAAAAACAAAGCAAAGGAACATTCCTGAAGTGGTCCAAATTCCTTTTGCTCCCTCTCTCACTTATTCCTGATAGGAAAAAAAAATAAACTTTTAGAAGGAAACTCATACATCTATTTCTTTTTCTATTTTCTTTTTAAAATATAAACCATTAAATTTTGTGACTAGCTAACAGTCAACTAAGCTCCTGACAAAGTGATATCATCTTTCTAAAATAAACACTGGCAGCATACCAGCTGCAAACATTGTTCGGTTCAAAGATAGAGAATGCAAGCATGGAGAGATAAAACTGTCCAAATATTGCTGCATTTTTCACTTGTTTAAAAGAAAATTCAAGGATCTCTATTCTTTCTGCTGTGTCCAAGACACATTCAAATCTATGAGAAGATCCATCTAAGAAATTGAAGGTGTTAACATTCTTCAGTTTTTGTTTATAATTTCTGCCTTTTCCAATGCCTAACCAATGTGCTGCCCTAAGGGAGAACAAATATTTTGCTCATGGTTTGGCAGATGCTTTTCTTCCTGGAAAGATGAGAAATTCAGTAGCCAGGTCATGCTATGAGTTCTCCTACCTGTCTCTTATACTTTTTATGTCAGAATGTAATTTACTTACGCTTTAGTGTCTTCTGTCCTATGTATTGAAGGAATAGCATGGGGTAATTCATAAATTGTTGCTTTCTAGGCCTCTGATTTTCCCTCTTTCTCTGTCAGGTGGAGACTTTTGCATGTTCTCCCTTCCTCATGTAAATCTTATTTGAATTAGAAAATTCTCATTTAAATTAAAATTCTTATTTGAATTAGAAAATTTTCATCTGAATGTAATTTGAATATAGAAAACTTCTGAGTGTGAGTGAAAGAATATGCACACTTTTTGCAACACACTTGTGTATTTGTGTGTCTTATCTGCCTAGAAAGCATAGTAAAAAACAATCAAAAATATCTCCTGTGTCAGCAGCCTGTGTGGAGATATGGCTGGTGCTGCACAGAAGAACAGTAGAAGTATTTTTAGTCCAAAATATGATATGTGTGTGCAATAGACAGCTTTTTGAAAACAATAAGCAAGAATCCAGGGGGAAAAGGTACTCCACAAAATATAAAAAAAATGATTGATTAGTGTTAAAAAGAGCAAATAATTCAGCATAAATTAATAGTGAGATCCTGAATAAGAATGTGCAGCTCTCACAGTAGTTTCTCTGAAAGCTGCTGACACAGGACAAAGCAGAAAAAAAGTCGTATCTTTATGTAAAACACAAGGGGAATAAACACAAAGATAATTCAAAGAGAAGCACAAAGAAAACATGATGATAAAGGGGGCAAGACATCAAAATCTGTGCAGAAGAAAATATAAAATTTATAAAAGAAAATATAAACTTGTGATAACAGTATGAAAATTCAAAATTGTGAAAGTATGGAGAAAACTGTTCTGAAAGATGCCCTACCTCTAGGTTAATTATAACCTAAAGACCATTATGTCAGAGAAGAAAGACAAGAGAAGAAAAGCAATTCATAACATTGAGGACACGACCAGTTAGTTGAAGGATAAGAGTTTGCATAAATGCAAGTAGTGCAGAAAAATGAAAGGTTTGTAGAGTGTGCAGTAGCACAAAGTACTTGGACAAGTTAGCAGAATAAAAACAAACAGGTAATTGAAGGCCAAATAGAGAATGGTGTATGGATGATTGCTCCAGCCTGAAAAAGCTTTCTCAGTTGTATTCAATAAGTGCATTGCAAGAGGCAAATTATAGTTTAACTAAAAACATATTCACCATAGAAGAATTTACATAAGAAGTAGCAGAGCAAGGAAAATGCACAGCCTGAAATTTCAGGTGCTGCAGAGAATGAAGGACCTGCCCCTTTCAGCTAAAATGGGTGAATTTATTAACTCCTGCAGTATTTGTGACTGGGACACCCTACACCTACACTATACCTAGAGAACGATGCAATTCTTTGGTAACTACAGCATCTTTTCAGATGTGTTCAGAAAACTACAGGGGAGGGACAAAAAAAAAAAAAAAAAAAAAAAAAAAAAAAAAAAAAAAGCCCTCTTAGAGCGAGTAATGATGAAGCACACTAGTAAAGAAAAGAACATTATTCAAGTGAGAGTCCTCACTGTGGTGACCTGCAAGATAGTCTTTTAGAAGCCAGTGCAGCTGCTTTCTCAAAATTAGGTGACTTACATATTAAGTTCCATTGCAAATTACTTACAATGCAAAAATATTGACTCAAAAAGGAAATGTATTTAATCTTTACCAGCTGAAAACAGGAAAGTATTATTTCTGAATAATTTCCAAAGATCATATTGACAAATAACACTGTCTATAGCAAGCAATTTTCTGATAGGTGGTTTTGAATGTATCTGTTTACAAATGTTGAGAATATTATTCGCAGTCCATTAAGATACCCGATCTCCAAATATGTCAGAGACCAAAAATATTGTAAATAAATATTCAACAGATGTTTAAAAAAATAAAATATGCATATCATTGCTCTGGAGTGTTGCAGCTATAACAGGTAGTGATGAAATATCCTTTAAAATTACCAAGTAACCAAAGGATAATTTATATAGTGGAGTGCTGTGAAATGGGCCTTAGGCTCTTCTTCCATAGAAGAGTTTTTAGCTGCTTCTGTATGAGGCTTTGTATTAGCAGAAGAAAAATGCAAATCACAATCTCTGGCTATACTGTTTCCTTGGAAAGAGTTTTTAAAATAGGATGTTCATTAAAAAAAATCATGTTCCTACAAAAAAATGCCACCTCAGAGCTACATGACCAGTTTCTACCCTGCACCAAGCTGAAAAAATATGCAGAGGCTGAAACCCACTGCACATGAAAAGGGAATGAGCTGCTAGCAGGTGGACAGGTACTAGTGCCTTCTAGAGGTTCCTTAAGAAGAAAAATCATACTTTCAGATTAGCTTTATAATTCAGAAAAAAAAGGCAACAGATAAAGTTGCCCACAAGACAGAATACAAGTACCCTTACACACCACCAAGCAATGGAAGTTTGTGTAATAAATTTTTCTGCTGAACTTTCTTTTGGGACAACATCAGCTATGGGTCATAAAAATCCCAGACAGGAGATCTGAAGAATCTGGCTGGACAACAAGGCACTTTCAGTGTGTATATACACTGAAAAAGGAAAGGTAAATAGTGTAAGATAAAGGAGAAATAAAGCTTCAGTAACATATAGTTTGTTTTTTTCTTCCTTACAGGGTTCTGTGCACAAGCTAGGTAAGTGAATGACAGCATATCTTTATCTTCCTGTCTGGCTCCACATCCAGGCGACCTTCAAAATGTATTCTACAGGAGCTGGCATCTATAAGAAATGTGAAATTTCTCCATGAAAAGACTGTTCTTCCAGAAATGACAAGCCATTTTTCTAGGTTCTCCACCTAATTTTAAATAAATAATTCCTAAAATGCCTTGCATGGAGATTAATATGTGTCCCAGACTTTTTGAAAGACTTGGTTGCCCATCTCTCTTTTTAATAGTTATAAATGATGAGGGAATCCGTGAAGTTAAGGATAAAAATGACATACTAGGTAGCACAGATTTTTTCTTCATCGAAGAAGGATTATCTCTTTAAGTACAATATGTAGAACTTTTCCAGCTTCCTACCAAATATTATGTAACACCAGCCAATGATTTATTGGGCACTACTCTTTGCAGCATTTTCTTAAAAGTTAGGTTGTGTCACCGAGACACACAAAGCAGCCACACGCAGACAAGCGGTTTTGCAGAGCAGAGGTTTCTCCATCTAGCCTAAAAGCTGAAATCCGGGTGGAGAGAGAGCCTCTTTGTTTTATTTTTTACTTTTTATACATTTGTGGGTCTAGCAGAAGATTGGCTTCTGGGGTTTTTCACCCCTCAGCCAAGTGGCTAAACCAACTGTCAGTTACAATTGTTTTCAGGTTAGAAATATGCAAACAAAGGACAGAGAATGAAAAACAAATGATTTGTTTATGTTACATCTGTGGGAAAAGGTAGAAAACTGCTCTTAATATTGTACAATAACTAAAAAGAACTGACTCCATTTATGAAAATCAAAAGGCTATAAAAACCTCAGAAAAACCAGGGTAACAAGGTTGTCTGTCCGTCTTTCAGAGCCCAGCTGAGATCCAAAGGACAGGAAAAGCAGATTAATAATGAAGGAAAAGAGTAGCTAGAAAGTTACAGAAATTTTATTACTTATTTCAAAGGAAGTTACTCCACTGTACCTCTCCAGTGGGAGTGAAGAAAATCCTGAATGTGTAACAGCACAACTCCAGCAGAGTTAAAGTAGATGTGATTGCTTTCTCTGGCTGATGAGTCTGACCAAGTAGATGTCCGTGAAGCAATCCTCTCATAAAGACGACACTTTTTTTTTTTCCTGCAAGGCTTTAAACATATATCCAATGAGTGAAGATTTGCCTTTCTGTGGAAAGGAGACAAAAAAAACAACTGTAATACCAATTTGCTGAAAAAAAATACAAAGAACTTGTGAAAACACCATTGAGGCTACTAGGAAATTCTTTCAACAAAAAAAGTTTTATACACATTATCATGGTTATAGGTTTTGCTGATAATTTAAGAGTCCTAAGTGGGAAATAAATAAGTGTTCATCAAACACAAAATACCTTTTCCTGTTTCTTTGCTTCATTCTGAAGTTAAAAATACAAAGCCATCTCAATTAGCAATTACTTTCTGTGTTCAAAGTTGTGAATATGCATCCTTGAGAGAAACTGTCTTCTCACACTTTTAATATTTTTCTATTTTTTTGTGACCTAAATGCTGTCCCACTTCAAAGATTTGTATCAGCCTTGTAAGAAATGCAAGAGGTGAAGTCAAAATCTGTTTATGCATGGATAAATCAGGTGAAATTTAGTACACTTTCCAGTGAGAGTTTCTGCTTATAACACTTTATCATGTTTTAATTTAAATTCATGATATTCAATCTATCCAACCATTCCATCATGATCAATTTTTTTTTTTGCTGATTCTTTTTTTTTTTATTAATTTTTATTAGCCTATCCTTCCCTTTAAGGTTGATAGGGATTTCTGCACTAAAAATTCTTCTTAGCAGTATTATTTTGAAACAGTTACCTCTTTTTATTTTGCTCCTCACATTTTTTTATAGTGGCTAATGTCAGATAACAGATGACACAACTTGTTCCTTTCCTTTTCTCTCATAAAAGAGAGCTTGATGTGACTTTTGGTGAATCATCCAGTCTACCTCCTACCCCAAGACAGGACTATCCTTAGCAAATACTCTTCCAGTTAAAGACCTTTGGTGACAAAAGCCGCACCTTCAGATAGGTCATGTCAGACCTTGGCTGTTTGGTTATTACCATTAGACAATTGTGCTAAATTCTGATGTAAATCTTCTTTGTATTTTAAGCTTTCTACTACTAGCATGAATAAGAAGTTATAATTTCCTGTTTGAAGTTGCTTTTAATAGACTATAGCTTAGGGAGTTCTTCAAACATTGAATTAATTGACATTGTGGGATGGATTTTTTCCACTGAAAATTGACATTTTCCAATGCAAATTAGTTTAGTAAATATAATCAGAGTTGGGTGAAATTATTTAATAAATTACACCGTTCTTTAGCTCATAGCCTATAGGTTCATTTGCTGTTGATAGACCCATTGAGATAACTGAAACAATACTAAGCCAGAATATTCACAGAAAAAAAATTTGCCTTAAATTCATGTTATATCATGTTCTATATAAAATTCACTTTATCACCAGGTTCCAACATATGGGAAGTACTATATTAAAAAAAAACAAACAACAAACCAATGTTATGAGGATAAATTAAAGCAATAAATGCGTTCATAACTATGTAGTAAATATAGGTTGAGCAGGACACAAGGCATCAAGTTTCCACATAGCAATCCTACCTCTGAACTGGAAATAGGAAGAGTAGCCTAGACTTCCAATGGGGGTTTTTTTCCAGTTCCCTCCTAGTGTATTCATGTTGTTATTATTGCAATGTATTTTGTTCTGATTATTGTAATGTATTCAGTCACAGCTATCAGTTGATTCTTAATTTCTCAAGATGTGCAATACTGTGAAACATCTGCAATGCACATATTATTCTCACCAATTATTATTAAGTACATTTTTGTTTATTGATTGTTCATCATACTGACATATTTCCCCATATATAAGATATATATTGTTAATTAGCTCCACTGAGATGCAAAATTACAATTTGAAAATTCGTATTGCTTATTTGAAATTGTTTTTTTAACTGACTATTCATGGACTGACAATCATTGCAGATTATAGAAGCATCAGTAAAATTGATTAGAGGGGTAAGATGATAAAAAGAAGGAAGACTTACATTTTCTTGCTTTCTGTCCCTTTGAGCTATTTATGCATGTTTCTGACACAGTCCATGATGTGTTTGCTCAATAATTTTACTAGAAGCAGAAACAGATTCTCACAGCAATACAATCTTAATTTGTTTAAGCTTCATTATGACTCACTGACATCCACCATATAATTTCCCACAAATATCAAACATAAATTTAATTAAAAGGATTCTGATATTTATTATTTGAAGGAGCTTTCCTTCAGCTTCCTCACCAAGCGGAGTTGGTGGTGTCATCAAGGGAGAAGCTTTTGTCTTCCTCAGACTGAGTGTGAAGGGTTCGGAGTGCTGGTTGACAAAAAAAGGCAGCATGCTGCAAAAATAACCCCACTGTCTAATATACTTTCATAGGTTTATTAATATAGTATGAGAAGAAAAATGGAGAAAATAGCACAGTTCAGTACACACTTATAAGATTTGACACTTCTTCTCACTGGGTACACAGAAAGATTTGACTTTCAGCATTCCTGAATGTGTGGCCTGTGTGTGAAAGACATCTTTTTGGGATCAACTGGACAGGCAAATGTGCTTCCCTTGTTGGCTGACCAGCACAGCCAGCTACATCATCCCCACTTCATGGACTTCAGGTCAAAATCTGCTGGAGCTTGATTCAGCTCAGTAATTTATGTGGCAGTGTGAACATGTGTGATGAAAATAGTCACAGTGGGTCTTGCAGTACAGAGCATTCTCTGTTCCCCTTTTCAGTGCCAGATACAACTTGTATATACATTTATTGATAGACAGAGTAGAGATAGTGTGTAGAGTCTACATTTATCTCCTTATTCCCCAAAAGGAAGGTTTACATTGATTTTGGCTTAGCATAGTTGATGTTCACAGAAGGGCACACTGACTTTCCACAGCATGGTGCATGGATTGTTTTGCCCTGGCTTAAGTGTAAGCGCAGGTGTATCAATTTAGGCAGATCTGGAAAGAACAACTGGTATCAATCCCACCAAATTTAATGTATTAATTTGGAACGCATCTGAAGATTGGTTTCATGGCAGTGTAGATTAGGAAGATTAGCTCTGTCTTCTAATGGGGGACTTTTTAAAGCTTTGCAAGTACAAGCCTGTGCCTTTAACTGTGAGCTGTACATTGACAAATACTTCACCATATTTCAGGGAAAATTGACTGTACTTGTTCAATGAACATCCCTTTCCACAAACTTTCACATCTTACTTCACATTGTTTTAGTGCTTGGATACATTTCTAAAACAAATATTTCCTGCTGAAGGGCAGTGTGTAGCCCAAATAATTTCTGGGGATTTTTTATTGTCCAATAAGGTATTAATACCACATCTTAATGTTGCCCCTGTGAATGTCATGTGTGTACTTCTCACACAAAATCTGAAACGGGTTTCTTTGCTCAGTGGTCACGTTCTTTTGGTCCACATAACAGGTAAAAATAGCTCAGCGTACTGTACTGGTCTTCTGACGGAGAAGATGAAGTACACATGGATAAAACTGATACAGATCAAAAATAAATATTTAATAAACATACAAAAATAAATATAGTGAGTGAAGAAATGAAGGCTTACTATTTTTCCATGTGTAGCCTGCAGCTTCTCTTTTAAAATGTAACAAACCATGTAAATTCTCAATATCATTTTTGCTCCATCTATTTAGATGATAAACAGTGAGACCCTACCCCAGAGCCCAGGTTACTCAGCCCTTCCTGTCTGTGATCCCCTTAGACTTTTACCCTGTATGTAATTGCATCAAGGCTTTTGCAAAAGTGAGTCAAAGAGTTTTGTTTTTAAAAATTAAAATCTTTAACCCAGAGTTTTATAAAGAAGGGGCATTTTACACCTTTACTCTTCTCTTTCTGCATCTCTTTGCCAAATAGAGGGCACAAGCACTGGAAACACTTCTTTTTCATAAAAATCAGTCTTTTCTGAGTCAGTATTCTTATGGAGCTAACCAGTCAGCAGTAAAGACAAGAAAGGTAGCCTGCATTGTTCATCTGAGAACTCAGATGGGTTGTGATGTACTGCTGGACTTATCCAAAGGAAGGACTGGGAGGGAATTTCAAGGTATAGTTTTATTTTCTGCATGTTCATTTGTGTATTTTAGTCAGTCACAGAGAAACCCTGTCTCACAGGCTGTCATAAAATAGATTCATGTTGCCTAATTGTAGCCATATCACTGTTGTCACAGGTACCCATCATATGTATCTTCAGCACAAATTTTAGGATGAAATCAAGTAAGATACACTCTGGCTCTACATCACCATTAGAAAGAAAGGCTAGAAAACTAATGGATAACACTAACATAAGTAAGTGGCTACCGTGAACTGAATTCCACTGTAAGAGGATGAAGCAAGCAAAGAAAACTAACTCACTGAGATTTCCAAGTATATAAAATAATACTGAGTGACGCACATTTCAAATTTTAATAACAATTTAATAATAGAATTAGTTCTGTTTCAAAAGCAGAAATAGGAGTTGTCCCAAGAACATTGTTCTTTGGAACAGTTTTGTAACTCATTTTTTCCTTGCTATTAGCATGAAACTAATCCTACTACACTATGTGGAAAAAAACCCTTGCACTTAAAATGAGTTTGCTGCCTCTGTGGAAAATTCAGTAGTTTACCCTCCCCACGCTACAAATATTGTTTATTAATGGATAGGAACAGAATGCCTATATTTTTTGTGGTTTAGTAAAATATTTGACATGGGATTATTGTATTTCTCATATTTAAACTTGCAGCTGGAGGAGAGCAAGATGTCAGGTTGTTTTGTCTATTCTTAATCCCAGTATGAGTGTGTCTTTAATTCATCCTTGTGCTATAAGCATTTATGACAGGTAAATACATTTCAGAACCCATTAATTGTTGTACCTGGAGAGCTTCCACTCACTTCTAAACAATTTTATGTTCATTTTAATTGCTGACTGTAACAGCGTAATTACTTTAATTTCAAGAAACAATATATAACGAGAAGTGTGGGTTATATAAATCCTCTCAGTGGTTTTTAATGTGATGGTTTGGGGCTTTGGTAGAATGTTTAGTTTAGCAGAACATAGGTTTTTTTCATTTTTTCCCTTTGAAGGGAGAGATATAGACACATAGAGATATGTTCTACCAGACTGTCTAAAACACGTATTTTAAAATTGCTAACATATATAGCATCTTATACCACATGAAATCACATAAATATTGGGTTTTGAAAGATTCAGTATGATATAGGAAGACAAGGTACAATAATGGTAATGGCAGAACAGCATTACACAGTGTAGGAGGTTTTCACATTGTGACAGCTTCACTTTGTTTAGTGTTGTATCTGGAAAGGAATTAATTTCTAGAAAACAATTAGACGTTTAAATATTTATAAGCAACATCCCCCCCACACACATGTAACTTGGGGCCTAACTGAGTGGTCATAGAAGTAACATTTAAAAAAAAAAAACCCATCAAACTAAATAAGAGAGTTGAACAAGAACAAGATAAAAATATACAAGTACTTGAAAAACAAACTAATTTCTGTCACACAAGTAATTGCAACTTGTAGAGGTTCTATTTTCTGTCCCAGGTTCATCTGACACTCTCTGTGTATGGTACCTTCCACCCAGAACTGACAAACATTTTTCCCCCATGTTCCATCAGTATAAAAATACCAGTAAGATAAACATCAGTGACTCTGAGCTACCTGATATAGTGAAAGATGTTCCTGCCCACACCAGGGGGTAAGAACAAGATGGTCTTTAAAAGTCCCTTCCAACTCAATGCTCATTATGATACTACTCTATGACTTGAAGAATCAATGCTCACCTAAAGCTGACTGAAGGATGATGGCAGGAGAGGGTTAACCGTGGTGGTACTGCAGGTCAGGTGGGTGCTACAGAGTACCTTGCAGACGATGGGAAACACTGCAAAGCCCAACAAGCCACTGTCTTTTTATCTCACTTCTGATCAACTGGTCCTAGTTAAGTACATTTAAGCAGCACCTGCAAAAGCCCCTTGGGTTCCCCAGGCTTTGCAACACCATCTTAGCTTCAGGAAGATGATACAGACTAAGAAAATGAGACACCTAAAAAAGCTCCTGAAAGTCTGGTGCTCAAGAAAAGTACAAGCTAAGTGGATATCAGTGGGTAAGAGGAAAAAATTGTAGGGACATTTGAGCTCTTAGTGCTTGCTACTTTGGCTGTTTCAGAGCATCATGCAATTCTCTCTGATGCTCACTAGAGCAGTTACTGAGAAGAAGACATGCAGGTCATACATTTTGCTTGACCTGAGGGAATTCAAGAGGATCTTCTGAGATCATGCTGCAGCTGCAACTCTAAGCAAATAGAAGGTATTTTCCATCCAGTCTGTTGGAGTTGCACCAGAATTGATGGGGTTTACAAGATTATGGAGGCTAGAAGGAAAGCAAGCAAAAGGAAGCCTGATAAGGTGTCTTTTAGGTTTTGAGGTCAGCTCAGAGTCCTGGTTTTTGCTCCATAGTTTCTGTTGCCTTGAAAACCCTGTAAAGTCCAATTCAAAATGTAGTCCTTGAGCCAAAGTTGCAGATCCCCCTTTTCAGAGGCAAGTCCTGAATCACTGTGCTGTTCACAGCCACTTGCTCACTGACCTCTGGGTCCAGATGTCGACTATTCCCCCTCTCACAGTGAATGTCAAAGCTTAATTGCTGAGGTAGAGGGGAGCTGATGTGAGTCCTAACATGTATCATCTCTAGTTCTCATAATTTTCTTATGGATAGAGAAGGTCCAACTTGTGCTAAATGCATTCAATCACAGAACATGCCATTGAGATTTGTTGACATAAATTGTTCCTGGAGATGAGTGAGGAACAGCTTTGAAAGATTGATAAACCTTTATCTCACCCATAATCAGCAAAGTTAAAAATGAAATATACTTATTTTTCATCGTCTTATTGTCTCTCATACTATTTGCCTATTTACGCAATGCTTCTCGTATTTCCACTCCACAGATTTCCATGTAAAAAGTAAGCCTCCTGATCCTTGCTAAAACAAATATTTACCATACATTTAAAGTCTAAGAAGTCGGAGTGATTTGGAATTCATTAAATTAAAATGTACTGAGAAGCTTTACATTTACAGTAAAAATAATTATTTTAATATATATTTCCACTTGTAAGGTAAAGCAGGATTCTTCCCTTAGGGGATAATAAAAGCAGATTTTTTAATTAAATTTTTTTTGTTTCTCTTTTAGTGAAAATGGCCCATTGTAAATGAATAAATACAAATATGTCCTTCTGCATGTACTGGTTGTATATATATTTAGTTAATACTTCACATTTTCAGGCAAATTTACCTAAGAATTTCACAAAATTAATTGTTAAAGTAAATATTTTCTTACCTATTTTCTCCATTTATTAACCTTGTCTTCCCATCTTGACTTGACTTCCCCACATTTTTTCATGTAAGTTTGTCATAAAGAGTTTCTTCTTACAACGAAGGGTCACTGAAGTGCACAGGAGCTTTTGAACTCTCCATTGTTGGATGTCTTTAAGAACAAGTTCAGCAAACATCTGCTCTGTACAGATCCTGCCATGGACTAGAGGAATAATCGTTTAATCTCTTGAAGCACCTTCCATGCAATGAGTCTATTTTATATGTGATTAGGAGTGCTCTATGAATGAATTGTATCAAAACTGTCAACACTACCTAAATTATATCTTAATAGAAATACAATGCATGGAAGAAGAATTGCGATAATGGATAAAAAAATATGTCTAGATTTTTTCTTTCCCTTTAAAAGAGAATCCTGCAATTGTGCTGCATGGGAAACATATCCCAAGGGTTTGGGGAATTCTACAGTTTTTCAGCATCTGATGATGGTCATGTTTTCCCATCTGTCTCTGATTTCTAAGGATGAAACAAATGTTCAGCAGTAACTCATTTGTTTTTCTCCATTATGCATGTTGTGTTAAGGCAGCTCATTTTAAGAGCAGATTTTGCTCTGAAGCAAAAGTCAAGTATTACTAAATTTTTTTCAGCAATTATTTGTAATTTTGACAATAGATATTTCTTTCATCTTGTTGTTTGGGTATCTCTGTGCTCTGCTGTCAATGGTAAATAGCTAGAACCCATCAGTCAATCAACTGGCACATGGTTGCAATAAAGGTCTTGTGAGAAAAGATTATTAGTATTATAATAATACTTTTTCCATCTATAAATCTCAACAAATGAATGCAAGACAGCATCTGCAGCGTGTAGATAAAGAAACCAAAGCTTAGAAGGAAGTAATTTGCTTTAAGTCACCAAGTAGCCTTGCAGCAGAATTGGAAATAGGACTTAATATCCCAAAGCTTCACTTCAGTATCTGATTTACTCAGTTATGCTCCTTTCCTTGAATCCCCTCCAGTCCCTGTCTCCACTCCTACCCCACCCTTTTCAGATATGCATTTCTCACTTTCTCAGGTTTATGAAAAAAAAAAAAAAGAAAAAGAAAAAAGAAAAAAAAAAAAGGCTGCAACACAGGAGCTTGGCTTCTGCTTCACTTTTCCCCTAAGAAATAAGCTCATATTAAAACAAAGAGCATGTAAAAGAAGAAGAAATAAACACTGTACTGGTACATAGATTTCACTGATATTTTAAAATACTTTTAATTAATTTACAACTATGTCTTCTTGTTTGCTAGCTATGACTGTCCCTAACTGTCTGAAAATAAAATTATTTTTTTAATGTTTTTGGAATTGACTATTTTTTTTCTTGGGCTCTAAAATGTCCTTTAGTTAGCTAATATGGGCAGAAGAATGAATCAGAAAGATAGACAGATTTCTATTAGAAAATTAGACACTTAGATTGCCCAAATTGTTATCCATGTACAAGTATTATAGTAAAAACTTTGCTTTTGACTGTATTACAGACTGCAGTCCTTCTGCTTATCTTCAGCAGAAAAATATAGTTTCAAGGTACGTATATCCTTTTTAAAATGTTACTTCAGATTGAATTTTTTTATTATCTAGTGGGAGATGGAAAATAATAATTTTATTTTAGGTCCGTGTTCAATTTGTACAAAAGGATTCTGCCAAGCCTGATAAATGTTCCTTTATTTTAATTTCTTAAAATAAAAGTATATCTGTATATGTTATTTCCTTTCTGTGGGATTTCCTTTATTTTCTTTACCTAAGATTAACAGAAGATCAATAATGTCAATAGATTTTATTATATGTGGCACTTTGGGGAAAATTTTTGAAATGTATACCAACATTGAACTTTCAATACACATTTTTCAATAAGAGCCTTTTAATTTTTTTTAAACATTCTTTTTATAAATGAATTTATCTCTGTAATACACAAAATTCCAATTAATTAACATCATTCTAAAAATTAAAGTTAATGAAAATTAAGTATAAAGCAAGAACTTCTATTTTTCAAAATAAATTGAGGGATATGCCCCAGAAAGTCATAAAACTCTCCTTCTAGTGAAGAACTCTTAGGTTTTTCCTGTATGTAGCACTCAGAACCCTGTGTTCTCCTACCCACCCTTCTCCCATTTATTCATGTGTGAGCGTGCAGGTGATACATTTAAGAAAACCAGTTGAAACCTGTGTCTGGTTCTGTCCCTGCACCGGGCGGGAGCTGACCTCCGGCTATCTCTGGTCAGCACAGCCACAGAAGTTCCCAGTTCGGATGGGCACGCAGGTTATCTTTACCTGCTGGTTCGGCTTCTCAGCAGCAGCTGGACCAAATAGTGTTGTGACAGCAATGGCAGTAAGAAGAAAAGGCTGGCTCTCAGCTTGTTAAAAGATGCTCATTCAGGCTGGGCTGTGGGAAGTCTGCAGCTGGTCCAAACCTCAGGCCAGAGAGGCCAGAGACCAAGAGCAGAGAGTTTTTTCCTCCCTCCTACCCCTTATAAGCGGGGGAGGGGTTCCAGGGGGTTACCACAAGACAACAAATCAGGGGATTCAGGGGATAACAAGGTGTGCCCACCCCCAAGCCCTGGACCACTAAAATCCAGAGCCAAAGGAATTCCCCCCAGGGGTACCTATCACCTGAAGCCCTCTCCCTGAGACTTCACAACCTGTGAGGGCTCCTCAAAGTGATAGACAAGCTGCCCTGGGGGGGGGGGGGGGGGGAGGGGGGGGGTGAGGGGGCAGGGAGATGGACACGGATAGGTGGGGGAAGGATGATTGACACAAAACATCTTATTATACAGAAAACACAAAAGGGTTACAGAAATGGGGATACAGTGAAATGAACCATAACATAAACTTCTTACAAAAACCTAACAAACAATTTTCACACCACCACAGAAACCCAAAAAAGACGTTGAGTTGGCTGACTTCAAGAGAAAGTCTTTCAGTGAGGTCAGTTTAAGAGGTGGAATACTCAGCAGATGAAAGCAAAGGACTCTCCAGCCTCAATGTCTTAAACTTGGGCTAGGCAAGGCCCTTGAAAACTCGATGAAATGGGATCAGTAAGTGCCTTTTGAGACCCCATGCTTTTGAGAAGTTGCATGAGGAGAGTGAAACCCTTTTGTGGCCCAAGAAGTTAGAACATGATGGCTTTGATCCACTAAGTCAAAATGGTTAAATGGGATCAGTAAGTGCCTTTTGAGACCCCATGTTTTTGAGAAGTTGCATGAGGAGAGTGAAACCCTTTTGTGGCCCAAGAAGTTAGAACATGATGGCTTTGATCCACTAAGTCAAAATGGTTAAATGGGATCAGTGAAAATGAAGACTGGAATGGCAAAAGTTTCAGCATGTGTGAACTGCTGTTCCTCTAGCAGTGCGGTACAATGTGCAAACACACATGCACAGTTTGAGGCTCTGTAAGTGGCACTCACAAAGTTAGTGGGATACTAATCTAATCAAAAGAAAAAAAAAAAAAATAGATTCCTGAAAATACAAATTGGGATCCCTCACCCTCAAGAAACATAAAAATATGTGGCGGTGCTGTTCCTCGCGCTGATGAGTGCGGCCACGGGCTAGCTCAGTCTCGTGCACCGCGGCAACGTGTGAGGTCGGGGTGGCAAGCCGGGCGAGCCACCTCCTCCCTGTGGGGCCTTGGTTCCCCTCTCAGCGATGGCCATCAGATGGCAAATGCAACCCACGGCAGCTAATCAAAAGGCGGACTCCTCTGGGCTCAATTAAACAGGATTTTATTCAGGGGGAGAGGCAGCACGGGGCTCAGCACTCTCTGACCCACCGCCCAGAAGAGACCCCGAGGCCAGGCGTGCGGCAGGTTTTAAGGGTGGGTGGAAACGGGGGTGGCGACAACCGGTCAGCCAGTCACAGGGATCGGGGGGGTTAACCGGGGGTGTAAACCATGGAACTGGGGACCAACCACAAAATGAGGGGAGGGGGTCTCCCGGGCCCCAGCCTATCACTCGGCACCCTTCCTGGAGGATTCTAGAAGCCAGGGAAGGGTCTCTGAGTGACAGGCAGGCGACCACGAGGGGGGGGGGGGCGGGGATTGATAGCGACAGGTGCAGGGAAGGGATGAATGACAGAAAACGTCGGGTTTTACAATAGACAAAACAACCAATGCAGAAGGGAAAACCAATGCAGAACACAGGGGTATACAGTGAACTAAACCATTATAAAATAACTTAAAAATCTTACAAAAATAACTTAATAACTTAATAAAACAATTCTCACACCACCACAAAAATAGACAAAGATACAGTTCAACTATATTCCTACTGCAGTTAACATGAACAATTATGTGAACTCTTCTAACCCCATATGCAAAAGTAAAAAAAAAAAAAAAAAAAAAAAAAAAAAAAAAAAATGCTATGGAGCTTAAGTGATGATTTCAGTCTTGATTGGTTGGCACAGTATGGAGCTAGGTGAAAACCAGGCTGCCTTGTTACTTGGCTAGTGCTGCTTTGCAGTAAGGGAACCTGCTAAAGGAACCAGATGTAATGGTTCTCCTCTCCCTTCTGACAATTCCACCCTTAGCTGGGCGAAATATAGAAGCTCTTCATTTACTACCATCAACACTTTGAGTGGTTTAGAAAGAAACTTCATGTTTCAGTAGTGTGCACATTCCCACAGATTCTATAATTCTAACTCAGCATTAGAGGGTATTTTTTTAGGACAGTCAAACTGAATGCTTCTTTTGGCTAGACCTCCAAAAATACCACCTGTTCTAAGGATTTTACATGTTATCATATCCAAAGCCACTCTGTTGGAGTACACAGCAGCTGAGATTGGAAAGCACCAAATTTCCTCTAGTCTAATCCTTCTGCTGAAAATAGGATCAGCTAAAACTTGCTGCCCAGTACTATGTTCAGTTGAATTTTGAATCATCCCAAGGGTAAAAACTCCACAAATTCCCTTGCCAGCCTGTCTAAAGAACCCTTAAATAACAAAGATTTTTTTTTCCCTCATGTTTAAGAAGAATTTCCTGTATTTCAGGGCTGCATTTTTTTTTTGTTTCTGTTAGTGGACACAACTATCATGATTATTATCTTAAATATATTTTCTATTCAGATATTTATAACATGAGAGAAAAGTGCTGAGAGAAACTCAAATGCCTAAACCATGATGAGTGAAACACTTCCTCTTCTAGCTAGCCCAGCTTATTCATGTCATTTGTACAGACATGACAGGGTGCAAACTCATTCTGTTCAAGCAGAAAGGTTCTACTCTGCAAAGTGGTGTATTTTTCAAAGGCAGCATGACAATTTTTTTTTTTTAAATCAAACTGAAAACTTTTTCAAAATATATTGCTGTATATTAAAACTTTATTCCTTCAAACACTTTATTAAAAAAATGTCAGCTGCTTCTTAGCACAGAGAAGTAAAAATTTCCACAGATTATTTTTCTTCATTTTTAGATACGTCTATACTTTTTCTTGTCATTTGCATGAGATACACTTTAAAGTTATCTTTGTTTTCCATCTACAGTAAGTACTTTCTGTTAAGTAATATTTTTAGCTAATTTCATTTTCAGCTTCACTTTTCACATTTTATGAGACTTTAGACAGTTCTTTACTAAATGTATTGCACGATTTGCATAGGAGAATATTTTCTAGTTTTGACAACATATTTTTACCTCTTCCTTTTTCTTTTTGCCTTTTCATTTAAATGGCACATCTCTCTACAAAATCCTATGTAAATAGTCTTCCAGAATTCTACATAACTTTAAAGTTATGTTGGGGCTGTGTGAGGAGTTGAAGAATTCAGTCACATGGCTCAAGAAGGAAGTTCACATAAGATAAGCCACCACAACAGGAACTTGAGATAAGTATAGAGGCAAAACAGGAAGGCATTAATTCCAGGCCTGATGAAGGTGAAGATTTGGAATTAGCACATTGGACAAAATTACACAGTGCACACTAAGGAACTTAAAATAAGACTGATCCAGACACTAAATTCCACAGTAGCACACTGTGGGAAAAGATACACATGCCAGTCCAAGATGTGGGAATGGCATCTACATCTCATGGGTATCTGGGGTTTGGACTGTATAGAAGTGGTCCATCCAGAAGAACAACACTGGGACTCCCACCACTGAAGACCAGGGTAAAGAAGGACCCATGGGACACTGCAGGGATCCATGTGGTCGTGAAATTTTTGTATTTAATCTCTCTCTTTTTCACTTTCTTTCTTTTCTCCCATCCCCCCTCTCCTCATATTTCTATCTCTCTACCTCACATTTACTGTTAAATAAAATCTGTACTGTTGACTCTGGTATATGGTCTTGTTTGCACTTTAATTCAGAGAGAGACGCCTCTTGTAATTGGATCATACCACGCTGTCATGAAAGTCCCTTCATATATAGCTTCATCATGCACAATTTTTGATTGGAATTCACTACATTAGCATTTGGTTTGCAACATTTTTGAGCATTGTGGAAAAGAAAATGAAATATGTAAACATATCATACTCATAAGGTTATTGCTAAAATGTTTTCTCTTATTTCTCCAACATAAAACATGCTGATTCTGTGTCACCCCTTGTAGCCTAAAATCTTAGGTATCAATGAGTTTTGACAGCAATCCAGGAAAGATGGTTAACGACCAAGCCATTGGAAAGGCTGAAGAAATTATTCCTCATCTCTCCATGTGGGAAGCTTTCAAAGTAATGTGTAACAGGTGGAAAGCAAGCCTTGATACGTCTTTTATCAACCAGCTTGAATGGAAATCATAAACCTGAAACTTCTTATGTTTAACAAGACTTATAACCCTCATTGTCAGAAGTTAGAGGCAAAGGAGCTGACTTTCATTAGCCTGTGCTTTAATATAGCTATTATTTTCTGCAGTTTAGCACACACAATACTAAATGCAGAGCTTATAATATTATACAGTACTGATTTGCAGAAATTGCTTTTCTGTCACTGAAATGTGTTTTCATTAGATATTTGAAGGATAAGTGAGGTTTGCCTTTAATGTATAGTGGTATTGTCTTTACACAGCAAAATTACATTGGGAGGGATTATATTTTCACTTTCAGGAAAATCTTTAATTCAACCTGCATGAGAAGTTTGACACTGAATTGAAGTGAATTATAATTTCACCTTCATTTTTAACTTTTTCTTACCTCAGATAACCACTCTGTCTCAAGGGTTTTGACTGAATCTGGCTTTTAATGGCTGGACTAAAAGTCAAAACATAAGTTGTGCAGTTTATGATAAAAAGCAGACCATAAATGTAAGGTAGTATTTTTAAATAAATAAATGAATGAACAACAGATACCAAGACTGCTGAAGCTAATGATACAAAGGGAAAAAATATCTTTGAGAAGAAAACCAGTAAATTTAATTCTGGCTTGCCTGGAATATGCTTTCAAGCTTTGGTCAGTACATGTGAGTAGGCATATACTGTAAGCATACTCTTACAGGTGATTGAAAAAATGAAGGAAAAATAAAGTTTATTATTTAGGACTGAATAATCAATAAGAAAAGAAAGAGACAAAGTTCTAATTTTTATAGTTATCATGGCATGTCATCTTTGGAATTAAGGTTGTACTAGCCAAAATGTTTTGACAAAATATTAATTTGCTTCTTTATACTCATCTCCTTGAAATATTCCTTGAAATTAAGCTAATAAAATTATTCATTACTTCTTATTCTAAAATGCTGCATTTTTCTTCTAGGACAGTTAAGCACCGACTCAACATAAGACAGAGGGATAATGTATTTCAGTGTTATATGAAGACATATCTGCATTAGATTTGAAATAGGCATGCTGTTCTAAGAAAGGTGCATTTAGATGACATTGTGAAGCATTTTAATTTGTGTACTACAACAAAAATTATAAAGAAGTTGTGGTGGTGCAGAACTGTTTTATTAGGTTTTTATAAGAAATTTATGTTATGGTTCATTTCACTGTATCCCCAATGTTGTAACCCTTTTTTGTGTTGTCTGTATAACAAGGTGTTTTGTGTCAGTCCTCGCACCCCCCTTGCTCTGGGGCAGCTTGTGTCTCCAGGAGCCCTCCCAGGTTGTGAAATCTCAGGGAGAGGGCTTCAGGTGATAGGTCCCCTGGGGGGAATTCCTTTAGCTCTGGATTTTAGTGGTCCAAGGCTTGGGGGTGGGCACACCTAGTTACCCCCTGAATTCCCTGATTTGTTGTCTTGTTTTATTCTCCCTGGAACCCCTCCCCCGCTTATAGGGGGTAGGAGGGAGGAAAAAACTCTCTCAGCCTCTCAGCTCTCAGCTCAGAGCTCTGAGCCTCTCTGCTCCTCAACTCTGGAGCTAATAAACATCTTTTAACCTGCTAAGCTGAGAGCCAGCCTTTTCTCTTCTGCTGCTGTTGCTGTCACAACACTTTTGGGGTCCAGCTGCTGAGAAGCCGAAACGAACCGGGACCATTCTGTGTCTGTGTTGACTCGAGCTAGCCGGAGGTCAGCTCCCGCCCAGTGCGGGACAGAACCAGACACAGGAAGTGATCCAACTTGAAAAATATATTTTTCTTTTTTTTGGAAAAAATAACATTAAAAATACTGTCAATAAAGAAAACACTCTTGTGTTGGTTTGACCCTGGCTGGATGACAGGTGCCATCCCCAAAGCTGCTCTATCACTGTCCTCCTCAGATGGGCTGGGGAGAGAAAGTTCAACTAAAGCCTATGTGGGTTTGGGTTGAGTTAAGGGCAGGGAGAGATCATTCACCAGTGACTGTCATGGGCCAAACCAACTTCACATGGGGAATTGAATTTATTGCCAATCATTACAGTAAACTCATATCTTAAACTCACCTTCCTCTCACTCCCGCCTTCCTTGGTCTCAACTTTCTCTCCCTGCTCCCTCACAAGGGACAGGAGAACAGGAAATGGGGGTTGCCATCAGTTCATAACACATTGTCTCTGCTGCTCCTTTTTCCTTCAGGTAAACTCTGCTCCTGCTCCAGGTCCCTCCTGGGGGGTGCAGTCCTTCAGGAACAGGCTGCTCAAGCAAGTGTTCTCTGGTCACAGGTCCTGCCAGCAAGCCCGCCCCACTGTGGGTTCCTGTCTCCACATGGGCACAGTGTTCCTGCTGAACATGAAAGCACAGACTATGCAATGGCATTGATAAATATTTTCCTACTTTCTTTCAGAACTTCTCAAAGCTATTACCTATTACTATTAACAGCATCGAGGGAGTATATCAAGTTCCCTAAGGTATTGTAAAAGCCCTCCCAAACTGACAAGCTTAATACACAAGACAGAGTAGAAACTAAGGAAGAGAGAGGAGATAAATCGCTTTTCTAAGGTCATACTGAAAGACTATGACAAAGAAAATAATCACAAGTCTCAAGCCAAAGCCTGACCAACTGAACTGTTAAACCCATGTGGGAATACTTCCAGCTGAGAAGGGGGGAATCTACACTAGTAGTTCCCATTATTATTTTCCAGTCATAGCGAATGAAATTCTTTCAGGTCCTAAAGTCAGCCATCACATACAGATTTTTCATATCACATTATTTTCTAAACCATTTTAGTAAGAGATATCATGTTCTAAATGGGTTAAAAGGAATAACTGAGAAGTGTTACTTCCAAGGAGTTACGTGTTTATTTTCTTTACATTTACTAATGTAAATTATCAAGTCACATATAAAGCAATTTTTTTCCAAAAATATTATACTAAACACTGCTCTAAGTAGCAGAAAGGCCCATGGAGTATCTTTTATTTATCATGAATTTCTTTAATAGTGACTCTGAGGAAGTACAAGTGAGATTGAAAAATAAATGACTGAAGGCCAATGAACTGGAACAAGATTTAGAAAAAAATGTACTCTATCTTGAAAAATACATCTGTCTTTTAAGGCTTGTGTTTTTCTCCATCGGTGCAAAAATAGCTTTAAAAGATATTTTTCCTTGTAATAAAGTTTTGAAAACAACACATCCATTTTTTTTCCTTACAAAAGATAATAAAAACAAAAACCACAAAATGTTATCCCATAGCATAATATCATGGCATATGAACTCTGTACAGATTGAATATAGATTTCAGAGGAAGTATAAGATGTAGTGAAAATTACTGTGTTGTGTAGACAAATAAAACTGCCATTGAGATACCTTGAGAAACATCTCATCTCACAAAAGCTTTCTTGCTGTTATTGACTTTTAAATTTTGAAGACTTTTTCAAGGTTGAAAAAGTGAAAAAAACCTATCCAGTGAAAATTGGTGTGAGACTATGAAAGACTGTGAAATCTATTCCAATATAGTAATTGAACTAATATTATCCTCCAGATAGATGCTTTTGGAAAATATCCCTAGTTTGAACTGGTAATGAGTAGAATGATTTCTAGTGTTTACAAGAAGGGTACTTCATGACTGAGAAGGAAATATTCAGTGTAAATGTAAAAGGTCAAAATGAATGTCATAGAAATAAAAAATCAAAAAATTCTCCTCTGTTTATATCACTTTAACTCAAAAATTACTTATCCAGAAATGTACTGGGAAATCTATTACTTTTAAGATATAAAGGAATTTTTAAAATTATTGTGAAGTCTTTTTAAAACTAGGAAAAGTCATTCACAGATTCAAGACTGTAGTTTTCACAATAAAATGTATTTGCATCAAAGGAGGACAAAAAATACTTTCTTATGTCCGTTTGCACTATTCTATTTTGTAGAACTTCAGAATCATCAAAACAATAGTCCATAATCTCTCTTAATGAACAGATTTTATATAGAGAGCGGGAAATGAGAAAATTGATTATTTTGTTTACCTTATTTCAGTATAGGATGGATCTGCAAAATAATAGAAAATTTATAGAAATTTTAAATAGAAAATTAAACAGAAGCTTCCCATTAAGGGAAAAAAAAATACTTAGCTTAGAATTTGTATATTGAGTAAAATTTGTTTTTTTATCCATCTAATCTTGAACAGAAGGGATTAAGCAACATGTAAATAATTTGGAATCTTGGACAATCCTGACTTCCCAAGAAGTCAATTTTAAGGTACTAATGGCAGAAAACCCCTTTCTTTCCTTTGGCTAAAAGCCAGTCGTTCTTCAAGGACTCCATTGGCACAATAGCATCAGTTTAAAAATTATTTTCCTTACAATATAGAGTTTTCAAAGGCCAGAGATTTGATGTGTCTGACTGGGTTCATTGTGCCATTGTGAGCCAGACAGTTGGCATCAACCCTGCTGAACAAGGATCCTGACATAAGTCAGGAGAAGTAAAATTTGGGCCTACATGACCCTTCTTGGAATATATAAAGAGATATTTAATTTGCTGTTAAAGACAGGATGACCTAACTCAGATAATTTCTATGTAATTGAATATTTTTATGTGCCCCATATGCAGTTCATCAGCATATGAAATGCCTTATGTCAGGGACTGGTGGAACACCTGTCTTCTGCCTGCTCTTATTTGCTGTATTGTTCACTTCATTTCACTTCTCTTCATTTCACTTCACTTCACTTCACTTCACTTCACTTCACTTCACTTCACTTCACTTCACTTCACTTCCCTTCACTTGTCTATGTTTTTTTTTACACCCCCATAGCTGTGTCTGTACTAGTCAATTAAATGGCTAAGGCATGGATCTGAGCACTGGAGCATGGTTTGCCCGTGGTGTCTCATGCCAGCCCAGATGCCATGCTCAGTCAACATCTGGGGTCTGCAGACACTGGATGGGGCTGCTTCATCTGGTGTGAAAGAGCAGTTGCATACACACCCACCTGGCCCCACCAGCTGCCTGCCTGCTTTATGCCCAGATAAAATGTCTATTGGCATAGTTTTCAGGCATAGGTAGGCATTTTGGGGGTACATGGTGGTGGCACAAGAACACTTACAGATAATGTTTTATGATGTAAAAATGACTCTACTACTGAAGTTCTGGATATTTTTTGCTGATTTTTATCTTTTGAAAAGAGACAAACCGGCTAGCTACATTAGAAAGGAGCCAAAGGATGCTACCCCAAAGGATGATCATATTTGTTGGATTGCATAAACGTAGTCATTATGCTATAATTTTCCAGCCAGACCCTTCTAAATTAAAAATTCTTTCTTTCAAGAGTATGATTTCAAAATTTCATATTTTCCCATAGAAAAAAAATGGGATTTCCTATTTTCCCATAGAAAAAAAACTATTCCAATTTTTTGTCAATATATGCTTGTTTTCCAAAAGCTTATAAAATTACAGTGTAACTCATTTTTGTGTCAGAGAATATATTTCCATACTATTGACTGAGGCTTTACAAAAAACATGTAACAATATTTGGAGTCAAAGTTACTCACACCTATGGGAAATTGTTATTTTTTGATGTTCTAAGTAAAATCAAAATGACTGTTAACACTTGTATCTGACTCATACTAGCAGACAGACATATAGAGCAAGATTACCTGTGAAAAGACATTATCTGCACAATGAAATTCCTGATTCTCTGGTCACCGTATAGCTGAGTTCAATTTTCACATTGAAAACTAATCTCATCAACTAGAAACTACTATACTACACGATGGCTTGTATCTTTTTCTTTCTGAAACCAGTTGAAAACAGCTCTGATGCAGCTTCAGTGCCCCACAAAGACATGACCACCTTGAGTTTCTGTTCTGAAAAGTCTGATTAACCTGAAATATTTCCTGAAACTTGAGTCCAAGACATACCATTTGGCTTTGATAAGGAATACCACAAGCTTCAAAAACCTTTGTATGAGTTCAACATTAAACTCTATTCTCCTTTTGTGGACTATTTCTCAATTGAGTTGGTGACCAGGACTGGAAGTCTACATTCATCTCCACATCAAGTTCTCAAAGCCAGAAAAAAAGTTTTACATTCCAAATATAATACTTTAGGTAAGCACAATTTTTTTTAGAAGTAAAGGAATCACTGCCATCATAATAAAGCTGTATGCCATTGGTTTTGGAATAACCAGTGAAATCTCAATGAAAATTAGCAAACAGCTTAACATGCATTTTATGGTTGTGTAATGTATGATGGAGTTTTATGTATATTTGAATTATTGCTAAGATGATTATTAAAGAAAATGTTCTTATTTAGTCTTACTAAAGTCTTACTTTTCAGATAAATATTACTAGCCAGAATGTAGGACTACGGTTTACTACTGACAAATTTTAAGGATGCTGAGCTTGTGTCTATGGACATTTTCCAATGCTGTTGGTTATGGCTCCCAAGACACATTATAGTATTACTGAGTTTCTTTGAAACATTCTCCAAAAGCTATGTTTTTCAGTAGTTGGAATTTCATTGGCTCATAAAGTCTTAGAACTGCTTAATCACATTATCACTGGGCTGTTGCTCACTTGGAACACATTGAAGGCGGCATATAAAACAGGAGTTAGGAGCACCCTAAAGGAGAAAAAGACAAATTTGTGGGTACTGTTTTCATTATGTTTTCAGGACTTTGATGACTCTGTGACTGAAGTCTATTTTAGAGTTTGTCTAATATAATTTGCTACCTTTCAAATTATATTGGACTTTGAACTTCATTTTTACTTCAGATTTGTTAATTTTGTTTTAATTGAGGTAAACTACATTGAAATAAGAAGCTCTGATTCAACTGTCTTGGGAGTATTTGTTTAACTTATCACCTTAAATTATGATCAGTAGACAGTGATTTTTTCATGAGAGGAAAATTATCTTATTTTTTTCAAGTTGGCTGTATTTCATTCTTTGACAAAGCTGGAAAGTGCCAACTTGCACTTAGATGCAGGAGAAGGAATATTGAAAGTTGTGTCCTCTGAAGAGAGAAAGTTCATTGTGAAAATGTTTCTGAAAGATCAAATGCAAAGCTAATGATTTGCTATGTTTGCAGTAATTTAAAGCATGTGAACACTTAATGTATCAGCTGTAGTAGACACTGGCTGAAAGACATAAACAGTCCTAAGTCTAGGAAATTTTTCAATTAGGTAAATACTGAATTAAATAAAATTGATACAATTTTTTAACTTGTTCTTTCAAACAAGATGGCATATATTCAGAAGTATTGAATCATTTGATGTGTGTCACATTTCTCTCAATAACTCTGCAGAGCTTGAAGGTACAGTGTGACATTCCTGCCAGCTGGAGAAGTTCAGTACCCTCATGTAGAGTTACTTATGCCTGGAATTGGGTTATTTGGATATGGTGTACAGATTATAGCTTGCTCTGCTCTCCTGCCAAGATGACCAGATGAGAAGCTATTCTGATCTGGAAGCCAGCAAGTTTCATTAACCTATTGTTTTTGCATAATTTTCCTTTTTGACGACATTTTTCAACTTGAGTATGTCTTCAGGAATAAAGTGCTACATCTGATATCTGATCGTAAATTAACTACCTATGGCTGGAGGGTGTTATGGCATGTTCTCTGCTGGCTTAGTCTTTTTGCCTCCAAACATTATTTTTTCATCCAAATTGCCTTTGGAAAATTATTCCCTACTCATCTGAATGCTCCAAGTGCATTTGGGAATGTCTGGAAGAGTAAGAATTGGCCAAGGACAAAGCTGAATCAGAATAGAATGTTCTACTGCCAAAGTTTTGACTGCTTAACTGGTATAGATACCTCTGTGTGTGAGTTACAACATGGAGATTAATTCCAGCTAACAGTTAGACTGAGCCTTAATTGCTCTTCAATGATGCAAAAAAATGAACAAATAACCATTCCTAGCTCCTAAGTGCATCCTTAAGTGACTACATCACTTTACAACTCTAGTTCTAAGTTTCCAATGTCATAAATGCAATGTTTACTAAAACAAAGAAAATAATATGTTTTCCCAAGCCACACTTAGCAGCTTAGTCAATGAAACATCCTTTTTCCCATTAACTTAAGAAGACTTGACTCAGAAACTCAGATCTTTTTAATTAGTTTCAAATTACAAACTAAAAATCAATAGTTATTTTCAAAAGATAAATATCCTTCTGAAATATGTCAAGACACTTTTCTCACTAACTTTCCTCAAACAAGAAAAATCAGTCAGGCAAAAAGCTCTCCAATTTCATGCAGTAGTATTCTTTTTCTACCAGTTATTAGGTTTTTCAGACAAGGAGGCTGAGTATCTGCATATTCATGGGTGATTTAGTACTTCCCAAGGAAAAGGCAAAGCACCACCAACAGTGTGACCTTTCAAAATCAGGTAAAACAAAATTGTTTCAACTTGGCTACTTGATTAGATTAAAAAAAGCCATGACTAAAAGCAGATATGAAAATAAAGCAAATGTATATCTATAGTGAAAAACAAAATAAAAATATCTATTTACCATAAATTTATTATTTTCCTATAGTTCAAAATTAATTAAAATCTATTATCATACAAAATCTGGTTACACTCTGTGTATTCATAAAATCTAGAAGTTACAAACCACACTATTATCTAACAATAATAAGGCAGATATTACTCCAGATTACAGTTGAGGTGAGTAGCTGTGTGTTATAAATGGAAGAAGAAAACCCCTAAAACTGACAAAAGGTGGAGGCAGGAAAAACACTGTAAACACTGCCTGTCTAAACAGCATTATAAATGTTATTCATGATTTCTGTCAAGAGCAAGCAGTGAGCTTAGACATTTATTACATCCAACAATAAATTACTTAAAAGCTGTTGTAACAGACTCAGAAATCCTGAAAACTGGAATAAGCTTATTACAATTAGTAAGATGGTGCTAGTAAGGAAAATAAAACAAAACCCACCAGGAAAGCCCTCAAGGAATGGTAATTCCTTTTTTACTAGATGGCTCATGATGGCTCAGCATTTGGCAGTGAACCTAGGCAGAACAGGATGGAAGGATTTGATGCTGAAGGAAGCAAGCCAAGTTCAGTAAGCATTATTGAATATGAATAATTAGGGGTTTTTTTCCTAAAAGAGTATCCAAAGTAGAGAAACACCTGAAGAGGAAAAATTAAGTTAAATTAAACCAGATTCATATTTTAGTAGTTTATTCTTCCAGATGATAACTTCTATTTTGACTTTATGATTTTTTTTAGTGTTTAAAATTCAGAAGAATAGGAAGTAGCTTAAGTTCACCAGAGTCAAAAGATTAAGAGAAAGTTATGTGCATCAACAATCCTTTCTGTGCCTGAACTACAGAACAATTTTAAAAATCTGAGGAGATAGAGCTGACTTCTATTATGTTACTCACTAGAAAATGTCTTGGGGATGTCTTTTTATGTTCTTGGGAGAGCGGAATAGTATCTTGTTGCAAGTGCCAGCCACTTCCCCTCTCTGGAAAGAGAGAAGAGATAAAACAGCACATGGCTTTTGTTAATTCAGTGCTTTGAAAAAATGTCACACATGTAACTTAGATGTTTATGGTTGTTTAATCTGTTGGCCATCTTAATACCTGTTACTTTTTCATGAGTAAATTTTTCTGGGGCTTATGGCATAAATTCTAATCTACTCTTAATAATGCTCTTTTGCAGTGGAATGCCTAAACCACCAAAGAGTACGAAGAAATACATCAGTTACCACAGTATTTCTTATTTAGATTTAAACTAAATTCCTTATGTGCTGACTCAATTTTTTAGCTAGATAGTTTTCAGCTATGTATATTTGCTTTCCAGTCTGAATGCACTTGTACAATCTTTGCTTTATTTTATAGCAATGAGAATTATATGTCCTAGTTACGATCAAACATTCACCCATATTCCATGTGGAAATATATTAATTTGTATTAATTCAACTTCTCTAAATCTTTGCTCTTCTTACAGTATTACTACAATTCACCAAAATGCTCTTTGTATGTTATTATAAGTCACCAAAATATTGTTATTCTGAGGCCTGGGCAATTGCCTCTCCACATGGTTGAACCCAAGTAACATACATAATCTTGCAGTGTCTAATTGCATATCTTAATGGTATCTCTGGTCTCTAAGAGGATTCATATGCATGATTTCATAGCTTATTAGGATACTGATGGGGAGGGAAAAAAACGTAGAATGTAGTGTATAATGACTGGAAATGAAATGTAATTGTCAACCAAGATGAATATTAAGAAATTAGATTAAGAAATTTAAGGAAGAAAGAACATTGTTCAGGAGGCTAAGAAAAAATAAAGGCAAGGGAAAATAATAAAAAATAAAATAAGGACAAGGGAAAGCCTGAGAGATAAATGGCAAATGAAAGTATGAACAACTGGAGTATTTGTTGTTTTTTTTTTAAACACACAGTCCGGTGGTAACCACTTTATATTATCCCACCACACCTGACTGCAGTAACACCAGCAGTCCTTATGCCTAGAGGATGAGAAAAAGATGCTTTAAAATATTACCCTTAGGAATGGTACAATAAATATAAAAGAAGACATTTGCACACTTTTATAAAGAATAAGCCTTAAAACTTGCAGTTAAGTGATTTTTGTACGTTAACAGGTTTTGTCAGCTTACAGGAACAAATATGGCCTTTTAATAGATCTATATATTTTCTAATTTACTTCAGTTTCAATTTCAGGAACTGTCATGCCTGCAACCCATCACAGAGAAGTTGATTTCTGGAGTAAGTAGAGGTTTTATTTCTGGGCCTCTATAAAATTGAAAGACATATTTGAATCCATAATTATAACTATGGCAGATGGCCGTCAGCAGGATTAATAAAAACATAATGAGAACATTGTCAGGGGTATATTAGAGGCAGACTTAGAAAATTGAATCACTACTTGAAGGAAATAGATTTTCAATTGGTTACAGGACCCCAGAGATTTGCAAGGGAAGTGTAGAAAGACATGCCATGGAAAAGTGATGTTTGACAGGAGAACTAGAAAGAGAAGGATTAGCTGATAGAAGCAGGAACTGCTTGTATTGATATTATATTCGAAGAGAAAAAGAGTACTGTTAAGCTGTGAGTCACAGCCATTAGGATAGGTAAGAAAAGGAAATTTGTTAGGACAAGCTCTATACTAATTAGAGAAAGCACCTGAACTTCTTTGGATTTGTAGTTTCTCAGAAAGTTACTAGGAGGAAAGAATATCTATATATGTGCTAGTGTCCTGGGGTGACTTTTTGATGCTTGTATCTCCAGTTGTCTGTTCTGTTTGCACAGCATGTTAAGTTCTGTACCTTTAAGACTGAGAAACCTTGATAAGCTGTGTTGATTAACAAAACAGCCTTGCCCCTGAAGAGCAACAGCTATATCCAATAAGGATGAGTGAGATAAAAGAGGGGCTTACCTGGTAAGGGGAGGATCATCATGGAGATAGTTCATCATTCTTTTTTCCTTAAAAAAAAAACCAAAACCAACCAAACAAAAGCCACTTCTGGTCTGTCTTGGCCTGTCCTGGACTGAAAATCTCAGAGACACCCCCCTGGGCCCAGGACAGCATTTTCCAGCACTGGAGGAACAGATAAGAGACTGAGCGAGATGAGCTACCCACAGCAAGGACTTTCTGAATTTACCATCCTGCTTCAGAGCAATGAGAGTTTTATTGTTTCATATTATTCATTCATTATATTTGTGGGCACTTTGTTTGTTAAATAAATAGTTTTTTTCCCACTTTACTCTGAGGAAGTTCTTTTCCTGGACCGGCTGGGGAAGGGGCTGTTTGAGTTTGCTTCCCAGATGGACCCCATTCAGGTGTTCTCTCACAAACTTGCCCTAAATCAGGACAGCTAGTAAAACAGATACTGGGCAAAAAGGAAAGAAATTGGGTGTTTGGTTGTTGCAGCTATTGAAGGCAGCCTTCCTCCTGTGTCCATTTAGATGGATCAGATATGAAGTAGGTGGTAGGGTGTATTTTAGAACTTCTGACTCTGCATACATAAAATTTTATCTATTTTCCTGAGATTCGGCTTTCCTAGCCTCAGAGAGTTCATTTGTGCAGTTACCTTGCTAATTAAAATTACTATGAGATGAGGGAGAATGAACACCGTAATCGAGGTCATACAGGAAACTTTTGCCTCCATTTACAACTTGTTTCTGCTGTGTGCATGTTATTATGGCTATTATGAGAAAGACAAAAAATCAATGGGTTATTCTTATGAACCAAGGACTGAGGCAGCACTGTACTTTATAACAGGCACTCTGAGAAAGAAAAGTACTTAAGAACATAATTACTTGGGATGTGTGGCTTGACTGACTCCAGTGTTGTACCTTCTCATGTGAAAAACTTGCCCAAGTGAAATAAAAACACCTGTTGAAGTTGATGAAAATTTCTTTTGCCTGTTCTTGTCACAAGGTATTAATAATACATAAATCAGTCTAATATTGAATTATTATTATATCAGAATATATTTTGGAAGAATGAATAACATTATCTACTCCATCCACTTCTATATGCTGTCACGAAAGTTTAATTAAAATAATCACAGGAGTTTTTGTTTGCAACTTAAGATAAAGTGCTTAATGATATATGGACAGATTTTAAAGAGCTGATTTTACTTCTCAAAAGCTTATTAAACTATTACACTAGTTGCATTAGTCATGTCTGTTGTTAAATGCACTGGAAAGGTTTATTTTAGGATGTACAATCTTTCGGGAAAATCACAGGAATTTCAGTACAAAGATAGTTGCTTGGTGGAGTCCAGGGCATTCCAGGTTGCCCTGGAGGGTCAGAGACCTGGACAGGGGGGTCTGGGACCCTGGCACAGAGACCAGATGGACATTGGCTTTGATCCCAGTCCATGGGAAAGGCTTCCTACACTGCGGGAAGGATTGCAAGCCACAAGAGTGTGAAAGATAGTAGTTTAGCTTATCACAGGGTGATAAAACAGTAGATTTGGGGTTTTAGTATGGAAGTGAATGGGAGCAAGGTGGAGGATTTGGGGCGTTGTCTCCTGCTTCTTCCCTCACTCCATTTTCTGCAGTGACGGTGGCACAAAGTAGTTTAAAGAGATTAGGTCAAAGCAGGGATGACCTTTTTAGTATAAGTGATAGGTATTGGCAAATAATAATAAATAAAGAACATGTAACAATTATATAAAAGATAACACCACAGCCCAGTGCGGGAGGAGTCACCAAATGCCCAAGCAGCTGCACAGATCTTAGTTGGGCACTGAGAGAATTGTAAGATAAGAAACAATAAACAAAGCATGCAACCTTGAAAAATCAGTACCTGAAGACTCTGTCTCTTTGTTGCATCTGGCTCAGGGCTTTGCAGAAGGCAAAAAGTCTCTAAAACCACCTGAATCTCAGGGAACAAAACCGAGAGTTGCTTACCTCTGTACATCAACTTTCTGTTTCAGTTCCCTGTCATGATGTGGCTTTTGTAGCACACATTCACACAAAAGGCTGGCTCCTCTAAGCATACAAATGCTCATTACTTCTGAAAACTAGGCCTCGAAAGTGCTAAAAAATATTTGAGAAATGATGGCCGTCCTTTGTATGAAGAGTACTTATCAGACAGGTTGATAGTAAGCTACAATGACACATTTTGAGGAAAATAAGAGCTAGATATCCAATGCTCTCAATTTTTTTTTGTTACAGAAGAATAAAATAAATGCAACAAGGGAGGTCTGTTTACATGACTGAAAACCAGGGCTAAAATGCCAACCACAAAAATTTAGCATCAGGCTTTCTTAGAAAATTACGGTTGGAATTTCACTATGACATTATTAATATTGCAGCTGTGAATACTATTAAAAAAAATGCAAGGAAACCATCTCCAGCTTTGGTTATGGCCTACAACTTTAGCTCTGAGGGCCTTGTAAAAAGAGTTTGCATCATTTTTCATTTTCAGCTGTTGCAGATGCTTATTTTTTACCTCCTCCTTCTCACAAAATGAGCAGGAAATCGTAGAACTCATATAAGCTTTTGAATTATTGTGTCAGAGCCCCAAAAAGAATACAGAAGAAAAGATCTGTGAAGGCTGGCTGGTAAAAGAATAGTCTTCAATTCTCCTTTAATGGTACTATAGCTTTCTGCAGTAATTGTAGGACTATGTTTTTAAAAGTGTAGCATGTGGCACTTTTTGGAATAGAGAGGTTGAGCCACCATCAGACATAGATAAAAGCTGCCCTTAGACAGATGGTTTTTATTTCCTGCTCCCATACCTGCTACAATGCAAAGAACTGGATTGACTGGTAGTGTACCAACACAGAGAACAGCTAGAGTGAGATTCATTAGAGCAGATGTAGCTCTCTTTATTTGAGCTATTTGACTGATGTCCTTTTATAAGTAATGGAGAGAAAGAGGTTGTCTTGGAACATGATTCATCTGACTTAGACATTTATTTTAGTGTGAAATGAATCACAACCAAAGAGTGTTTATTTCTTTCCATTGACATTACCGAAAGTCTAGACAAGCAGTTCAGACATCAATGTCTGTATTTATCCTGATGAATCCTGTCTGTGGAGGCGAAATAATCCCTGTATTGTATTCAGGGAAAGAAATGGAGTGAGAAAGCCATGAAAGTTCTAGAAAGAGCCTGCTTTGTATGGGTATTCTTGTATCCTGTGAAGAAATTTTATCCAATTTAGCTTAGATTGAAGTATAAACTTAAGAGAGAAAATGTGTCTGGAGGCTTCTAGTTGTGTGATTGCTATTGACAATATTTTATAGTGGAATTTTATTACTGATGTTAAATAAAATATTTCTCAAAGACTTTTCATGAAGTTGACTTGTCTTTACTCCTGAAAACACATTTATCTGACTGTAATCCAGGAACAAAGTGACTTGTAGGCACCATTCTGGCTTTATTTAGAAATCTTTAAAATTTCAGTTCAAGACAAGCAAGAAACAGAAACTCATCTGACCAAGGGGAAGCACTTCTGAAAGGAGAATGCAAAGTGTGGAGAATGTTACCAGCTTCAAAATAGTAACAGAGGATGAAAGGATAGTTTAGAAGACAACACCCACCACTAAATCCAAATCTGATTGCATTTATTTCTATTCGTTTAAGACTCCTGAAATAATTATGTTGTGCTTTAATTACTATAGCCTGACCTGGTATCATTTTGGTTAATCCAGATATCTGAAAGCTGCTCTAGTGGTCTGAGCAGGTAAAAAGCTTTACTGTTTTCTTTGAGCTACAGGTGTCAAATTGCCTTGGGTCTTACTGGCTACACTTACGGAGGAGAAATCAAAAAGATGAGGGATCAAGGCTGACCACTGCCACATGACTGACTTGATCATTAATTTCTCAGCAGGGCTCCTGTTGTAGTTTTTTTCTTGGACAAGGTAGCCTGAATATAGTTTAAGACCTTAGCATGAGTCGGGTCATTTCCATCCCATACTTCAGATGGCAGCATCCTGTTAGGAGAGGCAAAAGAAATTAACTGCTTTTAATGCAATGCAGTTTAGGGTGTTCCACTTAATCTCAAGGCTAGAGATGAAAAAATCTGTTGCTTCCTACATAATTATCATCTTCATGATTGTGTTCAGTTCTCCTGACTGGTGGTCTTGTTGTATAGGTCTTTATATTCATTTGAGCCTTATGAGCTAGGGCTGTAAATTGTCTAAAGAATATGCCGTAAATTTCCCAGGATAATGTATTTGGGCTGTTTAAAAAGCAAAGTCATTTATTTTCTTATCTTAGAGGCCTAAAGAACATGAAATTAACAACTGGGCTTGCTGTGCCTAATACTGATTAATATAGTGTCTCCCTTGCATCAGTAAATGTGTCAAGGATTAAATCTGGGTCAGAAACAGGCTTTAGACATAAATCTGAACTACTGCATGGGACTGAAATGACAGTGACATTTTAAAAGGTGTTTTAATTAAAGTTTCCAGTATTATTTCATCTATTATTTTTTCAGTGGTGCTTCTACACAAAAAATTACATTTATTATATTACGACTACTGTATATCTGTGCAACCATATTCAAATTCTACAGTGCACTTGTATCACAGGGACAGACTTTCTGAAACTGGTAGCCTTGTAAGAAACTATGTGTGTTTTATGTATTTTGCTCAAAACTTATGAAACAGATCTGAAAATCTACACATGATACCCCACTGGATTAGGATTTGAGTGACTGGAACATGCAATTTTCTTCCAGTGTAAAAATACAGAGCTTTAATTGGAAAAAGAAAAATTAGATGCCATGTTTTCATAAGGGCAATTTTTTACCTGAGATGAAGTTTTAAAACTAATTATATTAGTTTTAATTGTCTTAACATTTTAATAATATAGTAGTTCTAATAGCTTTGAAAATAGGAAAGACAAAATTTAACCTAGCTTCTAATTAGTCCCAAACTGTTTGCAAAACTGTAATTTTTCTTTCAGCTCAAATACATTGATATAGAATTACAGTTGATAATGTACATCTGTACTGCAGTGTATATAAAACTATAAAGGGATTGTAATAATGTCCAGAACCTTTTTTATTAATTCAAAACAAAAATACCAGAAGCCCTGGGTTGAAGTTAAAATTAAAAACCATCAAGTACTTTCAAATGACACTGACTCTTCTCTATCTTGATGAATATTTTTGTGATTTGGATGTATTGTTTTTCCAGGTCTCGATTTTAATAGTAGCATTTTTTTATTGTTGTTATTGTTATTTACTTTACTGATTATGAATTTATATATAAATTCTACAAATTTAATCTAAATATATGTTCACCCCTGAGCTTCCATTGTGCCAGCAGCAGTTACAAACTCCTAAGTGCAGTTCTTTGTGCTCATGTTCTTGGGTTTACACTACAATTTTGTGTGTTTGTACAATACTTCAATCCATGATGTTGTGATCCTGATTAATATCTTTTATTACACCTTGAAACAAAGATGAAATAAACCCCTTTTCATTTTGATAATACTTTTAAACTCTGTCATACAACTTAAGCATATTTTGGGGTCAGGAACAGAACAAACCAAATCAGGAGGTTTTCCTTTGAAACATAATCTAAAATTATAGCTTATAGAACAGTGGTTCATTTTTAAATGGCATTCATTCCACGCAACTAATTTTTTGCCTAAAGTATACAGTTATTTTTATTTTCTTCTGTTAATATATCATGCAGCTCAATCAAAGATCCTGCAACATTTCTATTCCTTTGCTTATTTTAATAATCCCCATATAGAACAATAATTTACCTTCTAGTAAGTCAAGCACTTAAGAATCCTTATTCTCTTTGGGAGCCTGTTGCAGTGTCCACCTCACGCCTGGACGGCGCTACCACAGGCTGGCTCAGTTTCTGCCACTGCGGCTCACGTGTCAGAGGTCAGGGTCGCGAGTCAGGCAGGTGACCTCCTTCCTGTGGGGCCTTGGTTCCCCCACACTGGCAGATGGACTAGATGGTAGGTGCAACAACGGCAGCAGACAGACGGCCAACTCTCTGAGTAGGTTTTATCAAAGAGTTTATTAAGGGGAGTCCGACCAGGAGCTCTGCACCTCACCAAAACCTGCTCAGGAGAGCCCTGATCAAGGCTTGTGCACAAACTTTCAACTGGGGGAGGATCAAAGGGTGGTGACAATGGGTCAACCAGTCAGGGTCTCCAAGGCTGTAACTGGGGGGGGTGTCAACTCTTAAACAAAGAACCAATCACAAGAGGGGGGTGGGGGATTTCCCGGGCACCAGCCTATCACTCGACACTGTCCCTGGAACTTTCCAGCCTCCAGGGAAGGGCCCCAGCGTGACAGACAGAGCGCCCAAGAGGAGAGAGAGGGGATTGACAAGGACAGGTGAGGGAAGGGGATGATTGACAAATAACAGAATATTACATAACAAACATGTCAGGGAGAAACCATCGGGGGAAAAAAGAGGGGAACAGAGGAACAAACCATTACCAATTTCAGTATAAAAACCTGCCAAACTTAACAAAATCAAAACATGCACTGCCACATCAGCCAATGCTAGATAAAGAACAGAGGTTAGAGGAAAGCATTACAAATCAAATACTACTAAAAACTGGATGTTTTCAACTAGTCCTTATTATTATTCTCTAAGAGTCATTAAGACTGACTTTTAATTTTCCTATATGCTTTAGATGTGTTTGTAAAATGTCATCTGGCTAAGCAGAAACAAATCACCTGTTCTTCAGTGTTTTTGTCAGTGTATAAAAAATACAGTCCAGCTCTGTAAAAAAAAAAAACTTGGTTTTTGTGAATTTTACATGAGTAAATTAATTTTCATGAAAGAACAGGATATAGGATGGAAGAACATTAGCTTTCTTGTTTTCCCATGAAAATGAAATACTTCACACTGTCAAAGAAGGAAGGGTATTCAAAATTTATAGCAGGAATCTAGACAAAGAACAAATCTAAACCAAAAAAAAATCTGGGCAGCTGAAAAAAGGGGTTTCTGAATAGAAACAGTTAATTATGATAAAACCTAAATAACAGATCTTCCTTTAACAATGTTACTTCTTGTATAATTCCTATGGATAAGTTCCCAGAGTTGTTTTTTTGGGGTGTTTTGTTGTTTGTGGTTTTTTGTTTGTTTGTTTTGTTTTGTTTTTTTCCCTTTGGTATTTTTATGACCAGATCATAGAGACAGGTTTTACAAATGTCAAAAAGACAGGTGGAGGAGGAAACTGTCCTTATTATTTGTGCTTTAATTCAAATAAATACAAAATCATGCACCCAGAAGTAGGAAAAAAGTAATATTTGTAACGTGAGACATTTATCATTGCTTTGAAAATCAATGACTTCAAGAAGGATGAAGAAGCAATGTGAGATAATACCTGGAATATGGATTTTCAGCATGTGCATGTGTGCTTCTATTATTTCATGGATAAATTGGTAAACATCAGATATAAATGGGAAGGGAATTATACCTTTATGTGCACTTTCAAAATAACTATTTATCGAGTGTCCACTTTTGGTAACTGTACCTCAGTAAGGGATTACTACTAACTGTTTAGAAGATAAGTAGTAATAGATAAAGAAATATCTCTTAATTATTTTTGTGTCAGGAAATCACAAATTTTTGAGTCAAAGGAAGCACAAGAGCCTGCTGGAAGGATTAAAACCAGAATTTTACTTTTAGAAAAGATGAATTTCAATGTAAAACTAAATACATGATTTACCCCTGGGTATATTCTACTGTATCTTTTGTTTTGACTTAACACATATATGGCTTTTGCACTAGAGAGTGGAGATTGGTTATTCATTTGTTCATTTTTTTCTAGTGAATTAAAAATTTAATATGCTATTCTTTACTGAGTTGAGATGATTTTCATATTTTGTAATAATATAAAAGGATTTATCAAAAACTCCTTTGCTTTACAGCATGATAGATGAATTTGTACAGCAGTAGGTCAGAATGGTCTCTTTGGAAGTTCCAACAGCTGTAAATGTTCTGATAACATGAGGCCATTTCTGTGGGCCAAATACCCATGACTTCAGTTCCTTGTGATATCATCCAAATTATGGCACTCAAGAGTGATTGTGTGATGTGAACCAAAGCATAGGAGGTGACAAGTTCCCCTTCAAAGATATCCTAAACCTAAACAAAAAAGGAGATTTCATCTCTGTATCCCTAAAATACAAAACATATTTACATGGCATGAATTGTGTAATATACTCATGTTTCTGCTGTGAGTATGTCCTAGGGTGACTGTGTATCCCCCAGTCGTCTATTCGGTGCAAAGGGGAGGGGAAGCGCGGTTTGTTTTTGCCCAGGAAAACTCTGCTCCTCGGAGTGACCTTGAAGCGAGGGAGTTGGAACACTGCAAGACGAAAGAAGCTCTGTTGTTGTTTTCCCCGGCAGTTAGTTAGTTTAGTGCTAGCGTAGTTAGACGCTGTAGAATAGCTGAAGCTTTTTTTTTTTTTTTTTTTTTTTTTTTCTTTTTTGCCCTCTCCTCGGAACTATTCCAACCTCTCCGGACTAAGAATCTCGGGAAGCACCAGGGGCCTCCACAGGGGACCCACCCCACCAAGACCAGCCCTGCACATCTCCTTTTCTCCCAGCCCCAGTGGAGATGGAGCAATGGAGCACAGTGACTATCTTCAAGAGGAGACTTTCTTTCTTTAAGTTTGTTATCCCTCCGTAAGCGGCACGAAGCTCTTGTCATCGGGTATTGTGCTGGGAGTGCTTTGCCTGTTTAATAAACAGGTTTTTTCCACTTCTCTCTGAGGAAGTCTTTTCCCGAACCAGTTGGGGAAGGAGAGGGTTTCTCCAAAAATCTGCCTGAAACAACAACAGAGTATATTATACATCTTTTTACTAAAACATCAAATGTTGGCCATAAAGGAAAAGGAAAATTAAAGAAGTTAGATAACATTAATTTTTTAAAAAACAAACTTGGAGAATGTTGAATACAAGGAGAAATAGATGTAGAGATTTAAATGTGGCATTGCATTTTTTTTCAAAGGAAGAGGTGCTTAAAGAAAAAACTTATCAAACAAGGTAACTTATGCAGGGCTATATTTATGCCTAAATTTTCACAGAGAATATCATAAATATTGGATTATTACATGTGGTGGTGCAGGACTGTTTTATTAGGTTTTTATAAGAAGTTTATGTTATGGTTCATTTCACTGTATCCCCAATGTTGTAACCTTTTTGTGTTGTCTGTATAACAAGGTGTTTTGTGTCAGTCCTCCCACCCCCTTGCTCTGGGGCAGCCTGTTTATCACTTTGAGGAGCCGTCCCAGATTGCGAAATCTCAGAGAGAGGGCTTCAGGTGATAGGTCCCCTGGGGGGAATTCCTTTAGCTCTGGATTTTAGTGGTCCAAGGCTTGGGGGTGGGCACACCTTGTTACCCCCTGAATTCCCTGATTTGTTGTCTTGTGGTACCCCCCTGGAACCCCTCCCCCGCTTTTAAGGGGCAGGAGGGGGATTCAAAGGTTCTCTCTCAGCATCTCAGCCTCGGAGCTCTCAGCTTGGAGCTCGGAGCCTCTTTGCTCCACAACTCTGGAGCTAATAAACATCTTTTAACCTGCTAAGCTGAGAGCCAGCCTTTTCTCTTCTGCTGCTGTTGCTGTCACAACACTTTTGGGGTCCAGCTGCTAAGCCAAGAAGCCAAAACGAACCGGGACCATTCTGTGGCTGTGTTGACTCGAGCTAGCCGGAGGTCATCTCCCGCCCGGTGCAGGACGGAACCAGACACAATTACATATACTTTTTCTAGAATGTATTTATTTCCTTAAACTTACTTTATGTACCAGATTTGTACTCAACCCAATGTAATGGCCATAAACTACTTCATACCCCAACAGTAGATTACAATCATAACAATAGTATTAAATTCTGCAGTCTTCCAGCCTTTGGTAAGGAAATGCTACAGTTTTCAAATAATAGTTTTGGAATTTTAACCCATGCTTTTGACAAATAAATTTTAAAAATAATTGCATGAAAAAATACATCTTTCTGAAACATTTAAGTGGTGCCTCTCACATTCACTGCAAGTTAGTGAAATCACAGTTGTTAGAGTTGGAGAACTTATTATCCACCTATCTGTGAAAATTAATATACAGTATCAAAAGGTTTATAGAAAACAGAGTAGTTAAATGTCTATTTAAGTTTATTCAAATAATTCTACCTTTCTAGAATATATTAAATGAGTCATAAAGGTTTTGGACTTCATAAATTGAATTTTTCACAGGTAAAAATGATGTGGTGTAATATGTAGAAATATGTTTCATTGACTGAGTTAATTTTTCGTATATGCACACATATGTGCAGATTATTAGGCTTTAATCAGACTATAAAGGTAGTATATTGTAGTGTTAAATTAGCTTTCTTTTATCTCCTAAATATTGCAGATCAGAGCTCTTTTCTGTCAACACCAAAACTCATTATGATGCCATGACAGAATTTCCTTGGAAGATCAGACATTATCGGTATAAATAAACACTCAGTCCCTAGTAGAAAATTACAGGCATCATGCAGATTGCACTGGTAATTATTTAGAATGCCTTTTCGTGTTGAGGAACCAAACCAACCGATCCTAAAATAAAATACATGCATTGTATAATTTGCACTAATTATAGACTATTTACCTGGGGAACACTTTGTTCAGTTGTAATTATCTTACGGCATACTTTGTGAAAGTGTCTTCATCAAAAGCATAATGAAGTAAATTCTAGGACTACCTTTCATTAGGGGAATGAGAAATTCAAAATTACCATATCGTCAATTGGCAGTAATGTGCAAAAGTACTGCTTTGAAACCTAAGAATAAACATTTGATTTAAAAGTGTTGCCCTGAGTTCGGAGTGACAAAGAGACATTTCATGTACCCAAATGGGTTATTCTGCTGCTGAGAGAGCAGCAGCATGTTGGCTGAACACATTCCAAGTCTTTTCTCCTTCTCTTTAGGGCACACTTGCCATTCCTTTTACTTCTGAAAAGAACAGTTTGCAGGCATTTAGACCCATTCAAATGTTCAAGGAAAGGACAGATGGGTTTTACAATTTCCACTTAAGGTAGCAAGTCTTGGTGGTCTCTCTTAACCTGACTTTAAAACGCCTCTCATGGTTACTCTGTTCACAGGTATGTGGACCAGTACTCAGGGCTTGGAATAAAGATGGCTATGACTCAATGTCACTCAATGTGAATCAGGCCAGTTAGTTTACTAGAATTTATACTGCTAGCAAAGAAACCATGTCTGTTATTTTGTTACTTCTGGAAAGGGGAAAAGGAGGGTGAATTAAAAAAAAGAAACTGTCTTTGAAATGAGGAAAGCAGTCGTAATGAGAATTATTGTCTAAATTCTCAATTTGATGGTCATAGACAGAAAATCTATCTTAAAGATACATTTTCGTGCCCTAAGTAACTGAAATTAGTATTTTCACAGCTTAGGCACTCCAACATTAGATACTATCAAATTCTCCAAACTACTACATTAATCTGTTCAATTGTGTGTGTTTATTAACTCTCTGACTATAGGAGCTCCAAAAAGCTCCTCTTCAAGAATATAAGATGGTGGAGGGACATACTTTGCTTCCACATGCTCTTGGACAAACCCATTACACAGAAGGGAATAAGAGTTCACTCTTCTGGTAAATAGTTCAAAAAGGTAGGTAGCATTGTCATAATGAAATTGGGGGTTCTATGTCAGAAATACTTTAATCTTCACTCTCTTTTTGTTAAGTATTGCCACTTCAAACTAGGTTGTAATTACTGTCTCATATTGCAAAGACCACTTAGAAGTATATCGTACACCAACCCTGAAAATACTTTTATAAATGTTGGGCTTTACCTTCCAACAACTTTATGAATATCTTGGTTTAAACAAGTCTATTAGCACAAAGGATGCTCCTGTGACTCCTAGAATATATTTTTTAAAATGTGATTAAATACCTGTTATACGAACACATGCACTGGCATAATAGCAATGTTTGCAAGCATATGTAAGTAACGCCTAAACTCATTTAAGTAAATGTCACCAGGAAGTTGATAAATAAGTGAAGTGGAAATGCAAATCCAAATGTCCACATACTAAATCTTGATGGAGATCTTAAGGAGGTTCCACGTGTTTGTCAGGAGAGCAGAGAGAGTGGACCTAAATATATGCAATAATCACAGGCAACAGAAAATGTTGCATTCTTGAGAAGTATTGATACGTCTCGTGATGAGAGTGAGACTTGCCATGCCAAGTTTGTTTCAGTACACTCATAATGGGGGAGATCTTTCCCTTCCTAAAGAACTCTAGAAAAAACCTCTATCACTCCAGCTGCTGAAAAGGAGCATATTTCCTCCCTAATTTGTTTTGCCCTCTCCTGAAATATGTCTTGGTTCTCATGATCTGATCCAAACAAGTTAATACAGATACGGAAAATTCTATGCTTCATGGCCTTAAAATGCCAGAAATGTGTAGCAGGGATAGAGTATCTTGGCATCAGGGAAAACTGAAGAGTCTGCTACATACATTGCAAATGTATATTATTCAGTTTTACTAATTTATATTTTCATGTTGACATGCATACATGTTTTTCAGCTGTTGGCTACTTTGACCCTCTGAGTTTGGGTTCCGGGCTTCCTGTGATGAGACAGAAGAATGGCTTATTCTAAGACAGATTTAATCAGTTCCATGGGGGGCTTTTGTTAGTCTACTGCAGAGAACCAGAACTAAGTTCTCTCCAGTAAAGAGGACCAGAAAAGTACATACGTCTTGAATTAAACTGCAGAGGAAACTAGCGCTGCAAAAACCACCTCACTAAATATCGTATGAAACTAGAAAACTAGGCGTAGGATTGTTTAGTCAGTAACTTATTTGGGGATTTCAGAACTCAGCGGAGAATCTCTGAACATGGTAGACTTAAATGGTTCTGAAGTTATTCTTCTTCCCTGTCTTGCTAATGAACAGTCTAGTTTATGTGCAATAATAATACATACAATATGCCAGTTTAAAAATCTGTAAGAACAACCAAGCATAACAAGTCTTGCCCACAAGTCTTGTTAGTTATTCCACCATTTTGGAAACAGGACATCCAATTTGCATTGGGGAAAACTTTCTCAAGTTTCCTGTTTTAAATCAAATTAACATCAAAATGGTTTATTGATCTGTTAATGGCAGACACATAGCAAGTAGGAGCAAGGTCATACATTCACAATCAATAACAATGATACAAGAGATAAGCCACAATATTAGATGTTTAGAAAATTTACAATTATAAATCATCACATATACACACAGACTGTGTAGGGCAGAGGAGCACACACTCTCTTTCCTCTTCCCTACTTACGCAACTTCTCATAGCAGAGGTTGGCACTTCCAGTCATGTGAACACACAGCACTCTGCTGTTCAGTTTATACCAGGATGATTTCCTTCCAGATGCTGCTTTTGTATTGGAATAGATAGAGACTCAAAAGTATCCATGAAGCAAAACCCAAAATAGTCCTTAGCAGGATTGTTTTGCATAACTCTTCTGCACCAAGAAGACACAAGAATTCAAAATTTCTGGTACTGCAGTTCAGTGCATGCAATAGGCAATTCTTTGTGGATATAATATTCATTAGGCTGTGGTCCTCACCATACCCAAATATTAGCAACCAGACCACAGAGCTAAACTTCCTCTGCACAGCTTGTTTAGCTGAGCTGTGGCAACCACAGAGGCTCTGAGCTTGGCTGTACCTGTGCCTTGTGTGACAGGCAGGGCAGCTAGCTCCTCACCCTCATCCCTCTCCTTGGCACCTTCATGTCTTTTCAGACATCATTAATCTTGTGTGCGGAGCTTGACAGTAGCTTTTATTATATCTGGACCATTTTAGATTTTAATTCAACCACATAACCTCTTCTTTCTATAAAAAATACTGTTAATAATGGCATTATTTGTCATACATAATAAGGTTTAATTGCACTCTTTAAAACCCCACTGTGCTTGGGAAATCAATGGGTTTCAAAACTAATTGTACTTGGAAATTTTAATGCCAGCATCTCTTTTACTTAATATTGTAAATGATGTTTTATTTGAAAGTGTTTTCTGTTTACCAAAATTATTATGCAAATTAAGTGTTCTAACACATATGCAGAAGACATTTAAATGATATTTGTAAAGCAGAGACTCAATTTGGAAAACTGCATGCCACTTATAATTAAGAATACAGACCAGAAAAACCATACAGAGTAGAACTCTGATTGCATTCTGAAGTGTGAAAAAACAATATTTGGATTCTTATCTCCAATCTGAATCTAAAAACACAATACCATTACTAAAAAAGAAAAAAAGTTCCACTTCCCATTTCCAAAGTTATGCTCATATCCAATCTCTTCTTTCAAGATAGTTTACAGTATTTTCTACATATTCCATTACAAATCTCCATCTAGATACTCTGGTATGTAGCAAAACATGCTGCTGTCTCCACAGGGGATGGTGTGGATATAGTGATAATAGGAGAAAATCCAATATGCAAGTGCATATTGGTTAATCTTTTTTAGTGAGTGACTTTGTTTCTCTTACAAACTTCCATTTTCATTCTTTTGAGAGAAAAGAAATTATATTTCCCAGGGCTTTGACATATCTTGAGCATTAACGAAACCCCTGACACTTAGGTAAGGTTCTGAAATGTGAAACTTATACATTGTCTTGCACAGACAAAATGAGCACTGATGATTTTAGTCCTGGATTAAAATCTGCATCAATATATAGTCCTAACCTCTATATAATATTAGAATTATTTGTAAGTGAATTAGCTAAATGCTCTTACTCTGACCAATAATCAAGCAATGAAAGTATATACGTCTTTACAGAAGACAACTGCAGATGATGGTAAATCAGGTTATGCGTTTTGTTTACTGAAGATATATTTATCCTCCTTTGAAGGATAAATGAGGGATGGAATTTGAAATAATACTGTAAGAGTTTAAAAAAACATACTTTCCCACTCAGAAAACTTTTCATCACTTTCAAAATTAAGTGTTTACAGAAACTTTTTCTTGGAACTCAAGAAAGCATTGACTTAGCATTAAAGTCTGAAATAATAATTCAAAAACCACCGGTAGGGCAGGGATTATAAGAAAACTGATTTTAGACTTCTGCAAATGCCTCAAAGTCAGAGTAGAATGGCATTAGGACTGTGGAAAAGTCAGCAGTTCCACTTTCCAGGAGATTTCAACATCTCTGTGGCCCTGGGGATTTTATTCAGCTCACTCTATACACTTTTTTACTCCCTCTTCCACTCCTGCTGCTTTGAACTCTGCTCATAAATCATGTGCTTCAGACTCATTGATATCTTTTAATTTTATCAACATCTTTCTTCTGTTCAAAGGACCAAACCCTGAGACATTGTTCCAGGTGTGGTTTAATGAGCTCTGAGTAGAGGAGGGAGTGGTTCCTTCCCTTCCTCTCCTGCCTGGGCTCATGGTTGTAGACCATTGTGCTGCCTGGGTTTTATGCTCCATCTTGTGCCCAGAGTGTAGCCTTCCCCACACCAGAGCGTCCCAGGGCCTTTTTGGCAGAGCTGTGCTCCCACCAGAGAGTGCCCAGCCTGTGTCACTGCAGGGTACTGTGTGATACATTAAAGTATCTCTATGTGTTTTTGTAATATATGAATATATGAGTATGTGTGTATCTAATGCATACAAGTATGAGATATGTATTTCCATGGAGAGTTGAAGATCTATAAAACTGTGCCAGCTTTTCCATTGGGGGAAGTGTACTTGGGACAAAAAACCAAACAAACAAACAAACAAACAAACAAAAACATAACAACAACAACAACAAAAAAAAAAACCAAACAAACAAACAAACAAAAAAAAAAACAACAAAAAAACCCCTTTCAGTGAATGTCTTTTCTAGTACTAGCAGATGAGATAAAATCAATGCTGCAGAAATATTCAGTTTCATGTGCAATTGTGCTGTTAAATAATGACAATCACAGGATCAGTGAAGATGAGTTATTACATTCCCAATAGGCTTTGTGTGATACATATAGTGATACATATTACATATAATGTCACAAGAAGTGTCCTCACAAGTCTTTAAATGCAGTTACTAGGATTGATGGGAAATGAAATTAATTGCCTCTAGATGGTGAGGCTCATTACTACAGGAAGTAATTTAGGTTCTCAAAAAATAGCAAATGGGTGTGAATATTCATTTGGATTACTAAGAATTGTTACAGTGAAAAACATCATGAATATTGGAATATCAGGTCTTGTTCTTTAAATGGAATATCAGTGTAAAATCATAAGAGATCAAAATAAACTATGAGATCATTTTCATATCATTAGTCTGAACCAATACCTGTCTGAAGAAATACCAGGTCTGTTCATACCATTTGTCTAAACAATTTCCCTAAGGAGAAGAGCTGATATTCACTGTCTAATTTCAAAAATGATTGAAGAATCATAGGTCACTGATGAAGTATTCCAACATTTTAAAGGTAATATAAGTAGCTATATAGGTAGAGATAAGCAGTAGCAATTATTCAGATAGACATGGTGATGAGGATGCTGTATATAAATTTCTCAGATACCAGAAAGGAAAAGTAAAAAAAACCCAACCAACCAACCAACCAAACAAACAAACAAACAAAAAAACCACCAAAAAACCACTCATACTTCTACAAAACCCAAAGCACAGAGGGAGAGGAAAATAAAGAATAACATCTGTCAAGGAGCCTCATCACACACAGCAGGTAAATGGCTTTCTTATTAGACAAACAACAATATTAATAAAATACAAGAGGCTGAAGACCTTCATTTATACTGAGCCTCAAGCCATCAGGAGTTGGTGACAGCAGTGATTATATCAGTAAAATCTATTCTAATGTTCCCTTCAGTGCCCTCTGCTGACTATATAGACTTTAATAATCATAAACTGCAAGACATTATTTGTAAAATAACTATTACCATTGAACTTTATCTCTAAGTAAATATGTATTGAATGAAAAACTCTTCTGGGACAAGACTATAAAAATGTCATTGCTCTTGCCTGTCTTGTAAAGAGATTTCTCTTTGGTGGATGATATTGGGAGAATTCATACACTCTTTGCATTTGATGCATTTGTTTTCACTTATGGAGTCACCAAATAAATATCATCACAGTTGTTATATCATTAACAGTTATATATCTGTAAAAAACCACAATAGAAACTTGCTTTACTTTAATTATAAACCTACCTCTCTATGCAGAGGACTCAAGAGAGGCTGTAAATAAAGTATTTTAGTTGAGTGACTAGATTGATAATTTGGCTTGGTTTGGGCCTTGACAATCAGGAGCTGGAATATTTCTAACTGTTAGAAAATTCAGCTGAAGATTGGATGCTAAAGGGTTCAAATGAAAACAATCCATCTGTGTTCTGCATGCTGTGAATATAGAATGCAATAAGACTCTATGAAGAAATTCGACTTGAGGAAGGGCACATGGGTAAAAGAAAACCTTAGCAAACAGACTTACTCAAAAGTGTCTGTCACTTCACACTTCATGATTTATAAGAATGTTTGGATGATCTGGAAATTCACGTCTCAAAATCTTGAACTAAGTTTTTTCTGCTAATGCAGGCACCTCAGCAAATCCAGCTACCTTGTACATTTGTGTCCTAATTGAGAAGTCCCTTTTCTTTACCCAGAAATATTGTTCTCTCATAGAAGACCACTTGTGGAGGGAATAAAGAAAGAATTTCCTGATATCAGCATTATCCTTTGCCTCTTCCCTGGACTAGCCCCCCCTGTGAGGGCATTTTCATGAGGCTTTATCTGAAATCCAAGTGTCACAGCTGCGTGGGCCAGCAGATTGAAAGAAAATTTAATATCATTGCTTGTGAATTCATTCCCTGGAGCTTCATGTTGCTCTAATTTTCAGCTACCTAAACTTCTGGTGGGATGGATAAAAGGGACAATGCGGGTGGCAAATGCAGGATAATCCCTCATGCTGAGAAAGCTAAGAAAGGTCAGGTGGAATGTGTGAATACATCTAGCAGCAGTGGAAAGCATTATCTCCACAAAACAAGGTCTCGCATTCAATTTATATTTTATGTTCTTCAGCAATGAGCTGCATAGTCTTCCTGGAAAGTTGCCAAAACTTGAATTACATTATCTGTACTGATTTACAAGACATAGATGGGATTGTCAGTGTGAAAATGTTCTGTATTGGGAAGTAAGTCTAAAAATTGTATTGTTTGGGAATGTAAAGCATTATTGCTGCTTCTCTGAGTTTATGAACTCTGTGCAACATAGATTTTTCATTCAAAGTCATCATTAATTATAATTGTGAGAATACATTGCAAAATTCTGCAGTGTTTACTCACTCTGCTTCTCTCTGGACAGAATGAGCAGAGCAGCAGGTATATCCATTTTTTCTACCTTTTCCTCTTTGATACGGTCTCCATGAGATAAATAATACCTGTCATATGCCAAAGAATCGTTTTTGTTGGCACAATTAATTCAAAACATCTCAAAACAGAAAGGAATTTATTAAAATTCTGCAGACTTCTTTTTTTTTTTTTTTTTTTTTTACATTTTTTTGGCCATTTCTAGTGCAGTAATAGTCAGGGAATGGCCAGAAGTTTTCAGTGTCTTCAGCTTTAGAGTTCAAGAGTTTTCAGACTTTTCTTGGCTGTATAAGTCTGTATTTACTGCATATTATAAAGGGGATAGAACAACCATTGTCCTTTCAACCCCCTTTCTCTCATTCATGTTGCTTGTTCAAGAAGTCCTACAGGGTAAAAGTTGTGAAGTTGCATCACTGAGGCACTGCAATTTCATCACATGGAGCAAGGCCCAGACCTAGGAGGCACTGAGCCTTGTCTTACAAAAACACAAGGCTTCTGAAGTCTTTCTGAAGTGCATAGCAGTGGGAGATAGTGGCTCAGAAAATTGCCTTTTAATGATTTTTTTTCTTAGTTTCTTTCTCCTTCTCTGCCTACAGCAAGAACAACCACAACAACTTTATGGTAATTTTGATATGGAAATTTTAAGGATAGTTATGACCATGAAACTCCTGCAGAGTTCAGAAATAAGGATATTAGGAGTTTCTCCACAGAGTTGATTCCCATCATATTGCCATGCATTGATGCACACAGTGTCTCCGTAAGGTCATGAAACATTATTGATTATCACACCCGTTCTATTTTTCAGAAACTGAGAGGGAAAATAGTTTATCTGAGGTTGCAGAGCAGAACACAGTCTTGCCTCCTTGTCTTTTTTATTTGAGCTTGTCCTTTACCATAAGTTAATTGAATCTTTTTCTTAGTAAGACATTCATGCACTCTATAAAGGACAAAATCCCTTTAATATGTGGGATGTAGGTCATGTCTTGGGCCACTGCTGAGAGGAAAAGCTACAGCAAGTTTAATTTTTTTACAAAGAATCATGCACATTTGTTCTGGATGGAGTGAGCTCATGTGGGGAAAGGTGCATCTTGGGTTCAGTTCTCCCTCACTCATATGAGCTGCTTCTGAGTTCACTTCCACGGATGTAGAGGCCAAGGACTGCTCCTGACCTTATTTTTTCTTCCAGTTGTAGTGATAAACTGTAAGGTGCATGGGGGATTTTGTAGTGGCCTGAAGTATCAGAAGCACCTGAAAGCCTTTTCCTCCAAGCCTTGTCTACTCAATTATGTCTATTCATTCAAAGAAAATATTTAAATTCCTTTTTTTCCCTATGAATGCATCTTAAAGTAAGTTTATGGAACATGAACATTCCCATATTTAAACAAAAGCTAAACTTTCCTCAGTGTAGACATTGTTATTTAATATATATTTTCTCCTTAGTCATCATTTCTTGTTTAGGCCTAAATGTAGAAAAAAACTCAAACACCAAAAATCACGTATTTCAGATTACTCGATGTAGCTGTCAGTACCAGTTCCTACAGTTCATTGAGAGCTTTATTGGGAAGAACAACAGCTTATTTCAAAATATATATATCTTTATATTTGCTTCAGTATGTAATTGTATGAAACTTAATGGTAAGAATATTGATTCTATTTATGGTACTGATAACTAAATGTAAGTAGGAAGACATTGCATTAATGCATAACAGTAAAACCTCATCACATAAAGGCAATAAATTATATTTTTCTCAAATATAAGACATGCCAGTGTTCTGCTCCACAATGCTGATAATTTGAGTCCTAAAATTCCATGTATCGTATAGCACTTATGTTTGACGGTGGAAAAATCTCCATATTGTAGCTGAAAAGTAATGTGGACCCTAATACATAAATACTCTTTGAGTCAAAGCATTTCCCACCAAATTTCTTAAGCAAAGAATATAAGATTACAGGATCTTCAGGTTTTCATTGTAATTGAAAACGGGCACAGAGGTTGTTGTGGGACATCTGATGAGCTTTGTATTGGGAATAAAAACAAATACAGATGTTCTCAGAAGTGCACAAATAACCCAAGTAAATGAAAGTGAAATTAAAGATGTCAACACTGCTGTGAATCTCCTGGGTGGTCAGTATTATATTTGCTGACTATGTTGTTACATTTGTGGGAAATTCCCCTAAGGTTTGGTGGTGGTGGTGGTTTTGGGTTTTTTGTGGGTTTTGTTTGTTTGTTTTTATTTTTTTGTTTGTTGTTGGGTTTGTTGTTGTTGTTGTTGTTGTTTTTAATTGAAAGCACATCAGCCACTTTTTTTTTCTGTGACAATATTTCTTCCCCTTTAGGGATGGGTGTCTTTATGATGTAGCTCTTGTAGTTTGGTTTAATGATGAGACTCTTCTAAACTCACTCAAGTTTACTACTTGATTATAGTTCTGTTCCAGACCACAGCACCACCTCAGCATCCTAGATCCTGAAGCATTAAGCAGTGAGCTGACTGTCTGTGAGATGTAATCCTCCCCCTCTCCATCTCATTTTCTGTCAGGACCTATATTGACATTTTGGTGTTTTGATCCAGCTCAGTGTTTTAATGTTCCATATGTTAATTTTCTTTTACATCTAGGCTGGTGAAAGTAACTTCAGAGAAGTATAGGTTGCAGCTGAAGTGAAAAGCAATAAGGTTTGAGCCTTGTGGAAGTCATATGAACATTTTCATTGGGTCTGATCTCAAAGAAACTAAAAGTCCTTAACAGGTAATCCAGTCCTAAGAAGATACTCCAAGAACCTGTAGTTTTCTCTATGTGCTTTTTTAAAAAAAATGTGTAATATAATTTTTCTTTTTTTTCATAGTGTGACATTCTAGTGTGTTACTTTGTGAAAAAACAAAACACAAAAACTCTAGTGGGAACTGAGAGAGAATTTGACACAAAAAGGATAGACAAGACCAAACACAGACATACTAAAATAAGAGATTTTCCAAAAATTATAAACAAAACAAAACAAAAAAAAAGAAACTTGCTAAATATTGTTGGGTAAAAATAATTATTTGTAGCAACTCTGAATAGATAAAATAATTTCCTTAGAAATTGTTTCTGCCCACTCAGGGATGCCAGATGTTTCTGCCCACTCAGGGACGCCAGATGTCGGGGGCTTACCCCAACATTGAGGTGGTTTCAGGGTCCTTGCTCCCCTGCACAGCTCCGAGCCGAGCCGAAGGAAGAGACGGAGTTCTCAGGTTTAGATTTTTCAATGTTGCATACTTCGTTTATTGTTTCTTATCTTACAATTTTCTCGGAGTCTGACAAGATGTTCTCAGCTGCATGGATTCCTCACATCTCCCCCCGAGCTGGGCTGTCCTTATCTTTTATACTAATTACTATGTATTTCTTGTTTACTATTTCTTACCAATGTCTATCACTATTACTAAAAAGGTCATCTTTACTTTAACCCAGTCCTCACTAACTACTTTGTGCCATGTCAATGGAGCAATGGAGTGAGGGAAGGAGAAGGAAAAGAAGAAGGAGACAACGCCCCAGATTCTCCATCTTGTCCCCATTCACTTCAATGCTAGGAACCTAAAATTACTATTTTCTCACCCTGTGATAAGCTACACTACTATTTCTCACATTCTTGTGGCCTGTAAACCTTCTCTCAGTGTAGGAAGTTTTTCCCATAGACTGAAATCAAAGCCAGTGTCTCTCTGAGCTCTGGGCTGGGGTCCCAGACCCCCCTGCCCAGGTCCCTGACCCTCCAGGGCAACCAAAGGAATGCCCTGGACTCCAACAAGAAATGTGCTTTCTTACGTTACTGACAAGATTTTTTTTTTTTTAATTGCATTGTCATTTAATGACCCAGCTATATTTTAAGATTAATATCAATAAGAGACTAAATTCACATTTCATCTAGGGAAAATAAATTTTGCTTTTTCTTGTGTATTTCATGCCTTCCACCAATAGCTTGAAAGTGTTAGGTTGTGTAACTGAATTCAATGTGATGACTAAGCCCAGCTCTTCACCCTGTCTTATTTCTCCAAGTCCTCATCAAGGACTTCTGTGATGTCGACTTCTATTACTAATATGAACCATAGTAGGCCAAATCATATTTCTAAAACTTTGTCTACATAACCTCTAGACAGTAAATTTAATTATTTTATTTTTTTTCTTTAAAAAAAAGAATATTTCTGATAGTTCAACTTACAGCTATTAATAGTCATAGAGACTTGCTTCCTCTATTTACCAAGTAATTAAATTGGCAGTTTTATTTTCAAATTGTGATTACCCTTAACTCTGAGTTTTTCATCCTTATTGCTGCAGTGTGAGGTCTGCAAAATGTTAGGCATTGAGGAAAAATACTGAGAAGTTTAGTGTGGTGACTCTTTAGGAGTATTCTAAGAAACTTGCCAAATTCATGGTCCTAGAAATGCTAGCTGAAATGTATAATATCAGCAAGCATAGCAGATTGCTCAGGCATGAAGGCAGACATTCAAAATAGAAAGGATGTCTAAAACGGTTCTAACTGTTTTGCAGAGAAGACCACAGAATCTGAATTTTAACTAAATTTCAACTAATAATCTAAAAATTGTAACTTTTTCCAAGCAGATTCTTGATGAATAAATTTCAGGATTGAGAGTGTACATATATGATTTTTTAACAAAATAATGTACCCTTTCTGTCATGAGACATGGCCTCTATGTGCTTTCCCTACGAAACCTAAGGAAGTCTGAACAAACAAGCAGGTCTTACTTTTAAAAAATGGGTCTTTATTACCTTTTTTTTTTTTTTTTTTTTTTTTTTTTAAATCAGCATTCATAACTTATGTGTTTTCAGAAAGGTGCCCTGACAATACTCAGAATTCTGCCACTTGATTCATCAATTTTAATGAAGATGAATCCTCATGAAATTCTAATTTTTACTTAGATTGTTATTATTATCGCAGGACATCAGAAACCATTCTCTGTGACTTTAATAGTTGTTGTTAACCTGTACCTGTTTCCTTTTTCATAATGTCTAATTTCTGCAGTGATATTAAATTCATTATATAGTACACTTTCTTAATCATACTTGGAATTCTGTATTTGATACAAACATCTTTGACTTATAAAATTTATTTTTGTCTCTATATAAAGTTACAGAATAATAAAACTAATTTTCAGGTATGGCAGGTACAGAAAGTTTCTTTCAATTTCCCAGACTGAGGACAATGCTGGCCATTATTTTCACCTTAGTTATTTGGATTTATCTTTCTGGCATTGTCGTACAGGTTAGTTTCTGTTGAAGTTTTATGCAAATATTGCTTTTTTCTCTTACATTTCAGTTAGATTCTCACTACCAGTAATCAGGTTTCATCTAATGAATTTAAGAGGCAGTTTAATATATAGAATAGTCTTAGACTATTCTGTCTGCCTAGACAGAGGACAAATGTCCCTGTATTTCTTATGTCATGTCAACTACCTTTGTGAATACATATTTAATATGTTGGGCATGAGTCAAATACCACCAGAAGACTGTGTGTGGAAAACTGAATTGAGACCGGGGGCACTCCATAATATATGATTCATAGTATCCAACATTACCTTGCTAATTATGATCAAAGTAGAACTTAAGAACCTACTAAAGTTCTTGAAGTAAGAGCTCAGTCCAGTCCAATATGGGGCACAAATCCTTGCCTAACTAAATGTTTAGTGGCCCCTGTAATAATTTCCCTACTCCAGCTGCCACAAGAGCCTGAGTCTACTTTAAGTCCTTTGTCAAAACTTTTCTATCTGTGTACCTTGGATACTTTAGGACATAAATTCTTGTGTGTAAACAATTGAGTCCATTTCTGGTGATTGATTGCTGACCTGCATTCTAGGGCCAACTGCTGGTCTTGATCCAGCTGTAAAGTGTTATTGACTCACCTAAACTTAGGCCTACAATGTCAGCTGAGAGGCCACAGAGAATCAGAAATGTGTGATAGCTGACAAGTATGACAGCATGATGCAAGAACTACAGGATATCCTGTATCTTTTATCCTTCTGGACCAGCATGCAGAAGCCAAGTGAGATAATATGGGTCTTCTCAGTCGTAGATACTAAAAATATTGAATCAAGTTTTGTGGCTGTAGTGGTAATCCAGACCCTTATGTGCCTGCATACATCCATCCAGATATTTAAATATCTCAAAGTGAATTGTACTACCAAAACTGATTTGTCTTTCTCCTCATATATTTGAGAGTAAAAGAAATCATCCTTCATTCCTCATTCATCTCTCAGTTTGAAATTGATCATTTCTTTGTAATCCTAAGGTAAAACTCATGAAAGATCCCTCAGCAATATACCTGAATGAACCTGATAATTGGTATTGAGTATCTTACTGGAATGAAGGAGCAAAAAGCAATAATTTTACAAGGCTGCAACAGAAACTAACCTGTATTACAATACTAAAAAGATAAATTTATATAGCTAAGGTGAAGCATTGCATGTATTGGTGCACTCTTTAATGCTAAAGGACTATACAAATCAAATGTAAATTAAACATCAGAATGTAGAAAAAAAAGTAAGTTTTTCCCTTGATTTAATTAGTTTTAGGAAAGCAAAGCAACCATTGTGAGCTACATGGCAGAAACATAGTGCATTAATACTCTCTCTCTAAATCTTTAGGCAAAAAAACCCTCCAATAATATACTATAAATTCTGAAGTGCACTTGTTTCAGATGAAGAAAATATACTCTCTGCAGATCAACAAAATTACATTATGGTGGCTATTAAGATTAATAAAGTAGTTTAAAGCTGGGAAAAGTAAAGTAGGACAAAGAGTACATAAAGGGAAATTACTAACACGGGAAGAAAGAGCTGAAAAGGTTCCTTAGTTTGAGTTTGTAGTTACACATGGGGTAATGCACAGCTCTTAGAAAGCAGACTTGAAATATTTTATATGTCTGTGAGCAAGATTAAATGAATTAGTGATGAAGCCTAGGCAATCCACTTCTTTTCCTTAGGAAGAATAGCTGACTACACGTTTCAGTTGGTGTATCATTGGTACAATTTTGCTGTGGGGTATCCCCAACATTATTCATATTCAGGGAGAATTCATCAAGAACCATGCTGGTATTTCTCATAGTCCCTGTAGTTGCCTTACTGCACTGATTCCACAGTATCTCTGACTCATCCTGATGGCTGTCAACTGAAAGCTAAGTCCCATTTTTATTGCTGTCAGTGTTGCATTGCTCTTTCAGGGCTTATAAAAAAAGCTGGAAGTCATCTGAATAAAGGATATGTAGTGGGTGGATATACTGTTAGCTCCCACGCAAGAGTGGCCACTGTCCCTAGAAACCGAATTTATTCTTTTTCAACTCCCGATGAGATGAAAGTAGTGAAAGTCTTATTTGACATTTTTCCAAGCTGTGGGTAAACATGCTTATAAGAAGGTAAAATGAAGTTAAGATACAGAATGCCAGGAGCAAAAGAGTGATTGTGAAGAAATGGGGGGAAGAAATATATTGTATCAACACATAAAAAAGGAGGATTTGCATAACAAATAAACATTTGGCTTAATAGATTGTAATTCCATTTTTCTAAACGTCTTACAAATCACAAATACATAATGCAGTTTGCATAACCTGTTGTTAGAAAGAGAGAAATCTTGAGTAGGAAAAATCCAGGACATTCTTCTACAAAGGAATAAAGAATTATCTAAGAGCTGTGCAACATGTAAATATAAAGATTCAAATAGTTGAAATGGGTGATATTTTTTCCCCAAGATACCTTTATGCATCTTTCTCCTTATTCCCTTCCTACTCCGTGTTTTAGATTTTTATAGATTTCTACCCCCAATGTTAATAGACTATGGCATTAAAAATTGTTTTATTATTCTAAAGTCATCAATTTTCTTTCATTGGAGCATTGGATTGTATCACAAGGTTCACAGGACAGAGTAAAGAATATTCATTATCCCTGTATTTCTTTAGTGTTTTATGTCTTAGCAAGGAAAATATTTTTGCAGAAAATTCACTCCCAAAACAACTTCTCTCAGTACTATAATTGTTTTCTCAAAGTGTTTATATTTTACATCACTGAAATATGCAATTTGTGTGAACTTCAGAACTATATTAAAATACATATATTTAATATTGTATGGGATGTTATTGCATTCCTGTCTCATGCAACAATACAGTTTCTGATGATAGGAAAGGAGACAATATTATTCTGCTTTTTGTTTAGATTATCTTCATACTACAGTTAAATTTATTGTGTTTACACTTCACTGCAGGATGACAAGTATCATCAAAAGGCTATTACTGGTATAAAACATAAAAAAGAAACCCTATTTTTGATTTCCTCACTTTAATAGGAAAAGGAAACATATAAACTGATTTGCTCATCTAGATGGAAAGCGAGACAAAGCTACCATGTATAGTTCAGTTTGATACAGGACCTTAGTGAAATTGTTTTGGGAACTGGTCCTTGTCTCCTGAAATGAAATGCATGTTCCTCAGATAATTACTACATCAGTCTGTACAGTCCTAGACAAACAGTGGAGGGGAAGTTTAGATATGTGCTTGGACTTGGTACTAGTAGGTCCTTTTGCCATATATTAAAGACTTCAGAAGACTCTGATTTCTTTCTCATTGGAAAACCATATCTTTCCTTACCATAGAGGAAACTTCTCAAGAGGGTCAGTTACTCAAATGCTTCTCTATGATTTCTGTGATCTGGTAAGTAAGAATGGTGTGACAATTTCCACCATTCCCTCAGACCATTTTCCAATATACTGTAAAAACAAAATCTGCTTTCACACCATAGATTTTGTTTTTAAATTAATGGTTTCCCAGATTCTGAAGTGAATTGTTTATATTTTGAGATTGTTTTGGTTTGTGAGGGTTTTTTGTTGTTGTTGTTTTTGTTTTTGGTTTGGTTTGGGTTTTTTGTTTGTTTCTTTTTTGCTTGGTTTTGTTTTTGTTTTTGTTTTTGTTTTTGTTTTTGTTTTGTTTTTGTTTTTTGTTTTTTGTTTTTTGTTTTGGCTGAAGACAACTATTCTCAACTGCAGACCCTAGAATGCCTTGAGGATTACTGTGAGCCAGGAACAATTGCCAGTTATTGTCTCGCCTGATGCCATGATATTTTGAAGTGTAAGAGAGTTTATTTGTATGGATGCAAGATCTGCAAAGCCAAATCTCTTCAGGATAGGAGAACCGCTGCCTCTGGCCAAATGTTTTCACCTTTTTCTGTTAGATGCAGGTTATATAGTTCACACCTCCATAAAAATACTCTTCTAGATTCCACAGTAATTTAAGCATTCATATATATATATATATATATATATATATATATATACACACACACACACACACACACACACTTCTATAGTCATATAGAAGAGCATAAAAAATGTCACAGTGATTATTTTTGTTTACAATTTTAATTTCACACCTGTTCTTTGATTTGGTATATTTTTAACCCTGTTTCTTTAAAGAAAAGAATTATTACATGAGAAACATGTGCAGAAAGCACCACTCATTTGCAATTTACTGTATGTCAATATTTAGACTAGTTGTAAAATCTTTGACCTTGCAAGTGACAACAAGATTCTTGTATTATGCCAAACTTTAGCCAGTCCTGCAACATATTTGTGTATTGTAAAGGGTAAAATGTGGGTGAAAGTCTGTTTTTATTCTTTCACAGTGACCTTTATGATTTTGTTTATTAAAAAAACTTACTTGGAAGAAAAACCCAAACAAAACATTGTCTATATCTCAATTATTAAATTAGAGGTGAATAGTCAAATCCATGTCGTTATACTAATATTTTCTGTTATCAAATTTTTTAGCCCTAAAAGAGGTTGAGCTGTGTGTAAGCCAAGTAAAGGGAATGGTCATACATAGCTCTTTTCCTCTTGAATTCTGCCTGGATTATGTTGGGGAAAGTACAAGGAGGCCTAGACTGTACCACATCCATCCTGAAAAACTAATGATATAACAGGGATTTTCCAGTGCCTGTGCACACTTCCAGGCATTGTTAAAATAGTAGTATATACATAATCACTGATGCAAAGTGACAGGTTCTGGCTCCTCAGGCAAATAGAAAGGTCAGGAGTTCATATAAACAGACAAATTTATTTTTATAATGCTCTTTTCTGTCTGTATTTCTACCTCTGAATTGTAGTATAAAGAAAATAATACAAGATAATATGTTATATAAGAATGCAATTGTGGCTGTTATCTTTGGGAAGGGCAAGAAAGAAGATCCAGGGAACTACGGGCTGGTCAGCCCCACCTCAAGCCCTAGGAAGGTGGAACGCTGCCAACAATTTGAGAAAGGTGATTCTTGCACTCTGCTCAGCGCTGGTGAGTTCTGGGTCCAGTTCTTGGCTCCCCTGTACAAGTAAGATACATTCTTACTGAAGTGGTTCCAGTGCAGGACCACAAAGGTCACGATGATATGAGAGCATCTCTCCTATAAGGAAAAGCTGAGAGAACTGTGATATTTTAACCTGAGTAAGAGAAGGCTAAAGGAAATAACCAGCAGGAGAGAAAGAAGATGCAGAAATCAGGCTCTTCTCAATGCTACCCACTGACAGGATCAGACACAATAGGCACAAATTAAAAAAAAAAAAAAAAAAGAGACATTTAACTCAGTCACTTTTTTTTTTTTTTTTTTTTTTTTTTTTTCTTTCTTTCTTTCTTTCTTTCTTTTTTTTCTTTCTTTTTTTTTTTTCCCCTCTGGGTGTGACTGAGCACCGGAAAAGGTTTCCCAGAGAGGTTGTGGAGCCTTTATCGAAGCCCACTGGGTAGTCCTGAGTGACCTGCTCTAAATGATCCTGTTGGAGTAAAGGGAGTTGGACTAGAAGGTCTTCTCAAGTCTCAATTTCAACCTCAACAATTCTGTGAAACACTGGATGGACATATATGGAGCAGTTTCAAAATGTATTTAAATGTACTTTAACAAACAGACAAGAAACCAACCCATCTAGATTTAATACAACTTTCAGTGAATGAAGAGCTTAATAAAACAAAAACCTGAATAGAAGAGATGATCCAGCAGGCTTTGAAAGAGCAGAAAAACAAACAGAGAGGGTAAACTTTTAACATCTGGTCTTTAGAAACAGCTCCCTCACATAGTTCATGATCCTGAAACATGAGTACAATAGCATTATACAGTGCATTGCCATCCTGACTGCCACAGTACTGTTTGTAGAAAGAGGCATTAGTTTTGTCATTTGCCATTCTGTCAAAAAATAATAATAGAAATAAACAATGAAATGCACCATATCAGTAATACAGAGAGCAAAACCTACAGCTGTGATCTCTCATGTCCCTGCTGAATGTTTTGCTGACTAAGCTATAGAAATCACTGTCATTTATCCCATGTCACCAACCCTCTGACTCTTACAGTCATCATTCTCAAATAATTCAGTTGTAGCTGGAGAAATAAGACACAGCAGGTAACACTTTTCCTTGCCCCTTCTGTTCCTCATTCTGTAGTTTACAGGTCAGAGTATTCTTTTCACAAACAAGAGGTGAGCTCTCACTGCACTGTCAGTGTTCTGAATAGAACAAATCCAACTAACTTATGTCATTCCCCTAAGGAAAGGACTCTTCCAAAGAAAGAAAGGAAAACTAACAGTGTTTAAGGATATATTCTAGGTTTTTCCTCATGGAAAATGCCAAACTGCCTCTATGATATCCCACTGTTTGGATTTTTGCCTCTGAAAAAAATCCTTTCACTGAATAAAAATCATACTACATATTAAAGAAGAGAGAAAAATCTGAAGAGAAGCTGCTTAATTGTAGCAATTTATCTTTTTGTTCCAATGTGTAAATGGAATTATTTGAAGGAAAAACTATGTGGGAAGAGGAGCTGAAAAAAAAGAAAAATTAAATCTTTCATCTGCCCACATCTCTAATGTGATGTTGGCAAGAGAAGCAGATAAATGACCTTACATTCTGAGTACAACAGGATATTTGCTCTTTCCTATGAGATTAGGAAATATGTATTGTAAACTACTACAATACTAAACTACTGTTGTGGCAATATCATGCCTAACAAAAATAAGAGTGTCTGGCCTAGAAGGCAGAGGAAAATTCTAGCAGAATGTCAGGAACCGAACATCAGACTCTAATTTATTCCATTTCCCCTAGTTTTGAAGAGAAATGAAGAACAGTGCTGGAGAGAGAGACTGGTGTTTATTTGTGTTTGCTGCTCTCTCTGACTGGTGTTAGGGGCCACTTGTAAGACTGAACAAAGATATCTGATTTAATTATTTTGTTATAAAAGAATGAATTGCCACTTGTGGGTTTTTTTGTTTTTTGTTGTTTTTTTTTTTAATCTTCTTTTTCCCAGTGGACTATACTACCTGTGTGTTTTTGTGAAGATTTGAGAACCGTAAGGTAAATCTGGGACACCGGTAGTGTCCTCTATGTGCCCTGAAAGCAGACAAGGAGTTTTGTTTACTTGAAAGTACTGGAAGGTTTTACTCCTAGAAAATGCTGTCCCAGTGTATGTTAGTCAGAACACTGTGTAGACAAATACTACATACACTTTATATAAAAATAATATAAATTATTCCTAAGAGTAGACACTGAAACCTCTCTGGGTAACTCTTTCCAGTCTCTGACCACCACAGGAATTTATTTTCCTTGTGTTTAAATAGAATTCTGTGTTTTCCAGCTTCTGCCCACTGCCATTTGTCCTGTCACTGGATACTACTGAGAGCCTGGCTCCATCTTATCTTCCTCTTTAGGTATTTATTCACATTGAGCCTTCTCTTCTCCCAGCTGAACAGCCCCAGCTCTATCAGCCTCCCACATGTCAGATGTTTCAATCGCTTGGTCATCTCCATGATGTTTTGCTGGACATACTCCAGGATGTTTGCGTCACTACTGAACTGGAAGACCAAGAACTGAACACAATACTCCACATGTGTGTCACCACAGATGAGTAGAGGGGAAGAATCACTTCTCTTGGACTGCTGACAACCCTCTGCCTATTGCAGCCCAGGATGCTGATGACCTCCATGGCTGGAATAGCACACTGCTGGCTCATGATCACCTTGTTATTTGCCATGACTCAAAGGTCTTTTTGTTTTGGGGGGTGGGTTTGTTTTGGTGGGTTTTTTTTGTTTTGTTTTGTTTTTTGTTATTTGAATGATTTGGAATGATGCTTTCCAGAATGAACATTGATGAACATAGATGAAAACAGTTGTGTACATTTATCAGTCAACTAAGATTGCTACCATTGCTATGTGCACCTGGAGATGGATTCAGTCAATTCTGAGCACACATAATTATGTCTGTAATAATACACAAAAAACTAGTCACCTTTTTTTTCCAGCTGTGAAATTCATATGGCTAGACACTTCTAACCTCCAAAAGAGGGTGTTAGTGTTATCGGGAAAGGAATCTTTCCTGTATTAAATAACAAACAAGGGATCCTTCTATTTAAAAGCATAGATGAGTTCATTGGTACTGTGTCATGTGTGTGTGTATATATATATAAAATATAAAACACATATATACATATATATAAAACACATATATATGCACATATAAAACAATGTTTAAAATGAGAGTATCTTGCCTGGTAAATGCTGAGTCACACTAGTAAAGCAGCACTAAATTAGTCATCTGATATGTTTGCATGATAGAGTTCTATATAAAGAAAACATATTAGCTCTGGGCTTAGAAACAGCCTGGCTACATCATCAAATGCTGCTAATAGGCAAAGGGAGTCTGCTGGCAGGGATTACATGATGCAGGCAGACAACATTCAGTCTTCATGAGGTTGTTACCAGGCCTCTGTGCCTGCACATGCATAAGCATTTCCGTCAACCAAAGGAAAATACAGTTCCAAAATATGTCAGATAGGCTGAGAACTTACTGGAATGCAGAATGTGTTTGTGTGGTTAGGATATGTGGATTAGTAATATAAACAGATTGAAATGGACATTATGTCAGACAACAACACTGCAGAGGTTTTATTCAATATTATTTGTGCTATATGAAATAGAAAAGAAAAGGAGGAAGGCAGGAAGGAAGGAAGAAGGGAAGGAAAGACACCTGCTGTTTTGGAGAGATCCTCATTGCAGTGTTCATGAGGCAGCAAAAAATGCAGTCATTTCTCAGCAGAAATAACAGATGTCTAAAGTCTGGACTGTAAAATAAATAAATAATTTCAATCATGCACTAATTTAGTAGAAAGGTTGCTCAGGAAGTCATCTATGCTATCCTTTGCTCAAAAAAAAGTGCAATTAGAGCAGTATGGTCAACCTTAGATGAATTTTGGTCACCTTCAAAGATCGTAACTAAATGGGAACTTGACAGACAGGTACTGCAGAAATGAGTCAAAGTCCCATCTAATCAAGGAGGATAAGTCTACATCAATAAAATCTGAATCACATCCTTACCAGGGAATGAGAAACAACTGTAATAACCTGAGGATATCAAGTTTGTAAGGATTTCTGCTTAGCAAGGAGGCAACAATAAAAAAAAATAAAGACAAAAAATAAAAGACAAGAAAAAGTAAAGAAAAATATTAAATAAAATCCTAATGACTGGAGATAATGGATAATAAGAAAGCTGAAATGTTTTATGTTGATGAATTCTGGGCTATTGAGGAACATATTAATTTATAATAGGCTTGATGACATTGAACCTGAACTTTGTAGCTGGTAAGACAAGTGAAACAAGATGTTCATGGGTTTAATTGGAAATCATCCTCATCTTATGGGATATTTGAGGGGGCATGTGGAGATGTGCAAAACCTATTATGGGATTTTCAGTGGAAGGGCCAGAAATAAGGAAAGGGAAGTACAAGCCTGAATGGCTAGAGAGAATGGCTATAGAAGAATTCATCTGGGTTTAAGCCAGCAGCTGGTCAGATTGTCCTGCACATCATTACTTTATAGTCTTGCCTCTCTTCTTATTAAATTCTATTCCAAACTGTTAGCTATGCAATGCTAATATCTAATCTGTATGAATGTGAGTCAGAGATTCATTAGAAAATTTCAGGCTGCAGCAGCTAAGAAGTAGGTTAAACCAGCACCTGAAAAGATCAGTTTTCAAGTGCTCAGAAGACACTTAAATTGTGAGTCCAATACAAAATAGTGAATCAGGTGAACAGAAATAACTATTTCAGGGGGGGATAGGAGGGGGAGGAGTAGGGGAGAGAAAGAGAGAGGGAAAGAGAAGGAAGAGTACAAATTTTATTTTAGGTGTCTTAACACATTAGACACCAATTCACCCATCCGAGTGTGGCCTTTATTTTTCCACCACAACATTCTGCTACTGCAGTGTAGAATCTGAAACACAATAGTCCTCAGTCTTTTCCTGCTTCTGCTTTCTAACCAGATCTTCTCATTTCACATTGCCTAAGTAAAATATATACTTGTCAGTGATTTATTTAATCATATTTTTCCCATTCCTGTTTGTCAAGATAATTTTAAATCTAGTCATGTTTTGCTCTGAAATTTCAATACTATACTCATTCTTCCATCATATTGCTCATTAATATCAATATTCAATTATATTCAGCTCTGAGCAGATGCCATCAAAACCATGAGCTCTACTGGATGTCTACAATTCTAAAAATAATTATGGCTTGAGGTTTAAGAATATTGGAGACTGGTAGGGCCAGCTATTTGAACAGACACTGTTGTAGCAGGAGAAAGTAAGCTTATTGACAATATACCACAAGCTAGAGCTTTTTATATTATTAATTGTTCTGACTTCTGAAATTGCTATATTTGTGCTCTATACTTTTTCTCACTTCTGCAGTACAGTTTTTCATACATGTGTATTACTCAGGAATGAGAAGGAACAGCATGTTCCTTTTTAATATTGGTATAATTAAGCATTACAGGTTTCAAAATCAGAGACCGGGATTGTAACAATTATTTTTCTAAGTCTAAGAATTAGACCTCATCCTTTTTCCTGTCTCTTTCCTAATCTCTTCTCAGAAGAAAGTCTGCAGGATAAATATGTTCTGTATTGAATGGGTATATGCTAAAAAAACATCTGCTTGATTTTATCAATTTGGCAGTTTTCAGGATGAATAAATATATCTGGAGAAGATCTTAGATATAAAAGTGCAACACCTATTTAAAATAGTTGAACAATTTAGATGCTGAATGAGAATTGCTGTATTCTGACAAGTTTTGAAACTCTGGTGCCCTCTTTTGGATTTCCCAAAAGAACAATGACTTCTTTTGAAATAGCCATCTTTGTCATAGGTGTAGGAGACTAGAGTACTATTCCTAGGCAGTTTAAAAAGCCCAGCCTCAGACGATGTTTTGTTCAAGGTGACCTGACATTTGGAAGGCAAAAATGGAATACTGCTGTTTAGCTCCTGCTAAGCACCAGTAAATTTATTTCATTGATTCTCTGTCATACTGCTTACTTTCTATAAAGTTCACTTTGACATCTTACAAACTAGACATCAAGATGCTTTATTGTTGCACCCATCAAATCCATCTACCTCTGAGATATTTTTTGAACTGTGATTGTAACACAATATAATATTACTTCTTATTAACAAAAGTAAATGAAATCTCTGTATTACCTGTCCAGTGCAAAAATCTGCTGAAATTATAGGATACGTTAACTAATAACCTTCCAGTCAACTGTAGACCTTGGATACAAGGACAGCACTCCTGAGAGGTTCATTCTATCTCACCTCTCATTTGGTAGTCCTCCTTCCTGACTCTGGGGTTTTCAATAGTTTTTTTGTGGAGTTTTTTTGTTTGGTTGGGTTTTTTTCCTAATGACAAAAAATGGTCTGAATATGACTGCAATTGTTGCTTTTCCTTTTGAGACTAACTTTAAAGTATTACCTTCTTCTTAGAAATAAGCTTTAAAAGTTTACACAATTATTCTAATGCCTAAAAGTCAAACACAAAGCGTAGGACAACCTAAAGCAATCTGTATTTCCAAAGTATGAAAAGTTTTCCACAGAAGTATGACAAATAGAATCACAAAATCATTGAATTTTTTAAGTTGGAAAAGACCTCTAAGTCCAAGTCCAAAAAATTAAGCCAGCACTGCCAAGTCCACAAATAAACTATGTCCTCAAATGCCACATCTACAAGTCTTTTAAATACCTCTGGATATATTGACTCAACCACTCCCCTGGGCAGCCTGTTTCAATGCCTGACAACCCTTCCCATGCAGAATTTTTTCCTAATATCCAGTCTACCCTGGCACAACTTGAGGCCATTGACTCTTGTCCTATCACTTTTCACTTGAGAGAAGAGACTGATCCCACCTGGTTACAATCTCCTTTTAGGCAGTTTTAGAGAGTGATAAGGGCTCCCCTGAACCTCCTTTTCTCCAGGCTAAACACCCCCAGCTGCCCCAGCTGCTCCTCATCAAACATATGTCCCAGCCCTTTTGCCAGCTCCATTGCCCTTCTCTGGACTCACTACAGAGCCTCAAAGATTTTCTTGCAGTGAGGGGCTCAGAACTGGACACAGCACTCGAGGTGCAGCTTCACCAGAGCCGAGTACAGGGGGCACAATCACTGCCCTGGTCCTGCTGGCCTCACTATTGCTGATACAGGCCAGGTGCCATTGGCCTTCTTGGCCACCTGATCACACCCTGGCTCATGTTCAGCTGCTGTTGACCGGCACCCTCAAGTCCTTTTCTGATGAGCAGCTTTCCAGACACTTTTCTTCAGTGTCTAGCACTGCAAGGGTTGCTGTGACCCGAGTGCAGGACTCAGCACTTCACCTTGTTGAACCTCATATGATTGGCCTTGGCTCTACCAGCCTGTCCAGATCCCTCTATAGAGCCTTTGTATTAATTTGAATGAAATGTAATGAAAAAAAATGCACTTCTCCTTCTGGAGAAAAAACACAGTTTCAGAATCAACTCAAGAATTCTTAAGAGCCATCACGGAAGATGTTAATATTATTTTAGGAGACCTGCAAGGTTCTGCTGTGTTGATGTCACACATGATGGAATGCTAAATACTCTAATGTCTAAACAAATCAACTTAGCCAATGTACTGATGGGAAGGAAACGCAGCTGATTAAACATGACACATAAATAACAGTATGGAGGTAGAAATTTAGCTAAGCAGATAAAACACAAAATGTTTGCTGTAATGTGCTACTGAAAGATAACAAGGCACTAAATAACAAAATGGAAAAGCTTAAAAATAAATCTAACTTCTATAATATGTTCATCCTGGGGATTTCAGAAAGAAAAAATCATAATGTAAGCTTTCAAAGTCAGGCTCAATGGACTTTGGAAAGTAAACACAAGGGAGGTATCCTGAGTGGGTTTCTTAACCCACTCCATCAGAAACAAGTAAAGCAGCTCAAGTGTGGACAAGGTTATGAATCTGTGCTTGAAGGTATCATGAGAATGATAAGGTTATCCTAACAATCACAGCAAGGGTTTCTCTTTGAAGGGCAGACATCCCTCTTCCTGAAAAAAAATATGTCAAAGGGCAAGATCTGTGCACCTTTAGGTAATGAGGGATCCTGTTTATAAAACAGGAGACTTGTGACCTTTCTGCCTGAGTCAATAGGCGTACTTAAACTATTTGGGTAGGAAAGAATTAAAATATCTCCAAGTATGTAGGACAGAATGAAGTAGGTGCGAATCAATCACTATTGTGCTGTCAGTAAGAAATAGATATGCACTTCAGATCTGCCGTGTGATTACTACACATCTTGGGACTGTCCAATAATACTTGTAGGTATTTCTAAGTTTCTCATATATACCATGACTGGGTGTGAGATTGTCCTGGGTTTGCCTGAGATTTAGGTGAGGCTTGGTTCAAATCTATATTTTTCCTCTAGTTTCTAGACTTTTGGGGTTTTTAGGAAAATTCATGGCTGAATAAAAATAAATACATAAAAATTACATAAAAAGCCCCAAAGCACACAGAAAATATAAGTACTTGAATAACGTTGACTCTAGATTAAATAGTTTAATTTCATTATTTGTAATAATAAAAGATAAGTGACATTTTGTTGGTTATTCATAGGAACACATATAGAATTATGTCTGGGAGGGCTAACAGACTTATATCCATAAAGATGTCTATGCTATCTGATATATAATATTGAATTCTGTAAACTGTGGTTGGTTTCATCTAGCCTTTTCATTAAGAATAGTTGCTTCAGCTTGAGAAATATTTTTAGCATTATAAAACCTTTTATAATATCTTTCTGTGGTTTATTACTAATATATCTAACATGAAAGCAATACTAGACATTTTTGTTGCCTTATTCTAAAAGTAAAACATCAACATTTTACATATACATATACATATATCTATATATGTAACCAATCTGACTATAGGTTGAGTTTCCACAGAATTGCTTTATCGCTTTCATGCTTTCAAAAGACAGAAAAAAAAAACCAAAACAAAAAAACCCACTGAATTTTGTTCCTTGATGTGCAGGTAGCGTTACCTACTTCTTTGTTTTGAAGCCTTTGTATGGCCACTGGGAATTCATGAAGAAGTAGAAAATCAAAACATTTCATAAAATTTAGCATGAAAAATCATCCAACTGGTGCATTATTTGGCTTTGGTTTTCATCATTCTCCTATTTAAAAATGTTCAGTTACTCATAAGCTATCTTACTTAGGTTAACAACCAAACTACAGAAATTGCAAAAAGGAATATAGTACAGTTAAACAACAGCAGAACAAATAATTTCATTATAAACCATAATGTGGAAATTATTTATGCAGCTCTTCATCTAATACTAAGAAACTACAAAAGTAAACAAAAAGAAAAAATGTAGGATCTGTTTTTAAATTCTTCATTATGCAAAAAAACAGGCAAAGCAACAAATATTACTTGTAATGAATTTTTCAGGTTTTCAGTTAAAGTAGTTATAAATATCATAATATATTTATATTACAATTATAAATATTCCGGGTTGAAAAATAATGGTTGCAAAACCATAATGTTTACAGAGAAAAACTTTCAAAAGGTCAACACTCAAAGAGGAAATTAATTGGAGATGGGACACCAGAAATGGTGTTTATTGTTAACCTTCTACTCTCTTTCCTTGAAGAAAAGTCTGTTTCGCAGTGGTTTCGGTGATACAGAGTTTATGCTCTCCTTTACAAAAGAAATAGATCTTTTCTTTCAATGCTGTTAAAACATTCTTGACAGGTAGTAATATGCATGCATGTAACCTGGTGATAAACCACGTGTCAGAGATTGGAAGCCTTGATGTCTCAAAACATTTTGGGGTGCGGGAAAGGGGGCAGGTTGGGCCATGTCCTGGTGACACAATGAACTGCCCCACACCCCCATCCAAGGGCCAAGGCTGAGCATGAGGACAGCACGTCTTGACCCTACCTTCCTGTCGGAGTTCTTATTTGAACACCACTGGAACCCAGGATTTGGTAGCTGTATGTGTGCTCTTCTCTATGTTTTCTGTCCATCTGTCCTTTCTTCTTCTAATTTCTTCTTCTTGGAATTTTTTGAGCAACTTAACATTGCTAAGTTGAATGGGCCAAATTAGTGTTGAGGTAAGTGTTTTGTGTTGATTTGATGTTGTACTGAATCTTGCCAAAATTCCCTGATTTTTCTAAAGTTTGGCAGTAAACGTTTGTCTTGTTTTGACCTGCTGAGAATACTAGGTCAGTATTTCTCCACTGCATTTTTACCCAGAGTATAAGAACCCTTTTCAAAACAGTTTTAGCAAATTGATTGGGGCCTTACACCATGTGCATGAGTTAAGTCCTTTCTCTTTGGTTCATTGTAGCTTTGCTACAGAGAATTTTGGCAAGGACAAAAAACTCAACCAGGCCCCGCAGTGGATTGAGAAAACTAAAATTTTTTAACTGCCTTTTACCATTCCTTTTTGGATACCTATAAAATCGCATCAGGAATACAACTTGGGTGATATTAGTGCATTTTTGTTAAAAAATGTCACTCCTGTCTGAAATAATGCATTACTTCAGCAAACACAATTGCAGTTCATGAGAAAGTCTTGCCATTATGAAAGGTGCTGACTCCAGGTAGGCTCACTTTTTTCACAAACCCCCAGCAGAGTTTCTTTCTTGTGAGTCCTGCATGGGAATTGTGGTAATGATTCTATGAAGAGTTTTGGAATAAAGAGTATTATTCACAAATTTATGTGGTTCAGGAACTTACCATAAATTTGCCTTGTTTTCTGGGGACTCAGACCAGCCCAACTTCTGCACAGAGGACAGATGACAACTGGTCACAAACCTGAGTTCTAATGATACATTTTATTGCCATCTCTTTTTTAAATGCTTTATCTCTAAGTCTAGAGTTTGCCACTTTGGGGTTTATAACTGGCATTCCTTCTTCCCCAGCTTTATTTTTGTTGCTAATATTTTAATGTTCAGTATAATGAAACTGTGTTAGTACATTCTTTATTCTTTGATTCTGTCTATAATCTCAGGCATGCATGTACTGTATAACAGGCTGTTTGAAAATTTACATTCTGCCTTAATGTAATAACCAGCAGAGCATCCTATAAAGATTAGCGCCCTAGGAAGAACATGCTTGCCTTTTACCTTCTCCATTAATATATATTGCTTGTCCTGAACTAAGAATTAGGGATACAATTTCTAAGTTCCTTAAGCTTTTAAAAAATGAGCCTGTGCATGGAGTGGATCAGCTGGTTTGTGAACTGTTCACTTGGGTTGTGACCTCCAGCTGTATATCACACAGCCTGTGAGACCTCAGGACTTTTGGATGACCAACCAATATGATTAAGCAGAAGCCATTTATTGTTTACATTAAGCTATATTAATACATTCTAAAACTACTGTTCATGTGATTACACATTACTTGACTGGTGCCTTCATCTCGTCCACACGTTCAGCATGCACCTTTCAGGAAATATGATTGGTTACAGTCCAGTGCTTCATGGGCATCCTATATCTAATATCTAATATCTAATATCTAATATCTAATATCTAATATCTAATATCTAATTGCAGTCTTGGTATTCTGTTTCCCAGCCTTTCTTATTTTAGAACAGTTTATGTCTTAGTAACCTTGATGAATTCCTGAGTATTCTGATAAGAATAACTAAAGACAGTTTGGCTGGAGCACACTGTGTCCTAAGCTGTTCAAATACATTGCTACAATAGCTTATTTGCATCTTCCTTTAACTGGGCATCACCTCTGAAAATACATATCTACGTGTGAATATGTAAGGGCTTTCACCATCCTGTTAGATAACAGTGCTATTTACATGAACAGTTAAACCTGTGTTTGTTCTCAAGTAACTGGCATAACTGCTTAAGGTTTGTAATATGATTTCTCCAGGCTCTGTTGCACTTGAGTACATACAAGGAAAGGAAAAAAAAAAAAAAATTTAAAAAATCAAATTATTTTAAGAGTTGTAACCCTTAGCTATGATGTGCACTGAAAGTATTTATAACACAATTTGAAAAAAAGAATATTTACAAAGTTAAATTTACTCTCATGTCGATTGTTCATTATCATGAGTTTCCAATCCCAAAACATTCAGAAGAATGTACAATACAACTTTATACAGACAGCTGCATTCAGAGGAAATATTATTAATGTCCTTATCAACTTCATCACTATTATTACATTGATTGTTTTTACTCCAACAAGTTGCATTGCCTAACCTCATTAAGTGAATATTGGATATTGGAAAGCAAAGAGAACTTTAAGAAAATGTGTTTTTTTCTATACACTGAGATTTCTTGCAATGTACATGAGGATACTTGGAGCATATGGGAGAGGCCTGATGTGGAATTCTGATTTTAATTTAGAAAGTAAATAGCAGAAGAGATATAACACTAAATATATCCCCCCTCACAGTGCAATAGGAGAATAGATACACAAGGTATTTATAATTTAAAACATAACTGTGATATATTAGCCATATGTCACTGCATGAAAAGTTTGAACTATAAAACTTTATAACCATTGTCTGTTACTTCAGCAGAGGTTCTTAGCCAGGACAAAATATTAATGACAGACTGCCACTATGTTAATTTTTATTTTAATATATACTAGGGGAAAAAACAAAAAACAAACAAACAAAAAAGACCCCACCAAACAAGCCACTAACTAATCTGATTTAATTTTATGAAAAAACTATATTTATTAACGAAACATTTTGAAAATAACAAGACTTTTTGATACTCCCAAGTATTGCCAGCTGTGAAGAATTTAGACCAAGAATAACTTCTCTGTAACAGGAATAATTTACACGTCAGTGAGATTTAGAATAGTTTTCTGTCTTGGTTCAAAAAGGCCCATTTTCACTGTTTTGAGACTTACTAGACAATGTCACTGACACTGTCTATATTTATAATTGGAATAATACAACAAAGGGATCTTGTGCTGGTTAAGGCCAAAACAATTCTATGAATTGCTGTGGGGTTTTCCAAGAGGTGATGTCCTTAATCAAGGTGGTCTGGTATCTTGGATTTGACAAAAACACCCAGCACCCAAGGTGAAAATAAAGACGTGCATGCTGACATCTTTTCTTAGTTGCCACCTCTTGTTCTTGCAAATGAGAGCCTTGAGGTTATAAAATGAAGGAATGCCTGTGATTTCAGTTGCAAAGAGATTTGTGAGCTGCTGCTTCTCATGTTGAGGAAGAGTTAATATCTGATGTTCAGTGAAGATATCTAACATATTGACATTTAAATTATTTAACTTTTCAGAATAAGTGGTTGTTCTTTTTTTAATGTGCTTCAATAAAAATTTAAAATACATCAAGGATCCACTTCATTAGCATTTCCATGCAATATCTCAGTGACAATAATCCTTAATTCTTATTTCTCTAGACTATATTTAGGAAAAAAAAAAAAAAAAAAGAAAAAAAAAAGAAAAAAGAAAAAAGAAAAAAGAATAATTACTTTCACAAAGCGATGATGGCAGTCAATTTAGCTTACACTGGGTTTTTTTTGTCCATTATACCAGCAGTCATCGATGCAGTCCTGATTATGAATACATTTGAGGCAAATTATCAGCCAAAAGGATAACTTTGAAGCAGTGTTTCGGTTTAACAGTAGTATAATTTTTAATTTTTTTTTAATAAATATGTATTTCTGGATATCTGCAGATATACTGGATGTCAGGGCATGTTTCTGAAGGAATACCAGTTATAGGGGAAACCTTCTGTTATGTTTCTTTGGAATAATTCAGTCTCAGTGCTTGGGGATTTCTAATTATAAATTTGTGAGAAACTTTTCAGTATTTGTGTCAAAATGGTGAAAAAATGGTAATAAGGGCACAGCATTTTTTCCCTTCAAGTCTTCAAACATTAAATTCTAAAGTGAAAGGGATTGCAATGAAATATTATATAATATAATCATATATCTGTCCTTATCAAATTTAATGGCTACAAGTGAATTAACTTATTTCAGGATTAAAGAAAATAACCATTTTATAAAGGCTTTTGCTGTAACATAAAACTGAAGTGAAGCAAACATTAAGTGGCAGAGTACAGAGTAATCTTTTCCCCCCTAAAGTTATGCCAGGATTAATCTGAAGTTGGTTAAAGAAAGTAAACTTGCTTATCAAGCCCTGGTGTTACCAGTTCAGATCTTTAGTGAACATATTCTTTCTTAAAACATAAGAACAGCTTCTTATGTGAAATTTATGGTCAGCAGACTGTGCTATAGGACATTAGCAGTCCCTGTTCTTTTTGTATCAAATATTACGCAAAATTCAGTTTCAAATGCACAAGAGCATTTCCTGTTTGTTCACTCCACAGATATTTTCTGTGCAAAGGCTTCTTCTGTCCAAGGGCAAACCTTACAGGAAATTTTCTGCCACATGTTTCTTGTTCTTCAAACAAATCTGAGCAGAAAAATCATGATGTGGTGGAAAACAGACAAGGAACCATGGATAAGCGAATTTATTATTCATATTTCAAAATGAAAGTTTTTAACTTGTATGTCAGTTGCCACATCTTGTTCATGTGCTAAAGTAAAAGTACAGTAAAAGTATGTCTAAAAAGTAGTTAAATTTAGCCTGTGCTGAGATATCCTTTGACAGTTCCTCATTTACCTTCATTACTTTTAGGCAAAAATTTTGCCTAAATAATCTCCAGTTTTGATTTCTTTATCATCCTTGGGTGTAACAAAATACAACCTATGCTCTGCCATTACTTCTTTGCTCTCTGAAAATTTCCTTTCCGTATGAGACATAATTAGTATTATGTACCCTTTCCCCTTAATTGTAGGGGTCTATAAAAGCAGTCACTCTGCATGCTATGTGGCAAGGTTCTCTTTCTAGTTAGCAAACAGAGGCAAGCAGTCTTTAAGCCCCAGAGGAAAACCTATCTCTGTGGAAATAATGACTACTGCTATTAAGGTTCACTAAGAATGGTATCTTAGTTTAGCATTCCAAATGGGCAGATTGTTTGCCAAGACACCTGTATTCCTCATATCTGCCTCCTGTTGAAATGATCAATGACTCATTTGGAGTTGGAATGAAACTTCATATGGGGTTTCTAAAGAATTATAGAACTGTGCATGTTGTGCACAGCCCTTTCGGCTGCCAAATAAATGAAGACTAGAAGGTAAAGTTTGCAAGCACATGAAAAACTATATTCTTTACCAAGTGAATACTGCTATCTTCCTTGTCCAAAAGTGTGCTTCTGTTCCCATAAGATTGACAAATACCATATCTTTCTCAATCATATTAGCAAATAAATACTTCAATCCATATTCTGTGAATTGGCTAAATATTAACTACCTGTCTTATATCCACACCTCCCACATAAAATGTCTAAGTAACTTCTGTGTAAGGATATAAGAGGATCAATTCACAGGACAAACCAGACGGTAGGTTTATGTTAGTTTTAAATAAATAGAAAAGTAAGAGTAAGAGTTTCGTTCCCACCAATTCACTAGGCAGAACCACACACATAAGATGTATTTATTGGTGAATAAAAGATTTGAGACAGAGTGGAATACTACATGGAAAGACATGAGGCATCTCAAGAAATCCATATGGCAGTGGAAGTTCTAGGTATTTTTTAAATGCTATCATATATAGGGGATTTTCTTTCATGTTTACCTACTTGAGTAGGAGTCCTCCAGTTCTAAGGAGGCTGGAATTTGATCTTACCTTGTGTTAACTCCTCCCTTGACCCAAACCCTAAACCCCACAACACTGCCTTTGCTTGGTCCTTTCGTCTTCACCCCCTCCCCAGCCCTGGGGGTAAATAAATGGGTTCTGGAGTTGAACAAAAGAGAGACCTTCTGTTCCCCTGCTGGCGCATCTGCACCCTCCCTGGACATGATGAACTCTGTAGCTACACCGTGCTACACTTGAGGATGGTATATCTTAGTCTTAAATTTTTGTATACATAAACACTGCTTGAAATGCCAGTACAAGCATAAATGTATTGTGATTTTGCACCGCACGGGGAGCAATTATTTGTACCAGTGTATATATCTGATTAGGAGGACTTTGCTTTAGTATAACTGGGTTTTTGCCTGAACTGCATAATTCACAGAGACAGAAATGTCCAAAATCTTACTGAAGAGGAACATAGCACAAAAAATTATAATGGCCACACAGATCTTTTTATTGCAGTCTGAATAGATTCCTGCCAGCAGTGTGAGTATGGGATTGTTTCTGATCTGCTTGGTGGTATCAGATGATTTATCCACATCAGAAGAAATAAGTGACTTTGATTCAAACTTTTCTCTTCTGTTTCTACAGATACACAGTACAGCTGGTGCTGCTTTTTTTCTTTTGATGTGACTTTCAAGAGGAAACCTAAAAGCTTAATGACTGTACTGTCCAGACTTGGTTAGGATTTTGACTGACAGTGAGATCCCACCTGGAGTACTGCACCCAGCTCAGGAAGGACATGGACTTGTTGAAGCAAGTCAAGAGGAGGCTGACAGTGGACTCAAATGACTGATGCCAAAGATGGTGGCAAGTATCAGCCCTTTATTATCCCCTGAAAAGTCTCACAGGCAGCATCACAAAACACTCACTCCCTCCTCTCCTGCATGACTGGCCAACTCACTCATTTATAATACACGTCCTTATTGGATATAGCTGCAACCTCTTAAGGGCAAGGCTGCTTCCACACTTTGGTAATTAGTACAGCTGCTACTCATCGGGGGTAGGGTGCCTGCAGAACTATCTCTATTCTCTTACAACTCATTCTCCCATAGGAGGCCATCAAGATGGTCAGAGGGAAGGACTTATATGAAGAAAAGACTGAGAAAATTGTGTTTGTTCATCCCGGGGAAGACAAGGTTTTGGGGTGACATAATTGCAGCTTTCCAGTAGCTGAACATGGGGAGAGACTATTTACAAGATCATGTAGTGAACAGGACAAAGGTGAATGGGTTCAAACTGAAAGAGAGTAGGATTAGATCAGTGTCCTTGGTTAAGGACACTGTAAGATGTGCCCAAAGTATGAATTCTATCACCATCTACATGAACTGTTGAAGCTAGGTTGGGCAGTGTTTCCCTTGCTCCCTCCCTCCAGACTATCTTCTGCTAATGGCCCATCAATGCCCTGCTGCATGACTCATAGGTGACTCCCTCCAGGAGCTATCTCTGTTTGATGGGCAGTCAAGGACACATTGCTGGACTCATAGAATGATATCAGCCCACTGTGAGATGCTCTGCTCAGGGGGAGGAGCCAAGCATTCCCACCTGGATATAATCTGGGATTTGGGGCAGCACAGGCAGCCTTACCCACTGGATTCCCAGAGGACGAGAGCTACCAGACCTTTCTGTGGGATCACTGCTTCAACAAGACCACTTCATCTGGACTGCTACCACCACGGTGTCAGGTTGTATTCTGACTCTGTCCTTGATCTTTTGTACTATGGCTTTTATTTTATTTTACCTTTTTTTCTTTCCTATTAAATTGTTTTTTCTGACTTGGAGTCTCTCACTGGTTTTGCCTTCAAGCCAGCACAATCAGATACTAGGAAAAAAATATTTAGTGTGTGCAATGGGGCAGCGGAACAGGCTGCCCATAGAAGCCGAGGATGACCCATCCCTGGAAGTGCCCAAGATCATGCTCCATGGAACTCTGAGCAACCTGGTCTAGTGAAAGGTGTCCATCTCCCCAGGCCACTCTATGATTCTGTCTGTGGAAATTATCTTTATGTTATACCAGAAAAGGTATATGATGACACTTCCTGCAGTAACAGCAGTCTGGATTCAATGTTTCTTGCCTTCCTCTATTCTTTCAAGATTTATTCCAATAAACTACTTAATTTCTTATAACTAAGTGAAAACAGCCTGAGAAGAAGAGACCAACTTCAGATATCTGTTTCTATTAAGTGATTGTCCTGGTTCTTAACCCTGGAGAGGGTTAAGTTTTTGCAGTGTCCCCAGAGGCTATGGCCAGGACCTGATGGATTTTCAGTACCACCTCACAGTCACTACCAGGTGTGGGTGAAAGGGACTCTCTTCCAAGGATAAGGACCTCCTTTCAGTCAGGAAAAAGTGCTTGGGGGCAGGCATTTGTTTGTTGTTTCAGGCTCTGTAGTGAGCATTTTAGGAGTGAATAATTATCTCCTTTGGTTATTAATATTGTGGCTGTCACTGGCTGTTTTCTAATTGCATTGGTGTTTCCAGTAAACTGTTCTTGTCTCAGCCCATGATCTTTTCCTCTTGTGCTCCCGATTCCTGCCCCAGCAAGAAGGGGGAGGGGAAGTGGGAGTGAGTGAGAGCAGTGTGTGGTTTGGGAGAGTCTTGGTGGGGACACTGAGTTAGGGAGTATCATTCCTAAACCACAACAATGATCTCATCAACAGACTTGAGAAACACAATCTCCCATTTCCTTGATCTATCAATTTTTTTGTTATTCTAATCAGAAGGAAACAGCTTCAGTAGAAGTGGAACAGAGAAACCTGTCTCTACTTTCCCCTAAGCCTTCAATCTAGGATTTGGGGCACTTTCAGAGTAGATTAGAAAGTCTCAGGTACAGCTGGGGGTAAAACATTGACTTCCTTAGTCTTCCAGCTCCTGTATTTGATGGAGCAGCAACTGCTCTTTCAGTCACTCATGCCACAGTGGTTTAGGTAAATCTTGCTTTGACAGGCAGAGTTCAGAGTGCTGTCACCCAGGAGAATCCCATGGAAAACTCGTGATTTGTGGATCCAGAAAAGTCCTTAATGCAAGGAATCTGTTGAGCAACTAGCCCACACAGCACTGAAATGTTTCTGGGTATTTGAAAAAACCAGAATTTAAGTATGAAGGGAACTCAAATGAAACTTAATAAATTTCTTGGGTTGTGCATATTCTTGCAAAATCTATGATGTCAACATAGCCCAAGTGATTCGGGCATCATGTCACAAGTTTTATTAAATGAAGCTGATGAATTGTGGTGGTGGATTTTTGATAAGTTGTGGATTGCTCCCATTACCCATCCCCAGTGTCTGGTTTATTTGGGTTTTTACCCCAGGTTGCTCCTCTTTCCCTTTGTCCCCTCTCCTGACCCTGCCCTGTGTTAAACTGGGGCAAACCACCTACCTGCCCCACCCTCTCTGTCCCCTGGTTTAAATGTTAGCACGGGACCCTGCCCTCACTCTCTCCTGTACCACCTTGAAGAATAAAGACCTTTGTAAGAGAGAGCCTTCTCTGACCCTTGCTTCAAACCTAGATGTTGAAGATATCCAGGACCCGGAGAGCAGAGAGCAGCCCTGCTCTTTACCATTACTTGGACTGTTTGCAGCCTACAGATGGCCACGCGTGGACGGGGTGAGACCACGTCAGACCCCTGTCCCTCTGACATCAATGAACTAACTGAAAGGCATTTTTTGTATTACTTTATGACTGCCTAAAGCAGTTAATTTCTCCTTTTGAACCAGGACTCAAATTTAACCCTAATACTATGAGGATATAATAGCATTTGTCATCAACTTCTAATCAAAAGTAGTGATTTCCAGTCAATTTTGAGAGAGGAAAAATAAAATTAAAAATATTTATTCCTAATAAGGCAAAAGCCATTGTTTATATCTCTGACTGTGATTATACAAGCAAACCTATGAAAAGGTAGCAACAATAAATTCTTGGAAGTTTAAATCTGTGAGTGACAGAAGAGTGCAAAACCTCTCTGATGCTCAGGGGTTTCTCCACTTTTAGCAGTTCAGTTACTAGATAGGAAACAGCGCTTGCAGCAGCAGCAAAGTGGAAATGCATATATTTGTAACACATGCATAACATTAAAGTGTTTAAAGGGATGCTTAAAAAAAAAAAAAGGAAGGAAAGAAAAAACCCGATGTTTTATCTTGTTTTCTTGTGCTGGAGACAAACAATCAGTTTACTAACACTGAAAATCTCTCTCAGCAGCAAATGTTTGTTTTTGCTTTCCAATCAAATCTATATAAACATCAAACCTATTTTTTTTAAGGGAATAACTTTGCGAAGGCATCACTTTCTTTGTAATTCTTACACAGCCTATGGAAATATTTCTTCTGTTTTTCCAAGAGACTTTGATGCTTATATTATTCTTCCTAGAAGACTGATGTTTCACTGATGATATAATATTATCTCTTAGAATGGCTTCCCTGCTATCCTTTCCATGAAATTACTATAGACTATTACATGTTTATTCATTTTAACTAGAGATATGCTAGAAAATATGCTGAAAATTCTACACAATTAGGGTAGTTATTCTGTTCATTCATAAGTGCCTAAAGAGATGTTAGTATATCAATAATGCACTAATGTGAAATATTTTTTCAACAAAGTTTTCAAATACATTATGTTGCAAAAAGGGGCAAAGATCTTATAGTAGTTTTTATTCATCTTAGTGGCCAATGTGCTCCTGATGCTCCAACTGATGTTCTGTGTCTCTTGTGCTTTTCTTAGACATTAATTTTTTTTCCTTCCTGTAAGACCATTTTACAAGGTTATCAGTATTTCAACCCATGCTAGAGCAGGACTAAAATAGACACTGGTTGCAAGGGTGCTGGGGAGTTTCTGTATAATATATGCATCATCCAGCAAATTTTGCTCCGGGATATACTTGTACTACACCATTTGTCTAAAGGGAAATTTCTATTCTAGTGTTTTTATTTTTAACTTTTTACAAGAACTTGGTTAAATAAAAGCATTTCATGAATTAATGCCTGGAGGCTTCTGTCAGTCTTTATTGTGTCACCTTTTAAGCCTGAAATAATTTTCTGAGCTAAGACTTAGTGTTCTTTTTGATAAGCTTCACCTTCTATTTTGAAAGTCAGACTGAGAATAAATAGTTGCAGTTGATGAATTTTCAGACCTCTTGCAATTTTATCATGCAAAATAACAAAGAATATTCAAATCCATGCTTCTCTTATTTATTCATTACCTTTTCTAAATTGATTATTTAATTATTAAGTTTTAAAATATTTTCTGCTCTATACCAAGAACATAACAGATAAGTGATTTCATAAGTTCTTAACATGCCTTCAAATACTCTGTTTTCTACCTGAAATAGTCTGCGATAAGATTTGTCAATGATCCCTTTACTCTCATGTGTTATGGTTTTGGGGATAACACATTCATATTTACTTTTGTCTTACTACTTAACTTTTTCCTTGTGGTTTTTTTTGCATGTTTTGCAAGAATGTCTAACTTTTAAAAGATAATTAATATGGTACAGTTTTAGCCTAGGATTTACTGGTAACATAAATAATTTTATGTAAAACTCTAATTACTTGATCATCTAGTAAAAAATAGCAGTACAAAAAAGTGTTCAAGGCTAACTCAGATGGGGCTTTAAGCATCCTGTTCTACTGAATGATGTCCCTGCCCATGGCAGGGGGTTTGGAGCCAAACGATCCTTAGGGTCCCTTCCAATCCAAACCATTCTGTGATTCAGTGATACACAGAATCAATCTAAGAAACAATTGTTTACAGTTTTTCTGGACAGAAAAGTCTACCAGAAGTATTGATAGCAAAGTCAAACTTGTACTAAAGTCGCATTCTTTCCTCCAGAAGAGATTTGTTCCTGAATGTCTTTTGCAATAGGTAGCAAGTACAAACTTATAAAACATAAATCTCCTTCTGCATTTCTTTCCCACAGACAGCTTTCTGTAATCATCTTCTCTGCATTGTTTCATCTTAAAATCCTCTAAGGGTCCCTCAGCTCTGCTGTCACAGAGATTACTATCTTTACAGAAGTATTAAACATGCACTAGTCAAATTAACAGTGTAATCCACATTTTTATGTGATTGGATGGCAGTGTTCAAGAGTACATCTTTTAGACAAGAACTGTGATAAATCTCGCATTTTCAATCTTGGTATTTAGCCTGGGAAATTGACTCTGCTTCTTCTGTACCCAAGGGTACATTTTAAAACTTGGTTTGCATTTTGAAGAAATCTTCTTAATCGCTTTGGGCCCCTCCTTTGAGTATTGCCCTATGAGGTTTTTGTATTTCAAGATTTTGCTTGATTTGTTAACTATGTAGAAAAAGTGAATAGTAATTTGCACTATCATTGCTATTTTAAAAAATAAAACAAAAAACCTGCTTTACGCCTTTATTCCTTGCAATGGGTCAAATCTAATCAGATTGTGAATATATTCTTGTCTGTGACTTGTGCATCATCAAGATGTATTAATGTCAGGGATGACTACAGTGTGTCCTACACTTATATGTGTACCATATCACCACAAATCTTGGTGATAATGGGTAGTATAGATGGCTTAACTAAACTCTCCAGTATTATGTTATGAAAATGTTTGAAATAAAAGAAAGTTTTTCCAACCAGAAAGGTCAAGCATTTAAATTTTGTAGTAAAATATGCAAGATATGCAACAAAAATCATGCCAAATTCTGTATCTGGAAAACAGTAATGCTGGGAACAAGTATAAGTTAGACAGGAGTGGCTGGAGAGCAGCCTTGCAGAAAGGGATCTGGAGGTGCTGGTCAGCAGCAGGCTCAGTATGAATGAAAAGTGTATCCCTGGCAGCAGAACGGGCAAATCACATCCTGGGATGAAACAAACAGCATCACTAGCTTATTAACTGATGTGATTTTTCTGTTGTATTCAGTGTTAATGAAGCTTCACCTTGAATCCTGTGTGATGTTCTGGACCCCACAATTTAAGAAGGTGTTAAGGTACACAAATGTGTCCAGAGTAGGGCAAGAAAGCTGGTGAAAGGATTAGAAAGATGTGTTATGAGAAGTGGCTGAGGACTCTGCCTAGTCTTGAGAAAAGGAGGCTGACACGTGACCTGATTTCTCTCTGCAGTTTCCTGAGGAGGGAAAGTGGAGAGGGAGGTGCTGAGCATTTCTCCCTGTATCCAGCCATAGGACACATGGGAATGGTTCAAAGTTGCATCAGGGTAGGTTTAGACTGGACATTAGGAAGCATTTCTCTAGAAAGAGGTTGGTCAAACACTGGAACAAGCTTCCTGTAGAGGTGGTGGCTGCCCTAAGCCTTTCAATGTTTAATAGGCAATTATACAATGGCATTAATAACATGCTTTAACTTTTGGTCATCCCCACAAGTGGTCAGGCAGTTCTTTGAGTCCCTTTCAGCTGAAATATTCTTCTCTATTCTAGTCTAGTTGTAATGGGGTGGGTTTTTTGTGTGTGGTGTTTTTTGGTTTTTTTGTTGGGTTTTTTTTTTTTTCCCTGAGGGCAGCCATTGGCTTGGACAGGGAATAAATTCAGGCTTTATAGCCTTGAGGTTTAAGTTGGGTGAACTAAGGCTAGGTATTAAAGAATCAGAGAACATGTATATGTACCTAAAGGTGTAGAACTTCCTTCAGTTGAAGAATAGTTGAAAAAAAAAATCTAAAAGTAAATGTAAACCTGGAAAAATAAGTATATGTTTTAAGTAAGTCCAATCCATGTTTACATTGACTCTTCTAATGTCTATCTTCATTTGCTTTACATCAGTGTAGATGTCCCTACACCATGCTCAGTTATGACTGATTTAGGACCAATTAAGTCTTTTGTACTGTATCTTTTAAATCATATTTTACACAAGTAGTCTCATCTAAAATCATGTAAATATAAAACCTTACACAGACAGTGGTAGAAAATGGGGATGATTTTTTTGCTGCTGACCTTGCTGCTTCCATTATGCATTCAAGAGCGCTCAGAAGTCTTACGAGTTTTCTAAGTGCAAATGTCATAATTGCTGCAGGCATTTTAAGTGAGTTAATCCTGTTGTAATATTCATAGTGGTTCCTGTAGCCATGTGGTTGTTCATAAAGGAGAAAGATACCAGAGCTGTGTAAATTATAGCAGAGCAGAGAAAGAACAGAGTAATGGATTTCTTTCAAGCTTGGAAGGCAATAGTGCTGATTAGGTAATTATTTTGCAATGCCTTTACCCATTTTCTGAAGCTGTAACTTATCAGATTTTCAGGTGTGTTTTCAAACTTATTGATTTTCAGGAGTGTTTTTTGGTGTCTTAAGTCAGGTATCCCTTTTCCGACTGTGACTGGTTCCTTATGGGTCAAAAGAAGGTGAACTCCTACAATTTAAACAGCTTTGATGTCTCTTGTCTGTCTGAGCAACACTGAGTTGTCAATAAAACTGAGCAGGGACAGCAGCACCAAAAATCACTAGCAAAAAAAGGAGGTTTTTAAAAGCAGTGCAAACTCTTAAATGAAAGAAAATTCTTTGACCTGGAGATTTGCTGCTTTCCTTAAGCAGTGACAATTAAATGAGAGTAGAGAAGAAGAGAATACTGAGAAGACAAGTATCTAATTAAAAGGTTATGTTAAGCTTTAGTTACCACTAACGTTAATTTTTATAGACAGATTGCACTGTGTTGCAAGATTCACAAGAGGCACAGGCAATCCAAGAGGATCCTGGAACACATTGATGACGTCTTCCTTCTGATAGAGCAGCCATGAGAAGAGGTGCCGTGCTGGACCATGTTTTCACCACCAAGGAGGGACCAGTGGCAACAGTGAAACTCGAGGGCAGCCGGGGCTGCCGTGACTGCGAAGTGGTGGAGATTGAGACCCTTATTGCAGAGAGGATTGCGCACAGCAGGATTGCTACTTTGTTTCAGGAAGAGCAGACTTTGGCCTCTTTGGAGATCATCTTGGTATACTAGTACCCAGATAAAAAACAACTAAAACTGTGGCAGTGCAAGAATTGTTTTATCAAGTTTTTATAAGAAGTTTTATGTTATGGTTCAGTTCACTGTGCCCCCAGTTTTGTAACAGTAAGAGTTGTTTCATGTCAATCATCCCACCCCCCACCTATCCTTGTCAATCCCCTCTCCCCCCGACTCTGGGGCATCCTGTCTGTCACTTCCAGACCCCTCCCAGGCCTGGGAAATTCCCAGGGAGGGCGTGGAGTGATAGGCTGATGCCTGGAGGAATTCCCTTTTCCCTCTGTATCAGTGGTCAGAGGCTTAGAAGTGGACACCCCCTGTTGCCCCCCGGATTCGCTGATTTGCTATCCTGTTGTGACCTCCCCTGAACCCTCCCCCGCTTATAAGATCGGGGAGGGAAATTCAAAGGGTCTCTCTGGCCAGCAGTTTGGATGAGCTGCGGGCTCCTGCAGCTCGGCTTGAATTATCCATGTTTAAACCTGCTTAGCCAAGAGCCATCCTTTTATCTACTGGCGCAGTCACAACACAGTTTGGACCAGCTGCTGCTGAGAAGCTGAGTCCAGCAGGTAAAGATAGTCTGCTTGCATACCCGGACCGAAAACGCTTTGGCCACTGTGCAGATCTGAGCCAGCCAGGGGCCCGCGTCCACCCAGAGGGGAAGGGCACAGCCACATAAAACCATACTGTTTATTGAAGAGATGAATACCAAGAATTTCTTTAAGAAAGGAAGTCTATCTATCAGAGTATAATAACAGTGTTTGCAGAACTGAAAGCCTAGAGATTTCGCTCAGTCTGAGCTATATTAAACTTAAACTCATAAAGCTTATGCGCTGCTAGGTCTCTCTGTGATGCCCTTCCTGTGCTCTCCTGCACACCTGCCATAACACTCCAGGCTCTGGCATTGGCACTGGACTGGTAGGAGTGGGATGGATTGAGTTTGCGCTTCCCCAGAAACTTTATTTTAAAGCTCTCTTGACAAGCTTGGCAAACCTAGGACTAAAGTTGTCAGAGATAATAGTAGAAGATAATAATAGGAAGGTAATAGTGATGTGGATGAAGAAGATAACACTCTCACAAATAAATAAAGAGTTTATATTCCCAGACTGTTAATATGACTTTACACATGGGTTACTGTACCTTTGTTCAACAGTGCTGGCTGTTAGGCTTTTCAACCTTAAATTGTGAATTCTGTGCCTGGTGTGATTTTATCACAACACACTATTTTGACTAGGCCCACTGGATTCATGAAATTGGCTTGCTTTGGAGGCTGGGCATATCACAATATTTTATAGCATAAGACCTAGGAAATTACAGCACTCTCATTGAATTTTTTTTTTTTTTTTTTTTTTTTTTTTTTTTAATAGCATACAAGCATTAGTAGCCTCTATATTCCTTCTTTTTCTCAGCTATACAATTTGCTAAGGGCCTTGGGGAATTATCTGAAGTAACTTTCAAAGTTCTTTCTAGTCAGTGTTCTGCAAACCAGTTACACCCTATTTAAGCTCTTCCATCATTTTTTGCTAAACTACATGTTTTCTTAGACTTATTTGTTTGCATTTAATTGCTGATTTCTGCAAATGCTCCACAAATACTTCCTCTCATCTCCTCCAGAGCTATTAAATAGTTACCCCTTCCTACAATTTCTAAATTAATTTCAGCACACTTGCTAATTGTCCCTGTGCCAATGGTTACATGTTTTGTTTCAGCAACTGCTAGGTCTTTCTCAAATATCTAACAATTGTTAAAAATGCATGCATCAAAGTATGTGTTTTTCCCAGTGTGGCATTATTATTAAGTCAATTCTTCCATTCTGATGTAACTCTACCTCAAGGACTGCATAATAGCCTAAGGGAGCAGTTCTGCCTCTGAACTGTTCATCCATGGGAATATTTATGAATACGAGCAGAGACAATCTGAAACTTTCTAAGGTCAAAATATTTTTGCATCTCCCTTCAATAGCAATTCACTGTGACATTTTTCCCTGGGTACTATTTCTTAGCATTTTTGCATTGCCTCAACACTGTTTAGTAACAATTCCTTTTTGTTTTGTACGTTTTTTTGTGCCTCCATTTTTGTGATATCATTACCAAGTGTGCAATAAAAGTGTGAAAGGCTGCCACTGCCATACAGAGACCAGAAGGAGTACACATCTGTTCTTGCTGTTTCTACAAGTGCTGAATTTTCCTGGATGCTTGTTTTCAGTATTTATTTGCTACTGCACTTTTCTTTAAACTCAGCTCTTTCACTGTTTTATGATTGGCCACATTTTGTCTCTGGCATTCTGCTTTATACAAAAGCCTGTATTTTCTTTCAAAAAATGTACTCAGTGACACTAAATGCCTTTAGTTTCATTTTCTTCACTAGCTCTGTGAATAGCTTACATCTTCTAAGCCTCTCATCCTGATTACCACATGTTTTTGCCACACAACATCTGAGACTAAGCTGATCAATAGAAAAATGGTAACTGCACTGCAGCCTGTGAGGAGGATTTGCAGCTTGGCCTCCATAAGGTTGTCATCATCAATAGCAAGGGAATGGCTGCACAGCTGATTTGCAGCAGTTCTCAATGTGTGTTAATTAAATCTGTAATATAGCTGCTAGGCAGCCAGATTTTCAACCCTCCTGGACAGTGCTCATGTAGCAGTTCAAAATATTGTAACTAAATCGAGAAGCAATGACTAACACATATATACAAATTTAACATTATTCCACATTCTTTTTTTAGTGTATGCAAACACTAAACACTGAATGCCAAACTACTCTTCCAAAATCCTGTCTTCATCTCTTACTGTGTATACTTGTATTTGGAATTTGACAATAATATTTCAAGAGGCAGACCCCAAAATCTATTTCCATATCAGTCATCCTCAAAAATAAACTACATTGGAGTTACAATTTTTAGCATAGACCTTTAATAGCCATAACGTATAAAGAAAAAAAACAAAAATTAAAAAAAAAGAAACCAAACAAAAAAACCCACCAAAAATTGTTTCTAATAGTTTTTTAGTGAAAAAACTACTGATGAAACACCCTGATTCAAAAATGGCTATAAATATAATTTGAAATAGAATCATATGAGGAGGTTTCTATAATTGTGTATTAATATAAAATTTTAACACCTTTGGCTACATTTAAACTGTTACTTATGAATTTGCTAATAATTGCTTCTTTCTGAGGGGAAATTTTTATTTTTTCAAATACTTATATTTGGCTAAGTCTATATCTGTACCTGTGTTTTATGACTGCTTTCCAAGCCATAAACATGAACTGCAAAAGAAAAATATTCCCTTCTATGTTGGAGTCCAGGGCATTCCTTTGGTTGCCCTGGAAGGTCAGAGACTTGGACAGGGAAGTCTGGGACCCTAGCACAGAGCCCAGGAAGACACTGGCTTTGATCCCAGTCCATGGGAAATGCTTCCTGCACTACGGGATGGATTGCAGGCTACAAGACTGTGAAAGATAGTAGTTTAGCTTATCACAAGGTGAAAAAGAGTAGGTTTGGGTTTTTAGTATGGAAGTGAATGGGAGCAAGATGGAGGATTTGGGGCGTTGTCTCCTGCTTCTTTCTTCTTCATTCACTCCATTTTCTGCAGTGATGGTGGCACAAAGTAGTTTACAGAGATTGGGTCAAAGTAGGGATGACCTGTTTAGTATAAGTGATAGGTATTGCCAAATAATGATAAATAAAGAACACGTAACAATTAGTATAAAAGATAACGCCACAGCCCAGTGGGGAGGGGTCGTCAGATGCATGAGCAGCTGCACAGACCTTAGTTGGGCACTGAGAGAATTGTAAGATAAGAAACAATAAACAGAGCATGCAACTCTGAAAAATCAGAACCTGAAGACTCCGTCTCTTTCTTGCATCCAGCTCAGGGCTTTGCAGAAGGCAAAAAGACTCTAAAACCACCTGAATCTCAGAAGAGAAACCAAGACTTCTACATTTTGAGCTTTGCGTTAAGAGGTCGGGCACATGATAAAGTACCCGTGCACCACACTGCTTCCTCAGCTCCATCCACAACACCCAACTGCATGCACAGAGGGAATTGTGTGCCAGGGTGCAGCCCTGAGAATGTTATGAATGGGTGAGGTGAAGTCTATGACATTTGACAGCTGAGGATTTGTACCACAGACTTTTTCCCATCCCTTCATACTATTTCAATCCGAATTTAAGGAATAATTTGCTGTTTCTGAAAAGAGTCAAATCAATAAATTGGAAAACTTAAGGAAATGTCTATGAAGATTTTTACTTCTTGATAATCACTTGGATACTCCCAAGAGAGTGACCAAAGCAGTGACCAAAAGTTGTTGCTGTTTGTAAGCTCTTCAAGGGCCTGTGCGGAATGAGTTAGTGCTCAGGCCTGTTCCCAGTGGGCATCCTTAATCATCACCACTGCTGTCTGCTTGTATATTTTCAGCAAGAATGTGAAAATCTAAGTAAAAATTTAAAAAGTAATGAGAATTTGAACTAAAATTTCATGGTGAAGCTTCATACTTCTTTTGAACAGATTTTTACTTAGAGTAAACCACATAGGCAGTGACTTTTCTCTTGACTCTTAGGTCACAAAGAGAAGACTTTTGCCCATTTCTCTAAAGCAGAATGGTTTATCTCTTCAATACTGATCTGAGGGAGCATCTCAAGGGCTGAGAGTGTAATTGAGATTCCAAGCTCACTCAACCATTGGGGACAGGAGTATAATTTTCTTTCCTTCTTTCCTCCCCACACTCCAGTTGCTACAGAAACTTATACTCACCTTTTCTTCTACTAATGTAATTTCTCATCCATTCTGAACACTGCTTTTGCTTTCAAAGTACACTTGTCTCGATTTCTCTCAGTGCTCATGGTCTTTTAATTCTCTCAGTTTCCATTTTTTATATTGAGGGAATTTTGCCCTTCCAGTAGCTGATGATACACTGTCTCTATGTCCTTCAAAATATTATACAGCTTAATCAATTTATCTTAGTTCTTTGTAATGACAATAAATCTGAATTTTCTAGCCTCTTTCAAGTAGTAATTATAACCTCCAAAATGATTCATCAACCTTTAATCGTGTACAATTTCCAGATATTTTGTCTGCTTTCTTTACCAAAGTGTCCAGAATTATGTACAATACTCCAGGTAAGGTCTCAGAAGTTTTGTGTATACAGTGCCGTTGTCTAAAATGATTTCTTCAGGTATATGCTTTTCTTCTCTGTTTTCACTTCAGTCTTTTTGGGTATTCTGTTTATTTTTTTTTTAATTGCTACCAAATTTGGATCTGATGGCTTTACAAATTGCATCATCAATCCTGCCAACACTGGCAAATCCCAAATGATATAACAAATCAGAAGCTTCCCATTCCTGACAGACTTATTTATCAGTGCATATCAGCTCTGCTTTACATTGGCAGACTTGCTTTGTGTGTGCACTGCGTCGGTGTTGTGTGGGGTTTTCACATGTCCAGTGTCCTGGGTGATAGTGGAAACTCACTACTGCAGCTTAAAAGAATACCAAAGTGGTTTTATGGTAAAAATTATATTCCAACAAGATTTGTTAGCACTCTATCAAAAGTTTTTTCTTTTAGCCAATATGTTAAAATTTTTCAGTAGATCTGATTGCTCTTAAGACAGGTAAAAGTCTCAAATTTACATGGCTGTATAAGGGATGCAGAGTGTGTGATCTCACCAAAGTTTTTCCTTTGTGTGTTGTTTGTTTTAGAGAACTGCAGCTGCATGGTACCACAGTGGATAATCACACCTCTAAATTAAAATTTAATATTTTGCTGTCAAGATTTTAGGAGGCAAGAAGCTTTTAACACCCAATCAACCCCAAGGAGCCAGACTTGTCAATAAAGAAGGCCATCAAAAAACAAGAGGATGTTTTTAAACACAATTAGGTTCCTCAGACATTTAACGGACCTTGTGTTCGAAATCACAGAAGAGGTTACTCAAAATTTACTTTCTTTTCCCAGAGAAATACTTTGGTCTCCATTGTTTTATTTTGCATGGACCATGGACCATGCATGAGACATCGTTCCACACTTTCTTTCCCTTTTCTTATTGCACTTCAAAGCAGATCCTGAATTATAAAAACATTTCTTTTTTTTTTTTTTTACTTTTTCTTCAGATGTATAGCACAGTCTTAGATCAAGATATTTTATTTGAATGCATAAACTTGTGTATTTCACCTTATTAATATAACCAATTTACCAAAACTTCCTAGTTTGAAAAGCAACTCCTTCAAATAATTCCTTATGACTTAAGCTTTCAGGTCTGTTGCAGTTTTGTATCTACTGACAGTATCCCTGGTTCCCATCTGCATCCTGTGTTATCTAAATGTACTGATTCCCTAGGCACTTCTCAAAGTTAATTCAAATGACAGTGATTAAAAAAAAAAAAAAATCCTAGAGAGTATTGATTATTAACTACCTTATTTCAGGCTCTCAGATGAGCTGTTATTTATGCCTACAGATGTGTCCTCTGTGAAACCACTTCAAAGAAGTTAAATATAATATATGCAAATATCTGCATTTTCCCCAACTTCAAATACTTCAAATATGATGGCGCTATTGATGCACTGAATGAGTATGTTTCTCTGGACAAGATGCAATAAAGCTGAAACTCCTTTATTTCTACAAGTTGGAGAGGAATTTTTTTTTTCCTTCAATGACTATTGAATATTTTTGTTTTTATAATGGAATGCCATATTTTGCTTAGGGATTTTTTTAATTTGATGTATTTTTGTACATTTCATATGTAATATATGCATTCAATTTTGACTTGAGTGGGATTAATGCAATATTCCAGGCTCCAAGTGTTCAAAAACTTACTGCTGTTATAAAATACCTTGACAAAACTTTGCTCATTGCAGGAAGGCTAACTGTTATGATAATATATTTTATGTCTAGGAAGGGGTTTGGCTTGACTGATTAACTTTCAACCTCCAGCTGCTCATTTGAAATTGTCTTATGTCAGGAAACAAAAGCTTAGAGAGTTCTATAGCTGAAAACTGTTGAACCAAATTAAAAATAACATAAAAATCTTTGAATTTAAAAGCCCTACATTAATATACATTGGAAATATCAAAGGGATTGACTATTTTCTCTTGGTAAAGGAATAAATTAAATAAACCACAACTTGTCATTTAATCAAATTAAATGGAGCATAAAGACATGGCTACAGAGTGCAAATCACTGAGACCTAGGAACTAGAGTCATATATCTCTGGATAATTCAAGATGCAATACTATTACATTATCTTTGAATAGTTGTTATTGCTAACTGTACATATATGCACACTGTTTTCTCAGATTTAAAGGGAATGTAATGAATGTCATGCATTTCACCTTAAAAAGAGGGAAAAAAGCCTTAAAATGAAGAAAAAAGCACCTGTATTACACTAACAATAGATTGCAAGAGTGCTGAGAGGGATTTGGTTTTCAGTAAATGTTTAGTCAATAGTAAAGTGATTGTTGCAGTATTTATTGTGAGACATATGTAATAGATGCCAAAGTGGGCCGAGACTTGCAAATTTCTTTTATTAGTTTATTCTGCTGGCAAATCTGGCAGGTGCCTCGGAGATATATCATTTTGCTCCTTCCTAATTGGTGTTTTTCATTCATCACATTATACAGCTGTGCAGTTGTGTCCCTATCGACACTAGGAAACTGATTAAACCAGCTGGTTTATGGTTCCTACTGGCTGTAGCTGAGTATATTCTGTTCTGTAACATATGGCACCTTAGGGCAGTGTGTTTGTATGGAGCTTGGGAAGCAGGGCTGGGCTCATGGTGTGCTCATTTGCGTGTGCTCATTTGCTGAAGCATGTATTTGTCCTCCCTTTTAAACTGACTGGCTGTGAAACCCTTGTTTACAGTGATTTTCTGCATTGTTTGCTAAAGTTATTTAGCATCCTGTTGATAATTCTTTGCTGACAGCCTTTGACTTACACTTCAGCTAAAGTAAGCCAGTGGTGGTTAACTCTCATACATGTTCTCTTCTTCTTGCATTTCATATTTTTGCCATATGAAAGATTACTAGAGCCCAGATGTATTTCTGATCTGTGGTCCTTTCCCTTTTCTTAATCAAATAGGTAAAAAAATATATATATAATTTAGTGTTTCTTTTTCTTAGTGTGACAGCAAACTTATGCTCATGTCTTGTACTTTCTCCCTCAAGCCATTCTTGGCTTTCTGTTTTAAACACAATTCTACAACACTTCTCTATTATGACATGTTCATTAGAATTCTATGATTTTTGTCATATTTTATTTCCTTTAGTTTACATATTAATAAGGACTTGATACCTTGCTACTTGATATCTTAGAAGTCTATTGTAATATTTAGTGTAGACAATATTCTTATTCATCTGGAGCATAATTCCCATCTGCATTTTAAGAACATCAAGGTTGTTTCAGTGTTTGGGTTTTTTTGCTTCTACATCTGTATTCTCAGATTTGGAATAATCCTTGGCTATTTTGTCTCTTATATGTTGAAGAAATTGTATCTCATTTTGTTACTACAAGTAGCAGCATATGACTCATGTACTTAATTTTATCTTGCATTACGACTAGCAGATTAAAAAATATTTGCTTTTTTTTCTGTAATATATATTTTATTATACACTTGTGCTTGTCCTTTGGGTTCTTTTGCCCTACGGCAAATTCCTAGGGTGACAGATTCTATGGCTTAGATATATATGGGCACAGTTAAGAATAATCATAAGGGACCCTTCACTTGTGGTTTCTCTGAGGTTTCTTGTCTTATTGATTTACCTTCTCTAAGCTATAAAGCCATTACCTTATTTCCTCTTCTCCTCAACCATCCTTTCTGCAGGACAATATACTCTTCAACATTTGTCTGTATTGATTTTTACTTCCCCATTACATTTCAGTTGAATGTTTTTGCACTCCACTTCTATTCACGAGTTTGGTTTTTAACAATTCCTTAGCATTGTCATGATCACTTTATCAGACTGGATGGAATTGCTTCTGTCTGGGCCAAACTTAGGCCTCAGCTGCAGGCATAAATATCCATCAGCTGGAAAATTCATACAAGCAACAAAACTCCACTAGGTGTTCCTCAGAGTGTTCTCTTTTACTTGATTCAAAATTAAGTTTACATCATTGATTGAATTTGGAAAACTAGTTTTTTGGCTCTTAAGCATCTTCTAATAGCAGACATAACTATGCAGAGGCCCAAAATACCTGTGCCACTTTCTATCCCAGTAACACTGCTGTCCTTCCTCACAGAGAACAGAAAATTTTTCTGTTGAACTGGCAAAAGCTGTTGAAGTTTCCTCTTGGAAATCCTAACAGGCTAACAAAATTCTAAATCTCTTTGTGACTTCCCATACCTACCTATCCTTGTGAACAGTTTTACAAAACCTTTTTATTTTCTGTATCTGAGGAAAGAAATCTATCTACTGCTGTGTATTTTTGATATTTGACAAGTTCCCTGCCCCAGAGTATTTCCTTTTGTACCCAAACATTTACTTGTTTTTAGATCCTTGTTTTGTGTAGTTCAGGTGATGTGTGAGTTTTCTACCCTAAGAAGGACATATATGTTTTTAGAAATATCCTGCTTTGAACACTGGGCATTTCTCTGATCTGAGGAGGTCGGTGAAATGTTTGTTTAAAATACTTCATTTTTTATAGAATAAATTGGTTCATTGATGTTGCTGAAAGACAAAGTCACTGCTATCTAACAAAGCTGAAAAAATTTAATCTCAGTGATTCAATAGGAGTTAATAGTTGCCCTTTCTTCACCCATTATATTTTTGTACTGAAAATAGATCTTATGCTGCTCACCAGCAAAGAAGATGAAATGGCTTTCCTTAAAGTGAAAGAAGATATGAGATATTATCAGATATGTTAGGTTTTCTACCAACCTCATTTTATTTTATAGCAATGGGATGGGAGTACCTTCTGAGAGAGAACAATAATTGTTAATAATGGTTCACAATTTTGCATGCTGACTATCTATTTCTTTGAATGAAATGGTTGAAATTCTTTTCACTAATAACTGAGTGACTCTCAGTACCTTGCAGGTAAAACTGTTATTTGATTCATGTAACTAAGAACAGCCAACCGAATTAGCCTTTAGGAGTTCTTCCAGTGCTATAACTCATTCAGGTGGTCATGCTGACTTCAAAGGGGCTGCAGCAGCCTCTGTGTTATTCAGCAAGGTCTGCAAGACTGAGCCTTTACACTTTTACTGCACTACACTCAAAAGGTTTTAAAAGAGATTTTAATTATAAGGTTGAACAGAATTGTCTGTATTAGACATTTGATTCCAAAATATCTTTATGGGGTAGACAAAAAAGAGACATAGTGGCTGTTTTTTCTCACTTTTACTGGGAGAAAAATAGTGGCTTGCCCAGAGCAGGATAGAGGACCAACTTTAGAGGAATAATTAAAACAAAACAATTACTTCTTCATGCTTCTACATTCTTCTTGGTCTTAAATTTTAACATATAGGTATTATATAAAGATCAATTTAAGCTTTTCACAATGAATTCAGTTAGTAGGATCACTCACTACTTCTATCTTCTCTTTTTCTTTTTAGTCACAGGTTTTCATTCTGAGAGGAAATTAATTTCTATTTTGGCTATAAATTAATCATTTAAACACTGAATTCCTTAGAACTTTTTTTTTTTTCTTTTTTTTTTTTTTTCTTTTTTTTTTTTAATATGAATTTTCCTGAAATTCTGAAGAAGAAAATATACATTTCAGACTGGACTATTTTTCTTTAGAGAACTTGATATAAAATAGAGTTTTGCAGCACTCTCTTTGGAATAATCTTTCTCATTCCTGTTCTTTATAAAATAATTTTTCATTGAATTCTGTTTACTGAATGAATATTGATTATTAATTAATAGAATAATATTTTTATTATTCTTGTAAAATTTTATTGTCAGCAGTTTATCAATATTTTGAAGGCATTATGAATTTCATTTTATTCATCTAAGTGAATGAGCTTGCTAAGTATTTGTTGATTGGTCTGGTAGATATAGACAGAGGTATAAATACCACCTTGTCACACAGTCTTTCATAAAATACCTGTGTATTTGAAGTGTAATATTCACGTGTGTACAACTGTATCTGACTTTTACCCTGATCCATTGGGAGCTTTTCTTCCATCAACTTTGGATGGGGCAAAAGAAGAATTTCTGCCAAGTACAGTCGTGGCACCATCATCTGCGATCAAAGCAGCTGTGTTCTCTTTCCAGCCAAACAGCAGATAACTTTTAGTGAATCCTAGTTCTTTCCAGCTTCTAATTGACTTAATAAATTCACACTGTGAAAGCATCACCAGTGATTTCGGCAGCCAAAGACTTCATGCAGCCACATGTATTTTTCCCTCTAACATGAGACAGAAGAAATATTTTCTGACATTTTCTTTCCTCTGTACCTGTGACCTAATGGCAATATAAAATACTTTCTTTCTTTATTGATGTACTTGATATATTTTTATGTAACTTAAAAAATTCTTTATTATTATATTCTGTAAATAACGTATAATTTTATTGCATAAAGGGTAAGAACAAGAAAGTTCTATTTTCCATTTCTTTTGTACAGCCTTTGGGTCAAGTTATACCTGATTAGGAGTGTAGCACAGCTCTGACAGGCAAGCTCTTATGCTTGTACCATTGAGTGGCTCTTTTCATAATATATCACAGTCTCATTTTTACTGCTTGTAGTGATATTTGGTACCAAATTGATCAAATGTCAGTTCCCCATTTGAAAGCTTTAGAGAGAACATCTTCAGCATTAGAGAAAAGGCTTTTTGCTCAATCCCATCTGTATCTGTTGGAGCATTCAGAAAAAGAGCTATCTAAATAACAGGTATTTCAGCTAAAATGGACTCATAAAGTAGTGCAAATTGAATGTTTGCTTCTAGCAGATAGCCTTTCATTGTTCTGTATTCTCTGATTTATTGTGCAGGGTAATCTAAAAGCAGAGAATTTTTACTATATCTCATTCACATCTGCATTCTAGGTTCAAATGGACTTGATTTGGTAGAATAAATTTTGAGTTTGAAAAAAGTATTTGTATTTTATCTTAGAGCCATTGTAAGTTTTGTTAGATCTGATCAAAGATTTTGTGTTCAGTAAATGGTGAGTTATCTCTACAATGACATATTACATAGCCCATTCTGAAGCAATGTTTCTATGTTATGGGTGCTCTTTTTTTAACCCCTTAAATAAATGTATGATTACACCAAGAATACATTGAGAAAGGAAATTCTGTTTCACCTTATGAAGACTGTAAGGAACTATGTGTTGTCCTGTGACCTAGAAACTGAGGAGAGTTAGAATAGCAGGTCATACATCACAGCAAAAGTTATCATGCTACAGATATTGGAAAAGCTTTTAAACAAGTGAAGATAATTCATAACAAATATTTTTGTTTTCCTTGCTTGGGAAAATTTCAAACACATTTGAACTGCACTAAATACAGTATGACCAACTTCTCAGTGAGAAAAATGATAAGGATTACTACTGATAATCAAATCATTTATTATTAATAAACAAATTTGTCCTGAGGTGATAAAAAGCTTTTAAAAATAAATGAGGGGGTTATCAGAATGTATTTGAAGAGGAAATAAAATTTTCAAATACACAGTTGTCATCTATCAAATAAATGTTAATTCTTCAAAGTAATTAGCTGATGCTGCTAGCTATTACTTAGTCTGAAACCACAGCACACTTCACTATATTTCCTAATAGTTCCTAATCCTTCCTGTTCAGTCAGTTTTTCTACCATTATGTAATGGACAACCTAGTCAATGTCAATACAGATAATTTTTTTTTTTTTTTTTTTAAAGAACAATGTGTCCAGACTTCTATCAGTGTTTATTGAGAAAATATGGGAATGGATTATTTATTAGGAAACATTTGTAATGGTCACTCAATTTTCTAACAGTAAATTTCCATGTTTATCTTAGAGTGATTGTCTAAAAAGGGGTTTCATTTGCACAAAAGTTTCAGATTATTTATGTCTATTGATGTTGTGGAATGCAATAATCATCAGCAAGGTTTGGTTTCATCTTGTGTAATATGAGCTTTCTGCAATGTGTTTCCATGCAATCAAACATGGAAATATATCTTCCCTTTTAGTTGATGAATAGTCAGGACCTTTGATGGACTGCTGTGACATATTTCCAACATCTTTGGTAAGATGAGATCCATTCACACCCTAAGTTCCTCTGTCATCATTTACTAAATATTCACTGTTTATAGAGTAAACTGAAAAAGATGTAATCATCTGCTGTGTGAATATACACACTTGATGGGAAGTGCGCTACCAAAGAAATGAGTAACTTTGTCACTGTCTCAATCAGGTGACACTCTCATTTCTGAGGGTGCTCAGTGGTTTTCCTTTAAAGAAATGTATGTACCCTAGTGACTCTGACAAGCCAACAGGCTGTGAAATGCCACCCAGTAAGTGATGGGGAGGTTTTGGGTTGTAAAATAGCTGGGACACTTGAAAAATTGCCTGGTCACAGTGTTCTGTGTTGCCACATTAAATTTGTCACAGACATTAACTGTTACATACAGCAGTGCCAAACCTAAAGGGAACATAATCTTCATCCTCCACACCTGCACTATATTCTTCTAAATAGGCAAAGAAAGTGTATATCTTCTACTTCTGTCACATTCCAAGAAACTTAACTAAGCTCTGCCCATGATCATATGAATCTTAGAAAGCTATTTACAAGAGGGGAAAATCCTCCTGTAAACATTGTTCTCTTTCTACTGATGAGAAAATATGAATTGCATGTTTAACTTTTATGGTGTGAAAGGCAGGAAGTTATATTCCAGCAAGGGAGTATTGTTCTGGGATTCATCAGATATGAGATGCAAGCTGCACCAGAATGGTCCATCCTGAAACTCAGGAAAAGAAGTGAATTATGCAAAAACTGTCATAGCTAAATGGGTAAACAGTGGAGTTCCAATACAAAGAAAAATTCATGGAAGCAGGAACAGGCTACAAAGGAAGAATTTAGAAATCCTGTCTGAGTGTGAGAAAGTGTTGCTGGGAAAGCCAGAGCTCAAGCAGAGTTGTCATTTGCAGCTCAAGTCTCATCAAGGGTATGATCTCCTATTACTACATTAATAGACAAATGCTTAATGGGTAAAATATGAGCCTGGTGCTGAATGGGACAGGTGATATAGTGAAGATGGACACTGCCTAATATCAGACTGAATATAAGGTAATTTTTCCTCTGTGAGGACAGTTAAACGATGGAAGATGTTGAATAGAGATATTATACATCTCTCTCCTTGGAGATTTCCATGACCAACTCAAAAGCCCTGAGAAATGATGAGGTTTTGAGCAGGAAGTTGGAGTTAGAGCCTGTTGAAATCCCTATCAACCTGGATGATCCTGTGATCCTATAATTAATTTTTCCACAGGAAAGAAATTTTCATAATCTCTTCTTGGTGAATAGCTCTCTAAGCTGTTCAAAAAGATGCAAAAGACCCTAGCAAGAAAAGGGTAAATATGAGTGAAAACCAGACTCTGGTATCACTCCCAGGAGTAAACATTCATGCCTCTGAGGAATAGATAGGATTCAGTCTTTGGCTCTCTCTCATTTTAAATGTCTGTCAAAAAAGTTCAGTTTTGACCTCAGTATCAAGATTTTGTTCAATTCCCAAGCGGGTTCTTCCTAACTTCCAATATATTTCGGAAATTATTTCCATTTGCTTGGCTGTTTATTGCCCCAAACACAGAGATCTTTGTAACTGATCTGCTCCTCTCAGGCAAACCTTCACAGATGCCTAAATAGATAAAGGGTTTCAGGGGAAGGAAATTTAGTGATGACTTGATGCCTTATGGAAACTTGAAGCAGGTGAGAAAGACAGAAGTCACTTCTGTTATGCTTAGTCATGAGATAACTTTAGAAAACTACTAAGAGTTAGGAATAAGGTAAAGTGCCTTATCTGACACACACTGTACCAACAGAACAAAGATAAATATGTACCAATGTTTATCTTTGAAGCAAGTACCAAGATATAACATGTCCTCCTTTTAATAATGTACCCTATCCACTGGTTGGTTTTAGAAATAGGGTAAGTCTATTTCATCCCAATTTTCCAAACTGTCAATAGATGGTAATCAGTGAGATTGTGAGTCTGAAAATTTGCATATTTATAGGAAAAGTGATGGTGATTAACATGGAGAGCCTTCTTTTATTGATCATATACCCGTGTCTTTTAACAATGAAAGTAAATAGTATAGACAGCATTTTAAAGTGAAAGTATGGCAAAAGTAAGTGAGGGTTGACAGGGGTTTGTGTTTAAAAGCACATCTAACCAGGAGTCAGACAGCACTTAATAGGATAGCTTGATTTTTCAGACATACAGACCTTCAGCAACTCTGTCTGAAGCTAATGAAAACTACCTACACTTTCCAACCTTCAGAATCAGACAATATGTATTTAAAAGATTGGAAAACCTCTAAGAAGCTTAGTTCATCTACATCTTAACATCTATATATGTGATTAACTTAATATCATACTGTCTACAGACTTCACAATCATTAATTGCATTTATTAATCTTTATAGCACTCCTGAGAAGTATGAAAGTACTATTATCACTCCAATAAAGAGAGTGAACTGAGGTACACATGGTTTGAAATTCACCATTACAGTAAAACTCAGCGGAGAAGCAAGGAACTGAATCTATGCTACACAAATTTGGGACTACTATTTTCTCCAGTGTTACATCCCCCAAGTGATCAGTTATTTCCTTTATTTCTTCTGATTATTTGAAACTGCTTATGTATTTGGAGATGAAAGCACATCAGAATATCACAACACTATTACTTAATTTTCAGATTTTCAGGGCAGATCACAGCTACTCAATCTTTCACTATGGGTCTTGGGCATTCTATTATATTAAGCTTGCTTTATGTCCTGATAATTTCTTTTGTTCATAAGTTCATCTTAGTTATTTTGCTTTCTTGGTTCATATACCACTCTCATTTGATAAACTTGCATGTGGTTCAAACTTACTCCATTGATATTTCTCTGTTCAAAGGTAGCCAGAAGTTGACAAAGTTAAGATTTAAGACATAAGCCTGGAGTCTACACTTGTCTATTAATCTGGATTGTGGACTAACAGTGTCTTACTAAATGAAAAAGAACCAAAACTCTCAAGAAGCACAAATCTTTGCACATACAACTTTATTCTTTATGTATCTTTCTTTTTTTGTTATTGTTATTGACAGCAATTACAGTGGGTGTAGCACATTATAACTAATTTAGCGGTTTCATATTTCCTATGCTTTTGCTTTTTCTGTGTTCTCATATTTCACTTGTTATTTTGTGTCATTGGAAATAGAATGCAAAACATTTCCTGAAAATTTGGCTGTTTAATTGAGAAGTGGAAAGGAGAATAGCAGTACCCCAAAATTAGTTCAGCATCCCTCTACATTTGTGCAGTTCCCTGTCTTTAAGCACCAATTTTGGCTTTCAAATAATTACACCTACACATTGGAATTAAACTTTCTGGACTTGTTTTACACTCTGCCCACTTTGTTCTGTTCTTTCATTCCAACCTACCCTCCCTTTCCTTTATATTCTTTGACATTCCATTCAATTTTTTAATGAATCCTGCTACCTCTTCCCCTGAGCCTTGTGCTTTATTTACATTATGGGACTCAGTAGGAGCAGTGTAACAATTGATTGGTAGTCAGTCAATAGTTCAGCAATTGGTAGAGAACTGCTGAGCACCAAATCATTGATTTACTCCCCACTGATGCCTTCACAGCTTGTTACCTTTTAGTGTGTCATTACAGCTAAATGGAGATAGAAACTAGAACCTAAATATATCTAATATGTATATTACATATTGATGAACTATCATATATTTATATGTTTAACAATTTTCCATTCCAAGGAAAAAGCAGATAAAAACTTGTTTTGGCAGCACAATCACAGTCAACAAGACAGAACACAAATAACAGAGAGGAAGTACATCAAATAATGAAATCCATTAACTTTAATATTGAAAAATGTTGTGAATTTTTTGCAGAGCTGTTGTTCAGCAAATGCCAAGTAACTTAAATAATGAACCTGAATCAATTCTATTAATTCTACTATAGTTTAATTGTTTTTTTAGGTTTAGAATAGGAAGAATTCAAACAAGTTTTCATTTCCATTATTATTGTTAAACCTGCCTTGATCCTAGGTTCAGGATGTTATGAGAGTCATGTCCTTCAGAAGTTTTAAACCTTCAGTTTAGCTTCCGATTTCACACACACACAGAGGGAAAAAAAAAAAAAAAAAAAAAAGTCTAACTACTGAACAATCTGGCTTTGGCTGGGTGCATAAGTGAATGAGGTAGTGTGAAATGCAGAATCCAACCTTTTCTTTCCCTTGTTGCACTTCATATGACTTGTGACTGATTTGTTGGGGTCTCTCTGCAGGGCCTCTCTGCCCACCCCATGAGCAAGTTGCTCATCCGTTCCAACCTGACCTAGTGGAAGGTTCCCTGCACGTCATGGGAATTGGAGCTTGATGAGCTTTACGTTCTCTTCCAACCCAAACCATTCTGTCATGCTATGTTTATATATTGGAAAGCTATGAAAACTAAACCATGATTTTTAAGTAATCAAAGATGCACAATCTTTTACATACAGAGCTTGCAATTTTTTAATTTTTTTTTTCCCTAATTCTAATCTCCTTCATGGGTTTTTCACTTGTGTAACCATTTAGTCCCATGAAACATTATCTTAATTGCCAGTAACATGGTGAAGACTTTTCAAAGGTCTTCAAAACAGAGGCTTGTTAAGTTTGTCTTCTCTGAACTAGTCCTACCCACACCTCTGCTTTATTTTGTTTAATTTTGACAGCTCTTTTTCAAAAAGACTAGTAGACAATGGTTTCTTGGTTTCAGTTTTATTTCATGCTGTGGCATTACTATAACGGCACCATACTCATAGACCCATGGAATCACAGAATGGTAGAATAGGTTGTGTTGGAAGGGACCTTAAAAATCATCAATTTCCATAAGGATTTAGTATAAAGAAAGCAGGCCTGGTGTGATAATGGAGGCATTGAGAAATGGAGATCCAGGAGGTTACTTAGAAAAGTAGAGGAATGTAGCAATGGTGAGAAAACGGGCACAGGCTAACACTGGTAACCCCATGACTATAATCTGTGTATCACTCATCAATTAAAGAAATGGAGACCTGGAGCTAGACAAAGCTAGCTTTGGGAGTAAGAAAGAAAACAAAGAATTAACCTCCAACACCCTCAACAGACTATTAAATTCTGTTGTTACATGGGAGTGCAGACCAGTGAGAAACAAACAAAGATATAAAAACATCCTAACAAAATTGCCATCAGAGGATCTGTATGTAAAATGAGGAAATCTCACTTTACTCCATCATTACTCCATCATCACTCCATCATCATATTGTTCACAGAAGAAGACCACAGATGTTGACACCCTGTTATACAGGTGTCACCCTGATACACCCCATCACCATTGCCAGAAGGAAATTATTCCAGTACCCAGAGGAACACTGGATGGGTGAGCAGAAAATCAGAAAGAGAGGTAGAAAACCTGTGTGTGTGTGTGTGTACAAGAATTTAAATTGCATTTTTACTACTACTGAACTTCCGTATATAAGCAGCCTTTCTTTTTTGTGATAATTGTTTTGCAGCTAATAAAGATGCTTTGATCAGACTAATAAGATTTCAATTATGCTAATAGGTTCTTGTCTTAATGTATAAGATATGTTTCCTCTTTGCCCATAAAAATATTGTGCAAATAGTTTTAATTTCAAGATGGTTAACATTATCAAAGCCCTTTTAAAGTTCACTGAGGTAAAGCTAAAATGACTGAAGCTAGCGTTCACTCCAAATCTTTCTGCCTGTCCAAATAAATCCATTGGCATGGTACAAATATCTAACAGTGATTACAAACATTTCTAAGAATCTGCAGACAAGTTTATTTTATTGCCAGTATACCATACTTACATGTATACACACAGAGACCTACCTACCTATTTATGTTTGTACATGTTTTCTTTCATTTCTCTTAGTATCACTTTAAAATTGTCATTAGAAGGAAAATAAAAACAATCAACTGAACAAAATAAGCAAAAAACCAAACAAAACCCCTAGTCCAAACAAACAAACAAAAAGAAAATAAATAAATTTAATTTGCATACTAGAGTTAAATTTTACTGAACTTACTTTCAGTGAAGATAAAAGAGCACCCTCTTTGGCATTGAAATATTTGATCTGTTCATTAAATGATTCTTGAGGACATCTGATTATGTCCTTTTATTGCTGTCAGATTTAGTGGTTGACCTCAGCAAAGCTTTGTGTGAATCTGAATATATTCTGGACTATTGATGTGCTCATCTTTCAAAACTGACTTCCTTACAGAAGGGGTACAAGTAGTGATTATATATATGATTACCACTTGGAGCAGGAACTAATATTCACTTAGTTCATGAACAGGTGTCTGAATGGTGCTGCAAAAGCCCAGGATACTAAATATGGTGCTGGGGATGATGGAAATTTGGAAAAGTTGTCATGTTCCACTAAGATTCACCTAGAGTGCTCTAGGAAGAGGGCATTAGTGAAGCACTGTCCCAACAGGCTTTAGAGGTCAAGTTTGAAAATAAAATTTCTTGAAAGAGTCTTGTGTGTTTAATAACATTGAAGATATTAATTTACTCCTAATTCTACCTCTCTGACTCTTCAGTTGCCATATATTCTCTAAAGTGTGTGAACTGTGTTTTACACAGTTTGCATTTGAAAAAAAATGTGTTTTTATTGATTTATCATCTAGATTCTATTGAATTATCAATCTACACTTGTTTCACTATTCTTCTCTTTTTTATTTAACATATTACCAAAGAAAAATGGTAATGATTCTGATTTTCTTATATATATAACATAACCTTGAGAGCCCATTATTAGATTTATTTGTTAGTTGAAACACTGGTGAAAAATTGTTGAAGAAATAGTTCCAAGGATTATTTTGTTCCCAGTGCAATAATTGTGCTTTTTTTGTTGTTGTTCTGTAATGTTGCAAAGTTAAAGCTGTTTGATTTTTGTTTCTTCATCCTAAATATAAAAACACATTTTGAAACCTTTCCCTTACAATGTTTATATTTCTTTTTTCCCTTCTCTTTTCCGCTTTTCTTTTTTCTTGAAAGGCAAATATAATTCTTCTTAATGTAGATGCTTCAATTTTACTCTTTGAAGTGAACAGTAAGGAAGATTTAATGATGTATTGAAGCTGAGAAAATCCACTGATAAAAGACTGGAAATTATGCATCTAAGTATTTCTTCAGTAGAATGATAAAAATCTGTTTAGCAATGGTGACTCTAAGCTGAAATTTAGATAGAAGCGATAAAATTTATTATTATTTTTTCTTTTTATTTTTATTTAGCTTTCCTCATCATCTGCTACTTACTGCTTCCAGGAACATGGTGGTAGACTCCATAAACTTTAGTCTTACTTACATTTGCCATTCCTATTTCTTCAAATTATGTACTTTCATATTATTTGCATATATATTTTCACATATGAAAGAATCACTCAAGACTCTGTTGAGATCCTTTGCATTTTTTTAATTCAGGAAATGTACTTTTATGCCTCATTGATACTGTTTTAATGATCAAGATATGGGCTCCTTCCCATATTTCCCTTCATTTTTGCCAGTCATGGATGTTTCAAGGAATGTGGATAGTAAAGAAGACATCTCAAGACATCTAAATGAATAGGAGTATCTCAGGTATTTCTCTTCAGTGGAGAGATATCATTAGTGAGATCTGTGTAGATGGTACCATTTACGGTTTGGGTCACACATATTCAGGAAAGACTACATCAATTAGCAGAATTTCTAATTACAGTAAAGAGCTTTGAGGACAGTTACATGAAAAACTTATCTTAAAAAAGGTGCACCAGATAGATTTGATCTGCCTAACTTGGGATACTTCATTGCAACTAGGCTTTGGATACCTAAGGAAGTGTAAAGTTGCCCAAAAAGATGAGTACATGTATGTGAAGAATAGTTTTGCTCTTCAAACTATGCCACAAGAACTCTTTGACTTCTGTAATTACATTAAATTTCGGAGAAATCTTCATCAAAGGCTGTAAATTCTGTAAATACAGCAGAAGAATACCTCTAGCTGTAAAATTATTGATCCTAGAAATTTTTCAACAGACATCATGTCCATGGCCTTGAACCAGAGCCTGATATGCTTTATGACAGATCTTCATCTATCAGGGTTCCTCGCTCTCAGGGTCAAATCTTGGCTGGCTCCAGACCCTGGTGCATTACCCTGATAATGGACTCAAGGTAAAAGACAGAGGCCCTCTTTTTCTTCCTTGGGACCCACAGCTTTATTGTAGAACTCACAGCCCAGGAGGAACAGAAAGAGGACATTCTTTTCATGGGGATCTTTAAAACCTGGGAGGGAAAGAGGCAGGGAGAGGAACCACAACCCATGGGAAACAACTTGGGGGGCGGGGGGAGGGAGGGACATGGGGAGGGACCGACCAGAGATACCAACACCAGAACTTAGAGGGGGTATAGAACACACCATGTGCAAAATACAATAAAACAGTTTTTGTGTGCAAATATGATAAACCATCCAGTGCAATCTAATAACAAAAATGAACTATTTAATGCACTACAACATTCATCTACTCTGTTATCAGAATATTACGAATGAAGGGTATAAGGAGCCTTTTCCTGTAAATCAATATTCTTTCTATTACAGTGTTTTTCATACTGAAGTTTTCTTGCCCCAAATTAATTCTTCTGTTCTGTCATGGCAGTAATTAATATCAATAGTGGATTTTTTACTGTCTTTTCTGACTTTAAAGAGTTATTCTATGAAGGCATTCTTTACTTGTTTAGACTAAAATATTAAGCTGAAGTTCATCACTTCCAAATGTGTTTTTGAAGGGCATGTTTTCCAAATGTTTTACAATTTTGATTAGTTTAATTAATTGATTTGACTAATTAAATTGATTAATCTGATTGATTTGGCTTTAGTCTCTTCAAAGTGTCTATTATTTTTATGTCTATCCAAATTCAGATACAGGAAGTTGATGCTTTATTAATAGCGAATAAGTCAGTACTTATGACTTTAACTTTATATGCTGTATTCTTGTTTAAATATGCAGCGTATCATGTTTTCTGGAATTGCAGTGTTAATATAAGCTTCATGTCTCTTTTCAGTGACCTTAACAACTATGATTTTGCATAACTAAAATTTTTCCCACTCTGTTCTTATAAATACTAAGAAGCTTTTCAGTAATAATAAATATTACTTTTTGTCTTCCTGGAGTGTTTCTTAAATGTTGCCTTTTTTTTTTTTTTTTCCTTTTAAAATATTTTAATTTTTCCTTTTTACAATGAATTTTCTTTTTTCTATTTTTTCAATAAAGGGTTTGAAGGTAACTTGACAGGTGTAGAAGACACTAAATCACAGACCAATGGGTTGTTCAGTCAGAGCTGCATTGCTAATAGCTTAATAATAGTTCTTCTTTTGAGTGTGCTAATAGAGTTTTTTTTTCTGGCACACGTTAAGTTCCAAAAAATATTTTAAAAGTCAAGCTGTTGATTTACAGGATAAGAGACTGGCTTTTAAACTTTCACTGTCTTGCAGATTCACAACCCAATTATTAATTAAAGCTCAAAGATTTTTGGCTGGGTTTTCATTGTAACTGCTGTCAGAAAAGGTGTCCTTGGTGAAGAGTAGCAAAGACATATTACCTTGGACTTAATTACTGTATGATGAGATTTTTGTTAGTTTTGATAATGGATTAACACTTTGTTTATAAATGGCCATTTACTATCCTTGAACAGCTCTGTTAATGTTTTAAAGAAATAAAATATTCTCACACTTTTAAGATATTACCGAAGTTACCCAATCTTGAATGCTGCATAGAGGTGATACCAGTGGCAAAGTAGAGAGAACGTGCTCACAAAAAGTCAATGAACACTGGACCACAGTGGGATCTTGTTCTTACAGCATTTGTCCATAGATAATCCAGGCAGAAATAAAATGAGATACAGACAGCTGAATTTAAAGAAACTTTAAACCACACATTTCAGTGTGGGAAATGAAAGAAAAAAATCTCATAATTACATATGTCCTTAAAAATTTCCTAAACTGCAATGTTTACTTGAAGGACACTTATGATTATTAATTTAAAATATTTTTAAAAGAAATGAGACAAGTAAAAATATCATGAAAGGAAGTAAAAGTTGGTTGGATAGTAAATTTAATGGGTATTAAATTATGCACATATACATAAATCACAAAAATTATAAAGATTCTTGAAACAAAAGTAATAAAGGGAATATTTAAATTAGAATTTATGGCTGTCTTGAAAGCACCTTTGCAGGTTGGAAGAGAGGGAAAATATTTCAATGACAAGTGAGATGTAAATTGTTTGGTAGAATGTAATAAAAATATGAAAAAAGTAATTAATTCTTACAAATGGGAATATAATGTTTTGATGTTTGGTTAATGGTTTTTTTTTTGGAGGAAGGTGTGGTTTTGGTGGTTCCTTTTCCTTTTCCTTTTCCCTTTTCCTTTTCCTTTTCCTTTTCCTTTTCCTTTTCCTTTTCCTTTTCCTTTTCCTTTTCCTTTTCCTTTTCCTTTTCCTTTTCCTTTCCTTTCCTTTGCATTTTCCTTTTCCTTTTCCTTTTCCTTTTCATTTTCCTTTTCCTTTTCCTTCCCTTTTCCTTCCCTTTTCCTTCCCTTTCCTTTCCTTTCCTTTCCTTGCCTTTCCTTGCCTTTGCTTGCCTTTCCTTTCCTTTCCTTTCCTTTCCCTTTGTTTTCCCTGTGTTTTCCCTTTGTTTTCCTTTCCCTTTGATTTCCTTTTGTTTTCCTTTTTTTTTAAATTCTTTCCTCTCCCTTAGTTTTCCTTTCCTTTTCCTTTCTTTTTCTTTCCTTTCCTTTTGTTTTTCTTTCCTTTCCTTTTGTTTTTCTTTCCTTTTCCTTTGTTTTTCTTTCCCTTTGTTTTCTTTGTTTGTCATCAACAAGCACCATCTTCTGACTCAGTCTCTCTCTCATATATTGTTTATTAGAACTAACTGAGAAACTTTTAGAAGAAAAAAGACATTCAGTTCTCAAACAATACTAGTTTTAAAATCAGTCTTGTGTTATCAATGGTTTTGGAGATTTGGGTTATTTTTCCCATTTGAAAGTACTGACTAGAGAAACAGGCAAATCCTAACTTTATTATTAATTCAGTGTTTAACTCACTCAAAATCATTATTTTCCTTATTTTTTTTTTTTTTTTTTTTTTTTTAATGTCTGATTCAGGTAAAAGATTAAAACAATGACTTCACATGGTGTAGTTTAAAACCCAGGATAATAAATAATGAAGTTCCAGTATAGCCAAAAGAATGTAACTATTAGGAAGTAGCAGAAATGAAACAGAAATACTGTAACTTGGAGGGTACCGAGCACTGATAAGAGCTTTTCAAGGCCAGAGGCAAAACACTGTGCAAAACTGAACCTTGATTCTGATTTTTCTGTACCTCAGACAAATGCTCAAGGGAATGCTCTGGGCCATTCTGAGCACTCATTGATTGGTTTGGGGCATATTTCATTATTTTTAAAGGTATAGTTTTATGTTTACAAAGAAATAATTTTCAACGTGAACAGTTATTTTAAAATGGTATTCTCACCTATTTCAGCCTGTTGTAAACTGTAGTATTTAGACTGTGTATCCCCAAATATAGTTCTAAAACAGCTAAAAGTCATTCATAATTATCTCACTAAAGATGACATAGATTTCATAGATTAATTCACTGACTGCTCTTTTTGTTTAAAGCCATCCTGAGTAACAAGATGAAAACAATTACCAGAAAACATAGATAACTTTTAGCCTCACTAAAACAGTAAGCAGACTCTTCCTTCAAGTATGTAATATATAAGGGTTTATTTTTCTCTGCTCTAAATGAAAATTTTCTCACAGACAGGTTTTTATTTTTTATACAGAAAATTAAGCATATATTTCTTAAAATACATAAGAGAGTAACAGAATATAAGCATTTTATTCACATGATCTAGGAAAGTCATTCTCTGTTCATTTCTAGTACCCAAAGTTCAGTTTCAATTAGCTCTACACATGCAGAAGGACATCAGGGTTGTTCTTGTAATAACTATACAATTAAATACATACACTGAGTAATATAGATCTAATTGGAAACTAGTAGTTTTATTCATTGTCAAGGCCAAGAACTCCAGCTGCACAAAACCTGAAGTTTTCCATTTATTCTCAAAGTTATACAACCATCAATGTTCTAACTGAACCATAAGAGAAGAATTCAGGAAACACTGATTTCTATATAATAAATTTAGAGTTTACAAGAAACAAAATCTTTTAAAGAACTCATTTTCTGTGTCTGCACTACACTGTAGTTGTTCATGGTACAGAGGTATAACATACCTTCTATCTGTAGATAAAAGGTTTTGTGTATTCTCTTTGTGAAGGTGCCTTGTCCTTGCCTACTGCCACTTATCTGAGGTAGACACTCTACACAAAGTTATGTTTACCAGGGAATAACAAAGAATGTGCAGGGAGATTTATTTTCTCAAGTATATGTCTTTCTCTTTCAGGTTTAGGTTGAAGACAGAAGATGACCTCAGAAGTTTTGAATAGTCTAGTCCTATGTTATCACTGATTATGAGACAAAAAGCCAAATATAAAATGCTACTTTTAAAAATGCATATTTTAGAAGAAATGAGTTTAGGCACATAAGACTGAAATATTTACAACAACTTGCATTAACTTGACAAATAAACCAGTAATAACAGTTATTATAGATGCCAACAAAATCTTTCAGGGATGGTTTTGAAGGTTGCTATTTTTCCCGAAGGTCTCCTAGAAGTAAACACTATTTTTTGTAATTCAGTATTAAACTTTAGATATATCATGTATCTCAACAAAACAAGCATTTGTGTGCAAGGGGGTCATTAATCACAAGCCACGATTTTCTCAGAAAACACTGTCAGTGTGTTTTTATGCCTCAGAGTGGCTGCCTAATCTCTACAGGTCTCTCTTATTTAATAGAAGTTAAAATTTGTTGTGATGTGCATCTCCTAAAGTATAGTGAAACCTAGGAAAACAATTTTTTAAAGACAAACTAACATATCATAACTTATATTAACATTTAATACCATAGCATAGAAGAGAGTAAACTTTCTACAGCACTCCAACTGAATTTGACAACCAGAGGAAATGATTATTACAATAGAAAAAACCCTGATAATCAATTTTATATACATACACATATACATATACATATATATACACATACACATACATTTACACATTTATATATTTGTACACATACACATCATTTTAAGAGCACATTAATCAGAAATCCTTTACTTGTCATATGTTTGATAGGAACCTCTCTGAAAACTTAAAATATCTGTGCAAAATTATCATCAAAACCAGTATTTGAAGGTTTTTTCCATACATGGATATGCTTCAGGAAGAATTTTTTAAATAAAAGTTATTATATTTTTTTGCAAAATATAAATATAAAGTTATTGATTGTAAGAATTTCTTATTGCGCCAGAAGGCCTTGTGACAGCTGTATCATGCTGTTTGTGTTTTCATTATTCTAGGTCTATTCTTTATATTTATATATGCATCTAAGTGAGACATGATAGAAAGGGAAAAGTGGGTTTGGGGGTTTTTTAAGCTGAAAACCAGTACTAGCTCAACAACAAGCAGGAATTCAGGAAAATTAATTCAGGAAAAATTATCTTTGATATACTTACCTTGGAATTTGGAAAGAGGAGAAGCTTCTTTCCAGATGTATGGAAGGCAAATCATGACAGATTTGCCTTCCACTGATACACCTGGATTTTATTGTTCCTCTCATACCTTTCTGTAAGTGAAGGTGATGTATGGAAGTAATTTTAAATAGAAATTGAACAGTACAGAAATAAACTATAATTCATATGAGATCTTTGTTTCTTAAAATTTCTGTATGGAAAGATATTTATGTCTTTTCTTGTTTCCTAGGAGTTTCTTACATTTTTCATGGCTAATGAATCTGTAATTTAAGTATGTGTAGTAGAAACCCGATTTTTTTGTACAGCCTTCACCCTTTTAATAAAAAGGTCTGATCAGCACATAAACCATCTCAGCAGCACAGGGCAAACTTTAAAAGGAATTAAACACAAACTTTTTCACTGTCATGAAGTAAATCTTAATAAGAATAAGGTTATAGACAGACATTATCAAAGTAAGGTTTTGCTGCTTAAAATATATGTATAAAAAAATTGCAAACCCTCACCCAAATATTTTTATTTTTCAATAATTAGAAATTATTCCAAGCAAAGATCATGAGGTTTAATTTTTTTCTTCAAAACTTATTCTTTCTAAAGTAAAACAGCCCACACTTAGCACAAAACTTAAGAACAAATTTATGCCACATTTTTTGTTTATAAAGTGAAATACGAAATTGCTGAAATAAGGAACCCTCACAAAATGAACAAATGAACAAAACTGTAAATATTGTCAGTATTTTTAAATTACATCCTGTGCCAAATGACATGGAAATCAACAAATGAGAAAGAAAATAATAATAATGAAATCTGAAATGGTGTCGTTCTTATGACAGATGGGTTCAAGGACACTGAAACAGCAGCTATAAGCACAGCAGAACTTCCAGGTCCTGGGGACCCTTTGTGTCTTATGCTAGTACTTGCTGGCAAGTGATTTTTGCCCCTGCAGGAAATACTGGATTATGAGCTTTGTGTCTTAAACAGAGTGTCAGTGTGATGCACTAATTTTGTTATGTATATGGGATAATTTTCTTTATAACAGCATATTTAACTTCTTGATAAAACATAAAGATAGTAGTTAATAACAACCCGACTTCCTGAAGTGGTAGAAGAAATGTGCTAGAAACGTACAAAATATATGGCTAAAAGAAGCAAAAAATGACTGAAAATAGCCTTAAATCTCTAGATTGAATGATGACATAATAACCTGCAGACAAATGCAAATAAAACCACAATCTACTCATAATGCTCAATGAGAAAAACCATTAATGGAAATGGTATATGGGATTAGATTAATCTTTTCAGACTTGCAATCCACATAAGAGTAAGGTTAATAGCGAGCTTACTGCTGTGAAATAGAATACCACAAATCTATTCGATTTACTAAAGGGAGACCTCTATGTTTAACCATGAAAATGGTATTTCCTACTGTTTTGGAGGAAAAAAAATAATAGTTGAGATTATTTTTATCCTAATTTCAGGAGTTTCCCTGAAGAAAATGAGACAGATAACATGAGTCTGGATGTGTTCATTCCTCAAACTCTAACCTATTTGTGAAACTGCTTAATTCTATAATTATTTTGTTTTCTAAAGCTCCCCAGTCACCTGAGCAGCAGCATTAACCATTAAATTGCAGTGTACAGTATATACAAGTCCACTGCTGGTGCTCATAATTGAACTTAGGTGCTTAATGACCTAAATCCATGCTATTAAAGTATCTCCAAATTTGAAAGACGAAAACTTAAAAAAAAAAAAAAAAAAAGTTGTTAGAAATAGGAATTGGCCCAAGACTCTGCTTTTTAAGGGATGACACTAAAAACAGAACACTTCAGATGGTTGGATCACAGTGCTGGGAATGGTCCCTGACACTTTGTAATTTACTAGAATAGATGTACCTTAAATTTATGCTTCTAGGTAGAATCCTAATAGCACCAATGTGCTCAGCATCAGAAAGTTGATACTACCTGTGGAACAGCAGTTCTCAGAGCACAGATATAATTTAAATTTCATTAAAACACAGAAATAGCTCATTTGGTGAGGGATTTAACCTAAATCTGGGGAAACAGAGCTTCCAACACTTATTTTAATTCATCTAGGCTGAGAATAGAATTTATATTTCCTACCAGAGTGGCTTTATCTATGTATTACCTTAGGCTTGGGAACTGTAAGCATCTTTTTTTTTCAATATAAATATGTTTTCAATATATTGTATTCTGCATTGTTAGGATTCTTGCGCATTTCAACTCCTATAGGTGGTGGTGGTGGTTTTTTTTTTTAATTTGTTTTGTTTTGTTTTGTTTGTGTTTTTTTGTTTTTGTTTCATTTTGGTTTAGCTTTTGTTTTTTGACTATGTCAGAGACTGGATTACTCTATACTGTTAGAATATGTCAAAACAAAAAGGACTGGGAAAGCGATAGCCCTTAATAAATTATAACTCACTGGTCAAGGGTGAAGTAGAGGATGAATGATGGCCATTGATGTGAGGAGGAGCAGGGAACAGAATGCATGACACCCAGCTCTAACAGGGAGAGATGCTACTCATAATGGTGGAAGCCCCCGTAAGTCCCCCCGTGTTTTGACTAACAGTTCAAGTATTCTAAACCAAAGCTTTTCAAAGATTAGAATCCTCCAGTGAAATAAAATATCTAACTTCCCTCCAGGAAGTGTGATTTACATTTGTTCCTTCAATGGCAGCTTCGACTTTCCAGTTTTGGTGTCTTCTCTCTTTGTGAGACACTGATCTTTCCTTATGCATCATACAAAGAGTAAGTTGTGATTAAGATTCGCAATGATGATCCATCTCTTTTGGACCTAGACAGTCTTTTTTAAACAACCTAACTTAGAAAAGACAACAACTATTATTGCTAGGATTATAAAGCACAAAGTAGGTGAATCATCCATTAAGGTTGTTTACTTCTCTACAAGAAAGAAAAAACTTTTTATAATTTATGATCCTAATATAGCAAAAATTAGAAAGTGTCAGTATGAAAAACATTGTTCAGATATTTATATCTGCTGGAGTTGTATGAAAAAGAGCTGGATATACTTACAAGAGGCATGGAGAGAGCTTACAACTTTTAACAGACTAGCTCATGCTGTTAGAAAGTTGTCAATCTTTCAGAAATACAGACTCTTGAAAGAATAAATTATTAAAATGGGAACAATTCACCCTTAAAGATATGCAAATGCAATTAGTGGACTAATATTCTTTTGTGTCTGGTTCCGTCCCCGCACCAGGCAGGAGCTGACCTCTGGCTAGCTCAGGTCAACACAGCCACAGAATGGTCCAGGTTTGTTTCGGCTTCTCGGCTTAGCAGCTGGACCCAATAGTGTCGTGACAGCAACAGCAGCAGAAGAGAAAAGGCTGGCTCTCAGCTTAGCAGGTTAAAAGATGTTTATTCAGGCCGGGCTGCGGGAAGTCCGCAGCCAGTCCAAACCTCGGGCCAGAGAGGCCAGAGACCCAGAGCTGAAGAGCTGAGGGGCTGAGAGTGTCTCTCCGCCACCTTATAAGCAGGGGAGGGGTTCCAGGGGGGTTACAACAAGACAAAAAATCAGGGGATTCAGGGGGTAACAAGGTGTGCCCACCCCCAAGCCCTGGACCACTAAAATCCAGAGCTAAACGAATTCCCCCCAGGGGACCTATCACCTGAAGCCCTCTCCCTGAGATTTTGCAATCTGGGAGGGTTCCTCAAAGTGATAGACAAGCTGCCCCGGGGGGTGGGGGGAGGGGGGCAGAGGGAATGTTACAAGTCAGGTGAGGAGTGGGAGGACTGACACAAAACACCTTATTATACAGACAACACATAAGGGATACAGAATTGGGGATACAGTGAAATGAACCATAACATAAACTTCTTATAAAAACCTAATAAAACAGTTCTGCACCACCACATTCTTTATTACTTTAAGTACCCTTTATTTGACAGCTACATGAATTGTCCGTTGTACTGAATATGTCTGATCTCTCCAGGTTTGCAGATAGTTGTACTTTTGTTGGTCACATACAACTGTGGTCTGAAAAAAACAAAACATCAGTCAGACTGAGAACAGTGAAATAATGTGTGTTATGATGTGCAAATAAAGACAATATCAATTTCATTATATGAAACCAAATGTAATAGTTGGTTTGCCTTTGATTTTTTTTTTTTTTAAATTTTCCGTCAGAGATGTTTTATATGTTGATGACTTTCATTTTCTATGAATTAATGTTGGACATAGAAGATGTACCCTGGATCACTGGTATTTTTATATGTGTCTAGAATCTGCCAATCAAATTACAAATTTAAGTGATTTTGAAGACAGTTTTACTTGTCACATTTCATAGTATTCTGATTTATTTTACATGCTTTACAAAATAAGTGTTAAATTTACAACTTGGGTATTTAATTAGCTTTCTCTTTCTTTATGTGCCAATCAGTGACTGAAGACCATCTTTTCATGGGTTTGCTGTGAACTTAACTCCTTTCAGTTAAATTTCTGTAGTCAAGAACATTTCAGCATATTTAAACTTTTTTATGTTTTCTAAGAGTTTCTAAAATGCCATCCAGAACTTAATGAAGTACAGACATGAACTGAAAATAGAAGCATTTTATGCAATTATGTAACCAATAAAAAGCAAACTAAAATTGTGGTGAAGATAAAAGATATTCTGAAACAATCCATGTATAGTGCAATCCCTATGACACAAATAACTGAGTGTAACTGATGTAAATATTTATTAGGTCAACTGCTAGGTAAAACACTATTTTGTTTTTCATAACTCATATTTCATTGATTCTAGCAGAAATTTTAGTCTGAAAACTTTGTCAAAAGTTACATTGTTCTGTGAACATGAAAGTGTGGAAAATTCCTTTATGTCTTGTAAGTACTTGAGGCATAAAACATGCTATTCACCAGTGAGGTAGAAGCCTACATCTGCAGAAAATGGAGGATGTGAGTATCCCTTTTACTGTGCTGTAAAAATCTTCTACCTTTGCAGTCAAATACCAATATTGATACCAAGTTTCAAAAGTGTTAAATATCTCACTAAACTTTCAAAGACTTTATGATAATAATGTGTGGTTTTGGAATATCGCCATGTAAGAACAGGACTGATCTTAGAATGGGCCTTATTTTCAGATAATGTGACGTATTCAGCCTCTGCAAATTAAGTTCTTCTACAGGATTATCAAAATGAGCTACCAGATAATTAAGCTTTTAAATAATGAATAATATTTAAAAAGAAAAAGGGAGGAATATTCAATTCCTTGGAACGTACATCAAATATGTGCAAAACCATCCCAAATATAATTAAGTAAATGCAACATAACATTGACTGTAATTATGATAATATTTAGTTCTTCTAAGTGTAATTGTATACTACAAACTTTGGCACTGTATTTCAAAATAATTCACATTTAAATAATAAACTATTGAGAGAGTAGTTTTGTGCAGAAAATCTATTTGGGAAATGTCTTTTACTGTAAGACATCACACTGGCAAACAGATGTGGAGCCACCAGCTATGAAAAACAAGGTGAACAAAAAGTTAGGAATATAAATACACCAATTAAATAACATTAAATTATGCTTTCTTGTAGTGTCTAAAACACACACAAAGAGGTATGAAAAACATATTTTTAAATAAATATTTATATATTTATGCACACACATATCCTATATATGCATAACCTCTTATATGAAGTGCTGACCCCTAAGAAATAGTGTGTTTTCAGCAGATAAAAATTAGCTACAGCCTGAGTGCATTATCTCAGTGTTTGGAAGTATAAAGAAGAGGAAAGCTTAGATAACAACACAAGCCAATAAACTTATCTATTAGAAGTCTCTTTTAAGGCTGACTGCTTAATATATCCAGTTCCTTTCCAAAGCCATTTTTTTACTATCATATTTATTATATTTGTAACATTTAGGATTGCAATATTACCCTTAAAACATGTTGGCTTTGTCACAGTATATAGAAAAACTTGCTTTGTTGGTTTCTTGTGGCGTGAGTTTTTGGTGTTTGTTTGCTTGTTTTTTATTTGAAGCATCAAACTTGGTGCAAATGAGCTGAAACATATTTCATTGCAGCCAAGGACACATAGATGAGCAGCTGCTGTCAGACTAAGGCATCAGGATTTTTACTATGATTCACTATTTTTCCCCTCCCCAGGTATCAAAGCAAAGAAAAAGCACAGTTTATTCAACCTGATCTAAAAGTGGTGTCCATTTACATGGGTAGACTGAGAGGCATCCCAGAGAAGGAGTTAACAGAGGTTGTAACAATCCCTGCAGTGCATTTTGGTTCAATATGTGCTCTGCAAGCCAACTGGAATGTGAGATGTTGTTCATGTATTCTGTGGCAATCCCTGAGACAGAAGTGTTAGTGAAAGCTGAGGGATTTAGTAGCACTTTGGCCCTTTCAGCCTGTGGTGTCATGCAGATAAGCTGTGTGTTGCTGAGAGAAATCTTCCTGGTGTGGGCATTAACATTTGATTCCACTGATGCCTTAAGTTTTAGCTTTCATATTATCCAGATTCTGTACTGCATTAGTATATAATTCTGAACTTCATATAATGTTCTCCTCACAGGGTAGCTGGACAAAGCAATCCTTTTCCAGCCTGAGATCCAAGGACACCATTGCAGCATCAGACCCAAAAAGTACAAACAACAGTGAATTGAGGAGAGCAAACTGGGAGGATGGGACTTCATAACCTGAAGTTGTAATTGGGCAATTAACCCCAATATATAAATGGACCAAAACTTTTAAAAGTGTGAAACCTCATGACCCATCATCCATCTTGGGTGGAGGGTGACTTGGCCAGGCCCTTGTACTGCCCAAGGTGTGTCCTTTGAAGGCCTTTTAATAAATACCTACTTTATTCTTTTAAGACTGTCTAGCCTCTTTCTAGGTAGCCTCTCAAGCCATCACCACCTTCATGTGTTTTCTTTGATCTCTCACACACAGCTCTTTGTTCTTCCTGGTCATCCTGATAATCACTTTTTCTTCCTCTTTCAATGCAGATACATTGGTTTTGATAGTAAATTATGAAGAATGTACAGCAATTTAGATGAGTTCTCATCAGCTTCTCTTTCACAGCTGCATACTACTTTCAGACTGGAGGTATCTTTTAAAATGCGTGACATGATTAATTTTGCTTTTCTTACTGTGCTATCATTCTGGAAATGACATCATACTATGCCTTATAGTCAATCAGAGGTCTTTTTCCTGTTCAAATAAAGATAGGCAAGCATGTACAAAAAATAATTCAACATAAGTTTTCTTGCTATCTTTTGGTGACTTTTCTGCCATTTTAAATTTAAAATGTGTTTGGCTACTTCTGTTAAAGCTTTGAGGGTGGATTTTATTTTGGATAAATTTAGATGTCTGGATGTAACTTGTGGGGCAGTTTATCTCACCTGTTATTGATCCTGTCTGCTTTATTTCTGAAGGCGTATCTCATTGCTTGCAAGGGTAATATTTCATGATATCAGATACAGCAGGTATTATATGTAGTCAGATGACTCCACTATTAAAAAAAAAAACAAACAAAAAAACCAAACCAAACAAAACAAAACAAAACAAAAAAAACCAAAAACCTTTTTCAAAAGAAATTGAAATATCTAATTATTTTCATTATATTCAGAAATATCTATTATTTTCAGTGACACCTGCGGCTAGCCAACCCTATAGCTTTAAATAAAACATTTTATTGTTTTATGTCCTATTATGGACTTATGTAAGGTTCAGAAGCACTGGGAGATGTGAAACAAAGTTCCCAAACGTATGGTCCAGCTGACAAGTATTCACATCATAGAGCAATGATGAATTATACAAATGTGGTATCATACATCAAGAAGTAATATTATTATCTTTGAACTAATAATTTCCACAGGCTGTGTATTTTGTGTCCTGAATCATTTTGTTTCCATGGAAGAACATTACATGTGATCTTATCCTCAGAAAGGCGTACCATGTTAAATCATGTTGCATTTGATGGTGTAGATATGTCATTATATCAGGCACAATTTCAATGACAAATTCCAAAGTCAGAATTAAGAACACAAATAGGAGTTAGATCCAGTGAAGAGTTAAGCATTTCCATCCTTTCCAAACGTATATGTCTAAGATAGGTGTGATGAATTGCCATCTGTCTCCTTCTATTCAGAGCAGATGACTAGTTCAAAGTATGTGCCAGACTGTTACATAAACAAAGACACATTACAACAGTTTCAGGACAAGTTTAAGCTTTTGGTATCAAAATTCTCCATACATCTAGGCTTCAGCTTCTAGACATGTTGAGAGGAGATTCAGTTTCACTGCACCTAACATTATCCATATCTTCAAGCTAGCAACCCTTTCCTTTCAACTGATGGGCTTTTGATGGCAGTGGAGGTGGTGGGAAAACATTATGTGAAAGGCATTGAAAGGCACATTTGGGATGCTATACCTAACTGCTACTGAAGCTCTGGAACACTTATTTACTTGGTATCCTCCCTAAATAGTAATCGCATTTCAATTGGCTGGTCTTTGGAAATCATTCTTTCTGCTTCAAGGAGTTATATGGCCTGGTAAAATGGATATGAAATGGTAGAATTGCACCATTTTCCTGTACAAAAATATCCCCACACCAAAAAACAAATGTCTGGGGAGATCCTTACTATTTTTTAACTCTCATCATCAGTTAAAGAAAGCTTCATGCATCATGGATGAGGAAACCCAGGAGCACCAGTAACAAAAATCCTCTGTGGAACTTGTCTAGTACCACTTAGCTAAAAAGGAGCGGGGAAAATTGCCAGGAAGGTGTTGTTTTCTTTTTTTTTTTTTTTTTTTTTTATTCTGAAGCTCATCACGAGTTTCTTTTTATTGTACACGCTATGCTAGTTTTGTCTGCTTTATAATGCTTCAAAGGTTTCTACTTCATCTTATGTCTATGCATACAGAGATATCTGAAGTATGAACAAATGCATCTAAGTTACTTTCCTTAGTGACTTTTTATAGAAAGGGAAAATAATGGATACAGTTCCTTTCTACTTTTTAAAATATTAACTTTAGGGTGTGTAAATGAGACCTTCACAGTGCTTATGTCTCTCTGTTGTCTGTAAAGGGAGCTTATTTCATTCTACACATCTGCATGTTAAATAATGAAGCCAATAAGCAGTGGAGGAAGATGATTTATAAAAAATATATTTTATTAAATTTTATTACCTGAAAACTCTTAACTGGCATTTTGTTCTTGCATTAAACTGCTTTGAACCGCCATGGACTTCCTTTGCACAAACACATTTGTTAGAAGTCCTATTAAAAGCTTAATTTCAATACAACATATTAAGTCACTAATTTGTTACAAGGCATGGGTAGTCCACAGCTTAGGCTGTTCCCTTTGACAATAGTACCCTAAGAAAAACTCGACATTGCTGATTCAGATATAACAGCTGTGAAATAGTATCATTACATTTTTTAATGCTGTGAAAGGGCTTATCTTCAAGATGGAACAGAAAAGTTCAGAACTGATCACACAGAAGTGCTAAAACTCAAGTCACACTCACATCAGTTACCCAGCTAAGTCATGACAGACTGTGTCCACCCTGCTAACAAACTGCTGGAACATGACCTGCCCAGTGTCATTCAAAGCAGCTGTCAAAGAGGTCACAGAATCACAGAACTGCTGGTTGTAAGGGATTGCTGTAGGTCATACAGTTCAGCTCCCACTTGAAGCAGGACCACTGACAGTAATAGATCAGCACATCTGCAAATTTATCCTACTGAACTTTAAATAGCATGCAAAGGATGAAAGTTTTCTTCAAGTGCTCTGGCAATCCTGTTGCAGTGCTACATTGCTTTTCTAATGCTGAATATTTTCCTAAATGTCTAATCTGAGCCATCAGATTCACAGTTTTTTCTCATTCCCTTTACTCTTCTCATCATTTATTTACTCACAAGAGTGACACTCTGCTCTGTAACTTAGTTTCAGGTAGCTGCAGCTCACATTTTGAGTCTCCTCCAGGACACAAGCTCACCCTTTAGCCTCCTTGTTTTCAGAAAGAACAAGTCCAACTCTGTCAATGGCTGTTTTTATTTCCAAGAGTGTGAATAATGGTCCAAATGATGGAGATTAATGAGATCATAAGGCTGGAAGTGACCTCATTTAGCTTGTCCGTTCTGCCCCAAGTAAGATCAATTGCACCTATGCCACTCTTGACAGATATTTCTTTAATCTAAACATCTCCAGTGATGAGGGCTCTCTAACTTATCTGGCTCAGCAACTGAGGAAAATAATTTTGAGACAGATAAATTTGGGGCCAGGCTTTTTTCTCCTGTCACAGCCCCATATTTTCAGGGCCACTGAATTTTCACACTCTCAGCTCCAGCCAGCAGTGAGGATGAGCACATCCCCTCCACAAGCAAACACACTAGAAATAGCACACACTGCCATAGACACAGAAACACAGTGAACAATATCAATGGCTTGATCCTGTTTCTTCCCTCCTGCAGAGCAGAGTTAAAGCTTGCTAGTAGAACACTCTGGCATGTACACATACACACACATATATACATATACAAGTACACACAGACCTTTTCCTATAGTGAGGTTTATATGGTCAAGCCAGTTGCTGGCTCCCAGAACCAAGGCTTTCCTAGTTGCTGTCATTCGGACCTGGGCCCCTCAAGCATCAACTTTCCACTCCAGAAGATTGTTAAAAAAACCCTCTTCTCCTAGGACTCAGCTTATTTGGCTCTGGGTTCTCTAGCATATACATGAGCTTCAGATAGGAAATGCAGCCAACCCCAAGACAGAAAAAGGATTTAATAAAAGTATAAAATAGACTGCAGTGAACAGGTGCAGAGTTTTCCAGATGAGTATACTGACCAATCTCTTTCCCCTTTTTGGTCCTTTCCCCAAACATTTTACATGTTCTATCAGTTCTCTTAGGACCGCTCGTAAGTTTTACACAATCTGCATGTTCTCTTCCCACTGGACTCCAAGTCCTACTACTCTTTAGTCAATAAGTACCCCTCTAGATTTGATGGCTTTCCAGAGACAGTCTTTTTTATCTTAGTGTCCTTCACAGCATGGGACAGTGATCTGATTATTCTCTTCCGATATTTGTTTTTGGATGAGCTTATCCAGTGTGCTCCTTATTAGGTCAGTATAGTCTTCTCACCTGTCATTGTCCTCTGCCCTTTACCAAGTCTTTGTGATCAGCCTTTACTCACATAGCCTAGAAAAATTCACATACCATGGAAAAGCATTCAAACACAATCACAAGAAAACTCACAGTGAACTGCTGCCACTGCAAAAAAAAATGATGATGAATGATGCAATGAAGGGCTTTGCAGTCTTGTTTTAGATGGCCTAGAAAGTATTTTATCCCAAAGACATTGTTCAGTAATTTTTTTAGCCACTGATACCTTAAAAACACCAAACATTTTTTAGAGATTATTTTTGCAAAAATCAGTGCTAAAAAGATTTTTTTTGCTAAAAAGATTTACAAAATTTATCCTAAAAATATAAAATTTTATACAGAAAAAGAGTGTGGAATGCAGTCAACTGAATTTAGTGCCAGATGAATAATAAGCTAAAGGTCATAAAAGCAGGGCTTTATCTTTGCATTAGATTTGCTTTCATTCCTGTGCAAACCTTAACTAACCAAATGCTTTAACTGCTCCAATCCTTGCCTTCATTCTACTTTTCTTAATGTGCTTTCTTGTTTTGTGATGATCATTTTTGGCTGCTTGCATTCCATGCAAATTATTATATTGGAATATCTCCAGGACACTGAAACTTGCATTTATATATTTTTGCACAGTATTCACCGCATACTTCAGTACATTTTGGCATGAAATAAAACTAAATGTAAATTCCCAGGCATAAATTTACTAGGGTCTCTTCTAGACTAATAGAAATAATGTGGTGGTGTTTGTTTTTTTGTTTGTTTGTTTTTTCTTTTTAAATTGACATCCTGTTCCCACTGTTCAAAATTATTTTTCAATCAAGCACAGAGAGTGCAGAGGAAAATGAATCAGGGGAGAATATTCTGAAATGGAGCTCCATTTAGTGGATTCAGCAATAAACTCAAGGTTTGTTTGTTGTTTTTTTTTAATTTAGATATGGCAGACTCAATTAGCATCTCATTAGCAATAAGTTGCATAAATAAGCACGTTCAGGAAAGAGGGAAAAAAGTCAATAGTCTGGCAGTCACTAAGTATCCCAGCATCAAGCTTTCAACACACAGAGAAGCTCTAATTAGAAGCTTGTCCACGTGCATACATCACTCATTAACTGCCTCTTTACTGAAACGGAATAATGAATTGAGCCCTTTAATGTGACATTAATAAATTGCCACCATTTTGGGAGTATTTGAATGTAAAATGGTGATGTTCATTATCAAAATTATGTTTGATGAGTTGGGTTTGTTCTGGCTCATTGAGAAGGATAATTTTCCTACTGTTAGGGCTCCTTCCAAAAAACAAGTCTGGATGCTTTTGGCTTACTCCACAGAACTTGAAGTGAGAGTCTTGATCTCTGGAAACCAACACTATAAACTACAGATATGATAGATGGTGTGATGTTATGTAATGCAATGACATGTTTCCTGCATTGTGCAGCTATATGCACAAGAGTAATTGAACATGGCTTGAAGGTATGTCTTAGGAAGAAATTCACTCATCTCCCATTTATAGCATTTCTTCTGTACTACCTGAGTCCATCAGAAGGAATTCAGCTCTCTCTCTATATATAGAACATATCTGACAAATATTCAGGCCTAGACAAATCATCTGTCTCTCATTCTAAGTCAATTTCCTCTCTTGCTAAGTTTTCTTCTGTAGCGGTTTCAGTTTGCCTATTTCTGTTTCCAGAATTATGTGTAGTGGTTTGAGTTCCCACTGGAATTATTTACTCTTTTTCTACTGTGAGATAGGATTAGGAGAAAAGCAAAGCAGGCTCAAACTTTGATGGGTATAAAGAAAGGTTTAATAACAAGACTACAAGAGAGGGAAAAACTAATAAGAATTAGAATAAAACCTACAAAACACTTCTTCCCGCCCCACAACTTTTCTTTCCCTTCTCATTGACAATTTGCAGAGACAAAATTTAAAAATGAAGGTCAGTTTACCACCTCTAAAAATAGTCTTTCATCAGTTCTTTTAGAGAGAGAAGTCTCTTTTTCTGTGCCATGGAAACTTCTCCACAAGAAGAAAATTTCTCTTATGGCTTCAATTCTCACAAATAACATCCACCTGGGAATCTGCATTTGTTAAGTCCCCCCCATATCAAGCAGCCTTCCCACAGCTGCATTATGTGCCATGTAAACTCATGGGGTAACATTTTAAGGATGAGTGGTTCAAAAGCAAAAGTTCTCTACATCCATTTTTAAAATCATCCTCATCTTTAGGAACAGAGATCTTTTTCGCTTCCGGGGGAGCAGATCTTCATCTCATTTCTCTCTCTGTTCAAGCTTCTCATAAGATCACAGCTACTTCAATATTTACTTAGGTCACCACAAATGTCTTTGCTCATATCTGCAATCTGAACACTCTTGTCTACCCAATACATTTTCCATGACTTAAAGGTATATTCTAGTATATTACAGTCCTTTACCATGTTGTTACAAAAGAATTTCAGCCTAAGCCTAGGCATCTTTTTGTTCAGCTCCATCTACATCTTGACTCTACCTTCGCTAACCTTGATGTCTTCATATTGTCTCACTACATATCTTCACTCTGTCCTTTTCTCTCACTTAAGAGAGGATTAGTGCTTTGTAAGTTTCATTTGTGCAAGGAAAGAGCTAATATCTTGCCCAAGCCTGCAGAGGGCATGATGGTTTCTTGCAGGTAGTGGCCTGGCTGTGCTGAGGCTGGTCCACAATCTCAGGGTTCTGGCTGCTGCAGGGCCAGTCTGCACGGCTGCAGAGAGGCCCCTGTGGGGGAGAAGTGGCTAGGATCTCAACAACTGCATGCCCACAGCTGGGTTCCTCCCCCTGCTTCCTCTGCCTGGCAGTTGCTGGCTCCAGTGGGGAAGGGCTTAGAGGCAGGATGCTAACAGCTGCTGGGCCTGGTCCGGCCCTGCTAGGCCTCCCGGGGCTGTGATGGGGGGGTGGCTTTAGCAGCAGGACGTTAGCAGCTGCTCGGGCCTGATCCGGCTGGGACGGGGCCTTCTCTCCTCCGCTCCCCCTGCCCGACAGCCGCCGGGGGCCCAGCCCCAACCCAGAACCCGGTGGGCTTCCTGGGAAGCACCTGGCCCCTTGGCAGGGCCTGCCCAGCCTGGCCCTCACGGCAAGGAGGGAGCCATACCTGCTTGTAACTTCTTCCTAGGCCAGAAGGAAAGAGAACTTCCCAGGATTTTTCCCAATTTTTAACCTGTGTAGTCCCAGAGATGTATCCAGGTCTTTAATTGGTTCCACAGGTTGTCAATATTCAAAGCTAGTCACTAATTGGTTTTGCCACAGCTTTTCTTCAATCAATGCAAAACCAGCACACCTTCTAGTTGTATTTTACCTATTGTAGGAAACAAAATTGACAAAATTGACTATTTTGCGTGTTTGTGAATGCTTGCTTGTAGAAGACACCAGTCTACGGATTTTGAGCCCCATGTTGCTCACTAAACAGGGGTCAAAATTGGGTTTTTCAGAGCTGCATTGTGCCACATGGAGTACAAACACTAATAGGTGGGTGACCTGGTCCTCTCTCTGGTACAAAGCACCCTCATCCCGTAGAGCAATGGGAGAAAGAGAAGCTGTTAAAATTTTCCCTCTGTGAGATGCTCTCAGAATCTCCTGCCTTTGGCTCTAGTTATATGATGGGTATGCTCTGTGCCCTTAGGCAGCCATACAGCTACCTTCAGGTGCGGGTTCACATGACTGATTAGAGACAATTGCACTAGAGTATAAATCTGATAAAGAGCAAGTTAACAAAGCAGAACTGTTGTGGTATGCATAAAAGAACTGATAACTCTTCAGGACAGGACACATAATGATAAATTCTATATTGCTCAAAAGCAAGCAAACTGTATTAATCTGTGACTGTAACATGGCTGTCAAAATGTGCTTACAAAACTGTGCAATAGCAAATATGAATTTTTGTCAAAGTAGTTTTACACAACAGACAAGGTTAACTGTACTATGGAAAAACATCATAATGTCAACTTTCAATGTTCAAAAGTAATATAAAAACATTCATACTGACCTTTCTCAACTATCTATCAAATTTTAAAGAGCCTTGGAGAAATATTGTTAAAATAAAATTGTACAATTTTCTTATCTACATTTGCTCATATTTCCTTAGTGAACTGCAAATTCATTAGAATGAGAATCCATGCACACTCCATTTAGTTATGGGAAATGTTTCTAATGCTATAAACACAACAGGCTATTACCAATTCATCTTACACATCTTTTCTGGTTTTAGTAATCCTTATCAAATAAATATCGTAATCCTTGACTGTCTTATTCCCAATAAAATTTCCAGTCTCTGTAACAAACTGAATAACAGCATGTAATATTGTACCCTCTACAAAGACATCCTTCTTTTTCTTCATGTGACTGTGCTTATTATACATAAAAGCTATCAAAGGGCTGTTTCCCTAAATTGTATATTACGTTGTATTAGGTATATTCATAATTCCATAACATCAAATCAGATATTTTTTCTATCCCAAAAGTTTCTCACAAAATGCATCTTGTATACATTTTCTGCAAGAAGACTTTTTACAGAAATTATGCCTCTCTAGAAGTAAGAATAGAGGGCTTTTTAAGAATTAAGTATTTCTGGGTTTGACAGAGAAGAAATGGTGTATAGTCTTAACATCATTTTCCTCAGCTATCATAAAGTTATTGGATAGTCCATGGGTATTTAATTATATAATATTAAATTTATATAGTTTGATAATCTGTAAGACAGTCTTTGTAATATGAACTTGGAAAGAAGTGAGTTTCCCACATTTTTCTTGCCCATTCTCCTTACTTTTAGTTTTTTCTCATCCTGACTTTGATGCATAGATTAGAAGCTTCTTGTAGTAAGACAGTGTATGGAACAGTGAACCTCACACTCTATAGAGCTTCAATTTCACTAATTTTAATACAAGCATTAAATACGTTTAGCTCATAGGAATGATTTCTTAACTTAAGATCTTGTAATTCATCTAGTAACTTAGTACAATTTAAGATGAGGTGCTGAGTAGAAACCAATAATAACTTTATGCAGAAGTTAAATAAAAATAGTACTTGTTTTTTTACTTTACTGAAGTCAGCTAACATTCCCCCTGAGAAATATTTTGTCCTTCGATTTTCAAGGCAGAATAGGAGAAAAAAGCTATAGGCCTAAATTCACAATAAGTCAATACTCTTAATTAAGATCTATTTCACTAATAAGTCTGTCTCATCCTTGGCAGTTTATCTCACTAAAGACTCCAGCAGACATATGACAGAGGATTAAAATCAGACAGCAAGAAGTCTCCTACTTTGTCCTTCTGATAGATTCTGCCACTGACCAGAATGCCTGATGTTTTGGAAGAAAGTTTCTAAACCAGCACAGCAAGAAGAAATAGGTTTAACTTAACATATTAAATTGAAATACCTCTATTTTATATTTAGGAAACTGAAAACTTAAGTGATGCAGGACCTGTTGCACAAATAACTCAATAACTGTGTGTTTGAGAAATAAAATCTGTGAGTGAATGATGAAGATGGCTAGGATGATAACAAATTTAGCCATCTGATTTCCACCTGCTGTCATATTGTTTCAGACCTCTGAATGAAACACAAAACTGATGAAACATACTTCCTGTAGCAGCTCACTTAGAAAAGTATCTATTTTCTTGTACATATTCTGGTGTTAGATGTCTTCTGATTCTGAGGCATGCCATGTTCCTAATTCTGACTACCTAACTCTGACTACACATATTCAAGGAATGTATTTGCTAATTTCCTACATAAGATCCCATGAAAATGTAGAGAGACACTACACAGATATAACTGTTATAATTTCAGCTGTAATAAACAGTGGCTTCTTAAAATCTTTATCTTGGATGATCTGATGTCTGTTTTTTCTCTTGCCAGATCTAAATCCCAGAGAATTTTCCTTTTTTATCAGAAAAAAGTTGGATTGGATTAATATAGGTATGTCCTCTGTGGGTGACTAGATTGTTTTGTTTGATACATATCAAATTTCCAACATACCCCATCAAAATGAAATTACTTCTGCTGGAAAACCTTTAGAGGAACTCACTAGGAAAATTTTAGAATTTCAACGTGGTAATGCCTATATTTTACTTGCCTTTTTTTTTTTTTTTTTTTTTTTTTTTTTTTAAGGGACAATGAAGAAGAAGCATTTCTGAGAGTGCTTATTTATTACATAAACACCTGATTACTTAAAATCCAAGGTAAACTACTAAGATAGATTAGTCGAAAGAACTCTAGAAGCATTTCTCTATCTTCATGAGTAATAAAACTCTAGGATGACTAGTGGAGATATGGGAATTTATACTGTAAAATTTAGTAGAAGAATCCTACTCCACTGATAGAAATATATCAGTTCTAATGTCACCTAACATATGAGGCTTCCTCTGCAGTCAGTAGAGGGAAGCCAGCACTTCCTTAAGGTGCTTCATCTCGAAGCTCATTGACAGTTTTTTCAGAACAGCATAAATTTTTTAACTGTTAAATTGTTATTTGAAAGCCACTGTTTATTGCCACTATTTTGAGGGAATCTAGACAAAGATCTGAACACACCATTTCAATTTGAGATGGCTGTTAAGGAAGATGAATCTTATCTAAACTTTAATGATTACTTTTCCATTTTTCTTCATCACTGTCTATTTGAAATCTATCTATGTAATTCTTTAATAGTGCTTCAAGACTTCATACAAACTCTCATAAACCGGCTTAATGTGCCAAGTTTGTTTCTGTTTTTTCTGCCCTGTTGTCATCTTGTGTCCAAACATGCTGCTTTCAATGTTGTTTCTATAAAATGCTTCAGGATTTCTTGTGTCATTTTCCTACATTTGATGAATAATGAATGCAAACATATTCCAGTATTTCTAAAGCTAAAATAAATTTTACTGAGCTTTTCAACTATAAGTTAACTGGCAATTACAGAATATAAACTATTCACTTCTGCATATTTGAATTTATAGTATTTTTCACATTTAAAAAGTATCAAAGAATCAGACAAAACACTATGTCCAATTAGAATAAAATATTCAAAATGAAGTAGAACTTAATTGAAGAGCTGAATTTAACAGCTAGAAAATGTTTCCTCATTATAAATGTAATTATTCTGGGCTTAGGGCATAGATGTTTTCTGTTTGTTGTGACAGTTTTTGTTGTTCATGGTTTTTGTTGATATGTTTTTTGTTTCTTTGTTGGTTTTTTTTTTGTGTGTGTTTAACATATCCATATTATAAGTCTAGAAATCAGCTGATTTTGTAATAACATTTTACTTCAGAAGAGGGAAAAATATATTTAACCTACTCATTTAGGTACTGTTGGCCATCTTACAATAAATCAATAAATTCTGCACTTTATGCAAATTGTGACCTTTATGTTGAAATATTTTTCTCAAAGAAAAATATTATAGTCTGGTCACTTGTATAATTTAAAATTATAAACTTCTCCCCAGGTCTTTAATAACAGTGCTTGTACACATTTACTATTTGACACAGAGCTATTCCAGCTATTCCATAATTAATAGAATAATTATTCCAACAAAAAATTTTCTTTCAGCTCCTTCATAGGTTTTAAAGGCAAGCTTTTACTCTTATCTAAAAACTGGTCAAACAAACTTTTGAATTCATTGGTCAGACAACAATTCTGGGTTACTCTTGGACAGAAGTGGAGAATAAGACACATAGAATGATGTGTTTGAAACTATATGGTTTTGAGAAATATCCATGAAAAGAATCAAATCTAATTGTGTTTGCAGAATTTAAAGTATTTGGAAAAGCTTTTTAGGCAATAAAAAACTACAGTATAAAGACCCAGCAAATATCCATCACAGGTAATGTCACATAGCTTCATAATACAACATCTATCACCAAACATAAAGATTTTGCATTGTAATAGAGCTTAGGGTAACATATTTATGGAAAATAGTTTGAAAATACATGTCTGAAAGGAACATCATTCAGATGTCTTCTGAATCACTTAATATTTTGCCGTTTGTCCAAACTAAGCTTCATTCAGCACATTGGTACTTACTTGATTCTCTGTTACACATTGACCAAGCTACTGAACTCTTCAGTCCGACAAACTAGGAATAAATGGAATATATCTGCAACAGTAAATTGCACAAAATGGTAAATTGCACAAAATGATAAATTGGCTTGCCTATACTGTTAATTTGTTAGAGAGATCCCTGGCATGGGGTTTGGGCAAGGTGAATTAGAACTATACAAATATTTCCTAGGTCTAATTTGGGAATTAATAAGGATGATTTGGCAGGGACTTTTCAGAAAAGTGATTTGGATGCAATGTTTTGTTTTGGCTACTAAAAGTGTTCTGTAATGTGAAAGTTGAAAAATAATGCCAGCTTGGCTGCACAAACCCTAGCTTGCTTCAGAGTTTACTAATGTATGTTTCTTCTATGTGATTTGAGGAGCTTATGGATTTAATAATCTGTGACAGCCCTAAGAATACGCAACAAAGCTCCTGGGAGCACAGAGAGAGAGAGGGAAGAATAGAAAAGTAGAAAAACAGAAATGAGATGGGAATGAGAAAAGAGTGCAATGTGCTTTCTTTGGCAATCCTGGATTCTTAAAATGGCTCAGCTAGTTATGAAGCTTCAGCTCAGCACAGATTTTTAGTGAAAGTTCAGGTTACTAAATCTAGTAATTTTATATTGAACTTTTACAATGTATACTTATTTAACAAGATGCATCCAGGAATAGAAGATGGGAATGAAAATATAATTGTAGTCTATAAAAAGTTTTTAAGGAATAGAGAGGTTTTTTTTACTCAATGGTTCATGTTCCATATTTTAAATAAGGTTAAGCAATGGGGCTGACTTTTTTTTTTTTTTTTTTTTTTTTTTTTTTTTTTTTTTTTTTTTTAATAGAAAGGTGTCCCAACCACCTTACTAAAATGTCTGCTCAGTGTTTCTACTCTTCAATCACCTGATGCACATATCAGTATCCTAGTCCTAAGAATACTTAGGATCCCTGTGCCTTCCTGGGAAACTGAATTTACAAGTGACATGGATATGTATGACAATCTGGCCAAGTACAAGGTAAGTCAGCACATATCAGGTTAGTTTGGAAGAGAGGAGGACAAATCTTTCTTGGTAAAACACAAAAAATTGCCATGTTTTCTGACCCCAGGATCAGTTTTTTCTGTCCTAGGACAACCTAGGCTTGCTGTAATTGTCTTTTGGAAAAATTGAAGGACCAACAAATTTCTGTTGCAGGAAGGACACAGAGCAGTGTAAACACAATCTTCCTGCTGCCATGAAGGAGTGTTGCTGTTCAGGACTGAGATAAGAGAAGGTAGAGGAAGGCAAGGCAGTCGGAGGCCTAGAAAATATCAAAACTCTGAGGATTTAGAATCCACATTGCCAAAAATAAGTTATGGATATGCTGAGAGTGGGCCTCATGTACAAAGAATGCTCATCTTGGTAAACCAAAGACTTTCTCTGGCTCTGTTGCCCTTATACCATGGTAAATTTTTGAACCTGGCTAATCAGACATAGCTCTTACAATCCTGAAATACTTGATATTGTATTTTTTTTTCTATCCTTAAAATAATAATGAGTGTGCCAGTGTTTAGTCAGTCCCTCTGAAACCCAGTATCTTTTTTATTCTCATAGTTTACCTTGGACTTGTTGGACTAGTTTAATCAAATGGGAAGAATAGACAGTCCTATTTTGTTTTGTGCCTTTGTAACCAGGCCTCTCAAGCTGACAATATGGAAACATCAAAAAAATACCTTCTATCACCCTAGATAACTTAGACCCTGTACACAAACAATTTGAAAGTTAGTGACTGAATTCAAAATAAATTTAGAAGAACAGATTTCAGTTAGAGGAAATTATGTTGTAATACAAGTCTAAAAATATCTAAACTCCTTAGGTAACCACTAAACCAGAGTCAATTTTATTGCAGCTATAAGAGTTCCACACATTAAAGAGAAAGGACTATATAGTTTGAGCACTTCCAAACTGTGAAGAAACACATTTTGAAAAAAGGCATTCAGGCAAAGTTCAAACAATTTTGAGTATCATAGAAAAGATAACTTTAATGTATTTTTTAAGTACTAGCTAAGCAACAATCCTTTTCTAAGCTCTCAGTTAAAACATATTAAATGGTAGGAATAACAATACTTTAGGAAGACTCTGCACTAAGTGAGGGAAAGTCTTCAGTGAGGAACTTGCCACAGTCAAGTAATACAGTCCTCAATCTCATTTCTAAAGAGACTCATCTTTCTTTGAAATTTTCTATTGTCCTTCAGGTCCAGAACTCAAATTTATTTTTAAGTCAGCACAAATGAGGGAGTGTTTTTATGAAAAGAGCAAAAGAAATGTCTGCTACAGAGTGCAAGGACTAACATTTTGGAATGCTTTTTAAGCTCTATTTCTCAAACTTCTGAAAAAAAATCCTGTATTTTTTTGCCTGAAGGCTGAGATTCATTATACTAACTTTAGCAAACTGCAAGTCAGAAGACTGACTGATCTATGCTAGTGATCTCTTTATATCTAATAAAGACATAAAGATGGGGAACTACTCATCCTACTTGTCTTAAACAGCTGGTTATAATGAATTAATTTCCCTTTCAAAGTGGCAGTGTTTCTTTTGGATGCTTCATTCCCCTAAACTTTTACAGCTCTTGTGATTCTAATGCAGCCTTTTTTAACTTGATGGCATTAAAGAGTTTAGAATAATGGAAAGTATAATTATAAACTATTTATACTATTAATAAATATGCAAAGTAAAATTTTCCATTGCACACATTAAAAAGGTATATTTCACATATATATGTGTACCATTTAATTGTAAAATAAATTTTATGCTGTCCTTGGCATTCACTTAACTGGCCTTGTACACACAAATTGGTTTGGGGATTGCCTAGATAACTATTTATTCAGAGGAGAGGTTTACATCATCTTTGTGTATTTCTCACCATTTAATTGATAGCTAACCTTGTTTTAGTAAGAAAAATAATAAACCAATAACATATTTTCTCTTTTCCTGAGTATAACCAGTTGCCACTGAGTCAAATTAGGAGGGAGGGAAAGTTATAGAGTATAAAAACATGGTAAATGTCTTCACAAATCTATTAAACTAAAATAAGTCATAAGCAATAAAATATTAACCTTAAAATTGTCTTGCTTAATGTAAAGAACCTCAAGTAATCACATAAAACAAAAAGTTTATGTGATCTATAGAAAGAAAATGAAATGCAGACTCAATGCCTTTATCTCTTCAGGAAGAAATTACTAGGAACATATTTTCTATTGCTCAGGTTATTCCAATGAAACTTCTAAACCATACAATGCAGAAAACCATCATTCCGTGGTAAAAAAAAAAAAAAGAAAAAAAAAAAAAAAAGAAAAAAAAAAAAAGTTTTCTGGGTTTCTTGTCACTGTTTCTGTCCCCCACCAGGTGGATGCTGACCTCCGGCTATCTCTGGTCAGCACAGCTACAAGATGTTCCCAGTTCGGATAGGCACACAAATTATCTTTACCTGCTGGTTCGGCTTCTCAGCAGCAGCTGGACCAGGTAGTGTCGTGACAGCAGCGGCAGTAGAAAAGAAGGCTGGCTCTCAGCTTGTTAAAAGATGTTTATTCAGGCCGGGCTGCGGGAATTCCGCAGCTGGTCCAAGCCTCAGGCCAGAGAGACCAGCAAGCAAGAGAGCAGAGCAGAGAGGATTTGAATCTCCCTCCTCCACCTTATAAGCGGGGGAGGGGTTCCAGGGAGGTTACAACAAGACAACAAATCAGGGGATTCAGGGGGTACCAAGGTGTGCCCACCCCCAAGCCTTGGACCACTAAAATCCAGAGCCAAAGGAATTCCCCCCAGGGGGCCTATCACCTGAAGCCCTCTCCCTGAGATTTCACAATCTGGGAGGGATCCCCAAAGTGATAGGCGGGCTGCCCCAGAGCGGGGAGGGAAAGCAGAGGAGATGTTCCAAGTCAGGTGAGGGGTGGGAGGACTGACACAAAACACCTTATTATACAGAAAACACAAAAGGGTTACAGAATTGGGGATACAGTGAAATGAACCATAACATAAACTTCTTATAAAAACCTAATGAAACAATTCTCGCACCACCACATGTGTTATTTAACTTCCTCAGTAGAAATCTCTGAAAACATTTTTGACAGGTTTGAGGATGTCTTGGTATGGACAGGTGTTTTTGCCTAACTGCTCTCTAAAATATACTTATGTTTTGCAGTTTTGTACAATTAAAATGCAATTATCTCCTTTGGATACTTCATTAAAAAGAAGTGGAGGAAAAAAATAATGCAATAACATGTCTAGCCTTTTTCAGGTCTATATGTTACCATATCTTTTCTCACATTTTTATGTGAAGTTTTTGATAGTTATCCTCAGAAATTCAATTTAAAGTATTGAAATGAAAATTTACTTTTTCTACTTGGATGTAAAATAAAACTTACTTTATAAAGGTATATGAAAAGTTATTGATAGAAAGCAACTTAAGTACCAACTCTTTTCTGGAGTTATCAACAGTGCTAAAACGTGTTTTAAATATTTCTGTTTACCTTGTGAGATTTAATTTCTTCTGAGTGTGTTTCTGCATGCATGCTTTTAAGAACCCATCCTTAAAGGATTAAAAATTCATATTTTATTGCCACTGTAAAATGTGGGATTCAGCTGCAGGTTAGAGGATCATCTTTTTATGCCTGCACATAGTCGTGCTATCAGTCTCCCACTCTCAGCAATGGAGGTGTCATTGATACAGTGAATGGGGCTTGGAAAATATTTTACCTTATTATAAAGCAGACTATTATGTTACCTCCGCTGAGGTGTAGCGACCTGGTTCAGGAACGACACGGCAGCCATACCCAGGCTGCTCGGTCCATCAGCTCACAGACACCAATGTGGTGGACGGCTAATGGCGTTTATTAACTGGTTACATGGGGTTATAAAACCTCTGTTTGCTACATCACATCCGTCTGCTTACGTTACAGGTTAGGTATTGCTTATCTTATCAAGGACACTGACCAACTAAGAGTTGAGGGAGGGGTTCTGTCTGCCCGTACAGCGCGATATCTTCCGACCGCCTGTCCCTGATCTCCCACATTTCCCCCCCCTCTCATGACTAAATAAAAAGTATAAAAGTATAAAAGTATAAAAGTATAAAAGTATAAATGTTATAAAAGTATAAATGTTATAAAAATACAAAAGCTGTTAAAGTTAGTATAATAGGATACAAAAATAATATAAAATGTTAGTAACAAACACACTTCACGATAATTGCATGCGTTCGACAAATAGGATGTCGACTTTGTCTAAACGTCTTCTAACAAACGACACTAACTTGTTCAAAATGCAAGGCCCAAAAATCAATGTCAGGAGTATCATGGTGAGAGGGCCTATTAATGTGGGAACAAGGGTGGCTAGCCATGGGGACTGATTGAACCATGACTCGAACCATCCTTGTTGGGCCTCTCTCTCTCTCTTTCTCTGGGCCAGTCTTCCTCTCAGTTCGGCCATGGAGTCTCGCACGACTCCGGTGTGGTCTGCATAAAAACAGCATTCTTCTTTCAAGGCAGCACACAGGCCTCCTTGCTGCATGAGCAAGAGGTCCAGTCCTCGCCTGTTTTGCAGCACGACTTCTGAAAGCGAGGAGATAGATCTTTCCAGAGAGGAGATGGATTTTTCAATTCTCAGTAAGTCTTCGTCAATTGTCATTTGCAGCTGAGAAAGTCTTTGATGTTGGGTGACGAGAGCTGAAACACCTGTGGCTGTGCCAGTGGCTCCTAGGCCAAGGAGCATTGCAATGGTTATACCTGTCATTACTTCTCTTTTGCGGAGCAGGATGGTTTCTTCTAAAAAGTGATACATTTCTTCTTCTTGGTGATACAGGACTCTAGGAACAATCAGAACTTGGACACAAAAGTCAGCAAGGTTATTGAATTTGTTAAGGTACACACAGGGGGTTATTCCAATTTGTTGACAGACCCACATTCCTGATAGGAACGGAACTGCCCACTTGTCAGTCTTTTGACTAGGTTGGATGAACTCAGTACAGATATTTCCCATCTGCTTTGCTACGGTTACACTGCCAAAGCATTTGCCTCGGCCTGTGACTTGACTCAGGGTAATTTCTCTCCGGGGGGTGTCCCACTTACAGTTGTGTGGATTGTTCGCTGCAGAGTATTCAAAAGGAGCATCAAGGGCGACACCCTCATAAAAAGGAGGTTCTGCATTATAACATAACCAGCATGATTTTGTAAAGTTTGGATTGGATTGGTTCAATGACAAAAAGGTAGCATTTAACACACTAAGAAACAAACTGTAAGGATTTGACTTAGGTTTTTGGTAAATAGCTAAAGGACGGGATGAGGAGGAGGTGCCAGATGTGGCTTCCCTCTTTTGTCTGCGTGCTGCAAGATTCTGATAGGGTTTGAATGACTGGGGCACTGAAGGTGGGAGTCTGATAATTTGCACGTTTGCCCAATTTAAATGCCTGGCTGCATTTAAAGCATGCCATTTTTATCTTCTTCCAGTCTGTGAGGGGAGTTGTTCTGACTTCCCCTCAGCCCAAGTAGAAACATTGTTGTTACTGATTTTATATACTGTTACTTCTTCTTCGTCAGAGCCGGAGTCAGAGCCGGCAGCAGAGGACTGGCTGTCCCAGTCCCAGCTGAAGTCCGAGTCAGAGCCGGAAGTCGACTGACTGGCTGCTTCCGGGCTCTGGACCCTTTTGGTCGGCTCCGACCCGGCCCCTTTCCCTCAGGACTGGGCCGTCCCTTCCCTCTTGGCCCCCGCCCCTTTCCCTCAGGGCTGGGCTGTCCTTTCCCCCTTGGCCCCCGCCCCTTTCCCTCAGGGCTGAGCCATTCCTTCCCCCTGGGCCTCCTGTACCTGCGCTCCCCCCGCCTCCTGCTGTGGGAGCTTCTTGCCTTAGAAAAACGCGCTTTTTGGCAAAGATTGGCTTCAGCTTTCTCTTTGTGCTCTCCTCCCTTTTTCTGCTCGCGCGCCCCCGCATTCGCAAACGAGCTCTCTTTGTTTTCAGCGCTATCTTGAGGCGCATAAGGTGGAGGTCCCTCCCCCACTTTTTCAGCATTCCTAGCTTCTTCAGCTAGACCGCTATAAAATGACTGCATCTGTTTTATCTCTTCAGTGAGCGGCCTTGAGCCCGGGGGCCTCGAAGCAAGCTCTTGACCTTCTGATCTCGAGCCCATACATTCAGCCAAACTGACTTCATCAACACTTTGAGCATTATTACTAACATTCTGAGTACATTCTTTTACATTCTGAAAATTCTCAAAAACAGTTCCCTCTGAGAAAGTTTGCGTTGCTGCTGCGATACCCAATTGGGGGGAAACCTTTAAACAATTTCGCGCAGCTCTCCAGGTGTCCTGTTCATGCAACGCCTTCTGTAAAGATTTTACGACCCTCCCCCATGCTTTAAGATTTTTCCCTGAGCTGGAAGACATTGTGTCTTCGGCAAGAGCTTTAGTACATTGATCCCAAACATCTGGGTGGAGGATATCCAACCGGACGATCAATAATACTAAGTTGCAAAAGCCTCGTCACTGCGAGGGTAAAATCTTTTGCTTTACAATCAATTCCCCACTGCTTATGAATCTGAGAAACGACCTTCACGAGAGCTTCCATCCTCTGCGTGGGTCCGGAGGCGTCCCTCCCGCCGAGCTGGACCAGCCGCTCGGCCGTCGTTCACCCGTCCAGGCGACTCCCGATGTCCAGGGCGACTCCCAATGTCCAGGGCGACTCCCGGACTCCAGGGCGACTCCCGGGTTTCGGCACCACTTGTTACCTCCGCTGAGGTGTAGCGACCTGGTTCAGGAACGACACGGCAGCCATACCCAGGCTGCTCGGTCCATCAGCTCACAGACACCAATGTGGTGGACGGCTAATGGTGTTTATTAACTGGTTACATGGGGTTATAAAACCTCTGTTTGCTACATCACATCCGTCTGCTTACGTTACAGGTTAGGTATTGCTTATCTTATCAAGGACACTGACCAACTAAGAGTTGAGGGAGGGGTTCTGTCTGCCCGTACAGCGCGATATCTTCCGACCGCCTGTCCCTGATCTCCCACACTATTACAGAGTAATTAGTGTGTGCTAAAGGAATTATTTAGTGTTTCGTGTGATGCCATGAGTTTTCCAGGATATTCACACAACATCCACAGACGTAACAGAGATCATAGGAGAACAAAAACCTCTAGTAATATCAAGTAGAAATTACAATGGTTATCCAAGATCAATTAAAATTACAGAAATGTTGTAGTTTCACCCAAGCTGATAACCAAGTACCACAAAGCCAATGTCTCACACCCCAGCAGGATCAGGAAGTACCCTTCACTTCTGGAAAGGTAAAAACAGAAAACTTTTGGGCTGAGATGAGGACAGTTTGTAGGGAAAGCAAAAGCTACACACACAAGGAAAGGAAAACAAGCAATGAATTCACTACTTCCTATGCAAAGGCAGGTGTTTAGCCACCTCCAGGAGAGAAAGACCCATCATGCATAACAGTGACTTGAGAAGACAAACACCAAATGTCCCTCACTTCTTCCTTCTTATCCCTGCTTTCTCTTCTGAGCATGACATCACATGGCCTGGAATTTCCCTTCTGTCATTTTGGGTCACCTGTCCTGGCTGTATCTCCTCCCAACCTCCCCTGCATCCCTGACTTCCTCACCAGTGCGGCAGTAAGAAAAGCAGAAAAGGCCTTGGCTCTTTATGAGCCCTGCTTAGCAATGACAAAAACATCTCTGTATCAATCCTGTGTTCAGCACAAATCCAAATCACAGCACCATACGAGGCACTTGAAGAAAATTAACTCCACCCAAGCCAAACCCAGCACAACTAAAATCTTTATTTTAAGAAACTGATAGAGAACTGCTGAATATTCATTCTAGGACATGACTGACATTTCATTCAAAGTGCAATTCAGCTGTCAATTCAAAAGCATAAAATTCCTTTTGAAATGTCCTCCAATGAGACACCTGCAATCTGGTGTTGAGGTGTATCTGCCAGTCCAGTGTAGGCTAACATATGCTTTGCACAGATAGAGATGATTGCATATAAACAATTCTGTATGGTTGCCTTTATATTGAACCAAATCATACCACAGACACTTAAAGTGTGTTGAGAAATCTGCACTCTCCTATATTTGTCCTTCCTTCTTTGTTCTCCTCAGTCATGAAGTATCAAATTGTCTGGATAAATCTAGATAAAACATCTGAGCTATCAGAATGTAATTAACTCTAAAGTCTGCAGGGATCAATGTCTTTCTTTCTAATGAGAGTACATAAGGACCCTGAATAAAAGGAAGTTTCTCAATTTTGTTTAAATAAGCTTAATTTCAGCAATCTATCATTTGCCTTTCATCTAACTCCTCTACTGAATGGTTTTGTCAAGATAAATCTGCTTATTTATTTTTTCTTAGAAAATTTGTCAGAGTCACTATGCTTTATAGCATACAAAATTGATTTATGCTTACCATTTTTTTAAAATTAGATATGACTTGTAACATATTTTAAAAATATATCTTAAATATTTGGGGGTACATTTTTATACCTTCATTTGATTTTAGTGCAAATTTAGGGTCCATCTGAAGGCAGATTAATTCAAATTCAGCTCCTGGAATTTGGAAAACATGTCTAATTTGAGTAATGTCTTTAAATTTCATTATTTTTAAATAGCATTTATGCATATTGTGTTCTTTTGGATGTAATTTTAAAGTGTTAATTTCTATTGAATGCAGAAAAATAATCGTCTAATGTGTTCCTGCTTCCAAGTTTATATTCTTTTGTGTGAGCCTTTTCACTGAGGGAAAAAAAAAATGTATGCAGATAACTAATTTTATTGGTTTGGTATGAATAATTTCAGGCTTAAGGTCTTAGTCTAAATTGCAGGTGCAGGTTCAAAGAAGTAAGTGATTGGAATAGATCTAAAGCCTCAACTGGAAATTACTGAATAAATATGAATTCTAAATCATACCAAGAAATCAGGGTGGGAGAACATGGAGAGCATGGGTGAATTGCATCCTTGCTCTGCTCATGCTCCTGTATTATTGTGGAAAGTATCGGATGCTCACTGCTGCATTCATTTAAATGAAGAAAGGGAGTTTAAAGATTTATGTGTTGTAAATTGTATATGAAAAATACTGTGTCTCAAATATAATGCCTGTATTTATTGTTGTTAGAGTTCATGTTCTAAATAATACTTTCATGATTAATTCAAAGCATGTTTGATATCATAACTTTTTACCTAAAAATAGTGGAAATCCCATCTACTATGGTAGTATAGCTCCCCATCTATTCACCAATCTAAATATATATATAATGTTTATATATATATGTATCTCAGTATAACAGTCTTCCTATGTTCACCCTCAGAAGAATCTGTAAATATAATTCAGATTCTAAATGCATTGTACACTGTTTGTAAAACAAATTCTCTCCTTTTATCTGTCAGCCTGACAATATTTGTCCACTGTTTATTAATATTTATGTTGCCTTTGTGATCTATTCAGAATTAAATTTACTTCATTTCTCCAGTGTAATTGTCACAATAGATAATAAAGACATTGTGCATATTTTCTAAAAGTTTAGTACAGCACATCTACATTCTCTGAAATAATTGTGAAAATTTGAGCTTTGTCTCTCTAGTTATCGTTTGTTTAAATTTTAGTCATCTCACTCTACAAATGAGCACCTTAGGCTCCCTTTAAAATCAATAAGGGAATAAAATCAGCTCAAAAGGTTTTTCATTTGACCTTGTCCAAATCCTTATTTCAGGAAGATATCAATCTTCCTTTGGCAGTGCCAATTTCTCCCAATTAACCATAAGAAGAGTTAGTGTGATTAGCTCACAGGCATATGTCTACTTCCAGTCATCCCAACCCAGTTTAGCTGTCTAGTGCAATTTATTTTTTTACTCACTCATTTCCCTTTAGTATTCAAAAGTTCACACTTTTTCTTCTGTGAATTACAATTCAATAAAAAAGTCCTTTAAGAGGTATTCCACAGGCACACTGAATTATGTATTTAAGAATTGCAAACACCTGTCTTATCAGACAGATAATTTAACTCATTTTCCCATTATGCTGCAGTTGGTGATAAGAAATTACGTATTTGTACAGTAAATTAACATTCTTAATGTTTTAGTATGTTTGTACTAAAACAGCCAATTTGAAAACAATATTATATGTTCATTTCTTTTACTAAGCTAGAAGAACTTTGCAGCTCTTTCATGACTATTCTATTGGTCTTTAGGTTGCTGGTAGTATTTATGTATGCTCCTTCTTATAGATCTCATATATTGTATTTTTTCCCTTTTTTCTTGTTGTTGATGAAGAAATTGCGCTCCGTGTACATATTCTATGTGTATATTGTATTTATTCTACATTCCCTTTACACACTTACACATTCTGTATATTTTTGAAATGCTGGTAGTTCATTAACTTGTACATCAGCAGGAGCTACTGCAGAGACAAGCAGTAAGGAAAAGGCAGCTTCTGCCTCCCATTGCTGTTTCCCCAAGCCATTCATCCCTCAAGTAATTTAATAAGTGTTCCATTAAGAAGTGGATGCCCATGATTCCCTGTCGTAAGATATAGCACAGAAATCTTCAAACAAAGTTCATAATGATTTTTATGTCTCTGTGCAATACTATAATTTCTCATAAATACTTCTCTTTTTTTCCTTCTTTTTCTTTTTTTTATAAGAGAAAATCCAAGGACAGAAAAAGTGTTTTTTATAAGAACAGTGCAGCAGAATTTTTTAATAAAACCTGTATTTTATCTAGCATGGATTACATCTTTAAAACAAAAGTGTAACAGTCACCAATCATCCTGAAACTTTATTAGAAATCTCTTGGTTTCTTTTCAGTTGTACCTTTGAGGTTTCATTTGCACTTTGAAACTTTATCTGTTCGGTGATATCTTTTTCAGAACATCCTAATTGTCAAAGGAGTGCACAGATTTGATATCATTTAATTTATAATTTCTTTTTATAAGTGGCTATTCTTTGTAGAATTTTTTTAGTAAATTACCTTCAAGAGTAATGGATAGACATACTGAAACTGACACTCTCCAAGATTTTATTCATATAAAATAAAAACATTTATTTTTACACTAGGTTGTCTAAGAATACTTATTAGTTCTGCTGATGAAATGCTGCAAAATATTTATCTCTTGCTATCATATTGAAGAAAGAAATGTACTCTGTACATTTAAACATGAGCTGATTAATTTTCTCCTTCTCTCATTAATTGTGTTTTAATACTACATAAAATCAAAGGGAGTTTGAATTGACCAAAGAGTGTTGTTTCTCTACTTTCCACCCTTAAAAATGCAAAAGTGATAGAAGGATAAGAAATTCCCTTTGGAAACTCTATATAAGAATTTTTTTAAGATAAATTTGTGACTGCATGAATGATATTTTGACAGACTATCTTCTGCAATATATGCAATTTACTAATTAATTCTTCATTTATTCCTTGATCTGAGCAACCTCATAATTACATATCTACATTAGTACTCTCCTTAAATATATCAGAAGCCACAGATAAGAAAAAAATATTTGGGGGAAAAAAAGAAAACAAAAAGCTTAAACTTTATTTTCAAATAACAAAACAGGAAAAATACAGGTTTTCTCTGCATTAGAAATACTATGTGTAGTCCAATATAGAGAGAACAACCTGAGAAGTGTCAAGTCTTGTCTTTTTAAAGGGGATGGTTGCTTCCTGACTAAGATAAAACCATTGAATCAAAGAGAGCTACTTGAACTGTCCAAGTGCCTGCCAGGGACCACTCTCACAATTTAATTGTCTAGCTAGTGCGGTTCCAGTGCTTGGACACCTGCACTGGCAGTCTGTAGTCTCCTAATATATGAGCTGCTGAAACATCTCTCTGTGCTTCCACAAGAGGAACAATGCTTTGTATCTGTCAGAGAAATTCCTTTTCAAAATCCAGCATTCTAATTTCTTGTGACTGTTTTCAGCTTGACAGGAGAAATTATGTGTGTACATGAAAAAATATATCCCAGAATATGTGGTTCAGAGACGCTATCATACAATATTTGCTTCAGTGTAAAACGATCACAATTATGCTTTGCAACCATATTTTTCTGCTCCTCCAAATGACCAGACAGGCCTACTTCTACCTCAGGTTTGGATGTGTGTGTGGGTGTTTTGTCAGTTTTTGTTTTTTCTTTTTCTGTTGTATCTCTGCTTTACTAATCTAAGCCTCTCAGATTCCTGGACACCTGGACACTTGAAACAAACTCTTTCTTTTTTTTTTTTTTTTTCCCCCTGATCTTGAATTTATAAATTGTACAGTTCTGATGCTCCTTCTTGGATATGCGCAAACTCTTTCAACCCAAATCCAGCTGTCTGTACCTCTACTGCAAGGACAGTTCTGTTGTGCTACTAGTAGCTGTCAAACAGTCACACACTATGAGCCTGGTACAATATATTAAGGGAAATTGGTGCCAGTTTTGTTCTTACCCTGGGTTTGGAATTGCAGCAATTTGGGCGCTGCCAGGTGAGCAATGGGATTCTTCCTGCAGTGGTGCAGTCAGACAGATCTGGGCAAGATTAGTCAATCCTCCCTATATATCTAAGCCTAGTTACATCATCTTCAGGTAACTCAGTTTCAGGATTCTGAGTAACAATGCTTAAATATGGTGTATCACAGAATGTGAAAATGTCAACTTGAAACCCCGGAGATGGATGATGACATGATGTTTGTAGTATGGGCCATTAAACTCATAATAGAAATTCATCTAGAGGTGACTCAGAGGAATCATTGTGCTGTATTTATTTCATTGCTGTGATGGACAGACAAAACACTTTGTGACTCTGGTTTTATAGCCTGAAGTAAAAGGACATTTTCTTGTTGAATATAAACACGAATGTTGAGAAAAAAATATATATAAAAACCCCAAATAATTTAAAATATATTTAAAAAATAAAGTTAAAAGTATTTATAAAATAAATAAAAATGTTTAAGAATCTTATTTTGAGATATTTTCCATGTTCTGTTCCATAGAGTTCCCATATCAATTATTATAATATTCCTGAAGTATTCTGTGACATTAATTGGAAGAAACTTTCAAAAGCCATTTGCCTTATTTTGAGATGACACACCTATACTGAATTATGTAGTACAGCGTGCTATTTGAGTATCGCACATTAGCTTTTAACACTGTACTGCACAGATGTCCAGAAAGATATCAAGGTGCTGCAGAATATTCAGAGAAGGGCAGCAGAGCTGATGGGTGTTCCAGTGAGTAGCAGCTGAGGGAGCTGGGGATGTTTATTAGCCTGGAGAAAAGGAGGTTCTGAAGTGACCTTATCTCTCTCTGCCACTAGCGAAAAGAAGCTATAGCCAGGTGGGGATCAGCCTTGATCCTGATGAACTTGGAGGTCTTTTTAAGCCTAAATGATTCTGTGATTCTGTGACAGAAAAATTATGGAAGAGAACAATATTCTTCTTTCCTTTGGGTTGTCCATTCTTTCTTTAACTTGGGTTGTGTGCCTTAAACACAAGAGTTCCTGACTGAGGTTTATAAAGTCTGAACTAATGGATGGGTTTTCATTTCTCTTAGAGGACACTGAGAGCTATGAATGTCTTATTAAAGCTTTCTTTGTGACAAATCTTTTTGACACAAGCTTCAAAATGGCAGAAGATATGGACATAAACATATTATGTATGATGTCTATAAAAAACAGTAGCTTAATGAGAATTTTAAGATGATGACTTTCACAGTGAACTCATTTTACAGGATGCAATTTTTAAATTAAAGTTTTCCTGAAATGCTTAGCTAAGCCCAAAACATTTTATAATTGCAGATCTGTTGTCCAGGAAGGGAGGAGTTGCATAAAAATTTATGTAATTTTAGTTACTGAGAGAGCACTAGGCTATAATGACAGCTCTTTAAACCTGACATATTTAAAGAGTGTTCTACTTGTATTCTCATAAACAACCAATGTTGGTCAAAGCTTGAATATATCCTGTCACTTTAAAGTGAAAGAAGAAGAAAGAGGTAAAGTAAAAGTAAAATAAAATTTTCAGATATTTCATTTTTCGTCAAAAATGACTTTATAACCTGTAGGTTTGTTTGGGGACTTTTTTAAAAACAATACTCTAGAAATGAAAAAGCTATGAATAGGCACGTTGGCTTGACTCAGATAAAGCTTATTTCCATTTTATTCCTTTCTCAGTTTTAAAGTGGATTCAGAGGTTTCTAAAAAACAGCTAGTTCTTGTATTTCCATAGACATAACAAATCCAAATAAAATGGTGTTCACCTGAAAAGCCTTTGGAAGCCAGAAAATTTTGGCAACAACAGAAGCTGGGCTATATTCTCTAACTACAAGAATCAGTCTGAAGGAACATTATTATCAAATACTGGAGAAAGTGGTTTGTTAGTCTTACAAGAGTATTGATGGAAACTGTTCAGGTTATGGAAGAAAAGTCAACAACTTAGAGGAATAGCATATAATTACCATTTAAAAAGTACTCATTAAAAAAATATATGTGAGGAAGGATTTGGAGTATAAATCTGATGAGGAGCAGCCTAGGTGGTGGAGATCTTTAGCCTTGAAAAAAGGAGGCTCTAGGGTGATCTTCTCACTCTCCACAACTGCCTGAAAGAAGTTTGTAGCCAGGTGGGAATCAGTCTCTTCTCCCAAATAATAAGTGATGGGATGAGAGGAAATGGCCTCAAGCTGAGCCAGGGAAGGTTTGCTTTGGATGTTTGGAAAAACTTCTGCATGGGAGGAATTGTCAGGCATTGGAACAAGCTGCCCAGGGAAACTGGGTGATCCACCAGCCCTGAAGGTATCTTAAACATGTATAGATACAGCACTTAGGGACATGAGCTGTCTTGTGCACCTTGGCTGGGGTCCCAAGGTTTTAATAATTAACTTCATGTGCTCCTCAAGCAAGTATGCAGTCTGACTTCCATGATGGAATGGCATTTCCCATGTGAAAATAAGTGTTCAGTGGATCAAGTGATATAACTGCAAGTTTATAGCTACATGATGTGAAAGGTCATGCCTGGCATGTCTTATTCCTGTGCAGAGCAAAGTCCTCTGTAAACTGGAGAAACTGATGCACTCTCTGACAAGCACTACTCATGAGCCAACTTATCTCTCTGATGTCTTTAGTTCCATTCATTTTGAATTTGACCATTGTGAGTGCATCTGTACGATTGTGCCCTGGCCCAGCAGCCCATACACTGACTTACAACATCAGTTTGCTGCTGACCTCACTGTTTGTATTCATGGAGAAATTTGCATGAGAAGGAGAAAAGCGGAGGGGACAGTATTGACAGCACACTAAGTTTTGTCCCTGCTTGTAGTAGGGATAAGACCAAACACAAGCAATTTGTGATGTCTTTCTCACTCACAGTCTTATTATTAAGATACCTCAGCAAATCTTGCAACTACCAGGCAGGCACTGACCTAATCAATAGAAAATGGATTTTCAAGACACACACTTAGGCAGGGTCACCAGTCATCATGTCCATGAAACAGACAGTGTGATAATGACTCTCCTTTACTGATCTTGTTTTATTTCCTCCTTCTAAACTGGAAGCCTCTGAATAGTTATCTTTATTTTCAGGTTGCTGTTCAGTTCTGTTATACCCTTTATCATAACATCCACAAGAAAAAAAAAAAAAAAAAAAAAAAAAAAAAAAAAAAAAAAAAAAAAAAGAAAGATAACTCCCCAGCACTCTAGGAAATTGATTGTTGTCCCTAACAAAATTAGTTGTAAAAAAAAACAAACAAACAAACAAAAAAACACACAACAAAAAAAAAAAACATACAGGGAGACTACTTAAATGATAAAAACAACTTTGTGAAAGAAGAGGTGTATAAGGAGGGCATGTGGCAAAGGCAGATAAAAATTTAGTTACTTGGAGAAGTTAAGTGGCTACTGCTCTGCTGCTACTTCACCTAAAACACTACAATAGGCATCAGAAGAAAAAACTTAAGCAGTTTTACCAAAATATCTGAAAACTTCTATTATCATTCAATTGTAGAAATCAGTGCTTCAGGGTGTTGTGGATTCCACAAGTTTTAAGAGCTTGTATTTTAAAAATAATAAGGAAATAAGCTGTCTTCCATGGTGACAGTCTAAGCCATTTGAGAAAGGGGAAAAGTTCATTGGTAAGGGAACATAGTGAAATGAACAAGGGAGATGGAAAACCTAAAAAATCTGAAATGACAATGTTGCTCCAGTACTTTGTTCTGCTTTGCAATCCTGTCTATTACCTCTGTACTTATACTACACTGCTGCAAACAGACATCACTGTGGAGCAAGATCGATTCCAACTGTTCAAAAAGAATCTGATACATCTTCCCATTTGGCTCGCTTGGATACGTTTTAAATGTATACTATTAATCTTTTTCTGACTCAAAACTGGATTCCCTAATTTGGAAGAAAAGTGAAGGGAATACTCTTCTGATTCATAAACTCTGTATATACTTTAATTAGGTTTGCTGCAGAAAGAACTTGTCATTAAATGAGTCTGGGGATCTACAATCCCAGTATAAGCAGTGCTCGTATTCTGTTGGATACAGTTTCAAACATTAAATTCAAACCTGGGTAAAATAGTTATCAGACTGGAATAAGTAAGAGAAGTTCAAAGCATAGCAAAGATAGGACATCATACAATACTCATAATTCAGTTTCCAGGCAATGTGTCTGGTTCCATCCCGCACCAGGCAGGAGATGACCTCTGGCTAGCTCAGGTCAGCACAGCCACAGAAGGTCCCAGTTCGTTTCGGCTTCTCGGCTCAGCAGCTGGACCCAATAGTGTCGTGACAGCAATGGCAGCAGAAGAGAAAAGGCTGGCTCTCACCTTAGCAGGTTAAAAGATGTTTATTAGCTGAAGAGCTGAGGAGCAGAGAGGCTGAGAGAGTTTGAATCTCCCTCTTCCACCTGATAAGCGGGGGAGGGGTTCCAGGGAGGATACAACAAGACAACAAATCAGGGAATTCACGGGGTAACAAGGTGTGCCCACCCCCAAGCCTTGGACCACTAAAATCCAGAGCCAAAGGAATTCCCCCCCCAGGGGGCCTATCACCTGAAGCCCTCTCCCTGAGATTTCACAGCCTGGGAGGGACCCCTGGAGAGACAGGCTGCCACAGAGCGAGGGGGGGCAGAGGGGATGTTACAAGTCAGGTGAGGAATGGGAGGACTGACACAAAACACCTTATTATACAGACAACACAAAAGGGATACGGAATTGGGGATACAGTGAAATGAACCATAACATAAACTTCTTATAAAAACCTAATAAAACAGTTCTGCACCACCACAAGGCAAGATCATGTGTCTGTCAATAGGTATAAATGCATGTAGATTATGCCTGTCTGTCGGGAAATACAGGGAGCAATTTTCCCTTTATCTATTCAATTGGAAAATACGTGCCATATGGTAGAGGCAGATTTTCAGCGTGACATAGGAAACACATACCTCAGTCCCTTCTTTTCTTATAATAATAACAATGATAATAATATTTGAAATCTTAGTATCTTATGCTGAGTTATATGAATCTTAAATAAGAAACTATGTTTTGTTTCCTACTAAAGCACTTTCGGTTGGTTTACTTTTTCCATCTTTAAGGTATATTGAAAATTCTGTATTACAATATAAGTATCAGCTCTGTAAATATGTGGTTGAAATGCTAAAACCTTTATGCTTTTTTATAAATGATATCTGAATATACTTCAGATTCATCACATGAGTAATATTTGAAAAGAACTCATAGTATTAAATGTATTTTATGGATGTGAAGATGCTGTCATAAAATTTACATTTCTATTCAATTGAAATCAGTAAATTAGAGTTGTGATGAAACTCCCAGTCCTGGAGTAAACTGGAATGTCAGCACTATGCAGTTTCCAGATTAGCAAGAAAACCCCTGAATTTCTAATTGATTTGCCGTGCAAATCTTCTGCTTTTCTCAACTATCAGGATAATACTCCCTTTTGTACTCTGTATATACTTAGCCAATAACTTTCTTCCATTGGAAAGTGTCCTAAGCACATATATGGTGCCTGACTAAGCATGTTCTACTCTCTTGTCCCTATTTGCATGCCTGGACCAGCTTGAATTGATTCAATTAGAGATTTAATTAATAAAGCAATTTGATTCATATCACTGTTGAATGTACAGGATGGGGGCCAAAAGAACATTAAAAGAAACTATTTCAGACTTGTTATACACAAATAACTAACTTTGGATATATTTCCCTATATTGCCATTGAGTAATTCAGCTAATTCAACTGATTTAAAAGAAACAAGGGTTTAGAACTAAGGTAGTAGGACATCTCCAAAAATGTCATAGTGTTCTAGTATGGAATCCATAAAAATGGATGAGACTGGTCTTGCAGGTCCTAACTTTTATCGCATAATCAGGAGAAACCAGTTTATAATTGAAAGCATTAATAGTTACTACAGACAACCTCAAAGCAGTATTCTAATCAAATAATTGAATACATTTCAAGAAATAAATACACCATTGTCTTGCCATATAGCCATGAGTTATCTTTAAGTTTTACAGAAAGATATACTATTTGGAAGAATGGACTTTTGAACTCTAAACAGGAAAATATCATTCTTTCATATAGTTGCGCTAATGCAGGTGTCTAGACCTGATTGGATTGGATTTGGTATCAGAGTTATTGAATTACTTGTAGGAAAATCATGGCTTAACACAACTTATCGTGATTATTTTCTAGACAAATTGTTAGCAGAAGGTTTTAAATTTATGCATTCAGAAATGGCTAGTGAAAAGCTATTGATTTGAAGATGTATTTTTAAAAATGTGGTCTTGTCCATGATAGAAGGATTTGAGTAAAAAGGGACATGACAGAGGCTCATGAAGAAACATATGCACTAGAATTTATAAACTGGCTCTCTTTTGTTGCTTTTCACGCTACAAGAGCAAGAACTTGTGCAGTAGAATGGAGACACAACAAACACAATGCAAAAAGGCAATATATAACATAAGATTCACAGCCATCCTGTAGTAAGGAATGCCACAATTACTGTTCAGGCCAAGACTTGTACCATGTCTTAAAAAAGACTACAGGTTTATAGGTGTAATGAAAACTTCTACTGCCTACAATAGAATTAAAAGATGCTACAACAGTCTTGCTTCATGACAGAAATGAACCTTTGCCAAGACTCCAGTTGCTCTTCAGACAGAAATCCTTCCAGTGATTCTAAAGAGGCAAAGATTTTACACACATATTTTCAATAAGTGGATTTGTGAAATCTCCTATTGAAATTTGTGATTGAGTAATTTTCAAATTGATACAATAGAGACCAAATTACAAGAAACATTAATATGGTCTTTTCACATTCTTCTCACATTTAATGTGAGAAGTGTTCTGCTTTGTTTTCTGAGGGGTACTAATTTGCGGTGTTTGAAGTACTCTTGGCAATATAAACCTATGCTACTGTAAACAAAGTTTTTCCTTTAAAGTAAATCTAAACATGAGTTAAAAGAATTAGTGAGATGAAGCTGAACAAACAGACATACTAATGTCAAGGCCCAGGAGAACACTGGCTGCATCATTTTAATGAGCAGCTAGTTAGCCTAGAGTCAGTGCTTTGTTATCAGCAAAACCTTTTCACTTGCACATTCATCCTCAATGAGGCAAGATGGAAAACAGGAACGTCATTTTCTGACAACTGTGATAGTTGTCTTCTCCTCTTGTCCCTGCTTATATGATAAGAGCGAGACAATTCCAAATAGAATGTCCTTTGTGGAACATAGGTCTGAAAAGATATAGCTCTCTGCTTGCCCTCAGTGACTACTCAGGTGTTGAAAACATGCTAAGGGGCTTGAATATGAATCCCACTTGTCCCATCATTTGTTTTTTTCCCCTTAGAGAGAAATGTTATTTTGGATATAAGGAGCCCTTCAGATGAAATTTCACTGAATGAAATCCACTTTCACAAAGTGTGTTGGTAAAGTTAACTGACAATTTTTTGAGTAAAAGCTATGTAGTCCTGTTTTTCCTGTTTTTCCTCTTATTTCTTTTTAATCATCTCCAATCCTAATGATCCTTTACTACAAATGAAGCTTGAAATAAATATGAACATAAAATATCCAGTTCATGATCTTTGCAAATTGCCACATTGTTAAAAGAATACATCTTAACCATAATCACTGAGGCATAACTTTTGCATGGACTATAAAGTTTATATATTCCACGAGAGACATTGCTCTTACTCATCCCAGTTTTATATCAGGGTTTTATACAAGTTCAAGTCTATTGACTTTATGGGCATTTCCCCAAGTTTACACCACTACAAATGAGAGGAAACAAGACTGACAAACAGTAATAATTATTCTTTTTGCAATTAGACTTTTTTTTTTTTTTGCCAATAATGTGTTTCAAATATTAATTTTTTTTTCTGATAAGTTCTCCATCTTAAGGGAATTTCACACAAGCAAGCAACATTGTTATATCACTTTTGCACTTAAATTCTATTAAATATTTTAGCATTTTTTAAAATAAGAGGGTTTTAAGCATTTGAAGGCTTCTATATTATACTACAGTAAATGATTTAAAATAAAATTGTAGGGTTTTTTTTTTCTAATCTAAAAAAATACCATTTAGAAATAACTAAAATGCAAGACATTTCTATCTAAGATGTTTACACCATATCTCTATGTAATGTTTTAAAGTTATTCCTATAAGACTGTACATAAGAGAGAGAAAAAGGAGGTGGAGTACTTCAAATAAGCAGTCCCAACAGCTGGAATTTATATGTACTGACTGTTCCTATTGCAGTGTTTGGACATATATATGTGAGTGAGAGTGATTTCTTTTTCATGAGTGTTAGATTTATAAGTATCAATGATAAAACTTTAATTATGAAAAAGTGTGATAATTTTGATGTTCTGATTAACTCAAAGTCTTGATTAAATGTAGTCAATAAATGATTAATATTTTTATCTACTGTGATATATATCAATGCTTTCTGAATCATTCTAGTGACTCTTAAGATAGGCTTTCTTCTGCCACCAATTCTTTCTTGATCTTGCAGGACTCCCAGGTACAAACCAGTTTTATGTTTGTTTTGAGTATAGCCGCTATAGCATGCATCATGTACTTTATAATTGGAAATAGACAATGACAGTATCACAGATTTTTAAAATATTGTGACTTCAAAGAGACACACAAGGACCATCAAATCCAACTCCTGGCCCTGCACAGGACTATCCCGAAGAGTGACAGCATGCTTCTTGTCTCACAGTCAAATGCTTCTTGAACTCTGTCAGGTTTGGTGCCATGACCACTTTACTGTGCGACTCATTTCTGCGCCCAACCACATTTTGGGTGAAGAACCCTTTCCAAAGTTCCAGCCTTAATCTTCCCTGGCTCATCTTCATGATATTCCCTCTGGTGCTGTTGCTAGTCACCAGAGAACAGAGATCAGTTTTATTATTGGATTGATCAAGACGAGATCATGTTTGACAAATCTGATAACTTTCTATAATGTCATGGCAGGGAGAGTTGATAAGGGAAGAGCAGGGGATATTTTCTGCCTTGACTTCAGCAAAGATTTTGATGATGTCTCTTTCCATAAAATCCTCAGAGGTAGGCTCAGGAAATGTGGGTTGGATGAATGGATGTATCAAGATGAGTTGGATGTATCAAGAACTGGCTGAATGGCAGATCTCAGAAAGTCATGATCAGCAGAGTAAAATCCAGTAGGAAGCCTGCAGTCAGTAGTGATCCCCAGGGATCATGTCTGGGTTGGGTCTTTTTCCGCTCATCAAGGGCTTGGATGTAGGCATACAGTGTACTCTCATCAAGTTGCTTACGATACAAAACTGAAGGAGCTGCTGATGTGTGTTTAACAGGACCTTGATAGGCTGGAGAACTGGGCAGAAAGAAATCTAATGAGGTTCAGAGGCAAGTGTAGGGTACTGCACCTGAGGAGGAGTAACCCAAAGTACCAGCCCAGTCTGGGGGTTCCTCAGTAGCAGAAAGACAAGAAGATACTGAAGAGGATCTAGCAGAGGTCACAGAGTGGATTAAAAGTCTGAAGCATCTCTCTTACGAAGAACGAATGTGGGATCTGGGCCTGTTTAGTGTAGGAAAGAGAAGACTGAGATGGGATCTCATTAATGCATATAAATATCTCAAAGGCTCAAAGGATGGTGCTGGACTCTTTCCAGCAATGCCCAGTGACTGGAGCATGAAGTAAATCACAGGAAATTCCACCTCACCATGAGGAAAAACTTCTTTTCATTGTGGGTAACATAGCACTGGAACAGGCTGCCCAGGGAGGGTGTGAACTCTCTCTTAAGAAACATAAAAACCCACCTAGAAATATCAGAGTAATATCTGAATAAGAATATTCCAATTCCAGAGTTCTCTCACTTCTTTTGGAAGGAAGCTGAATGCTTGAGTAACTTTTCCATGGCTTTGTTTGCTCTGATCTCTTAGTCTATGCTAGCTGTAGCAAATTATGCCAAGTCAATGACTGAGGCTATGAATTATATTTTTTGTTCTGTGTCACTGTTAAAATGACGCATGGTTCAGTTTTGGCTTGAGATGTACAAAACTCATTTGCAAAATTCCCATGCACAGCGCTGACCAGGTGACATACCCCATAAGCAAAGTTTCCCTGTGCTGGAGGACTAGGGAAGGTTCCTGGCTATAGATTTGAACAGACTATGTTAGTTGACCTCAGGAGCAAAGAACAAAACCTTTTGCTAGTTTACAAGCAGATACTTAACTTCAAGGCTCACATCCTTCTGGAGAGGATCATAATCCAGATTACCACTTCAGTAGAGCCCCAGGCTTCCCTGTGGATATGTGTTCTCCTGCACATTATTTTGATTCCTCCTGCCAGGATACCTGATCAAAACATCTAGGGTTTAGAAATGAAATGGAAAAGTCATGTAAATAACAGCAAAATTGCAAAGCACAGAGACACGATTCAAAGTCAGTACAATTACTGTGTGACTATTATCAATCTCCAGACAACCTTCTGTTTGAATTTCAAAGATAATCCGTTTTTAATAGTATTATAGTCATTATTTTGATAAATTAATTATACTGTCATGTAAAGCCACTCTCATCTAAATAATTATATGTGGGTTTTTTTCAGATTCCCTCATAACTAGCTTTGTTGGCACCTTTACTGCTTTTTTAAAAGAGATTGTAGCCTACATGACTCTGAAGATTGAACTGTCTCCTTTATACTCTACAGGACAAATTTAGGTAGGTGAAATTCAATTTTGGAGGTAGTACTGTGATTTTTTTGTGTAAACTCATTTTAAATATGTTTCAATTAGACCCTGATGTCTGCTCTTAAAATTAAACTACTTAGAAAAAAGTCCATCTATTGGATTGGTTCTTTCATACATAATTTTGGGTTTTTTTCCTTGTGTTCCACAATTTGCCATCATGAAGTGTCAATATATAAACTGCAATGTCAAATAAATTGTCTCCTTCATTTCCTCCAGGGTCTTGCTTTCTTGGATTTCCTGGATGCAGATATTACCACACAGACATTATTTTGAAGTGAACAATCAATTTTCAATGAAACATGTGCTATATTGGTGATAGTTCACTCCTGACATATATCTAAGGATAATATGCAAGTTCTCACACCCAGAGTGATGACAGTCATCCATGTATTTTATCACACAATTCCAGCAGGTCTTTTGCAGTTCTCCCACTCACATACCCTCATGATATTTCCTAACACATCTAACTTGTATCACTTAGTATAAGAATATCATTCTGGTAGATTGAAAGTTTACACATGATTTCAAGCCTTGGGCCTGAAAAATCCTAGAAAAGCCCAATCATTATTTCTTTTGGTCTTAAGACTGTCATGCATTTTATATAAAAATATGGAAAAGTACTAGGAAAAATACAATTGCATCGTCTGTATTGTACCATTAAGGGTAACTGCCCAAGTGAAGCACAATGATCATGCCCACGCTGTTAAGGGGAAGCACCCTTCAAATCAGATAGCCTGAACACGTCTGACCTGACTTTAAGCTGTGCTGTAGTTGTATTTTGTAGATGTAGAAGTTCTTTCTCTTTTCTGTCCTGTAGTTTGGTTCTTTGTAGCTTTGTTTTTATATGGCAATAATCTTGTTTATCAATAGTCATTCTTCTACCTACTAACATTTATTAGGGGAGCCTGGCGAACGTATCTGTTGGCTTCTTTCTTGTAGGAATGTCTATAATGGAGAGAAATGAAAGAAAAGGCCCTGGACACTCCTTAGCTCTGCACTGCCTGAACTTAAATAGTTAGCTAAAGTCACCCATAAAATCTGATTGTGGTGCATCCTTGAGTGTCATTTGGATTTTTTAAAGCCCAGTTTTAAGTATGAATTGAATAAAAAGAAACTAATAGGAGGACAATTTTTGACAGATCATAAAAATATTAAATTCTAGATCCATAGAAAATAATGTTTATATATAATGTTTATTATAGAAGTAAACTATTAACAGTAAGAGAAACCAGATCAATGTCTGACTATTGTGGATTTTCTTTAGCAGAATTTATTATATTACTAACAGTAAAATCACTGAATATGATAAAAAATAGGTTCTTGGCCTTATAGTGCAAAGCCAAAATACTGTCTGTTCCTATACATATATATGCAAATTAAATGGCTGTTCAGTTTGTATATTTTTGACCATGTTTTTCTGTCTTCAGCTTGTGGAGAAACTTTTTATTATGATGATAACCAGAAAATTAAAACTATATTTGAAAATAATTGCATCAAATGATTTTTAAACTCTATGAAAAATTCTTTTATGAAACATTGTAATGCAGCTGTCAGTAAATTAGATACATCTGACATAGTAATTACCCTTGCTAATCAATAACTGCTAATTAGTGCATTCAAACTGACATGAATATTTTAAACATCTCTAGGACATTAGAGGAAGTTTAAGGGTCTGATTCAAAACCTCTTTCGGTTTAGAGGTTTTGCTGTGCTTGCAAAATATGTGACTTGTCCAGCAATTACTTTCTTTGGATGGGAGTGTACAGAGAAAAGTGGCTGCATAATAATAACAATTAAAAAAAAGAAAAAAAAGTCTTTACTGCAGGTCCAATAATTTGAAAACTCCTAAGAGAAGGAGTATCTGCATGATTTTCTTTTTATAAAGCTCTGAAACTGCTTTGACTCATGTTTGGTCCACACTCAGCTCCCTCACCATATTTCCTCTTTTTCATTCATCAGTGGTTTCTGTATATTCCATGTTGGGATTATGTCCTGCTACATCTCAGGCTGTTCAAAAGGTAACACCTCCTAAACTGGCAAAACTTTTCAAATTTTAAGTGTCTTATGAGGATTTTTTTCAATTGAATGTTTGAAAACCTTTTTTTGTTATATAAGCAAATTAATGTATGTGTCTTTATGTGACAGTTGATGAAGGCATTTCACCACCTCCGGAATAGTTTAGAGTGGCCAGAATAGTTTAGGTACACATTTCAAAACAACAACTTAGGTGAGACCACACAGTTTCAAACTCCACTCCCTCATGTCCAAGATGAAGACAATTATAAAGACAGATAGAAAGACAATATACAGAAAGGTTAACGAGAAGTATAAACCTGAAAAGCTCTAATAATGAAGTTAATCCAGTTCTGTGTGCAGTGTACATCATATTCAAATATGTGTATTACATTCAAACAGCACTTCAGTAGAATTGAAAACCACACAGACCAATATTCTGTAAAATGTAATTTTCTTGCTGAGCAGTGTATTTAGGTATAACTGCTATTAAATGTGAGAGGATTCCTGTTGGGTTCAAAAAATGCCATCACACTAGTTCAGGTTTTGATCTCCAGAGATCAGAGAATTTAGCAGTGTTAAGCCATGTCTGAAACAGTTGTTCCGCCACCAGCAAATAAACTGGTTACAGAAGGAAGCAGTGCTCATTTTGTAATAAAATAAATTATCTAAAAGGTTATGAGTTTCTAAATGTTAAACTAGAATTACCTATATATATAGTGGAAATAGTCTTATTTAGTACAATATTGATGCATTATAATAAGCAAGTACATAATTCTGAATGAATATATTTTCAAAGATCATAAAGTACCACAACTGTATTCTAATTATTTGAAGTAAAAATGATATCAGAAAGTATTAAAATAATTGATTAATGCATTTTATCTGTTCTCTTTCCACAACATTTTTCTAATTATGTGCACTGATGCTCAAAAATATGACAGGCTTGCAAAGATCTTATTTGTGTTCTTTACTGCCAATACTTTCGGAGGGCTACCTTCCATTTAAAAAGAGAAAAAATTGTTCATGTGTAATCAAAATTGGGCAATACATATCCCTCAAGGAGGAAAAATATGTACCTTTTAGTGTATCCTGTGGATGTATCTGTAGTGGTGTGAGAGTTGTTTTATTAAGTTATTAAGTTATTTTTGTAAGATTTATAAGTTATTTTTGTAATGGTTCAGTTCACTGTACCCCGCTGTGTTCTGGAATGGTTTTCCCCCTTATGAGTCAGGTATATAACCAGACCTTATACGCCAATCATTTCTCCCCTGCACCTGTCCCTGTGAATTCCCCCCTCTCCTCATGGTCGCCCTGTCTGTCACTTCGAGACCCTTCCCTGGATTCTGGAAAGATCCAGGAGAGGCGTCGAGTGGTAGGCTGGTGCCTGGGGAATCCCCTCCTACCTTCCTGTGATTTGTTAATGGTTCAGAAGTTGACACCCTTGTTACCACCCCCGTGTTCCCTGGTTGGCTGACCCGTTGTCAGCCCTCCCCTGTTTATAAGTGGCCGTCAGGCTTTGATCTCTGCTCTCTCTGGGCAGCAGTGGTCTGAGGCGGAGCTCTTTGCTGGACTCCCCTTAATAAACTACCTTCTACCCTGCCTAAAGAGAGTCGATCCTTTTTCCGTCGCTGCAGTCGCAACTCCATCAGGTCCACTCGCTGGTGTGGGGAACCAAGAACCCACCGGGAGGAGGTTACTTGCCCTGCCTGGAACCTGACTGATCCTCGCTGTGGCAGTGCAGAACTGAGCTAGCCTGCACATCTGCCAGGTGTGAGAGGACACTGCTATATGTATCAAAAGTATAACTCCATAAAAAATTTAATACAGTCAAAGTCAAGTAACAGTATATGTACGGTGCATAAGAAAATACACCGATATGTGTAGCAGATGTGAACAGCGGAAAGAAAGAAAACTATTTTTCTTTCAAGGAATCTTCTGTTTATTTGCCTTCTGCCAATACCCCCTAGTTATGCAACATATCTTCTACAATTTTCCTGTTCCTGCGGTTCTTACATTGTCTTTCTTAAATAAAAAAAAAAAAAAAAAAAGAAAAAGAAAAAAAAAAAAAGTAAAATAATTTATTTACAAGTATTTTCATCTCTCTTTACATTTTCTTACTTTTCCTTTTGTCCCCGTTGTTTTCTTTCATCCCCTGCTTATCTAAAGAAAAATGTATGAAGGTAGGAATTCTTCAAGTCTTGCAGCTGACTGGAGATATTAATATGATGAGAGAGTGGTTGGCAGACCAAAAAGATAACAGTTTCACCCATTTTATTTTCATTGTGAAGATATTAGCTTGCATCTTCAGTCCCTGTCATTGACCACACTTCATGGAACTTAATATTTCGCAGAAATTTAGTATCTTTGAGACCTTAACCCACCTGTCAAATTTGATTGAAAAATCCCAGTGAGATCAAAATTTATTAAAGGAAACTGACAGAGAGAAAGAGATAGACCAAAAGACAGAGCTGTTTTTTAAGTCTTACTCATTTAGGAAATAAAATTAAAAACCTGGTTTGGGATTAACTAGTTATTCTGAGCAGGTATGTAGTGCTAGTTACATTCCATAAAATATTTATTGCACTTTTGAATATTCTAACTGCATCTTAATATCTGTCATTACATCTGGAATAGAATACATTCCTAATTAGTCGGATGATCAAATATGATATTATAGTCCAAAGTAATAATTTTTTATCTCTAAGAAAATTAAAATTTTAATTATCTTTTCTTAACTATTTTAGCTGAGGTATTTTGAACTTCCCAAATTAGGAGTTTCAACTTAGTTGCCTCAGCTTGTCTACATAAAAAAAAAAAAAAAAAAAAAAAAAATCTTGACTCCATCAGTCTAGATTTCAAGGCTTACTTTAGAGAAAGTGGAGCTAAACCTCCCAGTGACATCCAAATTGAGCACTGCAATTACAGTACACATACTACCAACTGTAAGTTATTAAGGAGAGGGTGCATTTTCTGGCTAATACAAAGATACACACAAAAAAGAATAAATCTTAAGGGTGTTTTTGTTTCCTAGTGGCTTTAGCTTTCAGGCATAAACTTCACCATTTTTTCCATCTCTTCAATGAATAATCTATAATTAAAAAAAACCCAACAGTAGGAACTTTGTATGCTGCCAAAATCTTGGATTAATGATATTGGGAAGGAGTAAGAAGGAATCATTTTATATTTCTGGAACCAATATTTACCCATGTTTTATGATTTTTGTGTTCTATATGTTCAATAGTAGAAACTCTAAATAAAATGTAAAAGAGGCCTAAATTATCCCAGTGACTCCTTTGGAAGTTTATTTTAGGAAAACTCATCTTGATTATGCTTAACTTGCCTTGTTGTTCAGGTTTAAAAACTGTGATCTTGCACATATTCTCAATTGCTTTATCACTCTCTCACCCAGAATTATCTATTTGAACTAATCCTCAATTGCTTTGCAGTCACATGTACTGAAGGAGCATATTATGAGATTGCAAACCAGAACACTAAGTGGAAACACCTTCTTTTATGTATCACTATACGTCAGCTAACTTATTGGAAAAGAAATTTTGGTCACATCTAAACAACCGACTCTTATTTTTGCCTTTATAATATGTAAAAAATGCATTAATACTAGACTAGACCACAACCAGAACAGTTTAGAACAGAGAGGTCAGTGGAACCTAATTATAATGTAGAAACTTCTCCAAGACTATTGACTTTGTCTGGGCTCTAACCAATTGGATTGGATAGAACAGGAGGTTTCTACCAATTTCTTCTCATTGCCACTACTGATTTTACAAAAATCATTACTGTTGGTAATTCATGATGTGTTAAGGTAGCATTTTAAGATTTTTTTTTAATGTTTATCTTGTTGGGTGAAAGAAAAACAAGACTGTTATTTTGTTAAATCCAGCTGGTATTGATGATTATGTGTATTTAAATAATAATAATAATAAAGTTAATAGAAGTAGATAAATTAAGAAGATATATAAACCCAATTAGTTTTTTTTAAAAAACAGCATATGAAAGAAGACTTGTAAAAATTATATGAGGTTGTATAAGTGAAATTAAAAAGTTTAAGAACCGTAGAAGTCTTCTTTTCAGGCATTTACCACAATAACGTTCATAGAAGGATTTTCTCTTTTCTAACTAAAAGAAATCCCACTGGTATTAGCAAGGCAAATAAAAGCTACTTTTATTGTAAGTGAAGAGACACTGCTGTCTCACATCATTAGAAACAATTTCTAGTGTCCCAGAAGACACAGTTTAATTGATAAAACATTAGTGTGATAGAGACCATTTGTCAAAAGTTAGACTTGTGAACTTACTAGAGCTTGAAAATGAGCTGTAGTTTTCTGTTTATTTTTTAACCTAGTGCTTTATTAAAAAGAAGCTGCATTTCTCTTTTTTTTAGGGTTTTGGTTGGTTGTTTTTTTTTGTGGTGTGTTTTTTTTTTTTTTTTTTTTTTTTTTTTTTTTTTTTTTTTTAAATCTGCAACATTTTTGTATTTTAGAATGGAAAATACCAAAAATTGGTTTTGAGGGATACATTGTATTTTATCTAGTAGTGCATGTAAATTAGCTTTTTATTAGGAACAATCTCTTGGTAGTTCTCTCTGGTCTTCTAATGAAGTGTTACTATGGATATGATTAGATTTTAACTTCTGTAATTATTTTCTTAGACATTATTGCTGCTCTGCATAACACTGCAGCCTTCAGATTTATAATACATTCTTCTCACACATTTTGATTCACCTTTGGTGAAGACCCCCATGGCCACCCTTGATGCAGCAACCACGGACCATATTATATCTTTCTACAAAAGAATGTCTGTGAGGAGTAATTACAGAATTACAAAATCTCTGTAATGTCAGAAGGAGGGAGCATCAGGAGGAAAAGATGAAAGAGTTATGTGTTAGAAACCATGGAAAATACCTGAGAACAGTTGCATAGGAATGAGGGCTTCTTCCCCTAAAAAGTTGTGTGATCTATAACCCAACTGAAGTGCATCTAGCAGCAATACATGTAGTATGGACAGCAAGCAAGAGTTGGAAAACATTGAGTGGGGATTGAGTGCACCATCAGTCAGTCTGCAGACTAGACCAAGTTGGGAAGGAATGTTGTTCTGCTGGAGGTCAGGAAGGCTCTGCAGAGGGATCTGGACTGGCTGGATCAATTTGCTGAGGCCAGTTGTATGAAGTTCAACAAGGCAAAATGCCAGATCCTGCCCTTGGGTCACAACAACCCCTGCAGTGCTACAGGCTGGGGAAGAGTGGCTGGAAAGTTTCCCAGCTGAAAAGGACCTGGAAGTACTGATCAACAACAGCTGAATGTGAGCCAGAATGTGCCCAGGTGGCCAAGAAGGCCAATGGCATCCTGGCCTGTATCAGCTCTAGTGTGGCCAAGAGGACTAAGGAAAAAACTGTCCCTGTGCACTTAGCATTTGTGAGGCTGCACCGTGAGCCCTGTGCTCAGTTTTGGGGCTGTGACTACATTGAGGAGTTGGAGGAAGTCCAGAGAACAGAAACAGAGCTGGTGAAGGGTCTGGAGCACAAGTCTCATGCGGAGTGGCTGAGGGAGATAGGAGGAGGTCTCTTTTCCAAAGTAATGAGCATTAAGAAGAGAGGAAAACAGACTTAAGTTGTGCCAGAGGAGATTTAAATTGGATATTAGGAAACATTTCTACACTGAATGGTTTGTCAGGCTTTGGAAAAGGCTGCCCAGGGAAGTGATTAAATCAATGTCCCTGGAGTATTTTAAAGATGTGTAGATGTGGCACTTAGGGATATAGTTTAGTGGTGGGTTTAGCAGTGCTAGTTTTATGATTGCACTTGGTAATCTTAAAGGTCTTTTCAACCCTAGGTTATTCTATGATTCTAGAAATTCTAAAATCCTTACTTCCACAGAAATTTGCATGGAGTAAAAATGTGTCCCCAACTATCTAGAAGGAGGGGGGGTTTTTTGTTTGTTTTTTAATTCCTGAAATTTTTGTAATTCAAAGGTGCAAGACTGAACTGATTGAAGATCCAGTTTTAAAACCTTTCCTTTCAAACCACTGTGCAGCCACTCTTTCAACACTCAGAATCATGATATAGAAGGACACTTATACAAAGTTCCTGTGATGCAACAAGGCTCTGCAAATGTTCAGGCTTATAGTATAGAACAATTTATCATGGAAACTGCAGTATAAACTTGCATCAAGATTTTCCAATACATAACATTTCTATAATTATTCTCATCAGAAGTATTTCTATAATTATTCTCATCAGAAAGAACTGAAACTCCAAGATAGATAGATTACATAAGATACTTCTAACTATGAAAGGAACCCTACTGAATATAGAAAACTGCACCCTGAACTCTTCAAGTGTAATGACTGAATTTGCAGTACTCTAAATCACTTTATGGATGTAATCAACACTAAGCAAATGAAAAGGAGAGGAACTCTCCTGCTGAATAAAATGAATGGCTCCCCTACTAAAAAATACTTGATCACGGCACTTTACAAGAGATGAGATTCTGTCACAGTGTCCCTCACGCCTCGCAGGCGTTGACCACAGGCTAGCTCAGTCTTTGCACTGCGGCAACGTGGATCAGTCGGGGTTACAGGCTGATCGAGTAACCTCCTCCTTGTGGGTTTTTGGTTCCCCACACCAGCAGGTGGACCTGTTGGCGTCACGACTGTGGCGACAGAAAAAGGGTTGACTCTCTTCGAGCAGGGTAGAAGGTAGTTTATTAAGGGGAGTCCGGCAAGGAGCTCCACCTCAGACCACTGCTGCCCAGAGAGAGCATAGATCAAAGCCTTGCGGCCACTTATAAATGGGGGAGGATCCGGGGTGGTGACAACGGGTCAGCCAACCAGGGAACACGGGGGTGTAACAGAGGGTGTCAACTTCTGAACAAGGAAAGAATCACAAGAGGGGAGGAGGGGATTCCCCAGGCACCAGCCTATCACTCGACGCCTCTCCTGGATCTTTCCAGAACCCAGGGAAGGGTTCCGAAGGGACAGACAGGGTGACCAAGAGGAGAGAGGGGGGACTGACAGGGACAGGTGCAGGGGGGAATGATTGACACAAAATGTCTGGTTATATAACCAACTCATAGGGGGAAAACCATTACAGAACACAGGGGGGTACACAGTGGAATAAACCATTACAAAAAACTTATAAATCTTACAAAAATAACTTAATAACTTAATAAAACAACTCTTGCACCACTACAAGATTCCTTTCACCATTATTTAAGTTATAGACAAACATACATGCCACTTGCAGCAAAAGCTACCTTAGTAAATTTATTTTAATCCTTTTTCCCCCTCTTATTGCTTCCTTTTTATTACACAAGCTGCCAAGCAATAAAGTATCTTTTAATCTAATTTTTTATGTCTTATATAACTTTTTTTTAATTGACAACAGTGGAATTTTTGTCTAGGACATTAATAAAAACAAGGTCATTTCTCTGCTCTTTAAGCTTCTGATCTGTAGGTAACACACTTAAGAAAATTAGCATTTATTTTTATGTGGTCTGAAACCAAAGACCTTAGCTGGGTTTTTCGATTTGTTTGTTTGTTTGTTTGGGTTTTTTTGTTTAATTTCTTTTCAGAGGTTCAGATGTATACTCATTTAAGATTTGCTTACAGCATTGTTATTTTGCTGCTAACTTATGGCACTGCACTCAAAGAGCAGTTAACATTTCTGAAATATCCCATATGAGATAAAGCTTCCTGTGAAGTATTTAATTTTTTTTTAATATTTCTATTTTGTATTACCTGAATTCTAGAAAATATTAATGTTTTATTGGCTTGAGCATATTTTGTCTTCCATTTTGACTTGTTTGCCCAAAAATTCTTTGTCCATTAAGTTATGCTAGTTGCTGGTAAAGCAGTACAATGAAGAGACAGTTCCATGTAATGCTGCTGCTTAGAAGAACAGAAATTATTTTTCCTGATTATAGTCTTAATAAAATGAAAATTTATTTTGGTGCACTGCTTTGTGTCTTAGTCTGTCAATATTCCAGTCTAAGAGTTTAGTTTTCTGCTCTAGGCTTCTTATAGGGTCCTGTGACAGTGCTCACTCACATTAGGGCAGCCTGGACTGTTTCTATTTTACTCAGATTTCTGCTCATCTCTCCATGTTCCAGTTGTCTTCAGAGACAAATAAGCCATTTGCCTGAATTGTATTTCAGAGCCTCTTTTTGGATAGGATGAATCTCTCTAGTGTGCCTATTATATTTTTCCCCAATGATTTTGAGGCATCCTTGGGTGAGTAGTAACTCAAATGACAACTTAACTCTAGAGACTTGACACTGTCAAACAACACCCATCTCTTGTCTTCCCATTTCCCCTACTGAGCTTCTTTCCCCAGCATTTCACTGCCAATCTGCAGACACTCAGTCACTTTTTCTAAAACTAGAACTGAAGCCCGGCCCCAGAACTGGAGTTGTAATCAGGTCCATCTGGAAGGTCATGGTCACGGCTGAATGAAGGGCATGGACAGATGCAGGGGCAAGGGCCAGAGCTGAAACACGGTCCCCAATTGGAGGATGGCCCTGTGGACACCATCCTCACCACCCTGGCTCACACAGCTCATCTTATTTCATCCTGACCCCAGCTTTGGGGAACCACCCTGCAGCTCCATCCTGGGGCACATGCAGACAAATCCTCATGGAGCTGGGTTCTAATTCAGAGTCCCAAGTCTCTCACTGGGAAACACTCAGGATTGTGGACTGTTGTGGCTGTGCCCTTCTGCACTGGGTGGGCGCGGGCCCCTGGCTGGCTAAGATCTGCACAGCGGTCAAAGCGTTTTCGGTCCGGGTATGCAAGCAGGCTATCTTTACCTGCTGGACTCGGCTTCTCAGCAGCGGCTGGTCCAGATTGTGTTGTATCTGCGGTGATAGATAAAAGGATGGCTCTCAGCTATGCAGGTTTAAAGATGGTTTTATTCAGGCCGAGCTGCAGGAGCTCCGCAGCTCATCCAAACTGCTGGCCAGAGAGACCCTTTGAATTTCCCTCCCCGATCTTATAAGCGGGGGAGGGTTCAGGGGAGGTCACAACAGGATAGCAAATCAGGGAATTTGGGGGGTAACAGGGGGTGTCCACTTCTAAGCCTCTGACCACTGACAAAAAGGGAAAAAGGGATTTCCCCGGGCACCAACCTATCACTTGACGCCTCTCTGGGAATTTCCCAGGCCTGGGAGGGGTCTGGAAGTGACAGACAGGATGCCCCAGAGCCGGGGAGAGAGGGGATTGACAAGGATAGGTGGGGGGTGGGATGATTGACATGAAACAACTCAAAGGGGATGGACTGTTACAGAACTAGGGGCACAGTGAAATGAACCATAACATAAAATTTCTTATAAAAACTTGATAAAACAATTCTTGCACTGCCACAGACTGTGTTTGATGAATTTGATTTTTCCAGATCCACTTCTCTTAGGAATCTAATGACCTTTCACCCCTGCTGTTATCATCTTTTTCATAGACTTTTTCTCATAGTTGCCAGTATTAATATCAGCTAGCATTGCACACTCTATGCTTAATAAATGGGGCATTAAACACCCTCCATTTTTTTCCCAAATTTACAGTTACATTTTAATTTTTCATTTTCAAACTTTCTATTTTTTGTCTTACCAGTTTTAACTTGCCCATATATGTTCCTTGAAGGCTTTCACTCCCTCATTATTGCTACTATTTGGAAGAAACACAAATATCATATTGCATGATGCTGTCCTCATAGAAGTGCAACTAAGACCTGTCAGCAGTACAAATGGAAATGTTACAAATAGACTTAAAAAAAAAAAAAAAAAAAAAAATCACAAGAATAATGCTGCACAATGTTGGCTCTTATGTGTCAGTGACAAAGGACTTTGGTCTCCTCCTTCTAGTAACTCTTCATTAGCTTTGAAACAACTATTCCCATTGCATCTGATAGAAATACATCTGCAAATATTAATACTCTGTTTGCTTTATTAGAAATGTCCAAGGTACATTTATTCACAAGTTAGTAGTAAATTATATTAAAACCTCGTTCAGAAATAAAATTAACATCAGTGTCAAAATCTTCTCATTTTACATCTTTGTTTTAAATTAGCACAATTCTAGTAATGAGTGATATGCAATGTAACTAAACTAGCAAACTCAATTGAGTTACCAGTTCAGATATGAAAATAATACAATTTTCTGCTTGTTAATTAGTTTATAAATCAAATTATATTCAGAGAAAAATATTTTAAAATAAATTAAATAATTGAAAATAGACACAGAAAGAATATATTGAATGATATTTGTTGGAGTCCAGGGCATTCCTTTGGTTGCCCTGGAGGGTCAGGGACCTGGGCAGGGGGGTCTGGGACCCCAGCCCAGAGCCCAGAGCTCAGGGAGACACTGGATTTGATTTCAGTCCATGGGAGAGGCTTCTTGCACTGCAGGAAGCATTGCAGGCCACAAGAGTGTAAAAATAGTAGTTTAGTATATCACACGGTGAAAAAACAGTGGGTTTGGGATTTTTGGCATTGAAGTGAATGGGACAAGATGGAGAATTTAGGGCGTTGTCCCTTTCTTCTTCCTTCTTGTTCCCTCACGCCATTTCTGCAGTGACGTTGGCACAAAGTAGTTAGTGAGGATTGGGCCAGAGTAAAGATGACCTTTCTAGTAATAGTGATGGACATTGGTAATAAATAGTAAATAAAGAATACGTAGCAATTAGTATAAAAGATAAGGACAGCCCAGAGACAGGAGGAGTCACCAGATGTCCAAGCCGCGGCAAACATCTTTTGGACACTGAGAAAATTGTAAGAACTAATAAACAAAGCATGTAACCCTGAAGACTCTGTCTTTTCCTGTGTTTGGCACAGAGCTTTGCAGAGGGCCAGAACTCTAAAACCACCTGAATGCCGGGGAATTTAAACTCCTGAAAAGGAGCCCCCGACAACTGCTGTCCCTGGGATGGGCGGAGACAGATATTGTGCGTCAAAAATCCTGAAATTCATTGTGCTACATGATATAGAGATTTGGACATTCTGCATTTCACTTTCTGAGAGAAATTTCAGGATGGTAAAAACCATAAAGGGGGTAAAAAGATGTTGGAGGGATAAATCTACAAAAGTAGACATTGTGTAGACAAAATCTACATTTCAAAGACTGAGAGATAACATCATGACTGAATGTAAATATCCTCACTCATAAAAGAATACTATATACCAAGGCCCGTAACATCTATCAGGAAAGAAGAAATAAGTACCAGAAACTTAAACTGAGTACTCTGAAATACAGAGGTTGATGATTTTTTTAAAAAACGAGATTAGTAAATAATTGCAATAAAATACCAAGAAAATTATTATATCCTCAATATGCCTCTGAGACATAAACTTTGGAGAATTAAGGATTTTAGAAGGGTTAAGATTTTAGTTAGAGATAAGCTTTGCTGAAATTAACTAAAGTAGATAGGTAGGCTTCGCTGAAATTAAAAGTTAGTAATTAACTAAGAGAAACTGGGGTTGGGATCACTCTTCTGTATTAGAATAGCTGATTACTTGTCAACTTTATGTTTGGTTAGCTGTGTTTATAATGAAGAATACAGAAACTGATAAATAGCTTTTAGGAACATATGACAATTGTAGGCCTCCTCTGCCCAGAAACCCATTGAACAGTCACGAAGACAGGAAATAGGAGTCCTACCAAGGGTTCATTTATCGCATTTGCATTGAAAAGGTAATGAGGAAGACTTCTTTACTTCCTCATTTTGGGGACCCCCTCCAAGGGGGGTGAAAAGGACCACCGACCCATTTCAAAGAACAAATTATGCACGTTTAATAGCTTTTTAGCTAATTACCATATGAAGCGGGGAATGGAATGTACCAGGGTTATGAATATGCATTTGTGGTTTGGGTATTCAATGCTTTTGTAAATAAAAGGACTCTGTAATCATCTCTAAATTGCAGTGTGTATTAGGGTTAGGGTTAGGGTTAGGGTTAGGGTTAGGGTTAGGGTGAGGGTGAGGGTGAGGGTGAGGGTGAGGGTGAGGGTGAGCTATCCCTCACACTGCCCGGGGGCATAATAAACATATGCTTTATAACTTTAAACTGTTAGAGAGTTTTGTCCATCACAGTTGGGAATCAATACTAGATCAGTACCCATATTTTCTTTAATAAGTCACCTCAATAACTGGATTTATTTCCAATTGCAGTGCTTTAGAGAAATAAAAGGAAATTCCATGGCATTCCATTCCATACATAGAGGAGGACAGACAGAATTCCCGATGTTCTTTATTGTGCTTTGTCTTTATGAATCTTGGTGAGAAGCATCCTGCAAGTTGCAGAAAACTATTTATGATTCTAGTTGTAGGAATGGGACCTAGAGAAAATGCAGAAGTGAGAGGCAGAAAGCATAGTGAGTAGAAAGTTAACAATGCTAATTTTATTTACTTTTTGAGTGCTGCAATTTACCTTGCATAAGTAAACAAGGTGGCAGTATCAAGGAATATCGGTTATATATGCCTGAGCATACTATGTCCCTAATGTATATTTGCTATGATATATTTAATAGCATTATCCTACATTTATTTTCACAAGATCCATTCACTGTGCACAGAGATTTGTGAATGAAGCTACTGAGCAAAATTTAATTTTAATTCTAAATATTTTATGGGTTATTCACTGTCTCATGACAGTGAATAGTTTATCAGCAAATCCACATGCATAACACTTAGAGCTATTCTTAGTAATATTTTTGGGTTTCTAAAGTGTTTTTCAGATCTGAGTCATAGTTTTATTATAGGAAATGCAAATATAATTTGGACAAAAATTAATCATGGATCTAAAGGATTCTTTTGGTCTCATACAAATTGAGTCTCTCTCTCATATTTTTCTTATTATTCAATTTAACTATTGAACAGGTAGGATCTTGAAGTGTTAAGTGGGGGGGAAAGATTCATCATATGCATTAAAATATTTTGGAAACAAATACAAGAAATTTAACATAAACTGATGAATTGACTTTATTCCATAAGACTGTAAACAAATACAGTAGTGACATTTTGGGGAACAGTTTAGAAATACCTGTTTGTTGGCTGAACTTACATGTGTCATGGGTTGGCACAGTTCGGTTTTTTAGTTATAGAGGAATGTGGAATATTTCCTGGTCAGAACCTGGGAATTGCTTTAGAAAGGACAGGGACCTATCAGAAGGTTAGTTGGAATATTGGCATCTGTTTTGACCACTGAGAATGTCAAATGTGACTTTACCCATATAAAAACCTGATTTCCTGCAGGCTGGCCCTTTTCCCTTTGGCCAGAGAGACAAAGGTCACACCGTACGGCAGCCAGGGGTCGGCCAGGCCCCCACTGCCCTGGCCAGGTGGCCCAGGCCGGGCTGACCCGGGCCCAGAGGAGTGGCCCTGGCCGGGCCGTGCCTCTGGGCCCATCTGCTCCAGTACGGGGGGGCCGGGCAGGCCCTGCCAGCCGGGCCCCTGGTACAGCTACGGGCCTGGCTGGGCCAGGGCCCACCCCGATTTAAACTGAGGGGTTGGCCAAAAAGGCATTTATGATCCTGCTTGTTTTTTTTTTATTCCAGACTGCCTGGGTACTGTGATCTCTGATGTTTCTGCATGAGTTCTTCCTCCCCCTCACCAGCGAGGCCTTGAAAATCTTAACACTATGAGCTGCAGCAAGAGAGAGAAAAAACTCTGGGCATATTTAACCCATTCCCGGCAAAATGAAGTTTCCATGGCCTAAGCCTTCCCTTAGAAAGAAAAGAAAGGGACAGAGTAAACATAGAGAACAGCATTAAGTCAGTGGAGCGAGAGTGAAAGGACTATCAGGACAAGGGATTTAGGAGTTTGCCATTCCATTTCAGGCTGGACTCTCTTATTGAGCCATGGAAATTAACTTTATATGTAGATTATCCCTTTAAATCATGGAAAAGGTATGCATTTGGGGAGATGATTGTTTAGATTTGTGTGTGGATTTGAGCAAAGGTGTTTGTGATGGACTAAGTGATATTCATCCCATAAGATGCTTGAACAGAGATAGAGATGAGAAGCTCTCTGTGCCAGTGAAGAAGTGAGAAGATATCTCTGTTCCTTGAGATGAAGGCTCCTTTGCCTTTGGAGTTATTCATCTCAGCATGCATCTCAGCATATTCATCACCCCAGCATGCAAGAGTCTAAGACCCATTTCCCATAAGCATCTTGGGAAACTGCTAATGGGAGGGGTCACAGAGGTAGGTTTCCCTGGGCGGGGGGTGTTTTTATGACAGTTAAAAAACCCACAAGAGAAACTGTTCTAGGTTGTCAGTGGGATCCAGGACTCTAAGAGAGACTCCTCTCCTAAAGATTGGTGAAAGACTATTTTCAAATGGTGGAACTGACTGAAAATCATAGGTTTTGTCTCTTTATGTTGTTTGTAGGAAAATTAACAGTTTGTAGGGGGAGGGAAGAGTGTTTTTGGAGTTTCATTCTGTTTTTTTAGTTTTTTCCCAACTTTATTTTTCCGTTTTTTAGTGTGTGTTAATAAAACATTTTTTTTTTTAAATTATTTTTAAGCTTGAGCCTGCTTTGCTTTTCTCCTAATCTTTCTCCCACGAAAAGAGAAAAAACCCTGAGATCACTACACTAAATTTGGCAACCAGTATTTGGCAAAAGTGAAACCACTACAACATGACAGCTGGTCTATATAACAAAGAAGAGAGAAAACACTGAAACACAAGAAAGTGCCTGGGAATATTTCACATAGAATTATTGTAGGAAAACTATGTTCGACAAAACTAAGAAAGAATGACTGTTTAGGAGGAGATGTTGGTAACTTTGTCTCACAGGATCAATAGGGTTTGAATAAGTTCACTGTATGATGGAAGGACCACTGGCTGTTTCACTGTTGCCATTTAGCACTAAAGAAACAGAAATTCTGAGGTCTCACATGGAAAGCTTGCTGGTTGCAGAAATTGATCTTCTGCATGCTGGTTTAGCTTTTTATGAGAAGCTCCAAGCTGTGATCAAGAATAATTTTTTTTTTTTTCTTCATATGTATTCCAAGTATTTTTTCATATAAAGGAATTGGGTAACAAAACTGTTACAGGTAAACATTGAGAAAAATTATGATCTGCTTAAGTAATTTTTAATGAATTCAATGAAAGAGAAAAAAAAATCCCAAAATATTTCTTGAAGATCTGCACTTGAAGACAACATTCCATGATGCTGTGTAGGATTCTTTATCCATTTTGGAAAGAAAAATCTGAAAAATTATTGACAAGTGTGCTGGCCTGAAGGCAAAACCAGCGAGAGACTTCAAGTCAGAAAAAAAAAAAAAAAAAAATTCAATAGGAGAGAGAGAAAAAAAAGGTCAAATAAAATAAAATAAAACAAATGCAATAGTACAAAAGATCAAGGACAGAGTCAGAATACAACCTGACACCATGGTGGTCGCAGTCCAGATGAAGTGGTCTTGTTGAAGCAGTCTTCCTGCAGAAAGGTCTGGTAGCTCTTGTCCTCTGGGAATCCAGTGGGTAAAGCTGCCTGTGCTGTCCCAAATCCCAGATTATATCCAGGTGGGAATGCTTGGCTCCTCCTCCTGGGTGGAGCAACTCACAATGGGCTGATATCATTCTGTGAATCTTGAAATGGGTCCTTGATTGCCCATTAAACAGAGATAGCTCCTGGAGGGAGTTACCTATGAGTCATGCAGCAGGGCATTGATGGGCCATTAACAGAAGACAGTCTGGAGGGAGGGGGCAAGGGAAACACTGCCCAACCTAGTTTCAACATCTCATGGGGATGGTGACAGAATACATACTTTGGGCATATTTTACGTTGCAACCTAGGACAACGAGCAATAGAGAAAGGTCAGAACCATGGTTACTATTAACTTGAGAGGCACTCCATAGTGGGATAAATACTACAGGAAGTACAAACCCTCTCCTTAGGCTTCACACTGCTGATATGTGACCATCATCGTAACATACAGCCAGGAACAGCATTTTGGGTTTAAATGGCACTACGGTTTCTGTATGGTTTAGCATAGACAGCAGCTTTGGGTTTAAATTTTGAAAACAGAATTAAGGGTGTTTTCCCAGCATGACTAAAACATATGTGCCATTAGATGTGAGCTAGAGACAAAATGGAGAGAGATGCACAGCTAATTTTTTGTTTTTCACTTGTAGAACAGCGTTCCATAGATATGCTTCTCATGTTATCCTTTTAGAGAGCTTTTACATATGCTGATAACAAATTTAGGAAGAAAATTCCTGCCTGAACTTTACTTTTTGGACCAAAAAAACCAAATCAAAAAACAAAACAAAACAAAACAACAGGAAAAAAAAAAAAAAAAAAGAAAAAAAAAAAGAAAACACCTGTCTCAGATGACTCCAAAAGAATTTTTTTACAAGAATATTACAACTAAAACTGAGATATATTGAAGTGACAAGACTTCAGAAAAAAAGCTCAGAGACCGATTTAATATTTACATATTTCAAGTAATAAAATAAGACAAAGGTTTGTAGAAATAGGAAAAAGAAAATATTTCAAATGTCCTGTAAACTATATTCTAAAATATACCTGTTTGTGAGTCTGTGTTGTGTTCATACCCTGACAGGCATGATTTATTTTATCAAATTTTAGCCACTTAGAAGACTGATAGTCAAGCTTCCTATAGGGTTTGAAATTGTCTTCCCATTTGGTGTGGAATTTCTAGACAGTGCAGCACATTCCATTAGCCCAGATAACTCTCCTAAGATATTGATTGTCTGTAACCATCTCCTTCCACCAAATGTTGAGGAAACCTAGGACAATCTTTTCAAAACACCTTGAAGCCTGTTGCTCCTTCTGTTTTCTAAAAATTAAATTTCCCCTACTCTATTATGTGTTTGGATCAAGATATATTCATACAAAATATTTCAAGACACCTGTATGCAAAGTTACATCCATATTGTGCCATCCTGTCCTGGTTTAGGGATACCTATATTGGTTGATGAGACAGGTACAACACTGGTCTGCAGCCATCCAAGCTAATAAGTTGTCAACACACTCTTGACTTGTGCTTTCTCCTAGATAGCACCCAAACATGCCTCAGGGGTGGGATGATGCATACTTATAGAAGAAAAATTTAAACATATTTGGAGACTTAATCCATGTTAATGAATGTTTGCAGAACATCTGCAACACAGCATTTCTAATTTTAATGATAAATTTCAATTAGTGTAACTCAATCAGATATTCAAAGTTTTTTTTGTGGGAAAAGAAGTAAAATAAATCAAACCTACATATCTCCCTTTAAAGAGCACCACAAAATGAAAATTAATGTACTTTTATAGCTTGTCAATGCCAAACTGAAAATCCTGTTTAGTAGTGAACACTGTTTCAAAAATTAATATTTAGCATGATTTTTTTGAGGTGTCTGGTTTTGGTTTTCAGGTTTGTTTGCCTGTGATTTCAGAAAACACAAACATGTAGAGACACATAACATTGAAACACTTAAAAAAACCTGAGATGCAGGCTCAGAATGGAGAATTTGAACCAGGTGGTTTAGTTTGGAAAATGTAATGAAAACTCAGTAAAATGCATATGGATTAGAAGTAATCCATAATGTAATAGGATGTGGTGCTGTCAGGTGATACACTTGTAAATTCATGACAAATGACTTAAATTTGGGAAAACTTTATAACAATCTCTTCAACTGCAACTTTCTGAGCAGAAAGAATATTGTCAATTTACAATCTACATTTGAAATAGAGTTGTTACATCAAGTTTAATCATTTATGTTCAGCCTGCATTAATTTCTACAGTTCAAACTCTTTGTAATGCAAGTAAAAGAAGTGTGATGTTGGTAACAGTAAAATGATGCAGAGAATTTTCTGAACAGCTGTTGAACTCTGTCGTGGCTCAGAAAACGTGGACATTTATACTTACAGCACGTGGTAGTGTCAGTGAAGTAATAAATATTAAATCTGTCTCTGCAGGGAAGGAAAAGACATTTTATTAATATGAGCTAAGTACCTGGGTTTATTAAAGAATTTTCTTCTTATCAGCTTTGAGAAGCAGAGCAAAAAATTAAAGTTGACATAGAAGTACTGAATTAAATTAAGGAAAGCCTTTTTGTTGAAGAAGTTTACAAATATTGGCAAATTAGATTATTGTAGCAATACAACAAATCCACCAGAACACCTAAAGGACCCCTCTTAAAAATTAAACTTACATGGTTAAAAATGAAGAACATAATGAAGACAAAAAAAGATTGTAAATATGCGAAAACTCAGAAAAGAGAATTTTGAATGGAAGTAATGGATAATGTAATAGGATGTGGTGTTGTCAGGTATTACATTTGTAAATTCATGACAAATTACTTAATTTGGGGGAAACTTTATAATAATCTCTTTAACTGCAATTATTTGAGGAGAAAGAATATTGTCAATTCACAATCTACATTTTAGAGTTGTTACATTTTGTTTAATCATTTATGTTTAGCCTCCACTAATTTCTGCAGTTTGAACTATTCGTAATGCAAATAAAATATGTGATTACTAGTGAAATTTTAAACCAACACCTTTGACTCTCCAACTTTAGTTACCGTAAATCTGTACAAGTGAACACTCAAAATTGAATATTTGAGGCTGTCTTCTATGTCTTTGCATTTATTACCCAGTTTTAATCTCAGGTGTCTCTGCAGGTAGATGCTTTGTCAGCTCTGTGCTTCCATATTTTTAAAATCTGTTTTTGTCTGTCAGCATCTGGTTTGTCCTATTCTTTTGAATGCAATCAAAGTTTGTTTTCTATTTATGCATGCTAGAAAGGCAAATGACTCTCAAGTTGAGGTTTGTAAAAATATTTTTTTGGATCCTCAGCAATATGGCAGCCCATTAGAACTCCTTGCCAATGTCTCTGGAAATGTTAAGTAATAATAATAATAATAATAATAATAATAATAATAATAATAATAGGAAGAAGAAGAAGAAGAAGAAGAAGAAGAAGTTGTATCAAGTTGTCACTTGATAAAATATTTCTGTTCTCTCAAGTTTGTGGAAAACAATCATCTGCAAGTCTTCTGAAGTTCATATTTAGAAATTGGAAAGAATATACTTTTGAAGACAAAAAGAAAAATTGTTATGGGATAATGACATAGAGGTTTTAAGACAAATGTATCAGCTTCACTTACCATGTGGAGGACTATAACCGAAACTATACGTTTGTTTGTTTACCCATATCTATCTCTTGCTACAGGTACGAATCCACAACGTTAAATGCTCTGTAAGTGTTCAGAGTTAGTTCAGTAGTGTATGAGTAAGATTATTGGGTGTTTTCTACCTCAGCATCTGTTGTCTGCGTACTGCCAGGACATTCTAGTGTCTCTGAGTTCTTCAGACACCACATGGGAGACCATCTTACCTTCATGGTGGGTGATATAAGTTTTTTGGGGGTTTTGTTTGTTTGTTTGTTTTTTACACCAACTGTTTTGCCTCTTAAAATTGTTGTGTTTGGAATGTTTTTGTCTTTTTTTTACGGGACTTGTATTTTGGTTTTGTTGTTGTTTTTTTGTTTGGATATCTGGGGTATATTTTTTAGGGTTTGGGGGCTTTTTGTTCCAAATATTATTTTCTTCAATTGTTTGCTGTTGTATCATGTAGCAACAGTGATTATCGTGTCCAGGGAGGTTACAGCTCCTGACAGGGAAACAGATGAGTCTTTTTTGTTAAGCTCAACAATCCATTTATGCTTCCCAAACCTGGGCTGGGGAGGTGAAAATGAAGAGAGAGAGAGAGAAGAGGCAGGGTCATGGGTTTTATAGGGTACTGCAGGAGAGGTGTCTTAGGGTTTGGTCAAGGGAGGAGATAACACAAGGAAAGTAAGATCAGTTTTCAGCTTCCTCGAAACAGGAGGACTCTGCAGTTTGCTATATGTCTTCAACACATCTCAGGGATTTCATGCACTTTGTTTTTTCACCAACGGTGATGATTTCTTCAAAGCACAGCCACTCACCTGCCTGTGATGCATAAAACAAACATTTTACAACTCAAATTTATGTTTAACCCACATGCCTAAGAAGAATTGTACAAGCAAAGCAATGCAGAGCCCCACAGGTGCAAAGGAGAGACACTTTATTGCAAAAACCAGGTCTTTTTAAGCAGTTAGGCCCATTATCAGTACATTCCATTTAAATATAACAAATGTAATTCAATCAACCACCATAAACCAAGATGTGAGCATGTAATGGTTACACAACTTGTTTTTCTATTTCCAGTTTGGCTGAGTCACTTTCCGATAGTCCTTTACAACTTACCCAAAATAGCAGGCCTGAGCCGTGATTTCACAAGGGTAACAAGGCCCTCATTTTATAAGGTTTTACATATATGCAACAAAGAATGACTGACAGATGAAAACATGACATTGACACATGAAGAGAGATAAAAGCCTCTTGAGGATTGTGGATAATTTTTCCTTTTATACTGAGACATGTAGGCAATTTCAAAGGAGAACACAACTCTTCATCCAGAACTGAGATTTCTAAGGATTTGGGTACTTCAGCAAAGAAAGACTCTTGGGCGTGCTGACTTGACTGTATTTGCCTCAATGACAAAATGGTGAAGGAGCAATCCTCAGTCAGAACAAAGGTGTAATCAGGATCCAAGCAACAGAGCTTCTTTGCTGTGTTTCTAGTTAAACCATTTGCAGAGGAAATGTTTGTAGATCTTTAGCAAAATTAATATTGTAGGATCCTCCTTTGGGTGATTTTTCTAGAATACTAGTGATTTTAATGACAATCAGAATAAAAAAGCACTCAGTGAGAAAAAAACAACACCCAAAACAAAACCCACAATCATTTCTTCTTTGTTCAGAAATATTCTGTATAACTGCTTCCTTTCTGTCCAGCTCCCTAAGGATCTGAAGAATCTGAGCTTGAGAGGGACTTTGAAGGACACGTCACTCTTTCCTATGAACAGAAATTTGGAAATATGCTGTACTGCTTTTGACTGGGGTAGAGTTAAATTTCTTCCTAGTAGCTGGTGTAGTGCTATTCTTTGGATTTAGGATGTGAATATTGATAATATACTGATGTTGAACTTACACTGCGTCAAGTTGTTTCAGCTTCTCATGCTGCCAGTTGCCCCATCAGATACCCACAAGCAGCTGGGAGGGGATGCAGTTAGGGCAGCTGACCCAGACTGGCCAAAAGGTTGTTCCATTCTGTGTGCTGTCATGCCAAACAAAAATACCTCTGAGCAGCTGGCCAGGTGTGGCAGCCACTGCTCAAGGCTGGACTCAGCATCTGGAAGTCTGTGGTAGGCAATTGCATTGTGCGTCTCTTGTTTTCAAGATTCTTTTATCATTATTTTTTTCTTCATTTTCTGTCCTGTTCAGTTGTATTTATCTCAACCATCTGTTTTTCTTTTTATCCAAATCCCTCCCCTATCCCACCATGAGGGTGTGAATCTTAGCTGCCTGCCAGGTTAAGCCATAACATATACATGTGGAATTACACCATGGATTCACCTAGATCAACTCTCACCTCTCAAAAAGGCGCCCAAGCTCCTCTGCATTATATTTGCATGCACTGCATGTAAATAAATTTTTTAAAGGCATTTCATAGATCAGTCCCAGGTAAGTTATGCACCTTTAAATTACCTGCCATCTCCTTATCCCAGGTACTATATCAAAAAACTTAAAACCAAAACCAAACCAAAATAGAATAAAAACACAACCCCAACCCAAACCCCAAAGAAAATGAATGTCAATTTTGTGAAAAAATGCATTGATAAAACTCTATGACTAGATGAATTTACATATGTATGTATGTATATAAGTATGCATGTATTTATTAAAGGAATGTGTTTTCTTCGAAGTTCACCCCACCTGTACTTCTGAACTGACCTATTTTCTCCAAGTTGTGAGACCTGTATGATTTGCCATGGCTCAAAGTGGCACAGCATCACTTGCAAAAAGCAATGTTCATCTCTTGGGTGGATTGATTTTTGGTCTTGGCAGCTAGTCTGATAAAGATAGATGTCAAGACTCTTTTTGGACATTGGGAGTTACAGGTATGTTAATTTGTAAGGTCAAACGTGCATTTCCTGGTCTTTGTCTAATACGTTTTCAATGTATACCACAGTTCTTTATTTCTGTGTTTGACCAAAGCTTTGCAATTCTTATTTTATTTCCAAAGTAAATGTCATTAATAGAGATGAAGTAGACTAATATTGCTCTTTTGAGTAGATGCTCATTATAAATGTCTACAATACACTTGTCAGTTGAAGGATGATATATTGATTTATTTTCCAATTTCAGCTGTAAAACTAGAAGGCAGCTGGCTGGGTTAGCATTTTCAGATTCAAAATGTGTTCCCTCTATGAAAGAAATAGATTTTCTTATTCTCTCTGATGGAGCAATTGTTCTGACTACATTAAAAACATGCTACAGCAGTTTACAGTTTTTCAACACTACTGTACATATCTGATTAAATTTAAATATGCTATATCAAGGCAAAACCCCATTATTTATATTCAGGTTTGGATATTATTCACAAAAATGTATATCCATTTCCTTTTTTTTCCTAAGGGTAAAAAGACAATATAAAATAATGCATCACAGCAGGGTACCTGAAATAATTGTTAGACTTTACAGAAGAGTTATGCAAATAATTACAATTCTTAACTTCAGCATGTAGAACAGGACATTTAGGACTCTGTTTTGGTTTCTAAAACAGTTTTGCCATATGGATTTTGTCAAAAGTAATGAATGGTGATTCATCATACCTCAATTTAACTCTAAAAAATTAAATATTTAATACATACTCCCTTTCTCTTCCAAGGAGAGGGACATATACTCTGGACAGTAACTCGTGTATTCTTGGGCATGGGTAAATAAACTAAATAGGCTACTCGAGTCTGTTCAGTAAACATGGTTGGTCTTAGTGTTGCAGCCTACTTTTCATGGATCCTGACAAGAAGAAATGACATAATGCTCTTCATCTGTAGATAAGGCATAACTTGATAATTTCTTGTGATAAATTGTCTTTGCAGGATGTACTGGCCAGGAGAAAAGAATAAATATATCCATGTCTCCTCTGTCCTTTAAATTCTGAACTCTTTCCATTTTGGAAAAGGGAATTCTGCTTACTATAAAATCAATTTCTGCCATTCAGGGCCAAAGACAGATGTCACAAATTAGAAGTCTTACATTAAGTAGAATCCAAACTGCAACAGTTGAAAGTGTCTACTGAAAATTAGTCATGACTGTATTAATCAATGTTGAGTTCAAAGGCATTCCCAGCAGAGCAGGAAATAATAGGTTGATTTTACTGTTCCAGCTTCTGAGAAGCATCGATATTTCCCGTATTCAAACTTTTCATTTTGAAAAAAAAATAAGTTGCTAGGTTTATGCATTGAAAAGGCACTGTCATGGGAAAACAGGAGATGACTATAACTGCGGAAATCCTAAAAATATGACACTGATTGTTATTTTGCTTTTTAATGGAGAGATTAAAGGATATGTCAGAATCTTGAGTAGAGGTGTTATATGCCTTTGTAAACTTAGCACCTATTTACATTTTTACCAGGTATTAAACCAACATTTTTTTGGTGCTTCTGCTCACACACATACATACATTTTGCTGAAAAAAGAATTACATAAGTCAGAATTTCTTAGATATTTATATTTATATGCAATTATTATGACCTCACTTCTATTTCAGCTGATCTCACTCTAAGAACAACCTGTAATATATTGTGTGCATTTCAAAGAAGGCAAAAGTCCTCCTAGACACATATATTCTACCTTGCCAGAACATGTGTGTCTTAGATAGCTGTTTTTCCATATTATATGATGTTTTGTGTCTATATTATTACAATGATTGCAAAGGTCTTGCTGTTAGCTATAGCTCACAGGTAAGTTTGTAACAACCCCCAAATTTGTCTCAGTGTTTTGTGCCAGATTTTGACACTAAAGTTATTACAGTGAAAGGCAAATAGAAATTTATTCTATTAAGTACTGTTAATTAAACAAACACAGAAACAAACAATCAAATTAATTAAATTTTATCAGATGAAGGGTTTTGTCCTGAAGACTCTGCTGTCTGTACTAGAATGTGTTTCCCTCAAGGCAGTCCATGTTCAATATAATTCTTGGATGATGTTTTTTCATTGATGGCAAGCCTGCCATTTTATAATTCTCAGGTTGAAGATGTTTTCAGTGTGAATGTTTTCTCATTCATCTAAACACGGTAGTCCTTTGTCCTATTCTTGCTCCCTAATTACCTGGTAACAGAACCAGCTGGTTCAGTGATCTCATCAGTCTGAAAGACTCCTTTATACACACACACACACACATATGTGTATATATATATGTATGTATGTATGTATGTATGTAATTATTATTATCTTTTTTTTTTGTTGTGGGGGTTTTGTTTGTTTGTTTGGTTGGTTTGGGTTTTTTTTGGTTTTTTTTTGGTTTTTTGTTTTTGGTTTTCGTTTTGGTTTTTTTTTTTTTGGGGGGGGGGGTGCATTTCTAATTAAGGTTGTTTTTTTCTCTTTAGTTCCCTGCCAAACACTGGACTCAGTTCTAACATCCTGCTCAGTATCTCCAAGGTCCTTGTGCATTTCTAGGTGAAAACAATGTACACTGACAAGTTGCAAGCTGAAAATGGAGCACAACTGTCAAATTATTTTTAGATCACTTCCCTGATGTTACTGTGTATCGTTATGTCTGTTTTGCTTTCCTCTTCCTCTCTTTTCATATGAACATTTGGAGATTTTGAAAGGAAATTTAAAATACTTTGTAAAGTAAAACTTGAATTAGAGAGAAATTTAATGTTTTTGATAACCAAAAACAAGTCACTGATTTTGAAACACATAATTTAGACCCCTTCATTTAGAAACTACAGTTTTATTCTGAAAAAAAAAAAAAAAAAAGGCTGCTGAAGGCTGCTGTAAGTGTCGCTGAACACTGGAATTGATCTTAAAGACCTCTTACACTCTTGACAACTTGCAATAAAAACTATAAAACAGTTCTGTAACCACCCAGTAACAGATCATTTTTAAAACCTTGCAAAACAATCAAAAATATAAATGGACTTTTAAAAACTATTTCTTTTGAAAGCTACTGGGTATTTTTTAGCTGTAAGTTTATCTGCAACAGCTTTTGAGTGTAAGTCACACACACATTCTTGATTTTTCCAAACTTCTGACTCTATCAGAGAGCTTAATTTAAACTCTCCTCCCAAATTCATGTCATTGCGGCAGAGAGAACCTTACGCCATGAAGAATGTTATGGGCAGCTGCCAAATCCCCCAGACACCTGGACCTGGCGATTCTGTCTGCCTGTGTGCTGCAGCCCATGGCGGTTTTCCTGGCTCATGTTTTACTTTGCACTTTTAACCAGTAGTAAGGCTGAGTGTGTATTCCAGACAGATAGAGAAGGAAGGAAGGAAGGAAGGAAGGAAGGAAGGAAGGAAGGAAGGAAGGAAGGAAGGAAGGAAGGAAGGAAGGAAGGAAGGAAGGAAGGAAGGAAGGAAGGAAGGAAGGAAGGAAGGAAGGAAGGAAGGAAGGAAGGAAGGAAGGAAGGAAGGAAGGAAGGAAGGAAGGAAGGAAGGAAGGAAGGAAGGAAGGAAGGAAGGAAGGAAGGAAGGAAGGAAGGAAGGAAGGAAGGAAGGAAGGAAGGAAGGAAGGAAGGAAGGAAGGAAGGAAGGAAGGAAGGATTAAAATCCTGAAATGAATGGCAGTCTTATACTGAATTCACAATATATAGGATTAGAAGCAATTTGTAATTATTAGTGGATGAAAATCGATGTGTAAATATTGGTCCTCTAGCATCTGACTTTATATGAAAAAGGGCAGTAAACAATCAAACAAAAAATGCTGAAGTTCAGTTTTTGGACAGGAGTCTGGATATTTTTAAGATTTTTCCCATGGAACAGATTTTCCTAGAAGCTACTCTAAGGCATCCTGTCCTTCAGGAATGTAAACCCCACAACTCAGTTTGGACAGGATGCCATTCAGAAGGGCGTGGACAAGCTCAAAAAGTGAGACCATGGGAATTTTGTGGGGTTCAACAAAGCACTGTGCAGGGTCAAGGCAAGTCCTGGTATCAGTCCAGGCTGGGGGATGAAGGGAATGAGAGCAGCCCACCCAAGAAGGATCTGGGTGGGCTGGGGAACGAGCTGCTGGACACAACCCAGCCATGTGCCCTTGCAGCATGGAAAACCAAACTGGGCTGCATCCAAAGCACCATGGGCAGCAGGTGAGGGAGGTGATTCTGCCCCTCTGCTCGGCTGCATCCAGCTCTGGGGTCCCTAGCACAGGAAGGACATGGACCTGTTGGTCCAAAGGATGGCCAGAAAAATTGTTAGAGCGCTGGAGCATGTCTTCCTTGAAAAGAGGCTGAGAGAATTGAGATTGTCCGGCCTGGAGAAGAGAAGGCTCTAGGGAGACCTTATTCTGATCTTTCAGTACTTAAAGGGGACCTATAAGAAAGATGGAGACGGACTTTTCAACCGGCCCTGCTGCAATAGAACAAGGCGTAATGTTTTAAACTACAAGAAGATAGATTTAGGCTAGATATAAAGAATAAATTTCTTGCAATTAGGATGTTACCCAGAAAAGAAGTAGAATCTCCATCTCTGGAAACATTTAAGTCAGGTTTGATGGGACTCTGAGCAACCTGATATAGTTGAAAAAGTCCCTGCTCACTGCAGGATTGTTGGACTAGGTGACCTTCAAAGGTACCTCGCAACACAAGCTATTCTATGATTCTATGATTTTATGTTAGGGAATTTAGAATTTCCCTGCATTATCTCTCACCTGAAGTAGATTGGGTCATTTTGTTAAAAAAGGCAAAACAACAACAACAACAACAACAACAATAATAATAATAATGATGATGATAATAATGATGATAATAATAATGATAATAATTGATTATGAAGATGATAATAATAGTAATAGTAGTAATAATAATAATAATAATAATAATAATAATAATAATAATAATAATAATAATAAATGTCCTAGAATGACTTGAATCTTCTTTTGAGAGGGACTCCATTCAGAGGTTTCCTCCAAAATTTGATCTAAACCAGGACAAATACTACTACTAATAATGGTGGTAAAGTAACCATTCAGAGTTTCAAACTATTTAAGTAGATGTTTAATCTCTTTTGAACCTTTAAGTTAGAAATTACAATTATATTTTTTTCCATTGAATAGTAGCAGGCTTTTTTTTTCTGGTAGATAGGAAAGCTCATGATGCTATAAGGATTATAAACTAAGCACAAAGTGAAATTTTTATGGATACAAAATGCATCTTTTGGTGATCTACAAACAGTACAAAATTTTCCATTAGAAAAAGTTGGGTATTCTGTGAAAAGCAGATTTTTAAGAATCCTATCAGAGTCCATCCACAAACCTGTTAATTGAAGTAGTTTGGCTTGCAAAGGTATAGTCAGCTGGAGCTTGTTTTTGGAGGCAAAACTTTGGAAATAATTCAGCTGATGGATACCACGAGACAAAATCCAGTCCATCACACATAAAGTCTGTTACCACAGCACGGATAAAAACGTTTTAAAAAATCATTCTTGTCACTAAGCAGATAAGAGCTGAAGAGTAGATTTATTGATTAAGAAAGTGACAGTCACTTTCCAGATTATAATGTCACTCTAACCAGTATTGCAATAGTGATTTTCCAAGGAGATTCTAGGGAAGCAGAAACCTCCAGGAAAAACTATTTCAGATATGAAAAGGATTTAAAAAATAATTAATTCTAATCAATATTTAGTCATCTGGTAATATCAGATATGCAAAGCTTAAAAAATAGCCTTCTAGCTATTGTTATCTAGGACAATATTCTTTTAGATGCTTTGTTTATGCTTTAGCACTTTACATAAATATATATTTCTTTTATCAGTATGCATTGAAAGGGCTTCAAAGTATGAATTTTGCATTTCTGTCTGTTTTCACATTATCTAGCTAATGGTTTTGATTAGAATGGCTGAAGTATTTAGGTTGTTGTCATTAAGACTTTTTCAATCTGCAGTTTATCACAAATTCAAAGGCCTTTCTGGACAAAGCATTGTGCTTTCTGACATTAAGTATAATGTGTGAATGCTTAGAAACACAAAAAAGTCCAGCTGTAGATACAATACACCAATTCACAATAACAAAAGTAGGCCTTAGTCCATATCCTCCAGCAAGTCTGTGTGTTTTGAATGGTTCACTACAAACATAGAATACTTATATTCGTAGAGTTAAAGAAAAACTTCAAGCAGATTTCAAACAGTCTAAATTGGAAATATTTATAAAGTTGACAGAAATAGTAACCAGTAACATATTTGTCCCAATGACCTATTTTATTAACCATTATTGTCGCAATATCCCTGAATTGCCAATAAGGCGCAGACCGCAGGCCAGCTCAGTACTTCTCACTGCAGCAGACCTGTATAAGGTCAGGGCTGCAGGACTGGGCAAGCAGCCTCCTCCCTATGGGGCCTTATTTCCCCAAACCAGCAACAGGATTTGATATCACATAGGACGACAACGGCAAGAGTCAACTCTCTTGAGGGGGTAAAACTGATGGTTTATTGAGGGAGAGTCCAGCAGGCAGCTCCACACCTTTCCACACCCGCTCAGGAGAGCCCCAATCAGGGCTCTGACCCAAGCTTATAACTGGGGGAGGACCAAGGGGTGGTGACAACAGGTCAGCCAATGGAGGTATCAGAGGGGTGTAACAGGGGAGTTAACTGGGTCATAACTGAGTTATGAGTCCCCTCATGTCCTGGTTTTGAAAAGACAGGTGTCTGCTAAGGAGAGGCAGGCCTCTCTAGGAAATGAGGAATTTGAATCCTTCCCTCCGTGTTATTATAATTTGGAAGATTAAAAATAAAACTTTTCAGTCAGAGCTATGGGGAAAAGGAATAACAGTCCTTTACTAGTAAATATAGCAGGACAGACAAAAAACAACAGCAATTATAACAATAGTAGAACAGAACCAAGAACCCCGAGGGCACACGGTGGAAGCTCCGGCGCTGATGGCTGGAAGCCGGGCGCGGTGGACTGTCCTCGGCAGGCACGGGGTGTCCTCGGCAGGCAGAGGTGGCAGTGCCGGAGAAGCCGCAGCGGCGGGACCCGGTCTCACCCAAAATCCAGCAGGGCAACGAAGAAACTCCGAATTCCTGGATACTCCAACAGATGATAGAATTCCCAGGACCAGACTCCTTCGTTAACTGTGGACTCCAACCACCGTGGCCCGCGCGGTGCTCCCCCCCGGAAGAAGAAGAGAAAAACCGCGAGATCCCCCCACCCTCCGCTCTCTCCGGGAGCTTTTTTTCCTCCTCCAAAACTAAGTTATCAGTTCTTTTGTCCACGTTAAGCACTCAGCACTTAGTCTCCTAGCAACTTGGGAGGGGGGAAAAAATTCCACAGAGACTTAAACCCCAACATTATCCACCCCGAATTTTTTTCCACACCAACATATTATATTGAATTTAAATCTTTAAATAATATACATATATATACATGTGAATATAAATACAGACACAGTCACAGTGTTCACCGAAAAACAAGGTCCCCTTGAGGTATGCAGCGGGTCTCTCCATCCCTTTGCATCACCCACCATGTGCAGCCAGGTCCCTGAGCAAAAACAACCCCAGGAGCGGGATTGTCTTTGCTGGAGGCAGAATTAATCCAAACAGTTTTTCCCAGCATTCCTCTCATGTGTACTACAGGAACTTTATCTCCATCTCTTGTTCCCAGGGGCTCAGATTGGGCAGGGCCTGCTCGGTTGGTGGAACCTCGAGTGTTCACTAACCAGGTGGCCTTTGCTAAGTTATTCTCCCAGTTCTTAAAAGTCCCTGCACCCAGTGCCTTCAAAGTGGTTTTAAGCAGGCCATTGCATCGTTCAACCTTCCCGGCTGCTGGCGCATGATAAGGAATATGGTACACCCACTCAATGCCATGTTCCCTAGCCCAGGTGTTTATAAGGCTGTTCTTGAAATGAGTCCCGTTGTCAGACTCAATCCTCTCAGGGGTACCATGTCTCCACAGGATTTGCTTTTCAAGGCCCAGGATGGTGTTCTGGGCAGTAGCATGGGGCACAGGGTAGGTCTCCAGCCATCCAGTGGTGGCTTCCACCATGGTCAGCACATAGCGCTTGCCTTGGCGGGTTTGGGGAAGGGTGATGTAGTCAATCTGCCAGGCTTCCCCATACTTATACTTGGACCATCGCCCGCCATACCATAGTGGCTTCACCCGCTTGGCCTGCTTGATGGCAGCACACGTCTCACAGTCATGGATAACTTGAGAAATACTGTCCATAGTTAGATCCACCCCTCGGTCTTGTGCCCACTTATAGGTGGCATCTCTGCCCTGGTGACCTGAGGCATCCTGGGCCCATCGAGCTAGGAACAACTCTCCCTTGTGTTGCCAATCTAAGTCTATCTTTGACACCTCTATCTTGGCAGCCTGATCTACCTGCTCGTTGTTTTGGTGCTCCTCATTAGCCCGACTTTTGGGGACATGGGCATCTACATGACGGACTTTGACAGGTAGCTTCTCTACCCGAGTGGCAATGTCCTTCCACTCATCTGCAGCCCAGATTGGCTTTCCCCTACGTTGCCAATTGGCCTTTTTCCACCTGTCCAGCCAGCCCCACAGAGCATTGGCCACCATCCACGAATCAGTGTAGAGGTAGAGCTTTGGCCACTTCTCTCTTTCAGCAATGTCCAGGGCCAGTTGAACAGCTTTGAGTTCAGCAAGTTGGCTTGACCCACCTTCTCCTTCAGTGGCTTGTGCAACCTGTCGTGTGGGGCTCCATACAGCTGCTTCCCACTTCCGGTTCATCCCTACGACACGGCAGGAACCGTCAGTGAAAAGAGCATAGCGTGTTTCTTCTGCTGGCAGTTGGTTGTATGGTGGAGCTTCTTCAGCACGTGTCACTTGTTCCTGCTCCTCTTCATCCATGAGACCAAAGTTTTCACCTTCCGGCCAGTTTGTAATTATCTCCAAAATCCCAGGGCGATTTGGGTTTCCAATGCGGGCGCGCTGAGTGATGAGGGCAATCCATTTGCTCCACGTGGCGTCGGTGGCATGATGGGTGGAGGGAACTTTTCCTTTAAACATCCACCCCAGCACTGGTAGTCGGGGTGCCAGCAGGAGTTGTGCTTCTGTGCCAATCACCTCTGAGGCAGCTTGAACTCCTTCATAGGCAGCCAAGATTTCCTTCTCTGTTGGAGTGTAGTTGGCTTCTGACCCTCTGTAGCTTCGGCTCCAGAATCCCAGTGGTCGGCCTCGAGTCTCCCCAGGCACCTTCTGCCAAAGGCTCCAGGACAGGCCATTGTTCCCGGCTGCTGAGTAGAGCACGTTCTTCACATCTGGTCCCGTCCTCACTGGGCCAAGGGCTACTGCATGAGCGATCTCCTGCTTGATCTGGGCAAAGGCTTGCTGCTGTTCAGGGCCCCAGTGGAAATCATTCTTCTTGCGGGTGACCAGGTAGAGAGGGCTCACAATCTGGCTGTACTCAGGAATGTGCATTCTCCAGAAACCTGTGGCGCCTAGGAAAGCTTGTGTCTCCTTCTTGCTGGTCGGTGGGGACATTGCAGTGATCTTATTGATGACCTCAGCGGGAATCTGCCGCCGTCCATCTTGCCACTTTACTCCCAGGAACTGGATCTCTCGGGCAGGTCCCTTGACCTTGCTCTGCTTGATGGCAAAACCAGCTTTCAGGAGAATGTGGATGATTTTCTCTCCTTTCTCAAACACTTCCATTGCCGTGTTCCCCCACACAATGATGTCATCGATATACTGTAGGTGCTCCGGAGCCTCACCCTTTTCCTTCACCCAATCTGGGTGGTTTATTCCTGAGGCAGGCTGTGGGACAGTGTCAGGTTGTGGGGCAGGGTCAGGCTGTGGGACGGGCTCAGGCTGTGGGGCAGGGTCAGGCTGTGGGGCAGGGTCAGGTTGTGGGGCAGGGTCAGGCTGTGGGACGGGCTCAGGCTGTGGGGCAAGGTCAGGCTGTGGGGCAGGGTCAGGCTGTGGGGCAGGGTCAGGCTGTGGGACGGGCTCAGGCTGTGGGGCAGCATCCTTATTCTCTAGGGTAGGTATCAGGGTAGTTATCCAGGTCAGTCTCCCCTTATCTCTAAATGCTAAACAGAACAGGCATACCAGCAACACCAGCCACTGTATGATGTCATTAACATTCAGAGATTTGAACCCTTCAAAGACTGGTGGGGTAGGCCCAAAGAGCTGGGTGAAGGGTTGTGAAAAAATTTCCCCTGGTGTCATTTCTTCACAGTAGGTACCGTTGTTAAAGTAACTCCAGAAACACATAGTTAGTGTATGATAGCCCTGAATCCATGTGCCTGCCTTCCAGAGGAAATTAAAAATCCACGATTTCCTCACTTCGTTAACCCATATAGCAAGATTGATGACAGCCACAGTAACCTTAGTTACAGGGCCCATGTTTAGAAAAGGGCCTGCAAATGGGAGAAATACGGCCACACCCACATGCCACCCAAACCAGGTTAAGCCAGACCACATGATATCCAGTGCACAGCAATGTAGGCACTTAAGAACTGTTATTCCTTTTTCTCTCAATGCCCCACGATATGGGCGCCAAATTCTGTCTTGGTTTGAAAAGACAGGTGTCTGCTAAGGAGAGGCAGGCCTCTCTAGGAAATGAGGAATTTGAATCCTTCCCTCCGTGTTATTATAATTTGGAAGATTAAAAATAAAACTTTTCAGTCAGAGCTATGGGGAAAAGGAATAACAGTCCTTTACTAGTAAATATAGCAGGACAGACAAAAAACAACAGCAATTATAACAATAGTAGAACAGAACCAAGAACCCCGAGGGCACACGGTGGAAGCTCCGGCGCTGATGGCTGGAAGCCGGGCGCGGTGGACTGTCCTCGGCAGGCACGGGGTGTCCTCGGCAGGCAGAGGTGGCAGTGCCGGAGAAGCCGCGGCGGCGGGACCCGGTCTCACCCAAAATCCAGCAGGGCAACGAAGAAACTCCGAATTCCTGGATACTCCAACAGATGATAGAATTCCCAGGACCAGACTCCTTCGTTAACTGTGGACTCCAACCACCGTGGCCCGCGCGGTGCTCCCCCCCGGAAGAAGAAGAGAAAAACCGCGAGATCCCCCCACCCTCCGCTCTCTCCAGGAGCTTTTTTTCCTCCTCCAAAACTAAGTTATCAGTTCTTTTGTCCACGTTAAGCACTCAGCACTTAGTCTCCTAGCAACTTGGGAGGGGGGAAAAAATTCCACAGAGACTTAAACCCCAACACCTCATAACTGGGGACAAATCACAGGATGTGGGTGGGGTGTCTCCTGGGCCCCAGCCTATCACTCAAGACCCTCCCTGGAACTTTCCAGAACTCAGGGAAGCGCCCTGAAGTGACAGACAGGGTGCCCAAGAGGGGAGAGAGAGGATTGACAGGGACAGGTGAGGGAAGGAATGATTGACAAATAACAACCAATTATATAACAAACAACAGGTGGGGAAGAAACCATTGGAGAAAACCAGGGGGTACAGAGGAACAGTCCATTATAAGAGTTCATACAAAACACATTAAACATAAAAACAAAACTTGCACCGCCACACATTATCTTAAAAAATTTTAAAGAAATATATAAAGTGTTAGAAACTTTTTAGTTTTGCAGATTTCTTTTTCCAAGGATAAACATACTCCCTTTCACTTTTTCTTTTATGTGGACCTGATCAGGCCTAAGAAGTAAAAACTTTTATACTCAAAATTTTCATTTACATTTAAATTAAATCATTAAAACATGGACATGCTCATCTTTGGCCGCAAAAGCAAGAACTTTTTCCAGGATCTGAAAAATCAAGCATAAAATTATTAAAGCACAACTTAAAAGTGGAACTGTTATGTCACAGCAGCACATTTAATTCAGTAGCTGCAGTAAAGAACATAGACTTGGCTGAGATAAAATAAACAAAAGTTACATGATTAGTTGAGCCTAGAGAAGAAATATTTCTCTATTTTATTTCTGAGGACAGAAAAATCATAATAATTTTATTCAAAATAAGGAAAGATAACACTAAAGGTTCTGAGATAACCCTTCCTCAGAATGGTTTTAATTTCTGCAATCCTTAATGAGATTTTGAAAACACAAATTTTCTTTAAAATGTTTCACCTGTAAACCTTTGATGAGTAGGAGAAATATGATATTTTCACCTTTAGCCAACTGATGAAACAGAAATTTATGAGTCAAGTAAAATCTTGAAGGGTTTTCATATAAAATTTTAATTGGTTTTAGAGAAAAAAAAAATAAAAGAAAAAAGCAGCCTCTATTGGCATGACTTTGAGAATCATTTCAGATGCATAATTTGTAGTTCAGACTTGGAATAATCTTTTTTATACTTTAGACTATACATTGTATTTTGAATGTGAAACACAGAGAAAATCCTTGCATGCTTAGTACTTAACCAGATTTGAGAACCCATGTTTAATGAAACACCCCGCCCCTCCCCCCCAATGCATAATAATCTTAACAACCCCTGCAGTGGTACAGGTTTGGGGTAGACTGTCTGGAAAGCTGCCAAGTGGAAAAGGACCTGGGGGTGCTGGTCAGCAGCAGTGTGTCCAGGTTGCCAAGAAGGCCAAAGGTATCCTGGCCTGTATCAGCAATAATGTGGCGAGCAGGACCAGGCAGGATCGTCCCCCAGAACTTACACTTTGAGGCCACACCTCAAGTGCTGTGTCCAGTGCTGGGCCTCCTATGACAAGAAAGACATTGAGGTGCTGGAGAAAGTACCCCAGAAGAGGTGGGGAAGGATCTGGAGCACAGGTCATATGAGGAGCAGCTGAGGGAGCTGGAGATGTTTTACCTGGAGAAAAGGAGGCTCAGGAGAGACCTTATCACTCACAACTCCCAGAAAGGAGGCTGTAACTGGGTAGAGGTAGGGTTCTTCTCCTGGGCAACAAGTGATGGCACAAGAGTAAATGGCTTCAAGCTGTACCAAGGGAGGTTCAACTTGGACATTAGGAAGAATTTCTTCACTGAAAATCTTGCCAAGAATTGGAACTGACTGCCCAGGGAGGTGGTGGAGTCACCATCCCTTGAGGTGTTCAAGAAATGACTGGATTCGTGACACTAAGTGGTGGTGGTCTGTCAAAGGTTGGAACCAATGATCTTAGAGGCCTTTTCCAACCAAAACAATTCTGTGATTCTGTAACTAAAATATCTATCCTTTAATAGATATTACTTGTGTTTTTCCTGATATAGCAGATAGGGGGTTTTTGTTTGGGGTTTTTTTGAGTGTTTTTGTTTTTGTAAAATAGTCTCATAGTCTCACTGACTATGGAGAGAACAAAAAAAAAGAAATTACAGAAATTGGATCAGGAACAGAAAGCTTGTTACACAAATGGCAAAGGCTCCAGGCTGGGAGAGAAATACCAGATTTCCATTTTGGAACCATCAACATAGCAAGAAATGTATATGGAGTCAAGATGGTTTGTTTGAACGAGGGAAAACAAGCTGAAATATGCATATAGGTTTTCAACAGTTATGTGCTCTTGAATGTTTATGAATCCAGTTGTCCATAGAACTGATGCTTTAAGAAAGTATCCACTTAATCTGCTGATGAGCTGCAATACGCCTTGGGATTTTAGATGAGCTAGGATATGAGGATACTTTTTTTTTGTGAGCATTATTGTTTAAAAGGCTGTATGGCTCACAGGCAGGTGCACTGCCACCTACTCGTGTCACATGAGCTTTGCAATCATGTGTCCCAGTGTCCCAGAACCCATTAAAAACAGCTAAACAAGTTCTAAGGGGTTTCAGGTCTTCAAATACCTGGATGTCAAATGCGTTATAAATTTGTAGTGAAAGCTACATTTTAAATTATTTAAGTTATTTATTAAATTTTCCACTGGAAATTTTATCTTGATTTTTTTGGAAGTCAATTAAAATTCTCATTAATTTCTGAGGAAGCTTATTTTTCACTGAAATAATTTGGTGTAACTTGTTTTTTTTATGTCATGTCTCTGTTACTTTCTTCAAAGTAATCTTAAAATTCTTCAAAGTGTTTAAACCCATAAACTCTCTTGAATTTTTGAAATCTTTCATCACATATATATAAATAATTGCTTTTCAATATAATAATTTTATTTCTGGTCTTTTAGCAGACAATTACTGTGTTTTCCTTAAATCATTATGTTAAAAAATCCTCATTTCTACTTTCATTTTTTGATACTTTTTATTGGAAGGTAGTTAGGAAAATGGTATCAAGTTCTTTTAGCTTGATTCACTCTTTATCAGTTTTATTACTTACTCTTCATCAACCTCACTCTTGTCAATCTATTTCTCAGCCTTGCTTTGTATAACCTGAAGGATTTATATTTATCTCAAGCTGCCTATGAGACCTTCTTGGTATTTAGCAATAAAAGGTTCCATTGTCAGTTGCTTATAGCTTTTTCAATAATTTAACTCTCCAGGCTGATATTCTTCATACTTCCTTCAAAATTAATATCTTTCAGAAAAAAAAGAAAAAAAAATCCAAACTAGGTCTATTTGGCATGCAATATGACATGCCAATCACATGGCAAAAAATAACATTTGGTGATAAATGATATAGCAAAAGTCACATGGAGAAGAGGAAGATTAATTCATGTAATTTTACAATCTATAAGTGTTGTAATGCATTATGTGGGTTTATATTGTATTTCATTTTTATATTGGGTTTTGTAATGTTTTCTTCTTTACCACCATGTATCACAAGGTTTGTCCCTGCTCCTTCTCCCTGCCCATTCTCCCACGCTGGAATGTAATCCAACTCTGTTCCACTCCCACCTTATCCCTGATTGGGTAGTGGCTTGTCCCTGCCTCAAGCCCCTTCCCCCTGGATAAAAGCCGGGAAAGTGTGTGGATCTCTCTCTTGGGACGGGGATGGGGACTGGACTGGGCTCCTGACCCTGTGGGGGCAGGACCACAGGAGAAAGACTGAATAAAGCTGTGATTCCCCCTGGACCAAGGGCAGACTCTTTCCTTTTGCCATCCTGCTCTCTCTAAAGGAAAAGGTTTGCAGCCTCTGGGATCTTTAAGGCCCTGAGGAAAAAGTCCTTCCGGCTGTGGTTTCTCTCTCAAGCTAGCTGAAGCAAAAACAGAGCCAGGGCTCCAGGAGAGAGAGAGCCACGTCATATAAGCATGTCATTTAGTGTCAAAAACATTTTAAAATTATAAAAATAAAATTAAATTTATCAGTTTTTAAATATGCCTACAAAGTTATAGCCACAGCCTTAGAAATCCTACAGAATAGGAATGAGCAAAAGCAGTCTTCACCCTGGTAAGTTTGAGATGGCATATGCAACCTTTCATTTTAATGTAGTGTGTTTCTGTAAGCGCACATTTCTGTGTGGGGCATGGAATTTCAATATCAGGAAATCCACTACTTTGAAGCTGGCTAAACTAGAGCACATTCCTAGAGAAAGAGAATCTGAATGTGCTTACCCTGCGAGTTTTATCTTCCTTCTTTGCCTGCTCTAAGTTGAGACAGTAACAGGATTGTTTTGTAACAGAAGGCACTGCCTGATGTTTAAGAATAGGGCTAAGTAAAGCAAGGAAAAATCTGATTTAGTTTTAGTGTTACCATTCTGCGTACTGACCATAGGTTAGCCAACAGTGAAGATTGATGTGTTATTCCTGAGGCATTCATGCAAATATCATGCGCACAAACATTTGGATTTGAATTTTTACCACTTTGTTAATGTTCCGGTACGTTACATTTGGCCTCTTGTTCTTATTCTGTTTTCTCTTGACATCTTGATCTTTTCTTCTAGAAAACATCATCTGTTTATTTCATCCATATGCATGACATCAGTCAAAATCTTTTATTACAGATGATGCTGAGGTGATATGGTTCATGCACACCCAAATAGGTCTCCTCCATCATTAATTCAAAAAAGTATAAATATTTTCTAGAGTACAGCTCCATTCTTTTTTAATCAACTTAGGCTCTGTGTAGAGAGTGATCAGTTGTATTGCTCTTTGTCTAACAGAATTTTTTTTTCCACTTAGGATGCTCTATATGAGAACAACTTGAAACAGGAAAAGCTGTAAAAAAGGAACTGCTCCAGTGTGTGTTCTTTCCATGGTGTGTAGTCGCTCAAGAACTGACTGGTCCAGTGTAGGTCATCCATAGGAAAAGTAATCCTGTCAGGAGACTTGCCCTAGCATGGACAAAAGAACAAGGCTTATATATTAGTTCTGCTACTAAACTAGATGCTTCAGGAGAATAAGAAGTAAAGGAAACTCTAAATGCTAGGAGGAGGTTTAAGAAAGTGAAATATTTGTTGATTGCCAGTATTTGGAATTATGCCAAGTTCTCCAGAAATAGTATGTCATCCAGCCATAATATTTTTATTGGGACAATATCTCTACTGCTCTTTCATGGCAAGCTTTTCCTAGTGGGAAACTGCAGAGGGGACTTCAGTGAGAAGATGCCATAACTTGTCTCCATGATGGATAGAGACAGTTCCAGGTGGCTAAAAGATGGACCTGCTGCTGTCCAGAGCTGAGCCAGAGACATTGGTAGTGTCTCTGTGATTACATATGTAAGAAAGCGTTAAATAGCTATGCAGCAGCTGGGGGAGAAAGAGAGAATATGTGAGAGAAACAGCACTGAAGACACCAAGGTCAGTGTAAGAAGGAGGGGGAGAGACTGCCCTAGGCACCAGAGCAGAGACTTCCCTGCAGCCCATAGTAACACAGGTTGTCCTGCTGCTGACTATGAAGGACTCCATGCTGAAGCAGGTTGGATCCTGAAGGAAGGTGCTACCCCATGGAAAGCTTGCATAGGAACTGGCTTCTGACAGGACTGTGGCCCTATGGAAAGGAGTCCATGCTAGGGCAAGTCTCCTGACAGGATTACTTTTCCTATGGATGACCTACACTGGAGCAGTCAGTTCCTGAGTGACTACACACCATGGAAAGAACACACACCGGCGCAGTTCCCAAAGAACTGAATGGGAAGGACTCATGTTGGAGAAAGCCATGAAGGACTGTCTCACATGGGAGAAATTCCATATTGGAACAGGGGAAGAACATGAGAAGAAAGGAGCAGCAAAAACATGTGATGAACTGACTGCAGTGGACACAACCTGTTCCTAATCCTGCTTGCAGGAACAAGGTAGAAAAGTCAAGAGGGAAGTTGAGCTTATGAAGAAGACAGGTGTGAGGTGTAATTTTTTTTTTATTTTGTTATTATTTCTCCATAGCTTCTTCTGTTTGATTGGTAAGAAATTGATTTCCCCAAGTCGATTTTGTTTTGCCTATGATGGTAACTGCTAAGTGCTCTCCCTGTCCTTATTTGACCCACAAATATTTTATCATTTTTCTCCTCCATCCTGTTGAGGAGGGGATGTGATAGAGGGGGTTGGTGGGCACATGGAGACCAGTGAATATCTCCCTCTCTGCATCTTCTTTCCTATATTGAAGATTAAAGAAGCTCTTTTCCTCTCATCTGACACTCCTCAGCCCCATATAAAGGGATACATAAAACAGAATAAAGGTGTGAAGTTCTTAGTAGTTTCAGTTGTTTCTTTAAAAAGAAGAATCAGAGATTTTGCAAAATCAAATACCTCCTTCTTGGACACATTTCTCATCTTGTATTGTCAGGTGATGTGAAGATCACAGCTGGTTCCTAGAGGCTATAATTTCCTTTCCCTTGTTTTTTCAGTTTCAAAACTTAATTGCCTACAGAAATCAAGGAAAGGGGGAATGAAGAGAGAGCTGCAGAGAAATGAGGTGGTAAAAAAGAGAAGAGGAAAAGAAGAAAAAGAGACTTGACTTCATCTAAATATCATCTTAAGAAATCAATGCCCAGAAAAAAATATCTACAGGTATTGTATTCTGAAGTTAGCAAATATCATAATTAGCATCACTATTCACCTTCATCTTAATTCAAGTGTTTTCATAAATTTTGAAAAACTCTGTAGTAATATGGATGTATTTTAATAAGACCACTTACTCAACGGGCCAGATGTGACAGTTATCTTTGAGTCAGAAGTCAGCCAATATGCACTCACAAGACAACCATTTGTCAGGGACCTGAGTGCCCTTTCAAAGCTTACTGGCCCTGACCATCTCCTTGTGACTTTTATTTTTCTTTCATTAAGGGCAGGCTTGAACATAGCAAGCATATGCTGTAATCTAGACTGTGCCCAGTCCTGCTTTCTCCTGTCCCAGCTGATCTTCCAAAATGGATCTTGGATGAGTGCTATAGGTCACATTGTTTTCAGTCTCTGGACCTGCTTGATGGATGACCCCCAGACATGGCTCATTTTCTTGCCTTCTCTGTGAGTGTAGGTAGAACTTGTCAGAGTCACCAACCTGATACAGCTCAGTTCATGCAGAACTGTGCCCAGGACACTGCCCTGCCAGTCAACCTTTAGCTCCTTGTGCATCTCCGTCATGGATCAATGGTGCTCCTGCTGCCCCTCTAAATGAAGTTTGTTTCAATGTTTCTTTATGTATCTTTTCATGCTTCTTATTCAAATTATGCTTGTAATATAGAATTATAAACCCCAAGTTATACTGAAATATCAGTATTACACTCATGCATGTGAACATATATGCTCCCATGACACTGCTATGAAGGAAAAATGGTGTAGGAAGACTTCCTCTCAAGGGTGTAAGAAGAAAAAGCCCACTAGAAAGCCTCAGGAAAACTTTCCTTGATACAAAATTGAACAATTAAAATTTGAACTTTGAACACAAATATTATCTCCAGATGTTCAGTATGAAATGATTGCAACATGACATTTCAAAGAACTCAGGACTACATAAAATCGTATAATCATTTAGGCTGGAAAAGATCTTTTAAGATCATTAAGTCTAAACAGTAATCTAACACTGCTAAGTCCACCACTAAACCATGTCCCTAACATCACATCTAAACATGAATCTTCACATCTGCACAATTTCATCGTTTCAAAGTATTGTTCCTTTTAATATGAAAATATGGATTCTTATCGTGTCTACCTATCAGACTTTTAATTCATAGACTGTGTACTCAAAAAGGACACAAAAATGTAATAAAAGTTCCTTCAGCTACAAAGAACTACTGGAGGACTTTTTTTCTGAAGAAGTTTCTGTTTCCCAATGCCTTCTTGCTAGGGTTACTTAATTCTACCTGGTCTTTCTGGGCTGAATAGATCATATTTTGGCCTGTCAAACTTTTAATCTCAGCGAAATACATGGTAATATTACTTTAACACCTCTTGCATGTTTATTTACCAGTGAAAAAATTTAAGAAGAGAATCTTTAGCAGTTCTCTGACTGTTTACATCACACTATGTTAAATATTGCTAAAGAGTTAAACAGGATTAACTGTCAGCATCACAAGGGCCAAGAAAGGTTTTATTGCAGTGTCCCAAGTAATTTCTTAAAAGCTGTTTAACATCTTAGTCAGGAACATGGACATTGGGACTGAAGGCATCCTCAGCAAGTTCACTAATTCCACCAAGCTGTGTGATGCAGTAACACACTGGAGGGAAGGGATTCCTGGACAAGCTGAAGAGCTGGGCCCATGATAACCTCATGAAATTCAACAAGACCCAATGCAAGGTTCTGCACCTGGATTAAGGCAATTCCAAGCACAAATGCAGGCTGGGTGGAGAATAAATTGACAGCAGCCCCTGAGGAGAAGGATATGGGGCTGTTGGTAGAAAAGAAATTCTCCTTGAGAGGGCAATGGGTTACTCACAGCCCAGAAGGCCAGCCCAGCCTTTGGCTGTAACAAAAGAAGCATGGCCAGCAGGTTGAGGGAGGTGATTCTACCCCTCTTCTCTGGTGAGAGCCCACCTGGAGTTCTGCATCCAGGTCCAGGGCCCCTGAACATAAGAAGGATGCAGATGCATTGGGGCGAGTCCCAGGAACAGCTCTGAAGATGATCAAATGGTTGGAGTACCTCTGCTGTGGAGACAGGCTGAGAAGGCTGGGGCTGTTCAGCCTGGAGAAGAGAAGGCCCAGGGAAGGCCTTATAGCACCTTCAAGTAACTTAAGAGAGTCTGGAAGACAGCTGGAGAGGAACTTTGCACAAAACATTAGTAGTAGCACAGCGAGAGGACAACGGCTTATGTCATCAAACTGAAAGAGGGCAGGTTTTCACCATATATAAGGAAGAAATTCTTTACAGTTAGGGTAGTGAGGTGCTGGATCAGCTTGCCCATAGAAGCTGTGAATGCCCATTCTGGAAATGTTCAACACAAGGTTCGATGGGAATTTGAGATTTATGGTCTAATGGAAGTGCCCTTGTCAATGGCAGGGGATTTGGAACTAAGGGAATTTTAAGGGTTTTTTTTCCAACAAAAAACATTCTATGAGTCGATGATCTACCACAGTATGATCTTGCCCTGATAAGATTTTCAGTTCTCTGCCCTGAAAGTTTCAAGACCCGGCCAGATAAAGCCCTGCGAAGCCTGGTGTAATCTCATAAGTTACCGTGCTTTAAGCAGGAGATTGAGCTGGAGACCTCCTAAAAGCTTTCCTACCCTAAATTATTATCTGATTTTATGATCCTAAAAAGAAGTCCAAACCACCATGAGAGAGCAATTAAAAAATCGAGGTAAATTTTTTAGGACTGTAAAAACTAGCTGGCAGTGAGTTTCTGCCTACCTTCTCTTCTGTAATGCAGTTACCTGAAATGACTTTTTTTCTTTATATTTTTATTTATTTTATATTGTTTTCTGAACTGTGAGAGGGAGAGCCGTGGAAACCAGATTTAAGTGCATTTTGGAGCAATTAACCAGTCAGAACATTTTGTACTGCTGACTTTTGTGGCCAGAACAAAGCAAATATAACCTTAAAACCCACAAAACATGCAAGGTGAATGATCCACATGAACATTCTAATGATATCTTCATTTTGAATGCTGGTTTTTTCCTGTCACAAGAACTAATACCATTTAAAAAGCATTGTTTTTCTTGAAATTACTCAGGTATTTGTTGATCTTCCCTGTTTAATAACTGCCACAAATTACAATGAAGGAAAATGTATTTACAGTTTTTGTTATTAGATGTGTAATAATGAGGCATTGATTAATTAATTGCTTAATTATAGCTATTTAGAATCAAGTACCTTCCTCTAGCTGAAGAACACAAAAGAATATCACAGAGAAGAAAAAGGGCTTTTTTTAAATCAAGTTATTAAAACTTTTGCAACTTTACCCCTATTCAATTTATAAAACATTTATTTGAATGTTACCTGAACCTTGGCTTTACCTTTACTTTTACATCAGCAGAGATCAATGTCATTGTAACCAGCAATAAATAACCAGCATTATTTGTTCTCATCTGCCGAGACATCCTTTAGCTTCATTCCCTTTGCTCACCTACTGTGATTACTACGCAGCACAGAATGTTAAGATCAACCTTCTTTCTCTGAGCCACTTGAACAGGACTGAAAGGAAGCACAAATCTATAGTCTTTGTTAGCAGGTACAGCCGTTTGGTCCTTTTATTTCTCCTCAGACATGAATTCATCTAAACACGCTAGTCAATAAAAAAATTTTTGGAGGTCAGACAAAAATGTAAAATTAAACATAAGAAAGATTTTTAAATTTATGCCTGTATTTATGATTCTTAAAAAAAAAACAGTTTTCACTTTTTCTCTGGAAGAAAATGGAAGTAGTATTCCTTTCTCAAAAGCAGTGTTTTCCCACTACTCCTCTACTGATTTTGTTGTTTGTGTCCTAATTCCCTAGACAGTAAGACACACAGTTGTACTACACTTACTTTCAGAGTCTGACTTTTCATGCGTAGCTGCACCCCTATATGTCTAAGATATGCATTCAATGTTCCACATACCTTTTTTACCAGTTATCTACACTTGCAATACTTTTTCAAACTCATCTCTTTCCTTTCAGAATAGCTTATTGAAGATACAAGATCCTTAATGATGATTTATGGTTCCTTTCCAAAAGCTTAACAACCAATCTTTTGTGATCCCAATTCACTGATCTGTGTGTAATCCTCATGACTTTGCCAGTATTTGTTTTGTCCTCTCATAGAGACATTTTCATTAACACTAGCTATCACCATTGTAAGTTCTATTCAATTTGGAACATAAATTAGGCAAAAAAATCCTGAACCTCTGCCACATTCTTGGTGGCCACTTCCCCTCCCCTCTCCTTCCCCTTCCCCTTCCCCTTCCCCTTCCCCTTCCCCTTCCCCTTCCCCTTCCCCTTCCCCTTCCCCTTCCCCTTCCCCTTCCCCTTCCCGTTCATAACTATATTTCCTGTATATTCTCACAAGCCTGCAGGAATGGGAGGCAGTTGCTTTTGTTGATCCATGGTCTGTTGACCGTGATGTCGCAGACTGTGTATGGGTGGCCCTGTGATCTTTCAGTTAAAGCAGAGTTTTACTCTCTTGTGAGTAGTATGTGCAATGGGACATTCACAGGCAGTGTGTAGTGCTCCATTTCTGATGCAGATAGTCACAGCCTCACAGAACATGCACAAACCATGGTATGTATGCTATGACAAATTCTGAAATACTTATTCTATCTCTCTGCCTAGGACTGCAGTCACAATGAAACCACTTTACTCTGTCAAAAACCAAAGCAAACCAAAACAAGAAAACCCAAAGAGTATAGGCAAAAATGCAGCCACTGACAAAGAAACCACACAACCTTTGATATATAAGCTACAATATGGCTGAAATATGGTTCACCCAGTGACACCAAACTACAAACCTGAAAGATGTGGAAAGTTGCCAAAGACGGCTGCACAGTTTTATATGAACTCAGTGAGATCAAACATCAATTTTGCACTTCCTTGATGAGAAAATCTACTTACTCTTTGCATGTGCTTTCAAGTAGTAGAGATTACTGATGTGTCTTTTAGCTGTTGAGCCATATGTAAACAGTATATAAGAAATGGCAGGCCAGAACTGCGTTTGTCTTTGTAGTTATGTAGTATTTGTTTTAGTGTGTTTTTTCCCTGTGTTCTGAAGTATTTGTACTGTTGGAGTGTAGCAGTTAGAAAGTCTTCCTTAAACTTCACTGGAAGAAGAGAGTGTGGAAGATTCAGACACTGAAAAAATTACAAGCTGTAGAAAAATATATTGAATACAAAATTCCATAGGTTATTTCTGGGCTAAAGTGTACATTTCTTAGTTCACAAATACTGTGCTGTTTTAAAATTTATTATTATCATAATTTTTTTTATTTGATGTCTGATCTTTTAAACTATTAAAATTTTCTCTTCCATGATTTGTATAGAAAATACAAATTATTTTAAATTATGAATATTCGTTTTTGTTACCTTTGTAAATTATGAAGAATTTAACTCTCTTTTTATAACTTTACCATAACTGAAACTTACATTAACAGTATGCATATTTTTAATGGTGGATGAAAACTTATGATTAGGGATTTTTTAAAGTCCTTTTTCAGACACAAGAGTTTAAAGAGAATTTTGAACAGGTCAAAACCATAATTTTCCTGTGGTTTTATACATATAAAGAGCATAAAAATGAAGTATCTGGGTACATATACTAATGAAATTGACTGTACTTAAAGCTCATTTAGATTGCCAAACTCCATCATGAAATATCATATATAGCTCTGTTGGGGGACTAAAAAATGCTTTCAAGTCAAATACTGCTGGCATCAAACGCTCACTATGAGGAACTAAGTCAAATTTAACCATACTGCAACTTCACGAGGTTGTACAAGGTGGTTGTTGTATACATAGTAAAAGAAAACCAGGTTAGAGCTTATATTAACTTCTGAGTAACTAAAAATAGCAAGCCTGGGAATTTTACAAATAATTTGCATTGATATGAAACAGGATATAGAGAAGCAAAATTCAGTAACTCTGTGTTGTTAGGAATTGAAAACAAGGATTTAATTTCAGTGTTTTTGTAGATAATACATTCTTCGACAGATACCAATTCTTTTCATGCACAGACAAGCATTTCATAAAATTTACATAAACTTTGCCTAAGAATGATTTAAAGATTAAAAAAAAAAAAAAATCCATTAGTTGAGTCCTAGAATCTTTTCTGTAGCACCCTCTGGGAGCTACTCCTACTTCTTATTCCTCCCATCTCTGTATATCCAGCACAACATTAAAAAAGAAGAAGGCAAAAAAATAAAAAAGGAAAAGACAAACACCAAAAAAACCCCCAAAAGCAAAAAAAAACTAAAACAAAACCCCCACACCATTCTTGTGTTAACACTTAATAATTCTTTAAAATATTATATTCCCTGGAAACTCAGTCAGGCTTTTATGCCTTGTTCCATTAGAAAAAGAATATGAATCCCTGCCATCTCTGAGATAATACAGAAGAATAGTATATAATTTCCATATCCATTCTCTTCTGTATGCATTTATACATGCACAAACATTCACATAAATGAATTTATTTATACACATCAATACAGATTGAAATGACATAATTAGATTATATAAAAATCCAAATGCCAGTAACATTGCTGACAAATTTTAGAACATGAGATACAATCCTTTTGGCATTGCTTTTAGCGAGCTTTGAACATCAGAAGGAATTTTTAGTACATTACTATAAAAGAATTAAAATTCTTTTGAAATTTTTATAATGCTTCAAAAAGAGTGCATACTGGGAGAACAGGGAAAATATGGATTGTCCTATATTGTAACACCTGGATGAATTCATAACTTTATTTCATTTTGAAAACTTGATTTAAAAAGTTCTATTAAGAAATATTACACTGACATTTAAGTAGTGATAGAGGATGGCTTTCAAATTCTTTCAAATAGTAAATTCTACTAACTTAATTCTACAACTGCTAAAGCATCTGTATTCAAAAATTTATGAGTAATATCAGAAACTTTCAATCCAGAACACAACTTCCTATAAAGTCCTTTGAAAAAACTGTGATATCAAAATACGAAATCCAACTAGGTGATTTTAATACAGTTCACAAATTCATGTACAGCCAAAGCCTGAATTCTATCACTTGCTCTTTGTAATTTTGTAATGAGCAGTAGTTGCAAACTTGGCTTGTTATGGTCTTGTAAACATAAGTGCGCAGAAGAAATATTTACAATTTACAAAATACCAGATCACAGTCTGAAGAAAGTCTAGAGTTCATCTTCTGGACAGGTGGCTTTGGCTTATTATCTTGCCTCTCTTTCCAGGATATTTATGCACATTTTCACTAAGATCAAAAAAAGATAAGATGCAAAAACAACGTGTTTTCAAGGTGCAATGACAATATCTGTCTCTACTTTAATTACTTTCCAATATGTTATGTCAGCTGTCCTGGATAAAAAAGACCTCTTGCCACTGAGTTAATTTTAGTTCTAGAAAAGACCACAAAATTTGTTACTGTTATTTCAATTAGTTTAATGGGCAGAAATCGAAAAGTTTGACAGTATATTGTACATATTTTTGATAATGTGCAAAAAACATATCCCATTACAATTATAAAGTTATTTTACTGTAAAATTTTTGAATCAGCACAAAATATATATAAATATATCATAGGCAAAGTTATTTAAGATAAGTTGTCACACTAGTATTCTCATGATACACGTCTTTAAGGAGGTCCCTTCCCTGGAGTTATTAGCTGTTAGAGAGGGTCCCTAGGAGAAGTCTGAAGAAATCTCAATATTGGTAGAAAATGTTCTTAAAAAACTAAACATGAAAGAATAACAAAATATAAATATTAGATTGCAATCTTCCAGAAATACTACTCAGGATCTACACTGAAGACAAAGACTTTTATATCTAACATATGTATGCAATTAAGTTCAATATTTAAATATTTTTTGGGTTCTCATTTGTAAATCCATTGATTTTTTTATTCCTTCTAAGCGTTTTGGATGGGATGGAATTAATTTGCTTCATAGCTATTGACACTACAGGCCAGACTGCCTGGCTAGCTCGCACACCCTAGCCCCGTGCCTGGAGTGGCTGCCTCTTGCTCACTGCTCCTCAAGCTTGGATGGCGGTGCTAGGCAGAGCTGACTGCTCTCTACAGCTCCCAGTGTGGTGCACCTTGGATTGTGACAAAGGACCAGGAGAGGGTTTTTCCATGTGCTTCCCAGATGTTTATTCCCCAAGGGATCCTGTGGCCAAAACCAAAAAAGCCAACCTTTACACTCTCTTTTAACTGGGGGAGGATCAGTGGGAGATTATATTTTTCCAACCTTTTCCAGCCAATCAGGGAAACAATGGGGAGGGGATTGAGGAGGGACTCACAGTATAACTGCCTCTAGGGAAAGGAAGGGGAGTGGAAAGGGTCAAGTGCACCAACGGGGTACTGTGGAAAAGAGGAAAACCCAGGAGGGGCTTAGGATGGACAGAGAACAGCCTGGAAATAGGGGAAGGGGCTTGGGGGGATTGACATCAGGTGAACAAAGCAACAGGTGTGTCTGGGGAATGATGGACACTCGGGAGAGGGAGGGGAAAACCTGGGGTAGAACCAAACCATACAGGGGGTGTGGCTGTGTCCTTCCACACCTGGCAGGCGCTGACCACTGGCTGGCTCAGATCTGCACAGCAGCCAAAGCATTCCGGTCGGGGTGGCAAGCAGGCAAGCAACCTCCTCCTGTGGGTCTCAGCTCCCCACCGTTGGCTGGCCTTGATTGTGTCGTGACTGCGGCGGCGGACAAAAGGTCGACTCTCTACTAGCAAGGTTTAATGATGGTTTATTAAAGGCAGAGTGGTGGGAGCTCCGCCACTCTTTAAACTGCCCAGAGAGAGCCCTTTGAATTTCCCTCCCCAAACTTATAAATGGGGCAGGATTAAGGGGTGGCAACAACAGGTCAGCAAATCAGGGAATTCGGGGGGATAACAGGGGGTGTCCACTTCTAAACATCGGACCACTCACAAGAGGGGAAAAGGAGATTTCCCAGGCACCAGCCTATCACTCGACGCGTCTCCTGGGACTTTCCCGAGTCCAGGGAGGGGTCCCGAAGTGACAGACAGGACGCCCCAGAGCAGGGGGGAGAGGGGATTGATAAGGACAGGTGGGGGGATGGGATGATTGACATAAAACAACTTGCTATACAGCAAACTCAAAGGGGAGGAACTGTTACAGAAAATGGGGGCACAGTGGAATGAACCATAACATAAAACTTCTTATAAAACTTACAAAATTACTTAAGAATGTGATAAAACAATTCTTGCACCACCACAAGGGGGGTAACAGGAACAAACCATTGGGATAATAACAATAACTTAAGTTATCAAAACCCACCACCACAAGCTATGTTTTGGTTTTATGCCATTAAGTGTGTTGATATCACAAAGCTTGCCAAAGCCTTTTCTGCTTATCTCCCTGCCCTACCAAGTGAGTATGCTGGATTTCCACAAAAGCCTGGGGGGTGGCACGATGAGGACACCTCATCCCAAGTAACCAAATGGACATTCCATACTGTTTGGCATCATGCTCAGCACAAAAACTAGATGGGGGTTTGGCAGGGAGGCCACTTCTTGGGGGCTGACTGAGCATCAGTTACTTGATGGTGAGCAAATATTTTCATTTGCGTTCCTTGTCTTTCTTAGGATTTATTTCTCTCCTGCTATTTTTTTTTCTTTACAATTTATTATTATTTTATTTAATTTTCCCCCCAGATATTAAACTCTTTTATCTCAGCCCATGAGCTTTCTCACTTTTGCAATTCTGATTCCCTCCGCAGTTTACAGGGGAGGGGAGAGAGTGAGTGAACAGCTATATGGTGGTTAATTACTGACTGTGATTAAACTATGACATGTAGTTATGTCTTTTGTTATTTTTCATCTGACACGTGAAAGAACAGTGTAACATTACTATTCTCCATTTTAGTTAAGAAATAAATGAGAGGAGATAGAAAACATATGTAATAAAATATAGCAAAAAAACTTCAAATAGAAAATTCAATTAAGGTGATATATCAAAAAGTTCAACATTTATTTAAAATTATGAGATTAGTGCCCAAATTTCTAAAAAATTTCATGAAACTTTTTTGGTACATTTCTGGCACCAAGATGACTTTTATCAATACAGTGGCAGGCAGTTTTTTGTGTATCTTCACCTATTCCACAGCAATGAAGAAAGATAAGATGGCCATAATCATGTCATAAGAGTATTGTTGATGGTGACCGAAGTCCAAAAATGTCAGGAAATGAGAGATTTAACTGAAAATATCAGTGACAGAAAACAAAAAGTCTAATGAAATCTTAATTTAAAGTCCTTTTAAGTGTCTCAGGTATATAATTCAGAGCAGAGCATTTGCTTACCATACCTCAGGGATATCCAAATATTACAAAATTATCTCTAGAAAGTACTTGTGAAAAAATAGCTCTTTCAATCCTTTGTAACTTGCATCCAAATCCTGTTGGAGTCACTAGAGCTGTGTAACTTGCCACTGATTCATGCTGCCTAACCACTCTGGTGTGCACTTCTGCCATCACATTTATTTATGTGCATCTGTGTTATATAGGTCCTGTGTTATATCTGGAACTAATAACACAGTTGGAAGTGATTTGTCAAAATCAATGTGAAACAGAGGCTCAATTGTCCTCTGAGGTGTGAGTTAACTGTGTAATCTTGAAGGCTGAAAAAAATTAAAGTTAAAAAAATGGAGGAAGTGAGAAATATGCAATATGTTGTAAGTGAAGGCCACTGTATATTAAACCTCTTGAACTTCTCATTATCATTTTACAATTTTTCCAAAACAAATAAATTAATCTCTTGTTTATTTCCACAGATTATTAAACCCTGTATTATTATAACATTTATCTTGGGTTTTGCAGTTTTGGTTTTGGTTTTTTTAATAGGAAGTATTTCTGCAGATATAACTTATGCACATAAGCAACCATGAACATAGATTGCCATCGATTTCAGAAGAAACAGCCTGCAGCATAGAGGTCTTTGTTAGAGACAAGTAAATCCCCTGCTTAAATCCATAGCCTAAGGTTAAGACGAGTGATTTGGCTTCATAGCATGATTCTTCTGTGTTCTATTCCTATTTGTTTAGCTTCTGTTTATAGCCCTCCTCCCAATTAGCAAAATGTGGATAGCAGTTTTTCACAGGGGTGATTGCATCTACTCAATTTATAAGGAACCAGAAACTGTCTTCTGTGTTCTAAGTAACTGCACTGGGTTTCTATACTAGACAAGCCAGAGATTAACATATTTCTAGGTAGATACTACTATTTTAAAATTTACAATAATTATTTCTAAAACATGGACCATAAATTATCACAAAATATTTAAGGTGAGATAGTACCTTCCATCTACATGGCAAGGTGTTACGGAGGTAACTGCCACCAAATTTGTGAGATGCTTAGACACCATGATCCAAGGGGTTATGTAAACACAGATAGGTCAGAGTCAAAGTTTTTTGGAATTCAGGGGTTGTTGAGACAACATTGTCTTACTGCAATCCAAATGAAAACCTTGAGAAAAAAGTACATTAAATTAGTTCAAAGAATTAGGGATGTGGGGCAACTCATGAACTTGTTCAGAAAGATATAGGGACTTTAATTTTTAAAAAGTAGCATAAATTAGATTTTCAACTTGAGAATGTTATTCTAAAGCTACTTTTATTTTTTAATATGATCTAATGGTAAACAGAACATATATCTGGAAAAAAAATTCAGGACTCAGTAATTTTATGGAATAAACAATTGATTTTTTTGAAAAAGAGACCATATGACTTTTTTATTATTATTTTTCTGTGAGCGTTATCAGTTCAAAGCTATACTTGTCACTTACTTTTCTTTCCCAAAAGGACCCATCTTCATTCCATAAGGATAAGGAAAACCGATATCAGAACTCAAACACTTATTTTCTTGCAAATTCGTATACATCCATGCATACGCCTAGCACTCCAGGTTTGGAAAAGCAGAATTCTTCAGTGACAAAAAAAGTGGCTGAATTCAGAGCTTGTGTAATTTCTTGAACTTTTACAGAAGCAGTAGAGTTGATATATAGTTATTCTCAGTGCTCCACTCTACACTTGCCGGTCTCTATCCCACCCTAGGAGGCTCTGAATCTTCAATTGCCCTTGCACACTCTCACAATATATGTCATAGCTTTGATATCTTCAGCTTCATTCCATAAAAAGTGACTTAATTGAGCATCTATTTCTCTGCACTTTATTTCAGACTGGAGGGCCTTTCCTTGAACAGAGAGCATTTTTCCTGCTCTGGCTGTCTGCCTGAGGGTCAGATACGTCCTGATGCACATACTGGGACTTGCAAGAAGGCAGCTCAATTCACCATCACTATTTTCAGTACCAAAACTCACTTAGCTATGGGCAGTTCTCACTGCACAACAATGCACTGCCAAAATACAGCAGTGGGACAACAGAAATATTAGATAAAGCCATAATGATGCAAAGCACTTTAGCATTTCATTTTCTAAGTGAAGGACTAATTATTAGAATGGTACGGCACACTAACATAATATTGCAAAAACATCAAATTTCCTTAAATCAGTCAAGCTATTACTAAGGATACTTCTTGAAAAAAACTGATCTATGGTCATGCAGAGATAGTAGTTTTGTTGGGCTTTTTCTAATAACTAACTAGAGGAATCCAGGCTTTTCTACTTTTCCTCATTGATGACATTTTTAAAACCAATTTTGTTGTTTTTCAGAGAACCCTCTAGAGCTATAAAGTGTATTCATGAGCTAGATCTGCTCACGCTATGTCTTCCATTCTGCTAAAGGCTGTTATTGTAATTTCATCATATCTGTTTATCTTTAAGTGATAACCATAAGCTTATGGTTTGGCAGTCTGCAACTGATGTAAAAACAAACAATCAAACAACCCCATAAGCTGTAGAGAAAAAAAATCCCCAAAAAACCAACTGTGAAGTCTAAACAATTCAACTCCTACACAGCTGCCTTGAAATTATTTCAGGCAGAAATAATTAGTGTTACTAAGACCAAAGGAAAACCACCTTGCTTTCCAGAATGATTAACAACTTTTTTTTCTTTTTATATTGCCAACACCAAGACTAGTTCCATCTTTTTTTTTTTTTGGATGTAAAGCGTACAACATTTAATACACGATGATATGGAGGTATATGAAAAGCAAAGGCTAAGAATTCTTTATTTCCTCTACAAATGCAATCAGTAATAATGGATAGCAGTGCTAAGGAAAAAGTAATTTAAGGCTCACCACAGACAAGAATTAAAAAAAAAAAAAAAAAAAAAAAAAAAAAAAGGTGAAAAATCCAAAACCCAGCAAAAATAGTACCATTTCTGCAAGGGAAAAAATAGTCTCAGTGCAATACTGAATGTTACTAAAGTGAGAGCTACCAGCACAGATAATTAAGTCTTCAGAATCACCTTCCCTGTTTTTTGTCTTATAAAAGTAGACAGAACCTCAGATAATATTTCTCTCTCAACAGACTCCTTCAGAAAAATATTAATAGATGTTCCAGTACACTTCACAATTTACACACAAAATGTCATTTTTTGGAATAGAAGCAAAGAAGGCATAGAAGCACAGGCCTGAAAGTGCCTTCAGGAGATGATTTGGTCTGTATCCCTGGTCAGGGACATAACCAAATGAGTCTAGACATAGTCTAACAGAATGCTTTTGCCTGGTATTGTTTGAAGATGCCTATTCAAAATAAGGTCTAATACAAATTGTACAATCTTCATAGGTAATATGTTTAATGATGATTTTCTATATCAAATATTTTAAATTACTTTAGGCTTTATTATTATTGTACATGTCTACCATTGGTGGACATAAAGACATATTTGTACGATCTGTTTTGTAAGAATATCTTTCATATAGTTGAATATTATAGTTATATTCTTAAATCCCTTTCCCACTCCTTAAATCCTTTTCCAAATTCATTTTAGCAGTGGATCAATGTTTATTATCAGTTTTAACAGCCTCAGGCAGTTTGCTTTTTCATAACTCATTTTAGTGAAAATATCATCCCTCCCCAAAGCGTTGATAACCTAGATAACAGATCAAATAGTGTCCTGCTTATTATGGTCATATCTTGAAGCAGGCAAAACTGACACTTTGCAAGAGTCACTTAAAGAACCCAAATGTCCAAATATGTTGATGCTACAGCCTTAAGAGGGATTGCAAGTTTGCCCTTGCATCAGGCTGATAAAACAGCTCAAAAGATACCGGTGTAAAAGAGGAAATGTATCTTTGGTACCAAAATGATACATTATCATTTATATTAAGCAACAGACCTTAAATAGAAAAATCAAATTTTGATCTTGCTACTCCATCTGTAGCTGTAATTTAGCTATCTCTTGAAATGACTCACCATTTTTTGGCTAGTTGAAAAATTTGTCAAATATGAACTACTACTATGATTTCTATGAACTTCTGATATAACACTAGTTTTTCATTTGCATTTCAGGTGATTATAAAAACTTCTTTGAGTAAATGTATTTCCAGTGTACAGTTTCTGGAATTTTTATTTTTACATTGTCAGATGTTTCTATGGAATTTCTTAATGAATTCTTTACAGAGAACATGCAGAAATAACTGTAAATATGCTATGGTTGCAACTACATCAATGGACAAGGGTCTGTCCTCACAAGTTAACTACATTTCTTTGTCCCCAGGAAAGTCTGCATCCTTTAGGCTACAATAGTAAAAGACCTTTTTTAGTATTTATTTTTAATCACAAGAATTAATTCCCATCTCAAGTATTTTGGAATCTAAAACCAAACTTTTAAATAGACTTTTCCTGGATTAATTTTGATATTAGCCCTAGTAGCTGTTGTTTCAGTTGTTTTATGATTTTAATCTATGTAATTGTTGTTACGGCTTTTAAATTTTCAGTATCAGTTTACTGTCTTTCAAGGTGCCTGTAGGTTTTCTTTTCCAGATAAGTACACATGAATTGATTTGTGTCTACATTGAAAATAATGCTGTTTTAAAAATTAAATAACTGAGATACAATAACAGATGCCAGGAAAGAAACAGCAAGTATTCCAGAAGATTGGATACAGGAGTAGTATTCAAGTTTACAGCTATGTTAGTTTCACAAATGATAAACCATGACAGGGTACCTCTAGAAGAAAAGACTTTTCATTTGGTAAAGTGCCAAATTCTGCAATTAGACAAAATGTTATGATTGGGAGTATAAAGGCCAGCATGTTAAATGATTTCTAATAATATTGATCATATGAAATATTTTTAATATATATACATGTATATGTATATATATGTATGTATGTATATTTATGTATGTATGTATGTATATGTGAGTATATATAATTTCTGTGTGTGTCTACATACCTCTGTGTAGGTATGTACTTTTTTATCACTGTTCAGTAATTTTAAAACATCTCATTAAACACTTTTGCAAAGAGCTGGATCAAACCTTTGCTGTGCAAGTTATATTCAAGTTCATGTGAATTCTTTTTTTTTTTTTTTACTTCTCCACAGGTTTGTTTAACCACCTGCTGAATTCAGTGGGATACACCATCTGTAACTGGAGTCCAAGACTTTCCTCAACAGCACAACTCTCTGAACATCGATATTTTTTTAAACATCCAAATTTGCATTAAAATGTTTCTTCAGATTGTATTCAAGAGGATGTTCAGGGCCTTGGACTTCATCTACAATATTTATGAAAAAAGCAAGATACAGGCATAAGGAGTGGTGTGTGGTTTTCCTTATCACTGAACTGATAATCAAAAAATAGCTGGGTTTTGGCTTGAACAAACAAACTCCCTCTCACCCTATTCCTGATCACAGAATCATGGAATCTTAGAATAACAGAATTGCTGTTGTTGGAAAAGACTTAAAATTGGCAAGTTCAGCCATTAACCCTGCACTGCCAAGCCCACCACCACCAGTCATGTTCCAAAGCACGATTAATACACGTCTCTTAAACATCTCGATAATTACTGTTAACCAACAGCCTCTCCAAGCAGCCAGCTTGAATAAAACAGCATGCTTTCATGGAAGAGTGGGGAGATGAGTTGCTTTTGTACTAATCACGCTGTACTTGGAATCCGTTATTTTCTGATATGGTTTTAGCAAATAAATACTCAGATATCATTGATTTCTAGTTTCTGGGCTCCAGTGCTTACATCACACACAAAGCCCGAGTTACATCTGGACTGAAATCAGCACTGTAGACAGTCAGTATAAGTAGGGTCCTGGCCCCCAGCCTCTTGCCTTTTCCAGGTCCTCTCCTCATTGGTGATGGAGGAACTTCCAAGTGTTCCTCTGTTGACTTAAATGGATTTTTTACTTGAACCCAAAATTTCCAAATCTAACAGGACCATTGTTAAGATGGATGAAAATATTTCAAAAACAAGACAGAGAACACAGAGAACAAGCTCCTGGAGGCCACTGCATTTATTTTGCTTTCAGTGCTAAAACCTCTCTGTTTGCCTTGGAGTTGAAGACTGAAAACTCATTAATTTAATCTATCTCAAGTTGTTCAGCTACTTTACTTGAAATATAGGCACCTGTGACTGAGGCAGCATTAGTGACATTAAACACAGTGAGGAGTTAATTACATTTATCCAAATTCCTTAAGAAAAAAATAGTATATTTGCAGCCAAGTATTATTTGTTCACTTTTTTCATGTAAGACTCCATTTTAAAATTGCTGTAAGGTCTGTTCCATTTTAACCTTAGCAATTCCTAGTGCCTATCAGTTCTGTTGGCACACTTTGGTCAGAAGCAGTTCGCAAGCCCCAAAATTGTCCCCTGAAGATTGCATTGCAATCTGAGCAGGTGGTGTTTCTTTACGTCTACCTACACAGCCTGAAGTTAAACGATCCTCACTAGTAGAACAATAAGTACCTCTACTTCTTAAATACGTTTTTGGATAGCAACTTTTCTTCAGAATTATAGATTTTTGCAACATTTCTTATCTTCATATTTGATATAAGAATGTAATTAAACTGTATCTTAATTTCAGCTCTGACAGACAATCAATTACAAGTTCTTCCATCTGTGGCCTCTAATTTAGAAGATTATTTTGACATTTTATGAATTTTTTACTATAATTTAGAATCATAATAGATTTTTCATGCCTTAAGATCCCTTGGGGTCTTTTGCATCCCACCCTTTACAAGGAAGTAGTAATTTATAAGAGTGCTAGTAGGAGAATTAGTCAGGTTAACTTTTGTGCTGACCACAGTTCTAGCTCAGAGACACAATCTGACATCATGATAGATGAGACACAGCTTTTTGCATTTGATGCAATGACAGTGTGAGAGACTGAAATGTTAAGAGTTAATGACTCAAATAATTGGCCATTTGCAAAACCAGAAGGTGCTTTGCTGATGATGTGTGAGGTAAAAGCCCAGGTGCAGAGGGATTGTGTGGCCATCACAGGAGGTTACCTGCTGAGGTTTGAGCCAGATAAGTGAAGAGGCAGATCCTGTGAAGGTGGAATAATGTCTTTTATCATTCTAATGCTGTCCCTTACACAACTGACTCAGGTGCAAAAGTCCCCTTCTAGAGGGCAGGCTTCTAGACATTCACTGTAGGCCTGAAGATATTAATTCTTTCTGATCGGTCATAACGAGCTCAACCACACTCGGTGAGAAGGAGCTGTCATGTATAGAAGGTGTCATGAACTATCAAAGATCCCTCACACACCTGGGCATTCCACCTGACCCTCAGCATATATTAAATCATTGAACTTTGTGCTTTATGGGATTTACCCTACCCCAAGGGATCAAGAGGCTACCATCACTTTAATCAGCAGACAATGAAATTACAACAATCAAGTCTTGTCACTGGACCCATGGGTGGTGATGTCTTTCTACTTTTGTTACATGGCTATTGATAATGACAACCAAAAAGATGACTTGCCTCTTTCCATTGTGGGAAAATTGTTCTAAAATAAACCTTTATCTATCTATTTACCTATCCACCTGTCACTGTGTGCTGTTTCACTCTTATCTGCCCAAAGGGATCTATTAACAAGAACCTCAGTTACTCTTGCCTTCAGGGGCTAGACCAAAACTAATTTGGTGTGGACAACCAAGAGCAGACTATTTTGCTAAAAATACACCCATTTTTCCATAGATTCATTTGGCATATATTTAAAATTTGCAAGGATTCATACTTAGAATCCAGAATTTTCTTGAAAGCAGTTCAGTAATTGATGTAAGGAATTGGTTTGAAATTATTATTCAGAGCTGTGTATTAAGGCAGCTTTATCTGATCTTGAATAAAGAGAAATGACCCTCCTATTGCATTTTGAAAAGTTTATCATCTTCATTCCACTGGAAGAGAAAATAGTTCATGCAATAAAATCAGTTCATCATGCTCTAGAATGATTACAATCCAGACAGAATCTCTCTACAGAAACTAGGGGATAAATCTAACTCTGATAAGGAACCTCTAGCTTGGTTAATGTCTACTAAATATCTATTTAACATACGTATATTGTGGATAATTTTTTTTTTTCTGCTGAGTGTCTATAGTGCCAACCCAATGTTATGAAATGTCCTTCCTTTTCTACCCCAAAGGTTTTATTTGATTTTTCATGTGACACTATGTTATTGCCATGATCTTATGGAATAGTGTTTCACTAATCATTCTGTGCTAATGTTACTTGTCTTTCTTTATCTTGCTATTTCATCACTGCTGCATCGTATAAACTTTAGCCTTGTAGATGATTTTGTATGTGCATTCATGTATGTATCACATCTATTAGTTTCCTTCTAAGACATCTTACTCAAGCAGCATTGCTAATACATCTACTTCTTATCTCATGATGTAAGATTAATGACAGATTGTGTTGAACATGAATTAAAAAGACTAGGAGTATATGCAGCAAAGAAAAAGCCAGCCTGAGTCACATGAAACGATACATAATCTATTCCAAACAATGAATATTTTTCCCTGCAAAGCTGAAAACAAATATGCTGGAAGCAAGGGTTTTAAGTAAGAGGACTGGAAGCAGTAACATTTATTTTGAATTGTTTATTTAGCAACCAGCTTTTTTTCTGTGTGCATGATCTGTGAAGATAGTGTGAAAAAAAAAAATGGACAACTTATTTCTAAGTTATACCATTTTAGCAACCACTTTGCAGATTGAGTGAACAATTTACACTAAATGTGAGTAGAGAAAATTGTGACAAGACCATTTCTATAAGCATCCACCTCCTAAAAATCTGCAGACAGTATTCACTTGAAATGTATTACTATAGGCAGTATTGATTTAAATACATTACTAAATATAATCATATTTTGTATGGCCTAGATATTCCACATATGAAACTGAACTGTGTCTTAATTGGAAGTATTATGGGAGTGGGTTTGGCTCATGCAGTTTAATGTTTAAGCTGTTTTCACCTTGAAATCGTAAACTTGTGCATTTCTTTCATTCAAGAGGGGAGATATTTGATTGCTTTATGAAGTGGGAATGAAAACACTTTTCTTTCTCAGTCTACTACCATCTGAATAGCCATTGATCCAGGAAATTTGAGCAATTTGGGAGCATGGCTGGAGCAGTCTGACGTTTAAAACTGCTCTAGAAGAAGAAATGTTTTTTCCTACCTTCATAGAAGAGATGGATTTCTGTGTCCCAAGTATTCACTGTAGGAAGGGAAGAAGAGGAAAGCACGGTGGTGAGGTTGGTCATCCAGTTCCAGGAATGGGTGGAAGAACAGATATCAGGCCATGCAGAAATTAGTAGTGTATGTGTCTAGGATTGTCCTATTACTGAGATATAAAAGAAATTCTTTTGAGAATACATGACCTATGAAGTCAGATTCTTTAGCATACAGAAAAAAATATATGGAGATATATAAAAATAAAACAGCAGTAATTGGACAATTCCACCTAAATTAAATTAAAAATATATTCTGTGCAGTTGCCTTTGTAATTTGAAAATTTTTACATGAACACACAATTTTTGATGCTGATGGGGAGAGGGAGACCAGGAATTGACAGGTACAGCTTTCAGATTTTTAAAAGATTTTTAATAACTAATCACTAAACCTGAAACTTGACAATGTAGATGCATCATTTTCTGTGTTTTTGCAGTCTGTTTTTGAAGACTGACATACTAGAAAATATCCCACTTCTTTGTACTAGATAGGTATTCAGAGTTCAAGTCATTAATATTTTCATTTTATAGAAGAAAACAGACTCATTCTAACACTCTTGTCAGCTGTCAAAGTCTACACATGTTTCTATTCACTGGTCCAGATAAAAGCCTCAGATAGCTCCATTAATTTCAGTAAAACAATACAATTTGTGCTTGCTTAATCCAGCTTGCTGCTGGAACAGTTCTATTCTCTTTTGCTCCAAATTAATAATTTCTGAAGAGAAAGGGGAGAGGAATAGCATCAGACATAGCATGACCCTTCTGCCTCTCACCCAGACTAACATTTGCCTGTATTATAGTTACATTGCTCTATTTCTTCCATGCACTTTCAGTGTTTTCTTCCCCTTTATCTACATTTTCATAGCTGCTCTTCATTCTTCAGTTTTCTCAGTATGATTCTTCTGCATCTGACTTTTCTGCCTGAGACATTACATGCATATGGAAAATTTCTTAACGTGTGGTATCACAATCGAATCTCAAAAGCTAAGCTTATTTTCCAGGTTCTGCTTATGGAATTAATTAGGAGGGTATAATTCTATCCTGATATGACTTTGTAAGTAGTAGAGCAACTTTGTTGACTCATTTTTTTTCTTTTTTAGTAAATTATATTTACTAATATAAACACATTTAATATTATTTTTACTCTTTCCACTAAACTGTACATTAGATAGACAAAAACCTAGTGAATATGGAGAGTTAAAGTTAAAAGAAAGATATCGTTGTAATTGTAGTTCTGTAATTGTACAAGTTATATACAATGGCAGTTGGTGACGGGTCCTTAATCCTGCTGTTTGAAATTGCTTTTCTGTCTTTTTATTTCTTACTTGCCTTCTATCTTCTCTTACATGCACTTTATATTTATGGGTTTCTTTCTCTACCGCTCACATTATGTACATTACATGCAGTAGATATTAGAGTTGTACTGTCAATGTCTTTAGGCAGTGATCCATGAAGATCACGTTATCCTCTATATGTAGTATGGGTGGATTGTTACATGAATAAGAAAGTGGAGGAAGTTCAGATCCAGAGGGAAGTAGTCAACAGTTCAGAGTCCCAGTAAACATCAGTGACAAGTGCTGTCCCTCAGGGATCTGTATTGAGACAAGCACTATTTAATGTCTTCGTCTTGATGATGTAGACAAGGAGGTTGAGTGCCCCCTCAGCAAATATACAGATGACACCAAGCTGAGTGTTGCTGTTGACACACCTAAAGGGTGGGATGGGATGCTATCCAGAGGGACCTGGACAAACTTGAGAATTAGTCCCATGGGAATGTCATGAGACTCAACGAGACCAAGTGCAAAGTCTGGAGCTGAAAGACAGAACTCCCCAGTATCACTCCCGACTGGGGGATGAACAGATCCAGAGCAGCCCTGCTGAGAAGGACTTGGGGGTGCTGTGGATGGACATGACCCAGCCATGTGCTCTCGCAGCCCAGAAAGCCAAACGTGTCCTGGGCTGCATCCAAAGCTCCGTGGGCAGCAGGTGAGGGCGGGGATTCTGCCCCTCTGCTCTGCTCTGCTCTGGTGAGACCCCACCTGCAGGGCTGCATCCAGCACAGGAAGAACAGGGACCTGTTGGAGCAATTCCAGAGGAGATCCTTAAGATGATCTGGATGGAGCACTTCTCCTTTGAGGAAAGGCTAAGAGAATTGGGATTTTTCAGCCTGGAAAATATATCAGGTGATGTAATTGCATACTTAGAGTACCTGAAAGGAGCCGGCAAGAAAGTTTTTACCAGGTAGGGACAGGACAAGGGGGAATGGCTTCAAACTGAAGGAGAGAACTTTTCAATTAGATATAAGGAAGAAATTCTTTACTGGGAGGATGATGATGCACTGGAACAAGATACCCAGAGGAGCTGGGGATGCCTCACACCTGGAAGTGCTCAAGGTCAGCTTGGATGAATCTCTGACCAACCTATTCTAGTGCTAGGTGTCCCTGCCCATGGCAGGGGGATTGGACTAAATGTTCTTTAAGGTCCCTTCCCTCAAACTATTCTATCATTTTTCATTACATGTAAATGGTAAGTAAATAGATTAACTTCTAAGCGTGCCCAGCCCAGTCCCTATGTACCTGATTCAATTTGGTTATATTTGGTTTCTGCAAAGTACTTTGCCTGCTGCCTGTCAATGGTTTTAACACTGTCAAGGAATTCATTAATAAAAAACTTCAGGCAATGTTTCCTGACCTTTCATCTAATTTCATAACTAACTGCTCTTTAGTATTTCTAAATGTAATTTTCAGACCATTTGGGTGATATTTTAAATCACAGTGCCAAAGCATGTGATTGATTATGCAAAAATACCTGATAAACTAAAAATTTCCTCAAGTTTACTCAAAGAGGTTGAAAGACAGCAACCACTATGTTAACCTTTCCTCCTAAGAGTCACTTTGGGCATTTTGAACAGGTTGCTAATTAGGTCATCAAAAATACAGGGGTTCACTTGTCAGACTTCAAGGTTAAAGACACTCTAGATAACAGACATAATTTTGGCTACCTCAGGAAATAAAAGTGTTAAACAGCTTCACTGATTTAAAATTTCTGTTGACAGGATCTGAAACAAAATTCTGACCCTTGTCATATTGAATTCATCTGTCAGGCAAATGCTTATGGATGGGAAGACTGACACCTTACACTATCTTTGATGTGTTTAAGGTTGCAGCATGTGAATATGTGCAGGGCTTTTACAAGGAGGCACTGAGAATATGAAAGATTGAAGAAGGCTGTGAAACCCTGTAAGCTGACCTGTTCAATTGTCATTTGGCCTAAAAATCCTATACTTGGTTTTCTCTTTAGCTGTTCAGGAACATTGTGGCTTATACATACCAAATGAAAAGTGGACATTAGCCCAATTTTTGCTTAGACAGACTTTGATTTTTCTGAAGTGTGACAGATAAAGATTTACCCTATTCCAACGTTGCTAATAATATATATTTAATTCTTGAAAAGTTTAAGGAAACACTTTCTACAGAGAGAAGAAATGTCTAATTTTGTGTGTGTGTGCTAAACATAAAAACTATTATGTGATTTTTTTTCTTCCTCCTTTTTCCCAGCTATTACTTTGTCATGGTTACCAAAGCTCCACAAGGAACAGTCCTATTTGAAATCACTCTGTTTTCCCTTTTTATCCCTGATTATTTTTCTATTTTTTTTAATTTTATCAAACATCTCCATATTATATATAAGATGCCTATAAATTTTAAGCCACATTTTAGATCCTCTGACTCTATACTTACCTGCTGTCAAATATTAGAAACAATTAAAACAACAACATGTAGAAAACATTTAAAACAACAACATGTAGAAAAAATACTAAAATCCACATACAATTAATACGAACAACCAGGTGTAGAGGCTTTTCTCTGACTCAGCCCAGAAGGGCCAATGGTTATAAAGTAACAGGACTTCAGCTGAATGAAGGAGACCCCTCCACAACCCAGGAGGAAGAGTTAGCTGTAAGTAAATTTGGGTTGATATTTCTAAAAGAAGCAAAAGAAACAAATGTCAACTTTTTAAGTGGCACTTTACAGAAGATAAAGATCTTTTTCAAGACACACTTTGTCAGATTGGTTAACACATTTTGGGTTTTGGTACAAATGGCAGGTTTGTTACTCCTGAATAGGAAGAGGCAAGTCTCCACATTTCAAAGTTGGACATTTAGATCTGAGAGTGTGGAATAATTTCAGTTACACTTTCATGAATATGATTCATGTAATATAATATAGATAATTAATTAAATGCTTCAGGGAAAATAATATGGGCCGTGATATACTGCAGTCTAAAGAGACCTGCTCTAAGGAGCAGCTGACTCAACAGTTTCTTTTTTCAGCACTTCACTCCTTTCAGTATCTTGAATGTGAAATCCTTTCCTTAAGGCTTCAGTTCCATTGTAACCGAAAAGAAAACTTTTTATAATTTTCCCTGATTTATTTTTTTGGGGTCAAATGAGTGGAATTGGCTGCCTAGCCAGAGGAATGAGGGCAACTAAGAGCAGATGGAACATGAGGGTATGACCTTCTCATTATGACAACAATAAGTTGTTTGATTTGTTTTTCATATATGGGATTTAAATCTGCAAATCCAACATTTTTATTTCCCCAGCAGATTTTAAACAGTAGAGTGTAAACTCTTTGCAGTACTTTGGGGGCTAAATGTTATTGTTTGAGAGGGAATAATTGCAAGGAAAAATATCTACTTCTTCTCTTGTGATATTTTTACTTTTAAAAATAGTCTGAAAATATACAGCTAAAAAAAAGTAAGGGAACAGATCTCAGTGTTATTCTCTTAATTGTAGCGGTTCATAACTTTTGATCATTCTTCAAACACCAGTTTGCATGAAGTGAAATACCAATGATCAGAAGTCAAATGACCCAGTGGTATATTAGCAAAGTCTCATTTCAAGTGTGCCAGCTTGAACATAGTGCATGTTCAAGATGCCACGCATGCACTGTTACTGGAGCTAGAAAGGCTACTCTGTTGTACCTGTGTAAGAGCAGAAAAGTATGAATTTGACTCACATCATGGGATTATAGGCTACTGTTGTCAGGAACAGAGTATGAAGATATACACAGTGTCATCTCCAGTCATTACTGGAATCAGCACATCCTATTCTAGTCTAGTTCATAAGGCAGAAAATGTTCAAAATAAAGATACACATCAGGAGAACTAGTAGAAGTATATATGTTGGCTAGCTCCTGAGATGGAATCTTTACTTTTGTATGACGGCTCTCAAGCTTTTGGATATTGCAATTTCTTTAAAAATTCTGTGGGGTCTCCAGTCCCCAAATACTTCATTTATAACTGTTCTGTAGGCACAGGCTTGGCTGAAAATAAGTGGCACTTGTTGAAATTGGTTTTGTTTCTCTATAAAACTAAGGAATGCAAGATTCATCATATCAATTATCTATCCTGCTCATTACAAACATACAGAAGAAGATTCAATGACCTCTAAAATAAAATAATCCATCTTCATTACAAAGGATCTACTGAACTTAATTCCTGAACAAGTATAGAAAAGAATGTGAAATTACAGTTTTTATCATTATATAGTTGCATAATAGTAAAGTGAAATAGAATGTGCTGTCTGAATTAGATGTTCCACTGTTGGATGATATGCACATCATATTGTGTAAATGTTCAAGCATATACACACATGCATAATTTTTAAATTTTTTTTAAAACATTGCATATCGTAAGGTATTTAAAAATGCAAGTAGAAGAAATTCCTCCTATGAATACAATGAATTTTAGCCCATAGATAACATTTCTAACTAAGGTACCAATGGAATAAGACATACAGCTTTTAATGTTATTTTTAAGACTTCTATTCAAAAATCACAGAATCATTGAATGGCTAAGGTTGAAAAGTCATTTAGTCTCTGGAGTTCATCTAGTCAAACTCTACCACCTGAACAGGGTGACATGTCCAGAACAGTGTCCTGGTGGATTTTAAATATCTCCATGACCCAAGATCCCATCACTTCTCTGGATGACCTATGATAAGTCACCCACATAGTGAAAAGGTGTTTCCTGATGTTCAGATGGGCCCTCCTGTGTTTCAGTTTGTTCCCAGTAACTCTGGTCCTGTGACTAGACACTGCTTTAAAGAACCTGTCCCTGTCTTTACAGTCTGTAAGCATGAATAAGATCCCCCTGAGCCTTCTCTTTGTCATCTTCTGGTGGACTCTCTCCAGTGCATCCATATCTCTCTTGCACTGGGGGGTCCAGTCCTGGTGTGGCATCACCAGTGCTGAGCAAATGTGAGGAAAATTATGTAAGGATACTCATGTCAGCTAGCTGGGAAAGGAAAGAAGCTGCAAGAAATGTCTCAAATCTACATCATTTTTAGAATGGGTTAGAAGGACCTGAGTCACTCACTAGTGGACAGAAAATTAATGGGGACATTGAACATTTTGCCATGAATTGGTTTTGGCACTAGGAAACTCTTAAAAGAAGTGAGAGAAGTGTTCAAACTCAGGGAAAACCCCCCCTTCTTATATCATGTGCTCCGACTGTTTACTACAAAGAAGACAAAAGTACCAGCATCTCTATGGCAAGTAGCAGAATATTGTCACAAGCTGCTCAGATTATAAACAAACAGAAAGGACAAATGCTACATAATATTTTGGAATACACACAACTGAAATCTTTTAGAAAAATGTTCAAGGCAACTCTTGCTTTGAGTGAGACTCCAGAAAGAGTACAGTTTCGCACACTGTTCTATTTCATGTTTTTTCCCTTCCAATTTCTGGGTTTTTACTAAGAAAATAATAGATCAGAATTTGTACAGGGGGCATATTTGCTAAAGATGATATTGGAGAGTCTTTCCAAAATGATTATTCAACAACAAATTATTGCATCTGAGAGACTGCTTCTCTTTATAGTAAGAGAACTCAGTTCAGAAACCTGCTCTCTACAGGTCAATGATGACCTTTTTCTTCTCTCTCTCTTGGTTTCTGTGGGTGGACATATGAAGCAAGGGAGTATCTGAACAAATTTCTGGAACAAATGAGAATAATAAATTCAAAAGGCCAAATGCTAAAACACCTGATTAATGCATCCCAGATTCTTTAATATCAGACTCTAATTTGTCCTACCCAAATCGCATGTATCAAGATACTTTGTATTGTCTTTCATCTGCAGTGTTCTGCCTCCATTTCAGTCTTTTATACCTCTCTTCATTTAATCCTGACTTTCTCAGATATGTTCTGACTGTAGAGAAATAACACATACAAGAAGCAGAAATTCAATATACTAGCCAAGAAAACTTTTTTTTAATTATAAAATATGTTTCAATACAAATTTTCAGACTAAGTCAACGTAGATTTCTCTGTAGTTCTGTCTTGGAAAATGATTCTTACGTGTTTCATGTTTATGCAGAATATATAAAAGTCTGAATTTTGAAAAGTTCTTCTTTCTCAAAGTGTGGATGTCTGAAGAATCATAATATGCTTAAGTAGCATATGATATTTGTAGTCTTGGAAACTCACAGCTCTGAAAAATTTGTAATCTTGGAAACTCACAGGTTTCAATGATTTTAACTGAGTCACAGTGTAATCCAGTTGACTTCCTTTGATCCGCTTGAATGAGACACATGTACAGGACCCAGAGGTAACTGCTGGAAATATTTTTGAAATTAATGTCTATTTGCTGACTTTAGCTGCTCTACTAAGAGCAATGATTAGGGAGACATACAGACATGTTAAATTGCTCCCTAATTTTGTTCTGTTATCTGACAGGAAAGCAGGATGAAAGATTACCTCTCTGTCCCATGTCAGGAGGTGTAGTCAATTTACTGCAGCATTCCCTGCTGTAATTATGTACAGCAATGTTATTTTCATTATATTCTTTGAAGAGCTTCCAGTGGTGAAGTAGACAAGAGAGGAAAGCATGCAACCACTGTGGTAATAGAGATTTCAGTCACAAACTCTTCGCTTTCCTTTGCCCCAAATACACACTAGTGAAAATTTAAGGGTTTATACTGATTTTTCATTATTTTTTTTCCCAGACAGCCCAAAACATTCATTTCATCTCTGTGTTTCATCAAATGTCATATAAATGATAACTGTATTTTATTTAAACACCTTTTATCTCCATAAATGGGATCATTATTTTAAATCATTAGCTCCAGAGGGTCACAATTTTGTGAGTGTTAAATACATAAATTATCTTACTTATGTACATTTGTCAAGACATATTGGTAAAAAAACATGCTTACGCCTGGTCTTCCACAACATTCAGTAAGGGATTACTTTTCAACAAGTCATTAAATAAACAATAAGGCCATAAGAGGCATTCAGCCACCCTGATGCGATGGCATACTGGTGATTTTCTCTCTTCCAGTAGCTAGACCTCTTAGACTTTTAATGTGCGCCAGAGATAGTATTTCCATTCGTGTCCAGAGGAGGGCAACAAGGCTGGTGAGCAGAACACAAGCCCTGTGAGGAACGACTGAGGGAGCTGGGGTCGTTTAGCCTGGAGAAAAGGAGGCTCAGGGGTGACCTTATCACTCTCTACAACTTCCTGAAGGGTGGTTATGGTCAGCTGGGGATTGGTCTCTTTCTCCAGGCAGCAACAGACAGAACAAGAGGACACAGTCGTAAGCTGTGCCAAGGAAAATATAGGTTGGATATTAAGAAAAAGTTTTTCATTGAAAGAGTGATAAAGTATTAGAATGGTCTGCCCAGGGAGGTGGTGGAGTCACCATCCCTGGATGTGTTTAAAAAAAAAGATTGGATATGGCACTTGGTGCCATGGTTTAGTTGAGATGTAGGGCATGGGTTAGACTTGCTGATCTTGAAGGTCTCTTCCAACCTAGACATTCTGTGAATTCTGTGAATGCTGTGAATTCTATGAGTGGGAAGCAAGACTGAAGGCTGATTTACAAATGTCTGCTTAGAATGATAGGAGCTCCTATTTTCAAAAGTTTCCAAAGATTTTCACATTCCACAACTGGTACACAAGAAGGCCATAACCCTACTGTTCCACAGTACACAGTGTTGCAGCTCTCTTCATTAACCTTGTCTGAAATCTCTGCAAATCACCTATCTGACCATTCCAGTTACAGTTCCTGCCTTTTCATACAATTATAGAACAGCTCAGGTTTGAAGCGAGCTCAAAAGATTATCTTACCCAGCCTTCTGTGGAAAAGAGAGTGCCAATAAGATTATCCAGTACCTTCTCCAGTCACATGCTGAGAAACTCCAATGAAAGAACTTTACCATATATTTGATAGAAAGGTGTTTGATTTTTGATTTGTTTTGTGTTTGTTTGTTTGTTTTTTAACAAGCATATTATCTATTAAATGACTCAAATTAACTAGTTTCAAGTCACTATATATTTATTAGTTTGTGATAGATATCATTTATCTGTATGCTTCTAATAATTTATAGGCATATTAATAAAATGTAGTTCAGAATTAAAGAAAAAACTTCATAGGTTCCAACAATTTTATCCTGAATAATGCATATTGTGACTTAGATGTTCCACAACACATGATGTAATGCATATTTTAATGCATATATGTGACAGTATCTATACAATGTCCGCTAGCATAATATATCAATTTACATATACATAATATGTTAATATATATGTAATGGTATATCATTATAAACAACTGTCCATAGTTTATTACCAGTGAATGCAAGGCAAAGTTAGAAGTTATTTGTTACTTTCAATATTATTCTTCTAATATAATACTGTACCAATATTTTTTCTTAGATGTTGTTCAAAACTTTCTTAACAGAGGTAAAATAACAATCATATGGCTTATATTTACTGGCTTCTCAACTGATCATTTTGTTGCAAGGTAATGGTTTTAAGGTTTATATTTTACATATATGTTCCAACACACAAGTTTCTTCTGGCTTAGGTTGCTCTGTTAGCACTAAGAAAAGATTGAAACTAAGAACAACTGAAAACCACAAAGATGGGTTTGAGGCTTTGTCCAAGAAGTCAAGGCAACCTAAAAATTCTTTTCATGCTTCCTGGTCTGATAAAACCTAATAAGAGTGAGAGTCTAACTCATAAGAGAGAAACAGACCTCACCAACACAATATAGTCAAAAAGCCCAGGTCTGCACATCTGTGAAGTTACTGCAACCATGTAAAAAATGTTTCTTATTGTTGAGGAGATTTTATAGGAAGAATATTGTTGATCCAAACCACACTATGCAATTTCTGTGGGGAAAAGAGGATGTTGTGCATCCCTTGGCTTCAGCCCAACCTTTCTTTTATTCTCAACTTTTCCACTAAGGAATTAATTTTGACATATGGAGATAGCATCTTTTGACATAACTTTCTTGTTCCACTTCTGAGAATAACTCTCTTTCCTGTGTGATTTGAAAGCTTTATGATGAAAGTGAATGGGAACTACTCTATAAAACACGATAGGTTGTATATACTGTGGAGAGGACAGTAATTTTCTGTGGGCAACTTCCCCTAGAACCAAAAATAAATGCCCTGCTAGAATTAAGATAAAAGCTTGTGTGGTGGCTCAATGTATGAAAACGAGCATCTGCGAGTCCCAGGTGTAGAAACTCCCTCTGCAAGAATTTAGCAAAGAAAAACATGATGATCTGCTCTGCATGTTTGTCAACATCACACTGTCCCTTCCAGCAAATTTCTGATTTGCAGGCTGTGCTATAGCACTGCAACTCTTTTCAATCAAGGAAGGGCCATTCCAGGGAATATCTGAAGTCACAATCTTTACTATTACTGCTGTTATCACTACTGTTACTACTGCTACAGCTGCTGCCACTACTACTACTACTATTACTACTACTGCTGCTGCTGCTTCTATTTTTATGGCTGCTGCATTTTCTGTTCTCTAAAGGTGAAAAGTATCTTGTTTTTATAGCACTTCCCTGTCTGGAAATGTGTCCTTTTAGACCTCTGTAAGGAAATTTTTTTCTGTTTATGTGTATCCTCATTCCAGGAGGAATTGCGTTGTGTTTGTCCCCTGTTGTAAGTAGTAATGGCTCTTTTCTGAACTGCCAGCCTTTTTCTTTCTGGGCCCCTTTTCTTTATCTGTTCAAAGGAGTTGATCATATGTTCCTGATTCATGAGAATAATGTTAGGAAAAAAAATAAATATTGGCCTTATGAAAACAAGGTTTCATGTTCAATAAAGGAAAAAAAAAATCTGAGAATTATAATGTCGCATACCTTTTTTTTAGTAAGTCATCTGGAACAAAATAGGGCAGGTATTTTGCTTAGAATATAGATTTTGAAAAATAGCAAATCTTTTTTTCAGAGAAATATAATCATCACAGATGTAAATATCTATAAAGAGTAATAAAGACAAAAGCAACCAAATAAATAAACAATAGCTACTGTTTTAAATCCAAGTGGAACATGATGCTCCTTGACACTAATATGGAAGTGTTAGTGCCATTCCCACAGCATGGGAAAACTGTTTGTTTATTTCCATTTTATATTTCCCTAAGGACATTTTGCTCCACCAGTATAATTAGGATGACATTTGGAGCTGCTGTATTTCAATACAAGAGCAAGAGACACTGTACAACTTGACAAGAGATTATGTCAAGTCAATTGCTGCAGCAATATCAATATTTATTCCCTCATTCCTTGTGCCTTGTTTTGTTCCTCTCTTTCTATTAAGCATAAAATAATATCTAAAACCTACCCTATTGTGCAGCATATTTGTTTTGTTCTATACATCCTTGCTTTTCCCTAGTTAATTTTAATCTTAAATCCTCTTCTTTCTCAGGTAAATAGTAGGTCGTTAACTCTTTCAGCAGTGCAATTACTTTCATAGAATGAATTCTCAATTGTTCTTGTACAACATTCCTAATAAGTTCTCTATCTTATTTCATCAAAAAGTGGTCTCAGAACTATATTATGTATTTTGAGTTTTAATTGCTTTACTACTGGTGAATTCATATCAATTGAATGTATCCATTGTATTAACCAGTAGTACAGCAATCAATTTTTTTTTAAAAAGTGTCATTATTATACAGGTACTGAACTCATTAGAAATGTCTTACTTGATCTATCAGGTTACATTCTTTGAATAAGAAATATTTTCCTGTACCACCTAGGATTACCTGAGATTCCTGATTGTTTTTGTGAAGAGTGCTCTCGTTAGCAGCTCATCCATGCTTTCTTTTTATAAAGCAGGAGAGAAGATTTACCCTATAGTGGAGTCAGATTAACAGGTATATCATGATGAGCATTTCAGCATTGTTTGTGTGTATATCATAACAGCAAAGCACAGCAGCACAGATGCTAGAGGTCAGAGATGACAGTGAATCAATTATGTATAACTGTTATTAGTTTAGCCTGATTAATTTTTTAATATTTTCCTGATTTTTTTTAGAAAAAATAAATATATTTGTGTTCAGCACCGCTTTCTTCTAAGAGAATATTACAGTTGCTTAGAAATATATGTCTGTCTACGTATAAGCACATTATCTCCCACTGCAGCACAGTATCATCGATAGGATAATTTTTTAAATGGATCAGAAAATCAGCTTCCCAATTTAAGGGTCTGTTGAATTTTAATGCACTTAGGTATTGTTTGAGAACCGTGTTTATTTCTCTCTTAACACCGCCAGGAATTTTTTTAAAGTATGATCTGGTTAACTTTTCATTACATCACTAGAGGGCAGTGTCCCTTCCCGCCTTGATTTGTGTTCTTGCATGTTTCTAAGACATTTAATTGTGATTCATAATCCTTCAACTTCTATTAAGAATGCATAATACTAATATAAAACTAATTTATCTTCACTAATAAACATAGGGTATTTACTGAAGTGAATAACATTATTTCCTCTAGTTACTTTAAGTTTGTTACAGGTATTTATTGTTTCCCTATTTTAAAGTAACCTTGATGTCTACTACACTTTTTATCAATATAATTAGGTCAATTTGTGAAATAATTGAACTTTCCTGAAATGAATGTTTCTAACTTCATGTTTGTTGTTTTATTTTTTACTTTTATTATCACTTATTAGCTGTTCACCGGGGGGGTCTAGATAATTACTGAAAATTGTCCTTTTTTTAATAATAACTTTCTTATGTCTAAGAGAGAGAGAAAGAGAAGGGACAGGGAAAGAGAAGGCAGTGGGACTCTAAAGTCTTACACTACACTGTGCTCTCTTCTAGAGGAACTGGTGCTAGTAGAAAGAGTCTCAAACAGGTGTTTAAAATTTAGTCCAGTGAGGCTGGACTTCCATTATGCTCATTAGAAAGAGACACTTTCTTAAAAACCACATCTGTAATGGTCAAAAATGGTCATGAAAGCAGGCAAATTTGTGTAGTCAGAATATGCTGGCTGGCGCCAATGCCTCTGGCAAATCAGGCACTTCCACAGGCTTATTGTGTGCTAGGACAGCAACTCACTCATTCATGACAGCCTTGAGGCAAGCTAGCTCATCCATTTTAGATAAATTGCTTAGGATGTGCCCTGTAAACCTGTGAAGACACCTGTCTTTCTCTATCAGCTATTATATTAAATGCACCATTAAATCTCTCACAAATTCAAGAGGTAGTCAGAAAAAAAAAAAAAAAACACCACCTTTAAATTTAACTTCTCACCATTGATTAAAATTGAGTACAGAGGCCATTTAGGCTAGGTTTGAGCTAAGCTTTATGAGTATTTCCCCTAAATGATCTCAGGAGTTTCAAATTAGCCTTTCAGTATGTGGTCGCAAATATATATGTATTACTTTACCAAAGGAGTATGTCTGGTGTTCATTTGTTCAAGTTGCACCAGAGAACAGACACAATAAAAGCAATTCTGACTTACTGGTCTTTTTACTTTGAACATGGATGTTTCTTTTTTGTGTCAAGTAGAATGTCACTACTCCTCTCTGTAAAGCTCTGTGTGCTACCATAACTGCAGTGCCATCACAGCTGTCTGGCGGAGCTCTGACACCAAAAGCATTTTGGTAATAATCTAAATTGTTACATTATTTCAATCTGAACAATGAAAGCTACTTCAGGAAACAATAACTTTTAGTATGATGCCTGTTATTCAATTTAAGTTGAAAACAAAAGTGAAGCTTTCAGTTTGTGAAATAGAATAGTGTTTCCTCCAAAAATTACAGTGAGAAATGCAGTTGTTCATTTGCAGGAACATCTGTCTCATTTACAAAACAGAACTGCACAGTGTCTGTTTGAAAATTACCAACTCTTCCAAGAGTGAGCAGTCACAACTGTATTAACATAGTCAATATGCCTAAAGAAATTAAATTACACTCTTCCTTGGCAAGGAAGGTAAATTTATGACTTATGCATATTTTGTGAATATATGCAGTTTGTTCTCAGTGTTTGAAACTTTAGTTTTAATATTTCTATAAATCTTTCTAAATAGTAATGATTTATATGCAGAAAAAGCCTTGCATGTTCCCAAACCTTCAAACTGGATTGCCTAGTGGCAAAAATCCCTAAGTTTTATTAAAGTTTCTGAATAAAAAATGGGTTCACTTTCAAAGGTTTTATGCATCAGTGTTTTTTATGGCATAGTAGTTGCTCAACAGTTTTGGTAAATGAAATATTGTTAAGGTGCACTAGTATAGAAGAAGCCGACTTTAAAGTCAATGATTGTCTTACCTTCAGGCCAAGTTAAAAGGATTTTCACTATTCTGTTGAAACTCTGATTTGTTTTTTTAAATACAAACTTGCTTTCATTATTTTTATTCTCTACAGGTTGTTGATATCTCCTTGTTTATATCCAATTTTTCGTTCTTTATGTATTTCATTCTGAGTTACTGTTTCCTAAATATTATTTTTTCCCTATGCAATTTTCTAGATACCTTTCATTTATATTTTGCTATTTATTTTGTGATATTAAATGCAAAAATAACTTTACAAACTAAGGCTTGTCTTTCTTACCTCCTTTTTATATTAATTGGAGTTGAATGTAACTAGTAGTGAAATGAATGAAATTGTTTCTTTTTCTGCATTACAAGAAAAGATACCTAGAGACTGATTTAGAACAAAAACTGTGAAAAAAAAATAGCAAGATTAAAATCAAGGGGAGTAATTGTTGCTTTTGTGTTACCAGTCACTTAATAGAGAAACATCTATGTACCGTTAATGATGGAGGATTGAAATATTTTTCACAGCCAGTGACAGAATTATTTTACTTTGTAGATTCTTTCAACTGTGTCCATAACTGGCAATAGAGATTTAGGAGCACAAAACTGTGTTCTGGGAGTGGTAAAGAATTCACTTAAACAACCCACCTTTCTGCTCTTACCTTTTGTTTATGTAGAGTACTCCTACCTTTTGTACACTGAAGTTAACAATTATTTTACAAGGACAAACTCATATTTTCTCTGTTAATGGAAACAGTGGGCTCAGTCCTACTTGCAGGATGGGAGGCTACAGGGGAAAGAATGAATTTTTGCAAAATTTTTGTAATAAGTGAACTGAAATTATCCACAAGTACTATTTTAAATTTTCCTTTAACACCAAAAAAATCAGTGATTTTATGAAAATTTTATTCTTAGCTGTTTTAAAATTCCTTTTTTCCTCTCTTGATTGTGTAGTATTTTAGAATCTCTCTAAACATGTGCTGCTGGGTATTTTATTTGTTTAGGTTTCTTCCTGATAAACTATTTTCATGAGAATCAACTCCTACCCTTTTGCAGAGGCCTGTAAACTAACAAGACCTTCCTTTCTAAGGGCTTTCTCCATGGCTATGCCATAATTGCATCCAAAGTGGGCTTTTCGGTTGATTATTTTTTTCTCATCTGGTTAACATTGTGTTGACTTGAGAGCTGATGAACAAACAGAATGCAGAAGCAATTTGAAAAAGTATTGGGTGGGAAGTGTGAATCATTTTGCATTACTGAAAACCTGTCAAAGTGGCTTTATTTGTACCACCTTGGAAGTAATAATGAAGGCTTTGGGGAAAAGAAAGACTGGAATGTTTGGGTTTTTTTAACTAAAGCTTTTTTTTAAAATTTTGTGTTTAGTTTATAATGGGCAACTATCATTGTCTAAAATTCCATATTACTTACCCTCTGGACACAGCACAGAGAGACATCTGCTTTTACTGAAAACTATTAAGCCAAATAGTAGTTATAGAAAGGTCATCTCTGTCAGATATATGGAGAGCAAAAACAAATTAACAAATGACATATTAAGGATAATAATTTTATCCTGGTTTAACAGAATCGTTGCGTGCTTTAAGAGAGAAAGCCTGTTCTGCAGCTTGAAGTTCCCAAATGCTGTACAGCATCAATTACATTCCAACTCATGTGAGTACCTGTGATCGTTTTAATGAGTAAGACATTATCAGAATATTTTCATAACTAGAAGTGGGTGTACTCAAAATCACGAGTTATTTACCCATATGTAGCTTTCTGTATTCTGTGCTTCTCTTCTACTTGAGATAAAGCTGTGTTTAGCAAATAAGGGAGTCTGTGATACCTAGGCTACAAGTGTTTCCTCCACACAGACTTTTACTAATTTTCTAAGAGAACAAAAGACTCTTCTGATTCTTTCTGCTGAAACTTTTCTTTTAATTATTTCATTAGAATCAAGCACCACAATATGGCAGCATTGAACCACAACGTTGGAGATTAAATTCTATTGTATTTGATCATGAATGTTCACAAAACAGACCATATTTTCACATAAAAATATGTAGTCCTTATGTTACATTTATCCCTTAGAAAAGAGAAGAAATTTCTATACTTCTGCATGTTAATTCAGAATATTTAAGTGCCAGACTCATATACCACTCAGGTGATCCATTTTCATAAGCAGAGGAAGACAAATCTATTAATAAAGTCACTTTTGCAAGTAATTGGAAAGAATACCATTAATAAGCCCATGCTCATAAGCAAGTTCTTGTTGATCCCAAGTCACAACACTTTTATTCTGTACAATAAAACTAAGAACTGTGTTATCAGGGAAGTTCAGCTGTAGAGGCAAGTATTTTCTTACGCAGTTGTTGAATCATCATTGCAGTTTAAAAACAAAAAACCTTATCAAAAACTACTGACTAAAGGCCATATCCTTTTCACTCTTTGGCATAAACCAAGACTTATTTCAAAAAAATTACTCAAGGAAAAAACTTAGTTTTCTGATTTTATCTGTATATCAGCAATAAACTCAGCTTTTTGGAAGAATGACAAAGTGGGATATGTGCTGATTTTTTCAAGAACATCTTATTGTTTCACTGCTTAGTGTGTTTGGGTAAAGTCACAGGACACTGCTACATGTTCTGGTTCGTCTTCATCCTTCATAACATACATTCTATCACTATAAAAAAATATATAACCACATGGTAAAGTACTATAGAGTGTTTGATCAGTTAGGAAAGCCAACAATTAAATTTCTTTGCTCTTGTAAATATATGCACTGTGGTTTTTGGTGGTTTTTTTTTTTCTGAAACCACAATTATTCTAATCCAGGTCCACAGAATTCTCCATTTTGCCTTGAACAGAATAGCACCAGGTGTATCTTCAGGCTTAGCGTCAAGCAATTAAATACTTCAATTAAATACATAATTTTCATTATGGCTTAAAAAAAACCCACTAGATTTTGTAAAGAGATTGAGAATTAATTAGGCAGCACCACTGTATGAACAAGTAAATTGGAACCAGAAACATGTTTTATTTGATCAGGATCTAAGCAATCATTCCTTCTTCTTTTTCAACCTTTGCAAATAAGTAGATAGTATATTTCCTTCTTTAGTAGATTTTTTTTTTCATCTAAAGTTCAATGTGAAAAAGAATAAAATATTCAGGTGTTTTTCATGGTCTTTTCTAAGCTTTAATAAATCACCAGTTCTAAACTTGGGAGGTAGATTGTAAGGACAATCTTTATTTATCTAAATTTTCTTATAGCTGTGGTGTTGATGTATTGACTGCTACCTTTCTATAGTTTTTACAGTCACAATTGTATGAGTAGATTCTAGTTGTGCTTCAGTTTCTCAGCCTTGAATTTGGTGATTTATTCAGGATCACCAGCTCTGTCTGTTATGAAATGAAAGTTTCACCCCAGAACTGAATTTGGGGTACTAGAACAGGTTTCCCACGGAAGTGGCCAGGGCACTAACTCTGTTAAAGAAGTGTTTAAAAAATGCTCTTGTCAGGGCTTTTCCCCGAGATTCAGGTGGTTTTAGAGTCCTTTGCCCTCTCGCACAGCTCTGTGCCGAACCGATGAAAGAGACTGAGTCTTCATGTTTAGATTTTTCAAGATTGCATACTTCGTTTATTGTTTCTTATCCTACAACTTTCTCATTCCAACTATATCTTTGCAGCTGCCTGGACTTCTCACGACTCCTCCCGTCCCAGGGCTGTCCTTATCTTTTATACTAATTGCTACGTATTTCTTATTTACCATTTCTTACCAATGTCTATCCCTAATACTAAACAGGTCATCTCTATTCTGACCCAATCTTCTTGAATTACTTTGTGCCCACGTCACTGCTGAAATGGAGTGAGGGAAAAAGAAAGAAGAAGAAGGAGACAACGCCCCAAATTCTCCATCTTGCCCCCATTTACTTCAGTGCTAGAAACTTAAATATACTGGTTTTTCACCCTGTGATAAGCTAAACTACTCCTTTTCACACTCTTGTGGCCTGTAAACCCTCTCGCAGTGAAGGAAGTTTTTCCCATGGACTGAGATCAAAGCCAGTGTCTCTCTGAGCTCTGGGCTGGGGTCCCAGACCCCCCTGCCCAGGTTTCTGACCCTCCAGGGCAGCCAAAGGAATGCCTTGGACTCCAACATGCTCTCAGGCATGTGGTGTGATTCTTGGGGCTGTCCAGTCCAGGGCCAGGAGCTGAATATTAAAGATCCTTGTGAGGCCCTTCCAAAATCTCAGACCCAGTTTCTGCATACTCAAAAATCTTTTAGAATCTCTTTCCACATTGGCTTCAAAACTTAAAAATATTTATCTTGTTATATGTGCTGTTTAAGGAAGTAATTCTGGGAAGCAATAGGTAGCATCGTATTCTTGGAATTTGTTTAAATAATCCAAAATATTTGAACATAATTTTAACCAATAAATTTTACAGGAATAAGGTCCCCCTGAGTTAATTAAGTCCCTGGATAAATAAAGGAGACTTGTCTCTGATATTTCACGAGCAGAATATTGTCATCTCCCAATATATAGGCAAATAAGAAATCATGACTTTTTCTCACACCAATTTATATTGCTTGTGTTAGAGTAATCCCTTATCATTCCTACTACTTGAATATCTCCAAATAAGTTTTCACAGGGCATTCAAAAGCAGTTATCTTCACAAGAAGCTAAGAAAGAAGACACTAAGAAAGGAGTTGTAAATTTAAGCTCCTATATATTCAGGTGTGTTTCCTCATAGAAGAGTACATAGCTACAATTTTTGATGGACCATCAGCAATAAATGAGAATCCAGAAATTCCAGTTGTATGAGACACATGACCTCTGATTAGCTCAGCTGGTCAGAGTATTCTGTGATTTCTTGTAATGCACCCCTCATCCCCGAGTAAGCATTTCTGTATAAGGAAACCGGTTTCAGTTTACCTGAATCATATAAGGAAACCAAACTAGAAAGTTCTGTGTCTTTCTCTTTGTGATTGGCTCAATGCCAAGAGAGAAGCACCTCTTGGACCTTGTCACTGTCCTTCAAAGTCTGTACCTTTCCTTATTGGCAATTTGCAAGTGGAACCCACCTAGACTATTAAGTATTAAAGAGACTACATAAAAGAACTAAAGAGCTTTACAGGATTGCTGTAACAGTGTCAGGATACTCTCTGCACTGTGTTCGACCTGCATTTTCTTTATCTGTTCATGTTTATTATTTTCCTGTTTATTAAACCTTTTATTTTACAAAGCATGTCTGTAGAATTTGTCCTGCTACCCAATTTAAGCCGCTTCTCTGAACAGGGTGGACCCTCAGAGGTATTGGAAACTCCAATAATTTCTGAGATTGATTTATTTCCAGAATAAATTGAAAAATAAGGAGTGGCATTTTCTGCCCACAACACTGCTGAACAGGTCTCCTTTTGCAACAGAATGAGGATTTCTGTAACTAGAAGGATGGTGCTAGAATTCTTCCTTATGCAGCAGCAAGAAGGAGCACAACCAAGGTGAAACTCACTTTTCACCAGAAGTTTGATTTTAAATTTTTATATTAATCACATCCAAGTGATTTAAAAAACTGTCATTGTGGAAGGAGGCAGATAAAATTTGAGTTTATTTACTTTTTAACTCATTTATTGTGGCATCACAGTGCATTGTTCTTATCTATATCTACGTTTTATGTTGTCCTGTACAATCCTCCATCCGCAGCATTGTACCTAATCAAGGATTTAAATTAATTTTCATCTTCTTCTGTTGAAAAGGGTAGAATGCAAAAGACAAATGTGTATACATCACAGAACTGAAACATGAAAAAAAAGATGGACTTTTTTTGGTTATTTCTTTACAGTTTTAACCAACAACATACAGATTTTTTTTTTTTTAACCCTGTAGATAGCAAAGAAATCTATACCCTTTTTTGCTCAGTGTCATTATGAGCAGTGGAGGAGGTAGCATGGGTGCAGACCAAGCTCTGCCCCATGAGTGGAGAATCATTTTGTGCCAAGGGCACCATGGACCTAAGTTCTGTGAGGAGGAAGGCTCCAAACCCCTCCCTCCAGCTTCCCAAGCTTTCAAACCTGCTACCAGGACTTTGTATGGGATTGAATATGGGCACTGCCTCCAATAAAAGCAGCTGTCAGTGCACAAAGGCTTTTACCAGGGCTATGTGTTGAATGCTCACACACAATTTTACTTAAACTTTTACTACAGCAGTGAGTAAGAGAGAGCTATGTTACTGGGAATTTGCAGTAAAAGACATTTCTGAGGATGCCATCACAGACACTGAATAAATACTAGAGCTGCATTTTCTAGAAGAATCTTTTTTCTTTAGACATCAGGATTCTGTCTCACGTCCATTTTAGGTGCAAGTCTGTGGAAAAAATGCTCCTTGGGGAACATCTGAGTTACTGCTGAAAGAGCTGGGATGCTTCATAGTAAAGCCTCCTGAAGAAATTCAGAACTACAATTTTTATACAATAAGATAATCTTGTCACCGGCCTGCATTCACTAGAATATTTCTGAAGGTGCATTTGGGAGCAATGTGCCAAGACCTTGTTAAAAAATATAGGATCTAGAGTCCTGAAGCCAGCAGAAAACCCTGCAAATTGAGTGTGTTTTGATATTGTTTTGTGCTGTATCATTGTAGTTCACAGCTGTGCCATACTTAAAACTACACAAGTAGTACAACAGGGTGCTCTGACACTTAAAATACAATTAAAACTGTCCATATGGCATACTTGCTGTTTATTAATGTGTTTTTGCTTAAAATAAATATATTCAGTGTCTCTAAGGAACAGTCAAGGAATAAAGTAAAACATTTATTTGAAATCAAATCAGCCTCACCCACTGTAGAACAGCACAAATACAAACTGCCCTACCACTCCAGTGTGTGGTGGTAAAAGACTTGATTCTAGTCCAGGATACGCATTTGAGGATTATATTGTTGTATACTTTCCTCATATATATTTGCATTCCATATAAATTTCCTGGATATGTTTCCATTACATCTGTGCTTCTTTCTCTTCTCCGTACTACTGCTATAGCAGATACATAATACTCTGCCTAAAGCTAAACTGTAGCTCAGTTTACACTGGTCTGTGAAGTAATGCTTGTATTGCCTTTAATAGACAGCTTATTACTTAGTAAAAAAAAAACCTGAACTTTTAAGAGTTCACAGAAGTAACTAACCTTATTAAAAAGAAATAAGCTTTAATTTATCATTAAAACTGTTTATATTAGTGTCATTCAAGAGTTCCTCCTCATTCTTAATTTTACGTAGTCCTTAGTGAACATTTGAGAAAATAACAACTTGAGAAAAAAACTTTGCCATGCAGTATTAGGCAAATACTGATATTCTTCATTTTAATAAATATACGTAACTGCACTATACATCAGTCCAAGACAAGATTCAGCAGCAGCTAATCTTACTTGTATTGAATCCCTCATATAAATACCTTAGATTATCGCCAGAAACCCTTCAGGATGGTGCCCTTATAAATACTTAGGAGAACAATTCAGCTTCTTGGGAAACCAGCAGTAGTTTTTCTCATAAAATACCAAGGTTATTGATTACTGGATTAAAACCATGGTTTATATTATGGGGAAATGTGAGCTATAGCTCACCAAAGACAAACTATCTGTACTAGCAATTGAAGAGGGCAGGGGTGCAGGTATGTTACTTCAGTCCAGCTAAACTGTCCCAGGAAGTGCCAATGGGCATGGGTGTTCAGAACCTATTAATTAATTTATTTTTAAAAAGAGTTCCAAGCTGTTTGCTCTTTGTAAATTTCCAATACAGTTCATTAATATGCTTCATAGTGTTTTTTTTTTTTTTTAAATTCATAAACTGTATTGCAATTGAGTTAAATTTAAGAAATTTGGATTTAAAACACAGATAAGCAAATACTTTTAACTAATTACATAACATATTGGCAGAAATACTGTTTTCAATAATCCACATTATTGAAATATTAATCCAGTATTTCAGAATTACAGGCATTGTGCTCAGTGATCATCACAAAACAGGGCATCCTTTGCTTACAAATTCGCAGACTTGCTCTGCCTTAGATTAATGATGGTGAGGGGTAAGGGCTTTCTCTGCTCTGTCCCAACACCAGAATATAAAGGGAGATGCAAGATGTCATGGCAAAGCTGCAGTTCATCTTAGTGCTGGAGTAATTAAAAACTATGACTAATTGAATGGCCCCCTCTGTAGTCATTATGGATGGGAATGAGGTCTTTGCACAGTTTGATCTCTAGCAGTAAAAACTGTTCCTTTGTGGCTTGCAAACTTTAGCAATTTTCCCTCTTAGGGCTTTGGTGGACTCTAGAGTAACAATGAGGAGGAAGATAAATGTGAGATTTCTCCCATAAAAAATCTCAAACAATCAACATTTGCAATGCATTTGGGAACATTGCATTTTCAGAATTACAAAAGAGATTGCTTATATATGCTGAGGGAATGCACCTGGAGAATTTAAATGTAGTTTTAACTCTACTCTGGAATTCAGTATGTCCACACTGTGCAGCTCTACAGAATGATATAAATACCTTATATATAAGATTTCATTCATTGCATGTTTTCTTGAATTATAAAAATAGCTTTTGTAGACAAAAATTGCAACTGCTCTTTCATTTCTATGTTTGTTTCTATGTAGAACAATTCCTTTTCAACATTCATTCCTTTATTGTGGTCATCTGGACAACGACATATTTATTAATGTGGGTCATAGCTCCCTTTTAATCTGTGCGCCTGAGTTTATGTGAGATATGCAAGGACATGGGTGCAGGGCAGGGAATGATAAATGTAGTTGGGATGCTTCCCAGGACCATTGGATTGAAGAGGTGTGTACCAAAATGATTCCATGGCCCATTGTAGAGACTTAGCATAATGGGCCACTACACTTCTACAAAACCAGTCAAGACTGGGTAGCTGCCACCTTTTCTAGTTGTCAGGACATATTGCATCAACATTTCTTCACTTTTATTGCCATAAAGTAGAGACATAATTTTACTATGTACCCTAAAAATCCTCATCTTTTTTGGATTTAAAACTGGCTATTACCTCTTTTGAGACACCCAATTTATTTAAACAAAGGAAGTTTTCTGTCAAAGAAAACAAAATGGGAACAAACATATCCATAGCCAAGAAACTGTGAAGGATCTTAAACAAAAATACTTTCCTGAGTTTCAATTATATCTTCCATTTTGTAGCTACATCTCCAATGGTTACATGATCTAAAGTCAAGGCAAAATGATTTAAAAAGCCGAAAAGTTTTTACCCAGATTAGAAAATGCATTCCTGTGGGAAAAAGGAAGAAAACACTTCAGAATTTCAGGTTTAATTAATTCTTCCTTTTCTCTTCAGAAAAGTATTGTAAAAACTTGCTCAAAAGTGTCATGGGTTGACACTGGTAGGATGCCAGGCAGCCATGAAATCTACTCCCTCCCCTCTGCATGTGGACAAGAAGAAAAATTAACAGAGAATTTCTGAGTTGACATAAGGACTGGAAGAGAGATCACTAAGTACCATCACAGGCAAAGGAGGGTCCACTTAAAGATATAAGGTGAATTTATTACTAACAAAATTAGAGCAGGATAATGAGAAGTAAAGTAAGCCTTTAAAAAACATATTCCCCCACCCCTCTTTCCTTTCTAGCAGTGCAAGGGTACAGGGAATGGAAGTTATGGTCAGTTCATCACCCAGGCTTCTCCTGCTGCTCAGGGAGAGGAGACATTCCCATGTTACACTGTGGGGTCCCTCCCACAGGAGACATTTCTCCATGAACTTCTGTAATATGAGTCCATCTCATGAGCAGCAGCTCTCCCAAAACTGCTGCAATGTGAGTCTCTCCCACGGGCACACAGCCCTCCCAAAACTGCTGTGCTGTGGGTCTCTCTTCCATGGGGTGCAGCCCTCCAAGGACAGGCTGCTCCAGCCTGGGAGCAGGAACCCTCTCCACTGGGTCCCTCACTGGATCTCAGCCTCCTCCAGGCATCCACCTGCTCCAGCATGGGCACATTCCCACGGGCTGGGGGTGGTTCTCTGCATCCCTGTGGATCCCCACAGGCTGTGGGTGGATCTCTTCATCCCTGTGGATCCCCACAGGCTGCAGAGGCACAGCTGCTTCACTATGGTCTCACCACGGCCCGCAGAGGAATATCAGCTCCAGCGCCTGGAGCACCTCCCCCTTGTTTCCCACTGACCTTGGTGTCTACAGAGTTATGCATCTCACATATTCTCCTCTCCTCTCCTCTCCTCTCCTCTCCTCTCCTCTCCTCTCCTCTCCTCTCCTCTCCTCTCCTCTCCTCTCCTCTCCTCTCCTCTCCTCTCCTCTCCTCTCCTCTCCTCTCCTCTCCTCTCCTCTCCTCTCCTCTCCTCTCCTCTCCTCTCCTCTCCTCTCCTCTCCTCTTTCTCAGAAATAAAACTGCACCACAATTTTGTATTGATTTCTTCTTAAATATGTTATCACAGAGGTGTTATCACCATTTCCAATCTGGCCCAGCCTTGGCCAGTGGCACATCCATCAATGGAGCCATCAGGGATTGGCTCTGCAGGATTTGGTGGAAGCTTCCAGCAGCTTTTACACAGAAGCCACCTCTGTGATCCCTACGCTACCAAACACCAGGTCATGCAAACCAAAAACAACAACAACAACAACAAATAATTAAAAAAAAAATTAAACAAAACAAGAATGTAACCAGAGCACACAGAGGAAAAAAAGGGGTTCATGACAAGATGAGATCACGCATGGAAAACTAAAGCCTGGAAAAAATGATAGTTTTTCAGAGTTATATATAGTTTAAGGTTTATACTGAAAAAGACCTTTATGTGAAAGCAATTATACAAGCAAAGCTCAACACTACTGCTATATATATATGAAGTGATCTATGACATTAATATATATACATTTAAATTATATACTTGGAAAACTCACAACAGAATTAATTTAAGATTGCATTAGAAACCATACTTTTTTATAATTCCCTGAATATAGGATTTGCAGTGATGAGATAATCAGGTCAGAACAGGGTCAACTTGCCATGTATATTTAATCCTAAAAGCAAAGTATTTGAAAGTAATAGTGTAGTTTCCCCCACGAGATTAGACAGCTGCTGATGGCAAAAGAAGAGTCTGCTCTCTAGCACCGGGTGAGTATTACAGCTTTTATTTCTAAGTCCTGCTCTGCTTGCTGGAGACCTTTCCTGACTCGCCAATGCCAGAGACCTGGCCCCGCCCCCACCATGGCTTTTTCCACCAGGGGGCAGGGCCCAGAGGCACCACCCAATCAGGGACAAGTGGGAGGGGACAGGGTTAGGTTACATCTCAGTGTGGGGGATGGGCACTGCTGGGCATGGACAGGTAGAAAAGACCATTACAAATCCAATGAAATATAAGCCCAATTAATGCATTACAACACAATAGTGAAAGCAAAAGAAAGAAACAAGCCAAGAAGCCATAGAGGGAATAAAACCTCCATAAACTTCTGTTTCAAATTAAGACAGTGGTAACTCTGGACCAATTAGGGTAAGATTGTTATGTCAGTGCAACAATTACTTTTTCTTCAAAGGAATTAGAAAATAAAACCTTAATCTTTGAATATTCTTAATAAACTGTGTTTTGTTTCTTTTCAAATTTTTGTTTTCTTCTGATATTCTGGACAGATTTTAGAATTCTATTGTTAATTTTACACTCTTGCTGTATATAGTACTCCATTTACTTTTCACAAAGAAGGATCCAGTGTCTCGTAGTGATTTCGTTTTACCATTAAATTGAATTTAATATTAAATGTTCACTCTTTAAAACATCACTTTTGTTTATTATGATTAAAACATCAATTTTGGTATGCTCAAGCCATTTACAAAATTTATGCGTACACATGCAGAACATATCTAATTAGAAAGAAGTTGTACTGAACCTATCTTAATATTCTATTCATGTGGATTTTCTGTTAGCATTAATCCCTCTTGATACAGTAGTATAAACATATATTTATGATTGTATGTTTTATGATTTATAAAATTGTCTTTTGTCCAAAAAATTAGATTTTATGCATGCATGCCCTTTATAAGACACATTATGCTATATAAGCCTAGAGAAATCAGAGGAAAAAATCCAGAACATGGAAGATTTCCTGACCTAAAAATTGATTAAGTATCTATTTTAACAACAAAAAGGGAAAATGTTCAGTTGGTTTTCTTACACTTTGATAAAGGAAGCATGATTCTGTTTACACTGCCACCTATGGTGATAGTCTTCCATGTCAATAACAAAGCAGAATAATTTGAAGGATTAGGAAGACTGAGCTTGATCTTGAATGAAGTCCCTACAAAATTATCTCTTTGCCAAATGGGATAATGCAGTGAAAAGGTCGTCAAAAGTGACCCCTTGTGTATGACAGAAGCAGAAGCAAAATAAAATCACTTCTGCAGCTGTTAAAATCTGTATGGATCTACATGGCATCTCTGTGAATTCTAAAAATCCTCCTTGTACATAACCAAAGAGCAAGATCTTAGCAGTGGTACCTTGAAATGTGATCATTGTAAAGTGAATTTGTAATAATCCATTTCTGTAAGTGAAATCTTAGCCAACTACATTTCCTGATACAGTAATTCTACAAGCCATAATATAATTCCACAGTTCTTAGTTCCATTCCAAATTATTTTCTCATTATTTATATTATCACCCCCTTGTGATGTCATTTGGAGGAAAAAAGGTGAGAATGTGCTTTATTTTGTTAGAGATGGTTTGGAAAATTAATGCAGGATTCATCTTACCATATCACCTAGAAGTTTAATTTACATGGTCTGTTTAAGGTTTCTTTGCAGTCATAGACAGATGTGGCCTGAGAGGTGGAAATATGAGTAGGTGGCATGACTTCTGTGGAAGGGCATTATTCTCTTTCTCAATCAGGAAGAGTTTACACCTAGCTTAACTGATTTTCTGGTAAGACCCTGTCTGATGGATGTCATCTCTAGGAAAAGAGAATTTTAACTCAAGGTCCACTTATATAAATAAAATGTCACTCTTCTTGTCCTTATAAGCAATTAGCAGAGTATCCCACACAGAATTAAGGGTGTTTAAATATTTTTAGGAAGCCATTCATGGAGCACAGTGGTCAGTTAGGAAAAAAGAACTACCTACATCCACCCTGAGTGTTATGATTATTGTTACTGCTACCACTAAAATACAACCACAACAAATATATACAAGGACAATTAGAATAACTGTCCATTAAAATAACCTGACAGAGAGGATAGATAGGAAAACAAGATGCTTTAAAAAAATACCAGTATTATGAGTACAACTGAAGCTGAAAATCTTACACCCAGTGGGTAAATATCACACTTGCAAGGGTAAGTTTGCCACCACATTCTCTCTGACTGGTGTTCTTGTTTGAATAATACATTGCAACAATTTTTTTCTTGTTGCTTTGGAATAAAACATAGAGAGACAAGGAATTTTATCTCATTTTTTCTTATTATTTGCTCTATAACCTTGAATTTAAGGTGTTTGTTTGTTTGTTTGTTTTATTGTCTATGTAACAATTATTCAATTATGCATCTGTATTACCAATGAATTTTGAAGGTCCATTGCATGGTGTTCATAAGACAGAAATATTTAGCTGAAAAAATGTAGAAACATCTAAACAGGTTTTTTATTATTAATAATCTCTAGCTGGAAAATTCTCTATTAGGGCTGAAGTCTAGAACATAAACATTTAGCAGCTGTTTAAGTATCAGTTATCTGCTTGGCACCAGGGGCTGCTTTCCTTTTCAGAAGCACTTTGCAAGCTTTATGACTCCCTTCTGTCAATTTCTGAAACAATATGCTTGCTGACACAGACCACTTTTTCATGTACTTAAGTACATTGCAGATTTTCAGGGTATTTATGTCAAGTCTCAAATCTTCAACTTTATGACCCCTTCCTAAGAGCTCTGTTCTCTTTCCTGAAATATGCTATTTCCAGTTTGTTTGGTTTACTTCCAATAGTATGTTTTCAGAGATTGGCTAGTCTTGTAAAATATGCCTCATGGATGTCAATTTTAACAGAATAGTAGTAGCAGGATGTAGTGGTGTGGGATTTGTTTTGGTTTTATTGTATGTTCTGTTATTTTATTGAATGATGCCTCCTATGTACCCCTGTTTGTTCCCCGCAATGGTCTTTCCCTGTTTTTGTCCCCTCCAACAGTTATACGTCAATCCCCCACTCCCCCCTCCTCTGGGGTCTGCCTGTCATCTCGGAGCCTTCCCCTGGTGCTAGAAAGTTCTTCCAAGGGAATCGAGTGATAGGTCAGATCCAGAGGGGGTCCCTCCTTATCATTTATGCTTGGTTTATGAAAATATCATTCATCCATGTGACCCCTCCCTGGTGATCCCTGATATGTTCACCCCCTGCCTCTTCTGGTTCCACCCCCAAATAAAAGGTGCTGGCAAGCAGCCTGGGGAGCTCTGCCTGAGCAGTTACCTGGAGGTGCAGAGGTTCTGCGCCAGAGCTCCAATAAAATCTTGTGACCCACTCAGCAGAGTCCGCCTTTCTATCTCCGCTGTCGTTGCCTTGCACCACCTGTGCCTACTGCTGAGGTTGTGTGAGAGCCAAGGCCCCACAGGATCGTATTAGCTGGTGCGGCCAGCTGTCCGTACCTTTTCACGCCACGGTGTCTGAGCTAGCCCAGGCGAGCATGGAGACCATGCATTAGGCACCGCAACAGCGTTCCTGGCACCCAGCGTGGGGCCCCTGACACTGGCAGACCCTGCAGAGAGGACTTTTGGACTCGGATCCATTGATAAGTCCCTGGTCATCACGCTACCCTGGTCATAGCAGCTCCTGTTGTTGTTCGAGGACCCATTTGATCTCCCGGTGGGTCCTCTCAACCACGGCAGGTCATGGTTAAATAATTACTTTGGATTGCAAGTCCATACACTTTCTAAGAGATCTTTTCTGCTAAAGGGTAGAATTAACATCCTGGAGAATGCTTGGGCACCTTTCTTCAGCACAATATCTCAGGGGAGCTGCAAATTGTCTTCTTAACTAGTCACTGAGTGATAGAAAAAAATTCAGCCCTGAAATATATATTGAATTCAGTGCAAGTAAATCTGAGAATTAATTTGGCCCAAAGTACTCTTTGAAGACAATGTTCTAGCTCTGTTCTTTAGGTAGTTTCCATTATGGCAGAGTTTATGATTGGGTCAGTAATCAGGCAAAAATGCAACAGGCATCTAGTTAAATTCAGAGGAATTTTCCTAGACTTAGGAATGATGTGGAGGTGTCTCAAGTTAGGCTTTGATGGCCTTCCCTGTCACCTATGGCTCAGTGGAGCAAAAAGAAAGCAAAGATTTGAGAATCTGAGTTCAGGGTAAGAAACAAGGGACCTGATTAGAACATAAAGGGGTTCTGGTTCTCCAGTGGGATAGCACTGTCTAAAGTGACTTCAAGGCAAAGGCTGGTGTTTAAAGCTGAATATATAAAGGAAGATAGAAAAATTCCGCAGCTCTGATTTGGTAATGTGATGTAGCTATGAGTTAAAAATCTAAAGAAATTATGTTATCCTCCCCTGCTGTTAAGCTCCAGTTTATCTAGGAATTTAAACAGGGCAAGTTCTGTCCAGAGACCTGGTATTATTTGCAAAGCCATCTGCTGTGGTGGGGAAAAAAAGGACATATTTTCAACTGGAACCTCTCCTAGGAGAAAGATGTGTCTAGATCTGGTGATGATGGCTGAAGACAAAACATAGCTATGCAGCCAGGGGCAGGGGTCCAACTGCCAAAATCTGAGCGTGCTGGGACTGGGGCTTCAGTCTGGCTAGGTCTGACATGTTTGCACAAGCAATCCCAATCAAATAAATTATCAGTCATTTTTCAGTAGAAAAGTACATATTGAAAAATAACTGCTCAACCCTGGATGTCTCACTCTCAGAGAGAACTACAAAAACCCTGAGCAGGTGAGCCTGGGAACTCAAGCCCATCACTCCTGTGGATGTCAAGTCATGGCCTTGATAAACTTACAGGCTTGTGACATACCATAACCTTTTTCTCACACTTTCCCATTCTACCTTATGCTTTGCATCTTGCTCTTTGCTTTATGCTATAAAATGTCCGGCTCCCTTTGTCACAGAAAATAACCACCACATCTCTCCCCTTATTTGAATCCTTCCCACTTAAGTGTGCAATCTACATTTTTCTCTCAATAATCTAACCGATAGACTTCCTAAAAATATCAAAACCTGGCATTTAGGTTTCAAGTTTGTTGCTTTTTTTTCAAATTTGAGGGAGTGCTTGCCATGCCAAGAAACACATCTGTTTTTGTCACTCAGTAATATATTTCCTTTACCTGCAAATGGTTATGTTGCTTATGGCTATGGAAAGACTCAGTTAAGTTTACACTGACATTTGAATAATTTTCTCTTAATAACTTCATATCAGCGGTAGAGCAGAACCTTGGATGAGACTCCTGGGTTTCCTCCTCTCCAGGGAGGGAGGTTGGCTGCCAGATTGCATGAACTCTATTATAGAAAACGTTCTCTTTTTTTTGGTATCTTGTCTTAAAATAAGTCTGTGTGCTACGGCATTTCTGTATACTGTTCTTAACTGTACTTGAATCAAGTAGCCTTTGATGGAGACTTCAACCAAAAGATTATCTGCATAGATTACAGTACTCCTCCTGCAGTCCAGAGTATACTCATGATCTCATTAATTGCTTCCAAGAGACACATAAGGTTAAAAGTTATCTAAGTTAAACTTAGAATTTTCAGAAATAAAAAGGCCATGAAGTTTAATGCACAGTTGTGGGCAAATTTACAGTGCTTCCACAAGAAAACAACTACGGTACAAAGAACATCACTACCATCAGCAGAAAAACCCTTACTGGGAGGATCAACAGATTTTGTGCAACTGACTGTTCATCCTAGTCTCACAAAGAAACACTTACTATTTGACTTTCACATGCATTTGATACTACTTCTACAAAATAATCTCTGATAACCATCTGAAAATTAAAGGGTCATCTAAGCAGAATTCAATAAATAGAAAAAAATTCTAAGGAAAAATTTGATGCTTACCAAGTCTGAATTTATTCAAATATCAATAAAGATAAAACAAAAACTATAATTTTGTTTTCTGCTTTTGTTAATTTCTCTCACAGTGTTAAGGGGAGTAATCATGTAAGTAAATTCTTAGGCTAAAGATAAAATAAGCAAAAAAGATGGACAGTAATTGGTAATTTATTTTTGAATCCAAATTTAGTCAGATTGTAAATTCTATTGTGAAACTCAGTGAATTTCTTTTTCAAGTAGAGAGCTGATAACATTAAAAGATATTGTGTTGTGACTCAAAAGTGAAAAAAAGGGCACAGGCTCTTGCTGCATCATTGTAAACAGAGCTGAACTACAGTAAAAAGTATTATTTAAAACAATAGGAATACTGACATCTAATGAACTCCTAGATGGTTTGATCACAGCATGGCTCAAGAGCAAAATGAAATGAGAGAATGTATGAAAAAAACCCTCACAGACATTGGAAAGAAAGTGACTGAAAGCAAAGAAAATTCCCTCTGGTTTTCTGAACACTGTAGTGACTGAGTGGAGGAATCTGGTTGAGCAAATGCATAATCTGTTCTGCAGTGAGAATGCTTACTTCAGTGAAACTGCAGCTCAGGCAAGCCTCTGTATTGAGATGTGATGCCTGAGGCAAGCTCCAAGCAATGACTCTATCCTCGTATGATTATTCAGGTTAAAAAGAAAGTTCTAAGCAAGGCATGAACAGTCAGTAATAAGATTAGTGAATGAAAATAAATTTGTATGCAGCAATTTAAAGGAGGTCAAAGGGTGCAAAAAGACAATCTACAAAAGTGGGGTGGGGATGAGAGAAATACATTGTCTTCCCTTTCAACTCAATAATTAAGCAATAATGCAAAAAAGCAATTAATTAAAATAAAACATTAAGATTCATCATTTGTCCTAATGCAGATAATCAGTAACCTTTGCAGCAGTAAAACTAGAATGAAGAACACTGCCTCTATGACAGTAGAATGGATATCCAATAACTTATCCAGATAATATCCTCTTGTCCTTAGCCAAATTTGAAAATAAATTTTAAACTCATGTTTTACTTTGCACCCATGTTTGCCTTTAATGAAGGGCTTGTAGTGTTGTCTATGCACTGGTGTATTTTTTATAAACTTCTTACTACTCTTGCGATTGGCATTACATTATAGAAACAGTTTGCAGTACCTGCCTTGGAAAAGAAGAAACTGGAATTCACAGGATATTTTGTAAATAGCTACAGTTAGAACTTTTGAGCAATCTGCAATGAGAGATTTGTGTGCTGAATTCTGACTATTATAATGAGAATGTCTGATTTGTGACTTAATTTTATGTTCTTAGATCCTGAATAATCTCAGTGAAGGTTAGAAGGCCAAGATGTGTGTTTCTGGAGAAATAACTTCTTGAGAATAAGAAGAAAACTTTGGTCATTTTCTTGAGCAATAATTTGCCTGCAGTCTATGCACATAGATTTCAAAAAAGACTGTATGAAACTATCCAGGTATGAAGGAGTATTTTATCATCAAATATTCAGGTTTAGAAAGCTCAAATTCCCATGTCACCATTGTTATTAGGTTTCATTTTAACCACTGTTGTTTTATAAATTGAGGAGCAGAGAAAAACACTGACACAGCATTGGAATTTCTGGAATGAACTAGAAAAATTTATTTTATATATATAGAGCTCTACACCTATTTTAACTGTGAGTAATAGATCTGCTAAGGAAAGAGAATTTTCCAGCTACTGGTTTTCAATTAACTTATTTTTTAAAAATTAAAATAGTGTACTATTTTTTCCACATTAACATATTTAATTAGGGTAAAGCAGAAATTATTTTTCAAAGTGTTTCTTAGCACTAAAGATGAAAGGCTGTGTTTCAAGAAACAGTGAATAAAACTTAGATCAATAATTCAGAAATTCATTTAAGTGAACAATCTTAGACAAATAATGACAACACAAAATCCTACTCTATGAAGAGAGAGAAACTATTTGGAAACTGACAAATTAATGAGAACCATTTAATATAAAACTTCATTTGTGGTTCCTCTCTAGTTTTCAGGATCATCATATTTTTCCTCTTCAGCGATGGAGTTTGCATTCATTTTATTGCTTGAAGGATGAAGCTACTAATTTTTTCAAGCTACTATGTTTTTTTAGTATGGAAGTACAAGGTAATATCGAATCACTAATATATTTCTATGTGCTATGTTGGAACACAGAAATGACTAACCTGTGTCTGTCCAAGGGCCAGGTATGTCAGATTTTGAAAAAAGTATCAAATTTTCTTTTTTCCTGATGTAGCCTCTAGCAACATAGGCTGCAAGAGCTATTCCATTCATGATGAAGAAGCAATGCTGCTTCATTCAGTTCATTGCTTTGCTATTTTATTGTTTTGCTTCATGAAATGAAAGCATGTCAGGTAATTAAAATGTTCCAGAGGTGGTCATTAGTTATGCTTTATTTCTATCTTATTAGCTTCCCAAAGTGTGTCTGTTTCTGTTCTCGCACCGGGCGGGAGATGACCTCCGGCTATCTCAGGTCAACACAGCCACAGATGTTCCCAGTCCGGAGGGCACGCAGGCTGTTACCTGCTGGCTCGGCTTCTCAGCTGGACCAAGTAGTATCTTGACAGCAGCAGCAGTAAGAAAAGATTGGCTCTCAGCTTAGCAGGTTAAAAGGTGTTTATTCAGGCCCAGCTGTGGGAAGTCCGCAGCTGGTCTGACCTCAGTCCAGTGAGGCCAGCAAGCGAGAGAGAGCAGAGCTGGAGAGCTGAGGAGATGAGAGAGTCTCTCTGCTGCCTTATAAGCGGGGAAGGGGTTCCAGGGGGGGTTACAACAAGACAACAAATCAGGGGATTCAGGGGGTACCAAGGTGTGCCCACCCCCAAGCCCTGGACCACTAAAATCCAGAGCTAAAGGAATTCCCCCCAGGGGGCCTATCACCTGAAGCCCTCTCCCTGAGATTTCACAACCTGGGAGGGACCCCTGGAGTTATAGACAGGCTGCCCCAGAGAGGGGGGGTGGGCAGAGGGGATGTTACAAGTCAGGTGAGGAGTGGGAGGACTGACACAAAGCACCTTATTATGCAGACAACACAAAAGGGATACAGAATTGGGGATACAGTGAGATGAACCATAACATAAACTTCTTATAAAAACCTAATAAAACAGTTCTGCACTACCACACCAAAGAAATAACCCATGTCTTCCCAAGACTAGCTGAACTGAGAATTTTATTCTTTCATCAATTCATTGCCTTGGTTAACTAGTCTTTGTACTAATATCTCAATGTTTTAATACCAATTTTAGTCATCGATATGCAGTAAATGACTAATAGCTCTTTTCTAGTGACCAAAAATTATTACTTGATACCAAAAGTCTGAGGGTTTGTTTTCTTTTCTCTTTCATACACAATACTGCTGGGATCTTTCTTCCCAGCCAAAACTGAGGCATTAAACCTTAGTTACAAATAGGTAGGTTCTGAAAGTCTTTATTTATACTAAATAGATTACTTCATTTTTTAAATGTTCTTTTAAAATTTATTTTTAAAAAAGTTTTAAAATTTGAAAAATCAGGACATAATCTCCTCTGTTTAAAATCGTGATGTAAGGATGATGAAATACAAATCTCCAGTGTGTGTTATATTGTTAGTGATCTTTTGATATTGATACATTAGTTCTCAGGGTTGATTTTGATTTTGAAATATTCTGTCATAAGTAAGGTATATAACAGTTATATAAATTTATATAAGGGTTATTTTAAAACAATGTAAACAATTTCCAGAAAATAACTAATCACACTATGTGAGAACTTAGCGGTTGTTTTCAATAGTGAGAGAAACTGAACAAAAACTAATAATGTCCTCCTGGAAAATATCACAGTCCTTAGTATATTTCTTTCAATTTTTAGGACTTTTGAGGTGGTTTCAATAAAAGACAAGTGGTTTCAATAAAAAGAAAAAAAAAAGACAAGTCAACACCATCTTTCAGGCATTTTTAAGCTTTAGAAAAGTGGGTTTCCTTCTCCTTGCAAAAGGAAGCAAGTGAACACAAACTGGTTTTAGAGTGTATTTTTATGATTGTGACAGAACACTTCTGGACTCCTTCTTATTGCTGAGCCTAATGTCTTCACAGCTTTAAAGACAAAACTCTGTCTTCAAATAGATACTTTGGAACATGTTACTTGATCTGTAGTGTACTCTTTAACAAAAGACACTTTACAAAAGTGCAAAGCATTCTCAGTTTTGAAAAAAGAATTGTATTGTGTATTCTTTTTTTCAGTCAGTGCTCTTCAGATTTACTGTCTGACATTTATAGGGCTTACTACATGCTTTGAAAATCATCCATTCAATATTTTTTTTCAAAGTCACATTACAATAGTTAACGCTTGGGCACAATCTTCAAAATAAAATGTAAAGAGCAATGATATACAGTTTAAATGCAAATATTTGCTGACTTTCAAGTTTTCTGTAAATCTGCTCTCTTTGTAGTCAGCAAAAGGTACATCTCTTAGAATTTTCACTGTGAACACTTTGCATATATAAAACTTAAAAAAAAGAGGAAAATTATATTACTATCACTTTACGCACAATAAAATAATGCTAAATATCAGCTGAATTCTTAAACGAGTGTTGCAATAGAGAGAGAGCAAAGAGGTTTTTATGAGCCTATTGATTCAGATTTGTATTTGCTTTTTTCCTGGTGAAAAATAAGTCTTCCATTTGACTTTGTTTAAAATGAATAACAGCCTTCTCACCTGAGGGGACAAAGCCATGAGTACATGATTCTCTGAAGCCTCATTCTGTTTAGCGTCTTTGGCTCTTGGAACTGACATTTGTCTACTGTCATAGTCTAAAGGGACAGCATAAGATCAGGAGAGTCTTTCACCTTCTGGCCAATATGGAAGAGCCTAGAAGCAATACCATAATATTGTAAGAATATATATTCTGATAAATGTTTTGAACCACTGGTGTCTATGCCTAATCTCACAGTGACTGTGATCTGTAAAGAATGTCAGCGTGTTTCGTTTCTGTAAGAAGTCAGAGTGGTTTTCTTTCAAGTGAAGATGAATGAGTTGCTCAAGTGGAAGAAGGGATTCACAGACCATAAGGAAAGACACATCCTATTTATAGTCTCAAACTTCAAAGGCCTCATGGGTGATGACTACAGACCCCTCAGACAGAGTAGAGAATTGGCTACCAAGGTAAAAGAGAGACAAGACAGCAGAGTAGGCTGGAGAGGAAAGCATGTTTTGCTAGGAATTAGATTAGATAATTTCAAGAGCTGTCATGTATCATAAAAACACTCCTCTGACAAAAGCAGTATTCTGTCAGCTTCCGAAGTGTAGCTCCTTAGTTGTATGTTTGAGCATGCTTGAGTCTCTTCTTCATTAGACCCTATATGAGGTAGACTTGATAGTCCTGCAAAGCTGTTTCATTTTAATTAGTGCCCTTGTTACACTAGTACACTTGTGCCAGTCAGTTTCCTCTGTTTTCTCTCCATTGGTTTCCTGACTGCTCAGTTCCTCTCTGCGGCTGGTTCTTTCCCCACACCGGGAGGGAGATGACCTCTGGCTAGCTCAGGTCTGCTCAGCCACAGATGTTCCCAGTTCGGATAGGCACACAGGCTATTACCTGCTGGATTGGCTTCTCAGCAGCAGCTGGACCCAATAGTGTCGTGACAGCAGCGGCAGCAGAAGAAAAGGCTGTCTCTCAGCTGGTTAAAAGATGTTTATTCAGGCAGGCAGCGGGAAGTCTGCAGCTGGTCCAAATCTCAGGCCAGAGAGGCCAGAGACCAAGAGCAGAGAGTCTGAATCTCCCTCCTCCACCTTATAAGCGGGGGAGGGGTTCTGGAGGGAGTTACAACAAGACAACAAATCAGGGGATTCAGGGGGTAACAAGGTGTGCCCACCCCCAAGCCTTGGACCACTAAAATCCAGAGCTAAAGGAATTCCCCCCAGGGGACCTATCACCTGAAGCCCTCTCCCTGAGATTTCGCAATCCGGGAGGGAACCCTGGAGTGATAGACAGGCTGCCCCAGAGAAGGGGGGCAGAGGGGATGTTACAAGTCAGGTGGGGGGTGGGAAGACTGACACAAAACATCTTATTATACAGAACACTGAAAAGGGTTACAGAATTGGGGATACAGTGAAATTAACCATAACATAAACTTCTTATAAAAACCTAATAAAACATTCTCGCACCACCACACTCTTGCTCACCTATTTAATGTTTTTTTGCAGACCTTGTTTACAATACAATCATATCTAAACCACTGATCAGTGCTAATGCCCTGCCAGCACTACTGTCAGAAGTCAAGTGATTTTTATCCCTCCATCTCCTCAACCCCTTCCTACTGCTGACACAAAGCTTTGTACAGCCAGAAGTCAAAATCTGTACAAATATCTCACATTAAAATCTATGACATGAGTTTTTAAAGGCGGTGAGAACTTGAACATATGGGCATTTTTTAAAACATGGGTATCTTTTAAAAATGTTGTTAGATCCTTGTTTTTATCTCTCTGTCATGGGTTGGCACAGTTCAGCTTTTAGTTATGGTGAAATGTGGAATGTATTTCCTGGTCAGAACCTGGGAATTGCTTTAGAAAGGACAGGGACCTGTCAGAAGGTTAGTTGGAATATTGGCATCTGTTTTGACCACTGAGAATGTCAAATGTGACTTTGGAAGTCCCCACATAAAACCCCTGATTTCCTGCAGGCTGGCCCTTTTCCCTTTGGCCAGAGAGACAAAGGTCACACCGTACGGCAGCCAGGGGTCGGTCAGGCCCCCACTGCCCTGGCCAGGTGGCCCAGGCCGGGCTGACCCGGGCCCAGAGGAGTGGCCCTGGCCGGGCCGTGCCTCTGGGCCCATCTGCTCCAGCACGGGGGGGCCGGGCAGGCCCTGCCAGCCGGGCCCCTGGTACAGCTACGGGCCTGGCTGGGCCAGGGCCCACCCCGATTTAAACTGAGGGGTTGGCCAAAAAGGCATTTATGATCCTGCTTGGTTTTTTTTTGATTCCGGACTGCCCAGGTCCTCTGATCTCTGATTTTTTCAGCGGGAGGTCTTCGCCCCTCTCACCAGTGTGGCCTTGAAAATCTTAACACCAAGAGCTGCAGCAAGAGAGAAAAATACTCTGGGCAGATTTAACCCTTTCCAGGCAACATGATGCTTCCAAGGCCTAACACTTCCCGGGGAGAGAAAAGAAAAGGGACAGAAGTGAACATAGAGAAGAAACAGTGTGAAGTCAGTGGAGCAAGAGTGAAAAGACTATTGGGAGCAGGGATTGAGGAGTTTTTCTTTCTGTTGTAATGCATCAATTGGGTTTATATTTCATCGGATTTGTAATGTTCTATGTATCATGTGATCTGTCCTTGCCCAGCTGTGCCCATCCCCCACACTGAAATGTAACCTAACTCTGTTCCCCTCCCACTTATCCCTGATTGGGTGGTGCCTCTGGGCCCTGCCTCTGGGCCCTGCCCTCTTGGGGGGTAAAAGCCCTGACTGGGGAGGGGCCGGGTCTCCCTGGCATCCGCGAGCCATCGGGAAAGGTCTGCAGCAAAGCAGGCAGGACTTGAGAATAAAAGCTGTGAAATCCCATCTGGCGCCAGAGAGCAGACTCTTACTTTTGCCATCTAGTCTCGTGCGGAATTCTACATCTTTCCATCCTTATTGAGCCATGGAAATGAACTTTATATGTAGATTTTCCCTTTAAATCATGGGAAAGATATGCATTTGGGGAGATGATTGTTTAGATTTATTTGTGGATTTGAGCAAAGGTGTTTGTGATGGACTAAGTGATATTAATCCCATAAGATGCTTGAACAGAGATAGAGATGAGAAGCCCTCTGTGCCAGTGAAGAAGTGAGAAGATATCTCTGTCCCTGAGGTAATGAATCCTTTGCCTTTGAAGCTATTCATGTTTAAAAGGTGACACCCCAATATGGAAGAGTCTAAGACCCATGACCCATAAGCAGCTTGGGAAACTGCTAATGGGAGGGGTCACAAAGGCAGGTTTCCCCAAGTGGCTGTTTTTGTGACAGTTAAAACCCAAAAGAGAACTGTTTCTCAGTTGTCAGTGGGATCCATGACTCTTAAGAGAGACTCTTCTCCTAAAGATTGGTGAAAGACTATTGTCAGATAATGAAACTGACTGAAAATCACAGTTTTTTTCTCTTTATGTTGTTTTGTAGGAAAGTAAACAGTTTGTAGGGGGTGGGAAGAGTGTTTTTGGAGTTTCATTTTGTTTTGTTTTAGTTTTTTTCCAACTTTCTTTTTCTATTTTTTAGTGTGTGTTAATAAAACTGTTTGTTCATTTTTGAGCTTGAGCCTGTTTTGCTTTTCTCCTAATCTTTCTCCCACAGAAGGAGAATAAACACTAAAACCACTCTATTAATTTTGGCAAGCAGAATTTGGTGAACGTGAAACCACTACACTAAGATTTATCATGTTTCACAATTCTGACTTTAGTCTCTTTAATACCCAAAGTTTAATCTTTTACTTTTGCCTCTTCTGTTCATTCTGCCTACAGTCTAGGAGACAAAAGTATATGTGTCCTGCAATATACATAGATGTACTGTGGTTAAAATTAGTGCTCAGAGAGCTTTATTTTATTTTATTTTATTTTATTTTATTTTGTTTTGTTTTATTTTATTTATTTTTCCAAGAGTTTTAACCGTCTTTACATTATAGCTACAGTAGTTTTGTTAAACATTGTTTAAATCAACAGTTCACAGCACATTATACTGAACTGAAGCCTGTTAAATGTTGGAGTCCATCACAATATATCTCATGTCACATTACATTGAACTGTGTCATCTAGGGACTAAAGTCTAAAGTGAATGTCAACTTGTCATCCATGGTACTACTTCCTAAGGGAAGCGCAGTGGAAGCCCAATTGTTAGAATAAATTAAAATTAGTCTGGGCAAAACACTAGAAAATTACACTGTGGGGAACTGTCTCACTTTGGCAGGAAGGAGGAAATAATAGGCTTTTTCTTCCTGGTACTTCAACTTTGGTTTAACCTGCAAAACTTTACATGCTAGGTTTTGTTTTGTTTGCATATCCTGCACTGCTTTATAGACCTGTACTGTCTGGTAGTTTTTGCTTCTTATATGGTGTCATGTAGAGACATTACTACCCACTGCACAATTTATGGTACTAAACAGATCAACTTTTGCTGTTCTACAAGGGATTATTATCAAATGCTAAGACTGAGCCACAGATGTTTGTCTTATTTCTCTTATTGCTATCTTGTTTTCTTAACTATTGGAGCTTAACTGTAAATTGCAAACAAATAAAAAGAAGAAAAATTAAGAAAGTAGGAAATATCAAGTATTTTCAAACTTACGAGGAAATATTTTCTTCTGCAATAATTTTTAATTGACATTCAAATTAAATATAGGCACTTTAATGCAAATAATAGGACCTGAAGTACTTGAAATGAAGGACAAAACTGGGGCAAAATGCAACCCATAGAATCCTTTCAGTTTGATTTTCTTGGGCACTCATCTTATAGGAACAGAGCAGGATGAATTATTGTGCTACTCCTGGAAATTCTTAAGTATACTATCAAAAAGAATTTTTTTCCTTTTGTTTCTGAGATATAAAAATTTAACTGTGCTTAAGCAACCGAGATATTCTGCTCCTGGCTTCTTGGATAGCTCTGGTAGACTATCAAACACTGGAATGCCAGGTAATGGAGTAAAATGAAAGAACAAATGAGCCTACATCTATTCCACTCAAAACCTCAAGCAAGGCACTAGAATTTATATAATGTATGCTACTCATCCATACAGCTGAGATGTTCTATCCCACAAAAAGTGTATCTTCATCCAAAGTGTTGAAGAGATTGGTTTGGTGATAGCACTTGCTAATACTCTACGTGTATGTTATGCACAGGGATGCAAACTTCGGCATACTCCCAAATTAGTGTAGTTAAAGGATAAGAACAATATCAATCTGCATGATGATATTGAAACTGAGAAGGAAAGATAACCAAATACAGATGCACATCTTTGTGGAAAAATGTTTTGGAAACCAAAGAAAACAAAACAAAACCAAAAAGCAGTAATCAAATACCTTCCTTTTTCCAGTCCATATATTGTCACACATCCAAGAGAAATACTGTGATATACAACATGGTTTGTACTACAAAGAGACCAGCAAGACTTTTGTTGCATTCCAATTTTAAATGAGTTGCCAGATTTCTTCCCACTGTTCCTCAGTAGTAGGAAGTGAGATGTGTAGTTCTTGCCAGTTATTAGTCGTGGCCAGCAATTTTTTGTTAATGCTATGTAATTTGGCTGTTTTGATAGCATGCTGTTGTAACTTAAAAGTAATTAATAGAGGAATGACTAAATTTTGCTTGAAATTAATTGTATGGTTGACTGAAAAAATTATTAAGGAGCGATGTCTGACATAGATAGGAATAAAGACTGGTGCAGGGGAATTGTATAAATAATTTGACGTGTATATAGATAGATTACATGCTGAAGCTATAAATGAGTGCTGCTTTTGCAGGATTAATTAGAGCTTCCAGAGTGTCCCTTCCTCTTTGTTTCCATTTCAGTGAGTACATGAAAAACTCATGGAGGAAATGTTCTCTTCTGTTTCTGCATCAGGAAGGAGATAGTTTTAAGAACTGTGAAGTAGAGAACCGTGCTGCAGCCACAGGAATGAGTGCAGGATGAAAGAAAGTGGTGAAAGTTTATTGACCTTTGCAATTGCCAAGAACAATATTTTGGGAACAGTTGCAATGAGTAAACCCATACCTCATATTGATTCAACCAAGGCTCAGAGACAGAATTCACACTCTAGTCCCAGGGGTGCAAAACCTACAATCTCCTTTCAGTTCTCCTGAAACAAATGTAGATACATTACATAAGAAAATAATAATTCTATGACTAGAGGACACTATGTGATGATGTTTAGTTATTTAAAAAGAAATATTTCTTCTCCTGCCAATAACTATTTCAGAACCTAATGAAAAGGTTAATTTTTCCTGTTGCACAATATTTTCTGATGAACGATTGAGTCCTCAGAAGCTTGATGTGATTAGATTAACACTAGCTTTCATTCGGAAGTGTGAAAAAGTGTGGAATTATTTGGCATTATCCAGTTAACCCCTAAGATGAAGGAATTATTATTATTATTGCTGTTTAGGCACATAAATGGCATTCATAATTACTGAGCATGTCTATATGAGAATAATTTAAGATTGTGACCAAGGCTGTCATGCAAGGAAAAATAAAGGAATAAAAATACTTAGAAAATACAGTATTTGTTGAGAAAAAGGCATTTTGCATTTGAATTAAAAGGAAAGAGCTGATAAGGAACAAGTTCACAAAAACATAACCTGCCTGGGGATTCTATGGCAATTGATTAAGCTCTGTAGGGAGTGAAATATATTTTTGACTCGTAAAAAGAATCTCTGCCAGGTTTGAGTCAACAGGTTTCATGCTGAAAAAAAAAAATAAAAATAAAGAGGTCACAGCCAACTGGTTTTTTAACTTAGCAGCTAAAAGTTAGAAAGTTAAATTTATTTCAATTATTGCCAAATCTTCCTGCAGAGTCAGCATGTACATATTTTTACTGGAAAACAAACAAACAAACAAACAAAACAAACTTACTATGAATTGGCAGTGATTTGGCCTGAAAAAAAGCAGAAACAAGAACCGGCCTGCTCCATGTTAATTGACAATAAGATTCCATTCTCAAAGGTCAGGTTTGTTTTGTTGTCAAATCAAAAAGCAAAAAGGTAAATTAATAAGCATTGCATAATGCTTGATTGTTACTGGAAAAGCAAATTGTGTTATTCACTTGCAGTGACTAATTGCTCGATACTTAAGCCACTGCTATTGAATTTATTGGAATAACTCTGGAACTTAATGGAATGTTTTGATTTGCTGACATCCATATCTTTGTTATGCTGCTGCTCTCACCAAAAGCCTCCCTACATATCAAAGATTATCTGGTTCACTTCTTTTCTTGATGTCAAGACCCAAATTTGTCAAGTCACTGTAAGCAAAACAATTTGCCCAAAGTTATTTGTAACTCCCGTTAAATGTACTGTTCCTCTTAAGTTGTTTGTTATGAAAGACCATATCATGACAAAATTTCAGAGTGCAGTAATAAGAAAATAAAATTTGTCCAAGATCCTAGGCAAACTCTGAAAGCAACTTATTTAATCGTCTTGAAGAGTTTCTTTGATTGTTGTTTTCCCAGAAAATTGCCATACCTAGTTTCTTATGCCTATTTGTATCCTCACAGTGCATTAAACTGCCTTTTTATTGCCTTTTGTAGAAGCCAGTACATTTAGTTGTTAAAGGATTTATAATGACATTCTAGATAGGTGAGAATTTAAGCACATTACTTACTTTCAACAAAGGACCCATCCTATTAATTTCAACCTCTCTGGAAGACTCCTGGAAAATGTTAATGTGGTGTCAATTGTAAGGTTATAGCTGTCTTTGTTCCTTCTCTTTTGAAATCATCTAAATTATTTCACCTAAGATGCATCTACCTGTTAACAACTTTTACCTCCTAGTGCTGATTATTATTGGTAGTGAATACAATTACGCTTTCCATTTTTTATAGCAGTGAATTGTAAGAGTTGGTATTATAAATAATTATCATTATGTCCACAAAGGGGAATGAGGCCTCTTAAATCAATAGAACTCTCATCTGCTATCTGCAGGCAGATAGAAAAGTGATTGAATAAGCACTGTAGAGTCCCCAGTTCAACAGCCTGTCATGTCTCTGACATCACATTCCCTGACAGGTCTTTGAAGTTATATTCCTAGGAAACCACCACACCCTCTTTTTCAGCCTGAAAGATGTTCATTGGTTCCAACACATCCCACTTAGAAAACTATTAGCCATTGAGATTAATCACTCTTTGTGAGCAAAAGTTTACTTTCCGAAGTAAAGGTTAGGAACCAATGCACTATGGTTTAACCCCAGCAGGCAGCTCAGCCCGGCACTGCTGACACTCACCCTGTCTCAGTGGGATGGAGAAGAGAATCATTAGGGTAAACCCAAAAATTCATGGGTTCTGATAAAGACAATAGGTAAAATAAAGGATGTGCATACCACCAAAGCAATTAATTCACCACTTCCCATGGGCAGGCAGGTGTTCAGCCATTCCCAGGAGAGCAGGGCTCCATCATGTCTATCAGTGTCTTGGGAAAACAAGCTGCATCACTCTGACCACACCCCTCCTTCTTCTTTCCCTGTGGCGGTGCAAGAATTGTTTTATTAAGTTTTTATAAGAAGTTTTATGTTATGGTTCATTTCACTGTGCCCCTAGTTCTGTAACAGTCCATCCCCTTTGAGTTGTTTCATGTCAGTCATCCCACCCCGCACCTATCCTTGTCAATCCCCTCTCCCCCCGGCTCTGGGGCATCCTGTCTATCACTTTGGGACCCCTCCCTGGCTTGGGAAATTCCCAGGGAGGCGTCGAGTGATAGGTCGGTGCCCGGGGGAATTCCCTTTTCCCTTTGTGTCAGTGGTCAGAGGCTTAGAAGTGGACATCCCCTGTTACCCCCCAAATTCCCTGATTTGCTATCCTGTTGTGACCTCCCCTGAACCCTGCCCCACTTATAAGATCAGGGAGGAAAATTCAAAGGCTCTCTCTGGCTGGTAGTCTGGATGAGCTGCGGAGCTCCTGCAGCTCGGCCTGAATAAAACCATCTTTAAACCTGCATAGCTGAGAGCCATCCTTTTATCTACCACGGCAGTCACAACACAATCTGGACCAGCCGCTGCTGAGAAGCCGAGTCCAGCAGGTAAAGATAGCCTGCTTGCATACCCGGACCGAAAACGCTTTGGCCGCTGTGCAGATCAGAGCCAGCCAGGGGCCTGTGTCCGCCCGGCGCAGCAAGGCACAGCCACATTTCCCCAGCTCTATATTTTGAGCATGGCACCATATAGTATGGAATATACATTAGGTCAGTCGAGATCAGCTGTCCTGGCTGTGGCCCCTCACAGCTCTTTGTGTGCCCCCAGCCTTCTCGGTGATGGGGTGGGCTGAGAAGCAGAAGAGGCCATGATGCTTAGTGAGCCCTGCTCAGGAGAAATGAAAACATTCTTGTGTTATCAACACATTTTCCTGCACAAATCCAAAACACAGTACCATACCAGCTACTGTGAAGAAAATTAACTCCAACCCAGCCAAAACCACTATGTTTCATCACAGGGAGTAAAGCCAACAAAACAGATGATAGTAATAGTGTTAAAAGTGCCCTTTTCACCACAGTTGGAAGAAAGTGTTTATTGAAAGGGGTAAGAGGTATAAAGAACCAGAAAGGAGTAGAACACAATGACTAGAAGTGTCTGTGTATGGTGTGATTTAAATGGATACCCTTTGAAATACATAAATAAGTTTAAAAAAATAATTAGGGAACCTATGTTTATTTTCTGCATTAAATTAGGTTTTGTTGTCTAACACAACGCTATTATATTTTTAGTTGTTTTGTGCTCCCCTTTAAAATACTTTTACAGATACCATTGTACCATATAGCCTGCTGAGGAAGCCCCTTAGGTTGTGCCTTATTATTCTCTACTCCAAAACATCTCATTGTAGCATGCATACACGTGACAATTGTACAAATTAATGAAGGCCTATATTTTTATTTGCTGTCAAAAAATTCCAGCTTTTCTGTTGGTTGTAAGGGGATTTTTTTTTTTTTTTTTTTTTTTAAACAATCATAGAATCATAGATTAAAATCCAAGATGTGGTGGTTTTGCACAGTGTCTCGGTTTGGAAGACAGGTATCTGCTAGGGAGGGGCAGGGCCTCTCTAGCAATGGGGAATTCCAATCCCATCCCCCTCAAGTTATTATAATTTAGAAAATTAAAGGGGCTTTTCAGGCAGAGGTATGGGGATAGGAACAACAGCTCTTTACTAGTAAATATAACAAGGCAAACAAACAAAAACTACAGCATTAATATTAAACAGAGCCAGGAACCTCGAGGGGCTTTGTTTCACAAAGCCCGGGGCAGTCTGATCCCTTGGGACTCCAAGAGCACCAAGCTGGGACATGGAAAACTCCGGGGGTGGTGGCTGGAATGGCAGGATGTCCCTGTCAGGCAGCGGGGAATGTCCCAGCAGGCAGGGGGGAATGTCCCAGCAGGCAGGGGGGAATGTCCCGGCAGGCAGAGGGGAATGTCCCGGCAGGCAGAGGGGAATGTCCCAGCAGGCAGGGGGGAATGTCCCGGCAGGCAGGGGGGAATGTCCCCGGCAGGCAGGGGAGAATGTCCCGGCAGGCAGGGGGGAATGTCCCGGCAGGCAGAGGGGAATGTCCCGGCAGGCAGGGGGGAATGTCCCGGCAGGCAGGGGGGTGTCCCAGCAGGCAGGGGGGAATGTCCCAGCAGGCAGGGGGGAATGTCCCAGCAGGCAGGGGGAATGTCCCCGGCAGGCAGGGGGTGTCCCAACAGGGAGGGGGGAATGTCCCGGCAGGCAGAGGGGAATGTCCCGGCAGGCAGGGGGGAATGTCCTGGCAGGCAGGGGGGAATGTCCCGGCAGGCAGGGGGGAATGTCCCGGCAGGCACGGCGGTGTCCTGGCAGGCAGGGCGGTGTCCCAGCAGGCAGGGGTTGCGGGGCTACAACGTAGCACAAAGAGCAGTGATGGAGAAGCTGCGACTCCCGAATTGGGCTGGCCCAGCTCCAGCAGGGCAGGCGAGGGAGCTCAGAATTCCTGGGCACTTGAGCAGATGATAGTAGATCTCCCGGGATCGGACTTTCTGTTGACAGAGGACTTCTCCTGCAGCCAGGAGCAGCCTGAACATCCTCTCCAGTGCGACGATCAAATAGAACCCCCAGCTTCCCCAGCCCTGTCCTTTTCTGTTATAAATGAGAGGACAAAATTCGATAAATCAAAATTTGGAAATTTATTAAGAGACAAAATAACAGTCTCGGACAGCCACAATTAAAAGGACAGTGTCGAGCCCGGGGTCGGCGCCGGGTGAACAACGATAACACACTCTGCCAGTCTGTTATCCCCCAAGTTCACATCTGGGGTTTGCAGTAGCCTCTTTTTATACACTGGATCGCGGAGAGAGGCCTGAGATGATGTAAGTCCTCCATCTGAAGCAGCTTCATTAAGTATGCAAGTTTCAGTTCTAAGAGTCTGAATGGATCAGCGGAGGAGGACAATGCTGTCGATGGTCGGTTCCAGGTGTGGTGTAGACATGCTGATTTTGGCCAGAGACCATCGAGATACAGATCTGAAACCATCATCGGGTTCTCCGGGCTATCATCTCTGTGTTCCGTTGCCCTTTGTTTCCTTTCAGCGATTCCTGGCAGTGACAGTCTTTTGTTCTCCTTTCTGGTAATTCCAATCAAGCTCTTTCCCTGTCCCTCCCAAACCTTTTCAGGCTAGGGATATTTTGTATTCTGTTGAATCCCCCTTCTTCCCAAGTTAACCCACAAAATGCTAAAACAAAACCTAACTTCTAACATGCTACTTTATACAGGACTTATAATCATACATTCAGTATTACAATTTATATTCTATTAACATGAAGTAACTTCAGAGCAGATGTTACATTCCTTTTTAACGATCTGTAGCCAAAGCATGTTTGTGTCTCTCTCCTGGTAGTTAATGCATGTTTGTGTCTCCCTCCTGGTAATTCTTAATCATGTTATGTCTCGTGTTTCCCCCTCCCTTGTCCTTTCAAGCGAGAGGAATTCCTGCACCCTCTTCTGAGTTGCTTAACTCTGAGTTAACTCAGAGTTTGTTGGATTAAAATAAAACCTTACATTTATTTAGATGATATTAAATTTTATCTATCAACACGAATTAACTTTAGGACATATATCACATTTTCCATCCCCCAAAACTCGTGGGATCTTCCCCCTCACTGGCCAAGTCTTTTGTGTTGGTCAAGCACTCTAAGCACCATACTTAGTCTCTTAGCAACTTCTGGGGAATCTGAAGATGGACATGCTGCTGACCAAAGCTGGGCCTATGAGAGAGGCTGGTAATGCCTCTGTGATGACATATTTAAGAAGAAAATCAAAACAAACCGTACACACAGTTTATTCTAGGAAAGGGAGAGAACATGTGAGGGAAAATGACATGGAGACAGCAAGGTCAGTGGGGAAGGAGGGGCAGGAGGTGCTCCAGGCACTGGAGCCAAGATTCCTCTGCAGGCCATGGTGAGACCATGGTGAGGTAGCTGTGCCCCTGCAGCCCGTGGGGTTCCATGGGGAATACAGAGATCCTCCCACAGCTAATGGGGATCCACAGGGAATGCAGAGATCCTCCCACAGCCCGTGGGGATCCATGGGGAGTGCAGAGATCCTCCCACAGCCCGTGGGGATCCATGAGGGATGCAGAGATCCACCCCCAGCCCGTGGGGATCCATGAGGGATGCAGAGATCCACCCCCAGCCCGTGGGGATCCATGAGGGATACAGAGATCCACCCCCAGCCCGTGGGGATCCATGGGGGATGCAGAGATCCATCCCCAGCCCGTGGGGATCCATGGGGGATGCAGAGATCCACCCCCAGCCTGCGGGGATCCATGAGGGATGCAGAGATCCTCCCATAGCTAATGGGGATCCATGAAGGATACAGAGATCCACCCCCAGCCCGTGGGGATCCATGAAGGATACAGAGATCCACCCACAGCCCGTGGGGATCCATGAGGGATGCAGAGATCCTCCCATAGCTAATGGGGATCCATGAAGGATACAGAGATCCTCCCACAGCCCGTGGGGATCCATGGGGAGTGCAGAGATCCACCCACAGCCCGTGGGGATCCATGAGGGATGCAGAGATCCACCCACAGCCCGTGAGGATCCATGAGGGATGCAGAGATCCACCCACAGCCTGTGGGGATCCATGAGGGATGCAGAGATCCACCCACAGCCCGTGAGGATCCATGAGGGATGCAGAGATCCACCCACAGCCTGTGGGGATCCATGAGGGATGCAGAGATCCACCCCCAGCCCGTGGGGATCCATGGGGGATGCAGAGAACCACCCCCAGCCCGTGGGGATCCATGGGGGATGCAGAGATCCACCCACAGCCTGTGGGGATCCACAGGGATACAGAGATCCACCCACAGCCCGTGGGGATCCATGGGGGATGCAGAGATCCACCCACAGCCTGTGGGGATCCACAGGGATACAGAGATCCACCCCCAGCCCATGGGGAAGTGCCCATGCTGGAGCAGGTGGATGCCTGGAGGAGGCTGACATCCAGTGGGGGACCCAGTGGAGAGGGTTCCTGCTCCCAGGCTGGAGCAGCCTGTCCTTGGAGGGCTGCACCCCATGGAAGTGCACCCCACAGCACAGCAGTTTTGGGAGGGCTGTGTGCCCGTGGGAGGGACTCACATTGCAGCAGGTGTGGTTTGGCTGCTGCTCGTGAGATTGGAGCCACACTGGAGAAGCTCACAGAGAACTGTCCCGTGGGAGGGACCCCATGGCCTCACAGGGGAAGGACTGCTCTCCTGGAACAGGAGAAGAAAATCTCTGATGAACTGGCCAAAACCCCCATGTCCTGTCTCCCTGTGTTGTTGGTGGGAAGGAGGGAGGGGCTGGGGGAAGAAAGGTGTTTTTAAGGATTATTTTACTTTTCCTTATCCTGCTCTGATTTTGTTAGTAATAAACTCACTTTGTATCTTTAAGTTGAACCCGTTTTGCCTTTCGATTGTTCTCTCCCAGTCCTTATCTCAAACTCATGAACCCTTCGTTAATATTTCCTCTCCTCTGCCCACCTGTGGCAGAGTGAGTGACTGAGTGACTTTGTGGGTGCCTGGTGTTTGGCCAGTGTCAAACCACAACAATAGAATAGAACATTACTTGGGTTGGAAGAGACCTTAAAGATCACCTAGTTCCAACCCCTGCCATGGGCAGGAACACCTCTCACTACACCAGGTGTGATCTAAAATAAAACAGTGGGTTTTTTAATTTAAAAAAATTCCTTTTTCCTGTTCCAGAATGACAAACCTGTAGAAATGTGCAATTTTGAAGGGGGGAACATCTATCAGAGTGGGACTGAGCATTATTTTCATTATATCTATTAGGTATAATGTCATTGTCATTTTGAATCAATTGAATGATTTTTCATATGTGGAAGATATATTAATACAGCTTTGGTGTATGTCTAAAGGTACAGTCAGCCCTCATTTATTTTCTGGAATACATTCTGAGTTTTGGAGAGAAAGACAAAAATTAAGGCACTATAATTACTTGTATATGCATCTATAATGGACTGCTATGTTCACCAGTGTTATATTGAGAACAATGATAAAACCTTAATTCTGTAGATTTATCATGTTGACTCTTGTCCTTTTTAGTAGGAATAGTGATCTTAAAATCCTGAGTGCATTTTTAAATTTCATTATCCTTGAGAGATAGAAAAATCCTAATCCATTTATTTCACAAGAGAGGCTAAGTCATGTTTTTAAATATATTTAGACAGAATAAAATGCAAAGAGAGGCATGTTGAGATTTTTTGGAAGCATTTAAATTGAATATGTTTAACCTTAACTATAAAAAGGTAAGGATGAATGGCTTGCACATGCCTAAATTTAACAGTAAAATATATATTTTTAATTCTGAACTAGTCACTTATGCAGTCAAACCAGAACTATAGGCATCTGCAGATATTAATTCATTTAAGCTACCTTCCATTTTCATTTTTGAGAAATTGTCTTTTGTGATACTTCATTATGAATGAAAGTAGTCCTCAGGACTAGATCAGATTTAGAGATAGTGGACACCTAAGTATCAGTCTGGACAATCTTCTAAATAATAACTTCTCTCCTTATGAGAACAACAGAATTCTACAGATGAAAATTAATCCAGACAACTGTTAACTGATAACAGATAACTGCTTTAAAATAAGCTTCTGTCACTCTCTGGTCTCTATATAGAAAGCCTGGATAATTAGCTTAAGCTAAATACTAATTTTTAATGGCTAAAATTAGGGTATATTAAGTCTACCTAGAGCTACTTTTATATATAGCATCTTCAGGGTCAGGGATTAATTATCACAGTACAGAAACACCAAAACTCACACTTCTGAACCGTCAAAAACTCTATAATAAGATGTGTTCCTTTGAAATTCTTTTCTACTAATAATATCACATGGGCTCCACCTTTTCTATCTGACAAGGTTCCACTCTATTGCTTGCTGAAAAACTGCTGAAGAAAACTAGGATTCTTCCAACCAATGTGCTTGAAATGACATTGTTAAGTTCATTATGAAGTTTTAAAATAAATTTTTCAATTAAAAAATAAAATGAAAAAACAAACCGTCTCTCAAGGATGTCAGTGAGAAGCTCTGGTCTTTCTTTGAAGATAAAACTACTTGTCTGGCTCATAAATAATGTATGGTTTCTGTAGTGAAGACTGAAAAAGTTACCAGTTCCTTCAGGAATGCAGTGCAATAGTCAGTGTGATTTAGTATATTAGGTCATGTTTTCAGCCTTAGAAGCAGAAATATTTCTCCTTATTTGTAGGTAAAAACACTGAATATGTGCATCTCATTTGGCTTTTAGAACAGTGCCTCTAAGGAGTAGTATCTCTCCTGAGGTGTCCGAATTTAGTTTTACACTTGACTCTTGAGAATGTGGCACCAAAATGTGCAAAAGCTTTAAGAATAGACATAACTAAACTTTCAGTACTGCACTTTTTTCCTGTTCAGATCTTTTCAAAGGCTCATATTAAAAGACTTGTATTTAGGAATCCTATAGAACAAGTTTGAACTAGTTGTTGAATTTGTTTCCTGCTTTTCAACTGTCAAGGAAAAAATATTATTGGACTCTCAAACTGTCAAACTTTGTATTTGTAAATGAGCTCTTTCAAATAAAGACAAAACTAATGTTGGTATTTACACATCACTTTTTTTTCTTCTGTGAATTTGTCTAAACTATTTTTGTCTAATATCTAGTGTGTCTCATCTATCTTTCTTTTTTTTGCTCTAAACCCATCAGTGTTATTTTCATGTGAAATTATGTAGGGTTTATGTTATGAAAAGTAAATAATCTTATCTGCTCACATTCTGTGTGCCACTCATTTTAAAGCCTGTTACAGAACCTCAGATTCATCTTCTCAGGGTTATGGAGTCGCAGTCTGTTGACTTATTCATCACTCCAAAGATATTCCATTATTTTGACCATTCTGGTTGCCCTTTTCTGTCTTTCTGATTCTATTATATTTTTTAGGTAGAAGGTCGAGATAGATTTCAAAATAAAGCAAGAAACAAGCGGACAACAGATTCATACAAAGAAACCCCAACTTTCTTTATGATTTCAAGTCAATGATGACATTTTGTTTGCTTTTATGGTCATTATATAATAATAACACAAAGTTTTGATACATTTTATGCAAACATGCCAATATTGCCTATAAGTCAAACAAAACCCACTATGCTGTTTTCTTTCAATTACAGACTGCCAGCTGTGTGGAATGAGTTAAACTCAACCACAATGTACCTATATATGTATTTATATGTGTGTGTATACATATGCATATATTATATATAATGTATATGTGTGTGTGTGTGTGTGTGTGTGTGTGTATACATGTGTGTGTGTGTGTGTATATATATATATGGGGGGATGTGTGTGTATAAGTATAGATGTATTTGATATCATTATCCCAGATTGTTTTTATAGCTAATTAACAGAGCAGAAATTCATGAGACATGACTGATCTCACCTACTTTGTTGCAGGTGGAAACAAGAATCCTGCCCAAGCCATATCCATTTTATTCTGTGTAAGAGGGTGTGTCTGGACAGTGTGCCTAGACAGTCAGTTCTGGAGTAGAAATCTCTTGCAGTTAAACACATCTGACCACAAGTCTCACTGCAGAGTTCAGCACCAGACATGTAATTTGAAATTTTTGCTTTGGTGTTGTTTTCCTCTGGAAGTTTCTGGTTTGGTTCTCCTGGGCCTCAAACCCACACTTTATTGAATTTCAGCAAAGGTAGACAAAAATGTTGATTTCTGTTGTTAATAATCCAGCAAAAGTGCATATTATTCTGTTGGGAAAGTAAATGGTAATATATTTCTTTTCTTGTTTATCTATAATTTCTGAGAAAAAGCAGAAACGTGGTAGAATACTCAATTAAAAATATTTTAAATTTCCTTTATCATTTATAACACTATATGGTCACATAAAGTAGAAAAAGCATATAAAAAATTCTCAGAGGCAAAATAAAGCTAAGAAATAATTCAAATTATAAAGCTTACTTTTTTTCCATGATAAGGATGATATCTTGTACTCTGGATGAAAATCTGTTCTGTCTGTCCCTAAATATGATACAGCTTACAGTTTACAATGCTCACTAGCAATAAGACACAGCAAAGTGTTAACCTTGGTCCTAAAATATTATTAAGGTAGAAAACAAAGTCCAATATTTTAATTAAAATGTATTTGGAAACCTATGTCTATAGAACATAAACACATTTGACAACTTTGATTAAGGCTTTTCTGTGTGAAAATGCCAGCTTTCAGTTTCCTTTACTCTTCACGTATGCTTGCATTTAGAGGTCAAACAAGAGAATTTAGCACTTGAGTGAAGGCATCACTGTTGCACTGTCATCCGGAAGGATGTGACAAAGTGCAGTGACATTTACAAACCTTTTGATTGCCAAGGATGATTAGATGTTCTGGTGAGGCAGAGGAACATGTATTGTTTCTTTGTAGGAACTATAAAAAGTCAGTTCATCAAATCCTGTGTGCTTAGTAGAAAAGAGTATAATAAAAGTGAAATATGTAATGTAGAAATATCAGAAACTAGGTCCAAGGCACTAACTTACTTTGTCTGCTTTTTCAATGCTGAGAACCATAAGGAGAGCCTGGAATAATGAGGTGATTATGAAACTGTAAAGTATGTATTAATTTTCGACAAATTTGTTTAATCAAATGCCACTCAAAGGAGAGCAAAACTCATGGATACATGGTAAAACTTTGTTTCAAGTTTAGTTACTTGTATGAGATTAGTCTGTCCACAATTTAGCCACTTAAGGCAGCTGCTCAACATCTGCATGCTCCTCTCCATGTTCATTGCAGAATACCTATTTACCTGTTCTGGTCACTAGTCAAACATGATTTATTAAAGAGTTATTAGATAAACAGCAGTGTGACACAAACTTTCTCTGAATCATCACCAAGTTCCCAGTGTATAGCCTCGATCCATTTTGCATAGTCATGGGAAAACTATTTTTAAAAGTATTTGTGTCTTTGGAATAAAGGCCATAAATAGCTGTGTTAGTACCTTGGAATTTTCTGCTTTTTTATCTACAAGGAATACATTATCTCATGGTTGACCTGGGAATTTCGAAGTGTATGAGGCTCATCTCAAACTGCAAAATAGAGAAGACATATTCCACCTACCTCTCCCTCTAAAATGTGAAATTAATTTATCTAACACATGACAGCAGAAATAGTATTTGCATTAAAATATATGTGTATATTACTTCAAATGTAACAAAAATACTTGTATGTGTTTCTCCCTCTGATAAAAGAATTACAAGTGTCAATCATATTCCTAAATACATAAATGGAACCTAGTACATAAGATGGAACAAATGTACTGCAACTATTTTTAGCTTTCCTTAGAATTAGATGATTCCCCCCCCAAAAAAAAAAAAAAAAAAAAAAAAAAAATTACAAGCTGGTTTTATGTTGTGGGACTGGGTGGAACCATCTGCCTCCTACAAGAATTTATTGTTATTTTGCACTCATGGACATCTTGCAGCAGCAGCTCTGCAATTACACAGTGATTACAGAGTTGTCCAGTTTTATAAGAAGTAGGTTTGCAGAAAGCAACACACCACTTCCACCTCTGCCGAGATATTTTGTACAGGTGGTATACTGTCTGCTAGAAAGTATAAATAACGAGGAGACTGATCATAATTAACAAAAAAATGGACGAAAATCCTTAGGATATTAAAAGAGAATGTGATGCAACTCTTCTTTTGTCTTTCCAAAAGAAGAAAAGTTCTGCAGCAACTGAGTATAATTGAAACCTCTAAAAGCAATGTACATTTCAGACTTTCTACATTTTTCCACTTGGATCTTTTACTTTTTAAAGTCTGCAAAGTTAATCATTGTAGAGGTTCAAAGCTGTTTCATTACAATTTAAGTACAAAGGGTGGGATAATCTCCCATAATTTTACCAATTTCTTTGAAAGAGATATCTCTCAAGAGACTTTATCTGCACCAATATAAAAGAAAAAAAAAAAAATACAACAATGATAACAGAAGCTTCTTCTTTTTGTTTTTCTGACAGAGTGTCAGAATCACAGAATGGATTCTTTTACCCTAGGCAATACCTCCAACCCAGGACACTCCTTCACATTATTTCCCCGGTTTTCACATTCCAGGCCCTCATACCTAGTGTATGGGCACCTGGGGAGGTGACATAGTTCAGGAGGGGTTTCACCAGCCACCCTGAGCAGAAACCCCTTTCCACTCCCCTCCATGTCAGAGGACCCCTCCTTCTGCCTGCTGGTGAATGGATGGTGGGTCCATTTGTCTAAGGCATAGTAGAGTGTGGCCACAGAAGCTTGAGAGAAAGAATGCAGAGGAGGCAGTAAAACAGGAAATTTCAAGTATGTTAAGATTGATAGCTCAGTGATGTATATCAGAAACAGAACTCTCTGAATAGTGAATATATAAGTTACAGGCTTGGTTGAGTTTTATTTTTTTCTAACTAATAAATTTTCAAAAGTATATAGGCTTTAAGACAGATGACTATTGTTTCATTTCTCTGCTTGAGAAAAACTTTTTCAGTGACCATTTGGAACCTCCTTAGCTTTTTTGAGCTTTCCCACTTAATAAGATGTTCTTTCTAATGCTGTGCAATTTCTCTTCATGTCAATATTTATGGTTGACTTGGACAAACTAGGTGCTGTTAATGTCTGAGCCATAAAGGCCCATGTCATATAAAGCCAGAATTGCTTAAGTTTGTATTCAGACAGTTTACACACCAGCTGCTCACTGCTATAGGCAATATATAGTTTATTTCTCTTTCAATCACAATCCAGAGTACTTCTTAGGAAGGCAGTCTGAGGAATGATGGTCATTAACATAAATAAATTCAAAGCAAATATTAGCACAGAAAATTTCTGTTCTTGTGCCAGAAAACATTGGCAAAGCCCTGTGATTTAAAATACCTCCTTGACAGCTTTGATTATAATTAAATCATAGACATATGGGAGATGAATAACTGAATGTCATTTAAGAAAAGAGAAATTTTAGAGCCAAAGAAACAGGGAAGTTATTTTTTAATTGAACATCACTTTTCTTCTTTCTCCTCTGTTCTTTGCATTTTTATAACTGATCCAGTGATTAGTGTAATCACTAATTTATTGCTGGGGTTTTTTTGGATGTGAAAAATAAGGATTCTGATTGTTTAAAAAAGGATTTGTATTTTCTTCATACTCTGGAATTACAGTAAATTATATTTTCTGGGAATATATTCAGGATATCCAAGAAAGTAAAACTTGCTTACCAGATTGGAATATCTTCTGGACTTCTTGCTTGATCAGCAGTTTTCTGGAAACAATCTATCTGTTACAGATGTATATGACAGCAAGGATGTGGTCTGATTGTCTTTGTGTATAAAGTGTCATTATTGATTCAGTTCTGAGGAGATTTAAAGTGTGTAGCAATGAGTAGGACAGCTGTGTTGATGACTATAAAGATTAAAAGGAAAGAATCAATATCTGTTTTTTAAACATTGAAGTGTCTAAATAACTGGGGTTTTTTTTGTTTTCCAGGTTACCTTTCATCATGCTATACATGAACCAAAAGTGAGATTCAGATGGATAATTTTTCCCTCAGTGAGATTTTTACAGTATTTTGAAATGCACTGATTAATTCCTGTTTATCAACAACTTAAATAGCTAAATCAGCTAGACTGCAGCTTAAAATGTTCAAATCTTTTTTTAGAAGTATTTAACAATTAAAACTCAATCCCTGAACTTGCCAAACACAGAAAATTACTAGTATATTTATTCTGTATATATACTTTAAACCATAATTCTTGTAATTTCCTTCAAAATATTTGAATTAGTGAATTTTTGAATCCTTAGGATTCAGCATGTTTTCTTAAATGTTACACATCTGTAGCTCTGCTTGGTAATTTATATGAAAAAATTTAATGCAATAGTAAGAATAAACAATAAAGGTCATTTGAAACTAAAAATATGGGGGGGAGGGTGGGAAATGTAAGTTTATCTTGAAATTAAGGTCAAGGATAAGATTAGTGTTCAAAGAATGACAAAGCTTACATCTACAGGGACACTGCAACTGCGAAAGAAATGCCAAGGTAAGCATGGAGTGAGATGAACTGTTTAGTGAAAGTAGAGAAAACAGTGCAGATTTATTAATGGTAATTTGGATACTAGAATAAATGTTAGGAGTGGGCATATCCAAGGAAAAGAAGTTTCATTCAGATTAGGAAGGTAGTTTGGGGGCTGAATTCTTCCTTTTCAACCACTGTAGTTTAAAAACCTTAATTTTTAGATCACTTTTATTTTAAGTGTCATACTTAAAGCATGCTTAGAAATTTTTCTCTCATGTCCATTCATTGATATGAGTCAAGCTAAGAACCAAATCTTATATGCTTTGTGTGGGAGGTGAAATTGATGGATTAGGGAGTGTTTAGATGAGACAAATCTCTTACCATGATTTAGCTTTGCAATAACTACTGCAGACTTTTGCCCCATGTTAAAAAATGGATCAATAACCTTGAAGAGAGAGTAGAGCCAGAGCCAGACACATTGGCAGTGTGAGCACCTGACAAGTTTAAAACCATTCTCTATCTCAGTGCAAAACACTTGCACATATATCCATACTGCTATAATATTATCACCAGACCTGTGTTCACCATTCTTTCATGGTGTCCTTCAGTGTGTGGCCAAACTTATCTCACAGAACCATAGCTAATTAATATAATTTATACAAAAAAAATATTTCACTTCTGCTTTCCAATCTTCTTCACTCTTATTGTTGTCTGAAATAGTTGAATTTTTTTAAACTTACTGTATTAGATTACTCTAATTCTGTTTTCATACAGGAGATCCAGTACTGCCCCTTGTATTCTCCTGTGCTTGGCATTTGCTTTCTCTGTACTGTCCACGTAATTTCTATCACTGTGCATGTCCAGATAAATCACCCTACAATCTGATATTCACCTAAAAATGAGGTAGCACACATTGCAGCGTACGTTTTTTCTGAGGTGTTTATTTTGTTTGTTTTTTGTTTGTTTTTTCCTATTTGATCTTGTACTGCAAGAAGACAAAATTGGAGCATGACAAAAAAAGATGTTATATGAGACTGTAAACATAGATAACTTAATATAGGTAAATTATTAATCTATTTTTGGTGCAACTCTTCTACTGGTAGGAATAAACCATAAATATTTCTCTTTATTAGAATTATCAGACTGACAAAATTCAAAAAATTGCAAACAATCTTAAGGCAATCTTAAATCTCACAGTGCAAACCAGGAAAAAACCATGCTTTTTCAACTTACAGATGCTTAGAAGTTAGCTCCCTTGTTTCCCTTCTGAGAAAAGCTGGTAACTGGGACATAGACCTTTATTAACAGGCATCTGTTTAATTTAGTGGTTTTTTGGTCATCAGATTGACCTCAGAAAATTATTTCATTGACTGGTCCTTTAAGGGTCTGCCACACTGCCACTTCAATCAAATATAGGCTACAAAGAGAACATATACTGAGAAAAAACAAAAGACATGCTAACCCATGATATTTGAGAATAACCTTTCATGAAGCATTCAGTCATTAAAAGCTGATAATTTTGTGTACGTAAATAAATAATTAATCCATACTGAAAGGTGTTCAGACTTCAACTGGCTGGATTATTTTCTACTTTTTATTGAGCAAATGAATATTTCTACAAAAAAAAGTATTTCTAAAAACCCTTCCATATTTCTTTGGTTTATTGCAAACAAGGAATAAGTATGTGAGCTTCCAGTACTTGAATTTGGTTCTGATGTATTTTTATAATTTAATACATAGGTGCAATCTTCATGAATATATAATTTAACTGCCAAAATATTAATATTAATGGGTTACATTTATCCAGAGATAAAGATGATTACAGGTCAGTATTATCATTCGACCCAATGGTTATTCAGCTTGACATTGTGATTAATGGGATTTACACAATGGGGTGGCTAATTGCTGTTTCTGATAAATCCTGTTATGTCGAATTGTCACTAGCCAAGTATTGAAATAAATGGGAGATGATGTACAATTCAGAAAAGGAATCTGTGATCAAGGAAACCTAGCTGAAGAAGAAAAACCAAATACTTCTTGAGTGCATATACCCTGACCTATCTATTACGAGGTGAGTCTGCATATATGTCATAACTAAATAAAATTATAACTTTTACAAATGATGAAAGAAAAAAAAATTAAAGGAAAAAATAAAAAATATGCACTCCTTTAGTTTTCCATGTTCTGAGGTAAGGATATGGGCTACAGAGGAGGAAGAGATGAAAGTCATTCATACAAATATGGGTCTTGCTGAGGACATTCTTGATTACTTTCAGGGTATGAATTTTTTTTGTGTTGATTGCTATCGAGAACAGAGAAGACATAACCTACACTTGTGTAGCTATTCCTCTTTGCAGCCTAGTAATCTAATCTATGGGATTTAGCAACTTTTAATTAATCAGATAAATCAAACGGACTAAGATACAAAAAGAAACAGGCCTTAGAGACAAACTTTTGTTTCTGAGAACATTCAGATTTGTTAGTAAAAAATTTAAAAGTTTGTTCTTAATACAGTTTTCAAACTAGAGAGTGGTGCTTTCTCCTTCTAAAGGCTAGAGAAGTAGCTGTTGAAATGGGGTTTACTCTTGTCCCCTCAAAACTCTTTCCTCCCTGACCTATAGATTAGTCTCATTTTCTCTTCTGCGTTGTGACAGTTATGGCACATTCTATACAGGCAATATTTAACACTAGCCAATCTTTGTGTTCTCCAAAAAACTTTATAATGTTATACATAAGTGCCTGATTCAAGACATGGGTGATGAGTAAGAACATATCACTTTTCTTAATAGTCTGAGTTTAATCTGTCCAAATAATCTGATTTTATTAGTAGGCAACATCTAAAAACACATCAAAAAGAAATATCGCTACTTACATAATTCAAAAATAAATTTGGCTCAACAGGACTTATTAAAGATCCTGAAAGATTAATGTGTTATCCCTATTTTGTAAGCATAAATCATAAATATAGAATTTCTGTAAATCATTTGCTATGCATTTACAAGGAGGTTATTACTCAGACCAAAGGAGACTGTATTTTTTACTTATTTTCCTTTTCTGTTGTGTGCTGATAAGCTGGAAATTACTGTAGGAAAGAAAGGTCAAATAGTAGGACAGTCAAATACAAGATCAATTTCATATTGGTATTAACATTTTGTGAAAGAGAAAACAAAATGAATCTAGAAATACATTTTCCATAAAGATATCATTAATACCTTTGCAGAAGGTCCTGATAGTACTTCATATAATTCTGAATTTGCATTTTCAAATTATTAACTACATATTAACACATTCCACCATGGATAAAACCTGCAGGTGGTAAGTCAGTCTGGACCTAGTTATGAAAATCACATTTGGGATGGAAAGTACTGGCACTAAAAGAGCAAACAATCACAGGGCTGCTTCGCCTGTGGCATGTTGAGGCAACATCAAGTTCTCACATGAACTTCACAGAAATCTGAAGCCTAGGAGGGTGCTTCCTGATGGAAGTAAAAGGAGTGTCCCAACTCCAACGAAGCAGAAAGGGGCAAATGTTCCTTTAGGGAAAAAAAAAAAAAAAAAAGGAAAACGGTATTAGCCTGTGATCACACAGTCATAGACAGACAGAAGCTGGAAGATAGAATGGGTTGGAAGGACCTTAAATGTTCAAACCCCCCAGCTGTGGGCATGGACAACTTTCCCTAGACTAGGGACTCATGGCCCCATCCAGCCTGGCCTTGAACACTTCCAGAGACAGGGTATCCATGAGGGCTAAACGTGTCCTGGGGTGCACTGGACTCATTATCTCCAAACAGTCAAGGGAGGAGATTGTCCTTTTCTACCTAAGCATGATGACTTCAGGCTATCAATGCAATAATTTCTCTCTTAAAAGAGATCCTGTGTCCTGTGAATTTTATTAAATTTTGAAAATTTATCTACTTAAAAAAAAATCTAAAAGGAATCACTCGGTCTGATTGTCCTAGTAGAGACTAAATTCTAGTTTGCACTGTACACCTCTTCAGTAAAATATAATCCCTTTTGCAAGTTTAGACTGCTTATATGTATTATATATACATTACATATATACACTTTGTTCTAATTCAGTAATTTTGCTATTAATACAATTATATATACTCTAGCTTTCTTTCTTTACTCTTCTCGGAGGTTTTCTTCTCTACTTTGTATGCACTTATTACATGAATAATGCAAAAACAATTTTTTTAGTGTGATATCTTGACAAAAATGAGTTTGTTCAACTGTAGTAACAACACAGTGCTGACAGTCAGTAATTTCATGAGAGACTTTTACTGCTACCAGGGGAAAGAGAAGTGGATAATAAGTACCCTAAGGGAAATATATTAGTGGTATAATTCAATTCCTAAGAGAACTGGCAATTAATAACCAATAATGGTGTGGGCCTAAGAGCAAAAGAATAAGATATGCTGTAGATCATTTCATGAACAGTCTGTGTGAGAAAGGGCACAGTTCTCAGAAATATTATAGGCCAACAGAGGATTTTTTAATACTCCTGTGTCTGTAGGTGAACTCTGCTTTATGAAAAAAAATACTTTTCATCTTCTAATTATTATATAAATAATGTTAAATCATTTTTCATGGCTGAAGTATGCAAATCTCAGCAGTTTCAGCAAAGTAGGGTTCACTAACACCTACATTTGCAGAAAGTGTGGTAAGCCTTAGGGATAGAAATATGAAACAAGATAGATAGTCATACAATTTAATACACAGTAATGGAAAAAGATAAGAAACAAGCTCTCTCAACATAAGTACAGAATAATGTAATGTAACAGCAAATTATTAAGAAGGGGAAAAAATTGAGCTAGTATTAGGAAAACAGATATTCCTAGAAAGGTGTGGCTTATTGTTATTCTTGTGTTTTCATTTTTTTTCTCTTGCTTTTTAAGCTTACTCTTAAAAATGTGCTTGTGTCCGGTTGTGTCCCCACTCCGGGTGGGAGCTGACCCCCAGCTAGCTCGGGTCAACACAGACACAAAGTTTCCAGTTCGTTTTGGCTTCTCGGCTTAGCAGCTGGACCCAAAGGTGACAGTCAACAGCAGCAGAAGAGAAAAGGCTGGCTCTCAGCTTAGCAGGTTAAAAGATGTTTATTAGCAGAGATCTCCAAGCTCCGAGGCGAGCGGCTGAGAGCTTCCAGGCTGAGAACCCAGCGGCTGAGAGAGCCTCTTCCTCCCTCCTACCCCCTATAAGCGGGGGAGGGTCCCAGGGAGGATACAAAAAGTCAACAAATCAGGGGATTCAGGGGGTAACAAGGTGTGCCCACCCCCAAGCTTCAGACCACTAAAATCCAGAGCCAAAGGAATTTCCCCCAGGCTACCTATCACCTGAAGCCCTCTCCCGGAGATTTCACAATCCGGGAGGGACCCCGGGAGTGATAGACAATCTGCCCCAGAGAGGGGGGTTGGGGCAGAGGGGATGTTACATGTCATGTGAGGTATGGGATGATTGACACAAAACACCTTATTATACAGACAACACAAAAGGGATACAGAATTGGGGATACAGTGAAACGAACCATAACATAAACTTCTTACAAAAATCTAATAAAACAGTTCTGCACCACCACATGTGCTCATAAGATATAAGGTTTTCTTAGTATTGGGCTCATCCTGGGATTTAAATATTCATATAAAATTCATATTCATATTCATATATCAATATATTCAAGCTGCTTATCCATTGGAAAACAGAAAAAAATATATTTGTATATAAATATTTTTAAAAGCCATAGCCACAAACATCTATGAATCCTTTATGCTGGAAAAGCCCTTTAATAGTGAGTCCAGTTGTAGACCTAGCAGTGTTGCAAGGTGAAGACTGTCGCGGTGCTGTTCCTCGCGCTGATGAGCGCGGCCACGGGCTAGCTCAGTCTCATGCACCGCGGCAACGTATGAGGTCAGGGTGGCGAGCCAGGCGAGCCACCTCCTCCCTGTGGGGCCTTGGTTCCCCTCGCAGCGACGGCCAGCAGATGGCAAATGCAACCCACGGCAGCTAATCAAAAGGCGGACTCCTCTGGGCTCAGTTAAACAGGATTTTATTCAGGGGGAGAGGCAGCACGGGGCTCAGCACTCTCTGACCCACCGCCCAGGAGAGACCCTGAGGGCAGGCGTGCGGCAGGTTTTAAGGGGGGGTGGAAACGGGGGTGGCGACAACCGGTCAGCCAGTCACAGGGATCGGGGGGGTTAACCAGGGGTGTGAACCATGGAACTGGGGACCAATCACAAAATGATGGGAGGGGGTCTCCCGGGCCCCAGCCTATCACTCGGCACCCCTCCTGGAGTTTTCTAGAAGCCAGGGAAGGGTCTCTGAGTCACAGGCAGGCGACCACGAGGAGGGGGGGGGGGCGGGGAATGACAGCGACAGGTGCAGGGAAGGGATGAATGACAGAAAAGGTCTGGTTTTACAATAGACAAAACAACCAATGCAGAAGGGAAAACCAATGCAGAACACAGGGATGTACAGTGAACTAAACCATTATAAAAATAACTTTAAAATCTTACAAAAATAACTTAATAACTTAATAAAAACAATTCTCACACCACCACAGAAGACTATCTAAAAACCATAGAAATATTTACTTTTGATAGTGCAAAATCTGGTGGTTTTTTTCTATAAGAATGTATAAAAGATATAATTAAATAAATTATATGTAGAAATGCTTGATTATAAAATAAACCTCAAATTTATAATGTTGAAGGAAAAAAAATACCTTAAAAATATGAAACATTTAAGTAATGCTGATATGAAGAAAACAAGAACATAAAAAATTCTGAAAAAAAAATTTCCACATACTTGAATCAAGGAATTTTTGAAATCATGATTATATAGAACCAAGAAATTTAATTGGGAAAAATACGGATTTATGCAGACATTTATCATAACTTTCAAGCAACATAAATATCAAGAAACAGAGCTCACCTATACCAAGGAAACATTTCTTTACTGGGCAACATTCTTAGAAAATGGAGTTCAATTTCTCTGTACAGTTAAATTGTTAAAAAAGCCTCTGGCTTAACTTTGGTTTAAATCACTTCCTTGGCATGGATTGAAATTCAGTATAGGCCAAAGATAGTTCTGATACAGTCTGGAAGTAATCCTTGTAGTCTGCTTTCAAAGACAGCTGAAGACTCATGCTTGCTTATACAGATTCAGCCAATAAATTTATTCTGAGGATTTACATAGAGATGAAAATTAAATTTCCCACCTTTCCTGAAAAGAAATATTTAATTTCATAAATTTACTTTTTGCTTGAAAATGTGTGCATAGGGGTGTTCTGTTTGCTTCCTCCATGCTAATTAATTAAGCAGTTTTATAAATTCTAGAAAGGTTTTTACTTCCAGTATCTTGTTATTAAGGTGACCAAATGTTTGTGTGGCATTTTAGAACCTTGATCTGAATAGGTCCCATGATTTTAATGAAAATTGTGTGCTTTTCTTCCTTACTCCCTGTAGTGGTTTAATCCCAGTCAGCAACAAAGTGAACTGCCCTCTCATTCCCCTACGAGCAGTATCAGGGAGAGAATCAGAAGAGTAAAAGCTAGAAAACCCATTGGCTGAGATACAGACTGCTTAACAGGGAAAGGCCATGAACATGAGCCAAGCAAAACAAGGAATTAATTTACTGCTTCTAAAGGTCTGGCAGCTATTCAGCCACCTTCAGGAGAGCAGGGTCCCATTACATATAACAGTGACTTGGGAAGAAAGCTACAAACACTCGAAACATCCCCCCTCCCTCCTTCTTACAACCATTCTATATACTGAGCATGATGCCACATGGTTTGGAATTTCCCTATGGTCAATTGGAGTCACCTGTCCCAGCTCTGTCTCTTCCCAGCCTCCCATTCACTCCCATCTCCCTTGCCAAAGTGGCAGTAAAAAAGTAGAAAAGCAATATTGCTCAGTAATAACAAAAACATCTCCATATTATCAACACTGTTTTCTGGATAAACCCAAAATATAGCCTTACATCAGCCACTGTGAAGAAAATTAACTCTACCCCAGCCTAGAGATCTCAAGACCACAATTTGGAGCTTTGTCAATGTGAACAATATTTTGAACATGAGCCAGGCTTGAGTTATATCATAATTAGTTTTACCATTTAGAAAAGTGTTGGCTATTCTCAATTAGCATTTTATTTCTGCCCTTCTACTTTAATCATGTAGCTCTAAACTTCTGCAGTGACAAGTATATGGAAAAAACCTAATATACCTAGAATTGCTTAATCTTCTTTTACATTCGCAATAGTAAAATTAAATTGTTCATGCTGCTTTTCAGATGTTGGGTGTTATAAGGTGTTTTACAAAGTAATGAATTAAAATGTTGGTAGTGCTGTGCCCTGAAGGCAAATAGAGCTTCTATTATGTTACAACAATTTTTCACACATAGATGTAGAATTGCAACCTGATTTTATGTTGAGAGCATGAATGGAAAGGACACTAAGATTATTCTCTACTCATTTTATGCTGTTCCAAAAGCTTTAAAAACTTTTACCTAAATAGACAAAGATATACAAGACAAAAAGGAGAGCTATAGATGAAGAATCCAGCAATGGCTAAATTTTGCTGATTTATACCGCCAGAACTAGTTAACCTAAAGCCTTTGTTGGCATTGTGATTTGTCATCATGGAAAAATCATGTAGTCACAGAGAGAAAATGTTCAACAGTATTCATATTTTGTTTGCAAATTACCATCTCCAAATGTATCAGAAATATACAACTGTTGTAAGTGAAGTATATGAATTAAGTGCTAATGTAGATCTGAATAAATAGTTTATTCAGTGCCCCATTGGCCAGATGTCTCATGCTAATTCCATCTGATCCTCTTCTGACTATGTCTCAGTTTGAGTTTTTTGTAATTTCTACTGTGAATTGAAATATAGCTCCTGCTACATCATCTTACTGAGGAGTGATTTACACAAGAAACAAAACAGATTATTTTTTGTTAAACGGGAGATTTAAGTCCAGATTTAAAAGGAAGGCCCTGCAGAAAGGGGAAGTAATGTTTATTTGAATGTCTCCCCAACCAGTCTGCTACAGAGAGGCTTTTTAAATTATATTTATCTGCCTGATTCTTCTTCCTAATTAATAATTTTGAACTAGTCAGCCAGTCACAGTCTAGCTTTACAGTCTTAGTTTTACAGATTTTGCAATATCATTTTGCCTCAAAGCAGGGTCAATTCGAGCTGGTTGTTCAGGAAAATTTTCTTTTGAGTTTGGAAAATCTTCATGGATAGACACACCGAAGCTTCACCAGCAGAATGTTTCAGTGTTCAATCACCCACATAGTAAAATATTTTTCTTAATTTGGGGTAATGAGGGTCATTGGAGAAGACAGAAGATAATGGAGAATCTACAGAAAGCCTATTGCACAGAAAAAATAGTATAATGGATAATTAAAAGGTGACATTGAGATGGGGATGTATAACAGCCTTGAGGTAAAAGTGGCAATACTACAGTAAGGTGGTATTTAGTATGAAAATATTAAGCAAGAAGAAATTAACCTTTAATTCTTAATGCTCCTGACCAACACAGAAAAGGAATTTTCTTCCTCAAAAATGATTGAAATGAAAATTATGCTTGGGAAATTTTCAAGACATTGTTACAAAAGGGAATAGTTTGGATTTTTTTGTCTGTTTTACTGTATCCCCAGATAGTGTCAGTATCAAAGTTTCATTTTCTGATGTGATAGGGTTAACCTTACAATTTTGCAGGTGGATCTCTGCACCCCTGTGGACCATCATGGGCACATGATGAGGCAGGGGCACAGCTGCCTCACCATGGTCTGAACCACAGGCTGCAGGGGAATCTCAGCTCCAACACCTGGAGCATCTCCTGACCCTCCTTCTGCATTGACCTTGGGGTCTGCAGGGTTGTTGCTTTCACATATTCTCACTCCTCTCTCCATTTGTCCTTTTGCAGCAGTTTTTTCTCCCTAGCTCTGTTATCTCAGGGGTGCTACACTGTTTGTCATGGGCTAGTCCTTGGCCAGTCTGCACTGGAGCTGCCTGACATTGGTTGTGCCTGAGATAGGAGAAGCTTCAGGCATCTTCTAACAGAAGCCACCCCTGGAGCCTCCAGAGGCTTGTCATGCAAAGACAAAAAAATGCATTTTGAGAAAAATGCCTGGCTTTTGCTAAAATCTTTAGAGATTATATGAGATTAACACAGGAAGTGTTGGTAAAAAAGGCAATGGTGGAAAAGGACACCCAAAAGATACAGAATCTACTTGCTCATTAGGGAAGAACATTACATTTCTGTAGTTGTGACCTATCACTGCCATCAGATTATACAAATAATTTGAAATTAATAAATTTGATATTAAATATATTGATCCAATTATGGTTTCAATAATTGCATAATAATAACAACCTAAATGTTAAATAGTTATTCTGAAAAATGTAGAAGAAAATAAAACAATAAAACATCAGAACAGTTATTGTGTAGGGTCCAGTGGTGATCTGTACCTATACCACAATGTGATATATTTGCTAATAATTACTTTGCAGCTTTTGATCACCACACAGTATTGTTAGCAAGCAATAGAGATTGCACTTGAATTGAGAAAATTGAAACCCCATGCACTGAATGAGTATAATAGACTGCTCTGTGTGTAAATTATATTTATTTGGCTGCAGCCAGCAAGATAAAATGTTTAATCTAAAAAACTAATAATCACAAAACAGAAATTCATCACTATAATTCATTTCTGTGGTACATGTTACAAATTTAAAAATAAACACCAGAGGAAACTATATATAAAGGATCCCAAAGGCTCTTAAAGTATTCTGAATGAATCATAATTTAAAAGCTGAACTATGGTAATATTACTTTATTGATGGATTGTGCTCATAAGTTGTGACTGTGCAGATAAATTAATGTTTTTAAAAATCAGAAGAAAATAATAGAAATATATTAATGGTTCTATTGACATTCAGATCTCAAGTTTCATAATTTTGCTTGCCTTCCTCATGAAAAGGCTTCTCAACACAATTAAACAATCATTAGTCATCTTTAATTGATGCAGGTGTTTATCCTGCTTCCACTGAAATTAGAAACTAAATTTTATGTTTAATAATAAATATAAAATAGCAAAAATATTGTTTCCTTTGTGTGGTGGTGTGAGAATTGTTTTATTAAGTTATTAAGTTATTTTTGTAAGATTTTTAAAGTTATTTTTATAATGGTTTAGTTCACTGTACACCCCTGTGTTCTGCATTGGTTTTCCCTTCTGCATCGGTTGTTTTGTCTATTGTAAAACCCGACGTTTTCTGTCATTCATCCCTTCCCTGCACCTGTCGCTGTCAATCCCCGCCCCCCCTCCTCGTGGTCGCCTGCCTGTTACTCAGAGACCCTTCCCTGGCTTCTAGAATCCTCCGGGAAGGGTGCTGAGTGATAGGCTGGGGCCCGGGAGACCCCCTCCCCTCATTTTGGGATTGGTCCCCAGTTCCATGGTTCACACCCCCGGTTAACCCCCCGATCCCTGTGACTGGCTGACCGGTTGTCGCCACTCCCGTTTCCACCCACCCTTAAAACCTGCCGCACGCCTGGCCTCGGGGTCTCTTCTGGGCGGTGGGTCAGAGAGTGCTGAGCCCCGTGCTGCCTCTCCCCCTGAATAAAATCCTGTTTAACTGAGCCCAGAGGAGTCCGCCTTTTCATTAGCTGCCGTGGGTTGCATTTGCCATCTGCTGGCCGTCGCTGAGAGGGGAACCAAGACCCACAGGGAGGAGGTGGCTCGCCCGGCTTGCCACCCCGACCTCACACGTTGCCGCGGTGCACGAGACTGAGCTAGCCCGTGGCCGCGCTCATCAGCGCGAGGAACAGCACCGCGACACCTTTGGATGGAAACATGCTGGATTTAAAATAAGATACAGATTTCAGAATACAAAGATTGATTTAAAAACATACAATAGAATCATAGAATCTTTTAGGCTGGAGAAGATCTCTGAGGTCATTGAGTCCAACTGCTAACCCAGCAAAACCAAGTCCACCACTTAACCACATCCCCAAATGACACATCATTATCTTTTGAAGATCTCCAGAGATGGTGGCTAAACTACTTTCCTGAGCCACCTGTTCCAATATTGGAACAACTCTCTCTGTGAATAAATTTTTCCTAATATCCAATCTAACTTTCCCCTGGCACAGCTTAAGACTATCTCCTCTTGCTCTGTCACTTTCTGCTTGGGAGAAGAGGCCAACACCCACCTGGCTACATCCTCCTTTCAGGGAGTTGTAGAGAGTGACAAGGTCTCCCCTGAACCTCCTTTTTCTGACTTGTGCTCCAGATCCTTTACCAGCTCCATTGTCCCCCTCTGGACAAGCACCAGCTTCTCAATGTCTTTCTTGTAATTAGAAGCCTCAAATGGAGCACAGGACTTGAGGTGCAGCCTCACCAGTGCCAAGTACAGGGGGGCAATCACTATCCTTGTTCTGCTGGCCACACTATTTCTCATAAAATCTGAGTTCTGTTGGAAGATCCTTCTTGGCTATTTGGCCACATGCTGGCTTATGTTCAGCTGGTATATTTTTATTGAGTGGGAAAAAAAAAAAAAAAAAAAAAAAAAAAGGCGCTATGTCTACAAAGAGAGTTATGAGGAAAATGAATGCTCAATTTAAAATTAGTCACTCATGCAGACTCTCATACTGATGAATAAAATAATCTTTATTTTCTGAATTAAACTAGTGTGGTCAAAGACTACATTACATTTGAAGATTACGTTCCTAGATCAAATTTATTTTTCTTTACAAGCATGCTGCTCCTGCAGGCAAAGTGCAAGACAGTCTGTGCAGAGCATATACAATTACACAATTGTCTGGCTGGAACCAATACAAAATATACTATCAGGTTCCTGATGAAAGTTAAGACATATATCGATCTATTGATTTACTTGTTAAGCTAACTTACAAATTTTTCCACTCTGGCAAGCATTGGCACCTATATAACTGTCCAAAACTAGTAAATTATAATAAATCACTTTTCAATTTAGGTTTTCTTTAGGAAATTTTATCCACTGAAAATGTTGTCAACTTGTTCAATGCACTTCTTTGCCCTCAAATTACATCCACAAAGTAGAATGGTATAAACACAGTTTTCAAAGGTACTTTGAACTTTCCTTTCTCCATGGATAAAAGTGAGAAAAAAATTCATTTTACACTGAGTCAGTCTTTTCCTACCTATTTTTAACTATGAAAATAAGTGTTAGTAGGGGACAGGATGAGACCATGAAAAGAACAAATACAGTTGCAAATTTAATAGCTATACTTGTTAGCGTCAGGCTGAATTTTACAAATATTTCCGCTCTTGATATTACATAGGAAGAGTCTGTTAGTTAAATTTGATTCTGGAAATCATGAATCAGGAATATTGAAGTCTTGAATAATCACAGTCTGCAATTCCTTTGTTATAGAGCCTCTAAACTCAAAAAAGGATCTTGTTGATGTTAATTAGCAGAAGAGTACCACAACAATGGCAAATGAAATATAATTTACTGGTGACTGGGAAGACACAATTAATTGATGATCAAGATGAAATTTAAAAGAATTAAAAGCTGTGTTATGTCTATTACGTCTGACACATACTGATCTGGATGAGAAGAAATTGTAACTCTTATCTTTGGCTGCATTAGTATGTTTAAATACCCAGTTAAAACATCCATAAACATTTATTGGTTTTCATATATATACACACTTAGTAAAATATAAACCAATTTTATTTCACATGATGGGAGGTAATATAATCCTAAATTATCAGTTTTTGGTTTTTTTTTTTTTTTGTTTTTTTTTTTTTTTTTTTTTGCCAGTAATGACAAATAAATCAGTCTTCAGAGAGTCTGTTTCCAGCTGTCATGCTAGAAGTAGCTTAAAAATTATCTTATCTATAAAGGGTGGGAATGAAGCTCTCAGTTCTATTCATGATTTATACATTAAGCAATTTTTGGATAAAAACACCCAGATTCAATCTAGGAAAGGAATATTGTCGCTAGAGGACACGAAAAGAATTATACACACACGGTTAAGTCATCAGGGCAAAAAGAAGGGAAGTTTATTTTCTTGACCTCACTTATATAGATTCTGGACAATGACCAGGGATTGGAGAATAAGGTTGACACCCCTCCACACCACTGGTTAAACGAGAAGTCCATCAATTGTCCCTCCTCCAAGAGGAATGCGAAAACAATCACTTTGTTTATGTTACAGAATATACCTTATTCTTAATGCTTGTCCTTAAAATTCTTCCACATTAAAATAATTTTTTAAGAAACTATTTTCTTCTTTTCTTTGAAACAGATGAAAGTGACTCAGCTTTTTTCCATTCATTCATGAATATAACTATCTATAGTTAGAACATATGTTAGCTTTTTGAAAACTACATGTCTAGTGAGAAACTACTTAACTTTAGCTGAATTAAAAAAAAAAAAAAGTAAAAATCTGAGCCTTTACTGTAAACGTTTTATACATCCATCTTGAAGAACATATCCATTACGCATTATTATAAATGTGAGGAATATGTATGGGTTTAACCATCATTTGAAGCTAACAAGAATTCATGCCTTTTTTATTGGACTCCATAGATATTTAAGCTAACTCAAAAAGAACACTGAGAAATATTTCAAGAAATTAAAATCTGGTTGTCAATCCAAGAAGTAATGAGCAGTATGTTGGTTGTAAACATTGCTATTTATAATATACCTCTAATACATTTATATATATTTATATTCAAAATATATTCTGCATGCATTTCATTTTACTGGCAAAATATGCTGCATTTCTTGAAAGTCTTGGCAAGAATACTGTGGATCATTACCAAGGACATTAGAGTTTTCTGTATTCTATCATGTATCTATATGCATTCTATTTAATGAGTTGAAAATGCCAGTAGATTATTTGTTTGGTTATTATTTAGTGAAATTGTGAGTTTCTCTATTGAAAGAGCCCAATTATAGCCACCTGATCATATTCACCACCTGCTCCCAAACTAGTTGATGAGCTAAGAAGGCTTACGCTTAAAATGCTCCATCAGAATAGAAGGCTTTTATACAAGGATTGTAATAATCCCAATTTAGAACAGAGATCAAAGTCTATGTTTTGTGATCAGAGGAGATACTTGGACTGCCCTTGTCATGTAATGCAAGTCAGGTAAAAGCAGAAATAAAAAAATGAAGTTTCAATCATTAGTCAAAAATGAATCATAATACAGATGTATTACTAAATTTTGATTTTAATTTGGCCTCTATGGAAATTTCCTGTAAAAGATGGTGTTTTATAAATGGCTCTTTTTGTGTTTTATGAATAATTGGAAAAGAGTATAAAATAGGTGGTTTTTTTCTCATTACTAGATGTAACTAATTATGAATTATAAATGTTTTTTAAATCAGAAAATTAATTTAAAGATTTTTTTCCAGTTCTCTTAAATAAGACCAAAACCAAAAAATCATCAAAATTGCTCTATAAAAATTACCTTTCTGCTTCTGTGTATACTTGCATATAAATATTTTTGTATTGAATAGAGGCATTTTATTTTCAAGAAATATATAAGTTATCATTTACAACTCACCTGATACAAGAAATTCAAATGCAAAGGGCTTTTTATATCTGTTCAGTAGTGGCTATTATTTATATCTTAATCCTGTTATTGATGTTTTGACTAGCAGAGTGTAAGTACATGAGGCAAACTTCAATATAGCTGAAGTATTCTGCTGGAAATGCTTAGGCCAGGTGAAAATTCTTGATGGCCCATATATTTTCAGTCATATGAGCAAAAAAATGGGACAAATAAGGGTTTGGAAAATTGCAGTGGGATTTGTTGTAGGAAGTTAATTTACTATATGAAAATATCCATTCTATTATGTGAACACTTACATGTATAGAATTCATAGTTTCAGTAATAAACCAAACAGAATTTATTCTATTTCTAAATACATTGAAATAAACATATATGTGTGTGTGTGTGTGTGTATATATATATATAATTGTTAATTATTAATTATAGCTTTACATCAATATCATAACTGTCATGATTTTTTGAATGAACAAGAATGACACTCTCAGGATTTGAAATTTACTTCAGATAGTGGTCGTGGAGGAATATTTTTTGACAGAAGAGGAATGTATTTATCATAAAGTGATTTAATTAAAAAGCACAATTAAAAATTAAAACTGCTAAGAACAGTAATTTCTTTACTAAAATGAGACTATGCCAAGGAAATTAAGTAGTGTTAATAAGGAAGTAATTACTGAAGAACCATGATAAACTTACTGAAATCTAGGCAGTGCTCCTGCAAATCTTTTCAGACTGAATGACTGAGTTGCCTGATTCTGTAGTTTATATTTTTGCTTTATTTAAACTGTATGATGAATATTTTAATTTTTGAAGATTTTAATTTCCTTCTTATTCTCTTGTTACTTCTTCATACTGAAATGAGTCAAGTGAAGTCATTTAAAACATTTTTTCAAAATAAAGTTTACTCAAAATATATTTTTAGTCAGTCTTCACTCAAAATACCTTAAAAAAACCCCAAAAACTGAATTTTAATTTATTATCAATAGACACTCTTGAAATATCTCAGTTTTGACATCATTATTAAAAATAAATTTAACAACTTTATTCTGTATCCAATATTTTCTTTTTTTCTTGGCAGAATAGTCCTTTATTATTTTCTAGTGTGAAAAATGAACCTAAAATGAAATAATTGTTCAAGATGGAATATTCTGAACAGAGAGATTAATATGCTTAAGCATTGTTTGATATTTTTTTAACAAGAATCATAAAGAAATTTCCATGCATTTATACTGGAAAAAATTGCATTTTCTCAAAACTCAATGTTTTGTCATATAATATCTTCAACTACAAAATTTTGTCAGGCCTTACCTACCTGAGAATTTACCTGCTGCATCACTAACTTCTCTTGATCCACCAACTGCTTTCAAGGACTCTTGCTGTTGCTCTCTCAAGAAGGGATTCAAGCTCCTAGATACATTAACACTTTCAAGCAGACACTGTCCCAAAATCAAAGTACCCTCATTTTACCCCTTGATTCAACATTTTTCCTACTCTTTATTGCTGTTTCCACTTACAGAACAGATGGCTTAATAACATCTCCAGAAAAGTTGGACATGTTTTATAGTTATAAGAAAAGGACATTCTTCTGTCTTGATGGAGAGAGAATATTGACCTCTTCTATTTCCTCATTTATTTAAAAAAGGAAATTAAGCTATAGAACTTTCCAGCTCAGCTGATAACACAGAAAGCATATCACAGTTAAAAATAGGCAGAAGGGGGAGAGGCGGCTGCAGAAATACAAAGGATGTTGGCAGTTCTTGACATGGGTTCACAGTGGGAAAGCAGTTACTAATCATCAGAATAACTCCTAAGGCTGTTGTAGATTCAAAGGGTTAATACCACTTTTTCATAAAAGACTCTATTACAAAATGCCAATGTGACTGCAGACTCAGTTCCATTTCTGCTTCCTTGCTACTTTTCCCACCCCATCCTTTTGCAGCCCGCCCATTTCTTCTTCTACAAGAGATGTCACTGCATGTCCAGCAGCCCCCAGATTACCTTTTCTGCTAGGATAGTGGAAGTCTGAGAGTTATGCTCTGATGTCAGTTCAATGATATGGCACCTGCTATTTGCAAATGCAAAACTAACTAACCAGCATCTCTTCATCCTCTACACTTTAAACCTTTTTTTTTTTTTTTTTTTTCAAATTGATTTGTTATGTTTTTCTATCCATTTTGCACTGTGCATTTTGTTTTTTAATAGAGGCTTACATGCTTCATTGCTCACTGTGGAAGTCTAATCATATTTTTTGGCCCTTCGGTGTAAGTTAGTGTCAATGACAAAAAGACCAGAGAGGGGGAAAAACCTCCAGAGTGGACAAATGCAGTTTTTGGATCTCAAAGGCTGCAGGGCTGGGATTTAAAATACAGCTGAATCTGGATTCCCAGCTTCAGGCCACTGGCTGCCAGAGGCTGCACTGTGAGAGTTCAGTGACATCAGGGAAAAGAAGGAAATGTGGAAAAAAAATTATGGGCACTTATTTTAATGACTTGCATCTGTTATCTATGAAATTTCCCAGTGCAGGAAAAGAGCAGTCAAAAATTTATGAAAAAAATTTCAGCCAGAATATCCCTTACAATTTTTCACTTCTGGTTCACATAGATTAGTGAACTAGACTCAGCTGGCACAGGTAGCAGCCATGACTTCACTTGATCTTCTGCTCCTGTTCTTTTTTTATGTGCCCCTTTTGCTTTTGCAAATACCAAACAGGATTGAGAGTAAGTAAAGAAGAGTGATTTAAGTCCATTCCTCCATGAAAATCTTATTCCCTGGCCATGTGGCAACTCCTTAGGTGGTAACTAAAGATATAATGGTGATAGATGAGGTTACATTTGTGAGCTTTATGAGCCATGGTAGTAAGAATGGCTAAGTGTTCTGCCAAGTAACAATGGTACAAGGGCTCTATTAATCTTGTCTGCACCAGCACCACAGTAACACACAGGTGTTTCCCTGTTGTACTCTAGGAAGGTGGTGGGAGCTGGGCCACCTTGTGTTTTGTGAAGCCATCTGACAGTGGTGATAGCTCTCTATAGACAAAAAAATATCCTGTAAAATGTTGGAATACCATCCCTTTTGGTTGCTGAAACATAACTGTTGGGGAGTCTGGATAGGTTATGTCTGTGTCATCAGTATTGCCAGAGTAGCTGAGAGGTTCACTTGGGCCCTGATATGATTGCACACACCATTACAAAAAGGTATCATGGATCAGGAACAGGGAAGGTTACTTTCCAAATGGTTTTTCAGTCCTTGAATTAACTATTGGCAGAGCAATGGTAGTTGAGTTTGTAAGCTTCCAAATGAACCAATTAAGCTGTCTTTTTGATGTCAATTTACTGGTATACCTGTTCTTTTACGTTTTCTTATGCACAGAGCACGATTTTTCTTATCCTATAGTTTTTCTTCTGCTTAGAGTTTCCCCACATTTTACATAGCTACTCAGTGCAAAGAGACATCATTGCTCTAACAAACCAGGAACTGGTGGAAAATGGTAGCTGTTGAGTTTAATTTTCACTTTCTTTTTAACAAGTACAGACCTACCAGTTTGGAGTAGTGTGAATTAAGCTGCATCTGTACCTTGGCTCTGAGCAGCTAAGTTCAGGTATAGTGCAGTGTTGCTTCTTAGACCAGTGCCATTGATGGATGCTGCTTGTTTCTATTGCTGCTGATGTGATTGCCCAAGGCAAAAGGTAAAAACACAGTGCTCCAACTTTGCCCCAATGGACAATAACTGCACTAGTAGACTTGTCCAACTTTGGGGTACAAGGAGTCATTTTTACAGTGGTTGATCTGATAGCCAGAGCAAATAAGGGACACTCTTGAAATGGTGATATAAATGTTTGTCATAACAAACCCCACAGGAAAAGCAGGAACACAATGACACAATGCAATTAATACAATCAATGCAATGCAAGAAGCAAGGCAGCATATGTATGATGCCCACCCACAGAATGGACTCCTCTACTTTCTTGCCAGCCCATCAGTTCCTGCTTGGAACAGTCATGTACCCATGCTGTTTACAGTCTCAGTTTTCCACAATTTGATTATCATTTATCCACTACCAATTATAATCAAACTAAAGTTTTCTTCTTATCACATATTTTGCAACTTTGTCTAGTACTGAACTTAACTTCTTTTTTGTTTCCTTTTATGTATCTTAAAGGGTTGCTCCTGGTTTCAATTTCAGTTCTTAAATGTCTAGTTGTTTTAATAAATATTCAGTATATTTATTGACTTACTTTGTTCTTGAGGTAGAACAGAACTACTTTTATGGCTTTGTTCTTAAGGTAGAACAGAACTTTTAATTAGACTTTGTTTTCTGGTATTTCTGTGAGTATATTTTCTGTGATAGGCTTCCATTTCCACCCAGATTTAATAGGATTCAAAAAAGTTAAAAAGAATAATAGTTTATATGTATGAGTTTTTAAGGACTCAAAACACTCATTTAAACTTTGAGTTGTTCTGAATTTATTAAAGCTCATTCTAAAACTTAATTGATCGTTAACAAAACTATTCATTTTTCTTCCTAACAACCTTATGAGAGGTAGCCCTTCTGAATTTTTAGAGGTCAGATATTGCCAGGTAACTAATTCCTTAGTGAATACAAATTCTCTCTTCTGACTTTCTGTATTATTTATTATCCCTGTAATATTAAGAGACTTTATTATATTACATAAGCATTCTTAATATGCTTAGGATTGGGTTGAAAGATACTGTAATGACAATCTAGTTCCAACCATCCTATCACAGGAAGGGGTGCCACCCACTAGATGAGGTTGCTCAGGGCCCCATCCAACCCAGCCTTGAATACTTACAGGGATGGGGCATCTACAACTATCCTGAGAAACCTGTTTTAGACCCTCATCACCCTCACAGTAAAGAACTTCTTCCTTATGTACAATCTAAACTTGACTTCTTTCCATTCAAGGGCATTCCACACTGTCCTGTCACTATCTGCCTGCATAAAACTTGCTTTCTTTTTTTCTCCTATAGGCTCCAGGTCTCTCAGCCTGTCTTCATAAGAGAGAGGTTCCATTCTGATCATCTTTGTGTCCCTCCTCCAACCTGTGACAGGCTCCAAGAGGTCCATTCCTTCCTGTGCTGAGGATCCCAGAGCTGGATGCAGCTCTGCAGATGGGGTCTCACAAGTGTGAAGTACAAGGGCAGAATCCCCTCCCTGTCCCCAGTGCCCACTGGGGTTTGGATGCAGCCAAGGAGGTGATTGGCATTCTGGGCCGAGTGCACACTGTTGGCTCGTGTCCAACTTGTCATCCATGAGAGGCCCCAAGTCCTTCTTGGCGAGGCTATTCTCAATCCCTTCATTGCCCTGCCTGTACCCACCTGCATGAAGTTCATACAGGCCCATTTCTTGAACTTTTACAGGTTCCTCTGGATGGCCCTATCCTTCTGTTCTTCATGCTTACCTCTTGGCTCCATGCCATCTGCAGACCTGTCAAGGGTGCACTTGATCCCACTGTTTGTGTCACTGGGGAAGTTCTTAAACAGTACTGGTCCCCATATAGACCCCTGAAGGACACCACTCAACACTGACCTCCATCTGATCAAAAACATGGATTGCACTTCAGTTTTCCCTCTGTATGGCTGTTAGAATGACTCTTCTGGAACTGGGACTACCCCAAGTGAGTATATGGTGATGGAGGTGCAGGTAACCTAGGTCTAAATTATTTAAAAGTTTTCAAGAATAAATTTTAGAGGTACCTGCATATGTCACACAAGCAGGGGTAAATCTTAGCTGTATATGGGATACATTATTGCTTTAGGGATTTTCAAGAAAATACTAGTAAGTATGGATAATGTTTTTTACTGCTGAGGAAGTATTTAATATTTTAATATCTTAGCTATGTATCATCATGGATTATCAGAGAAAAAATGTTCAAGACTTACCTTAATTTACAGTTTTAAATATGTGCTACTGATCATAAAACTGTTTAGGATACCATTATTTTCTACACCAGTAGAGTTATATAAAGTGTTTACCAAAAACCACCAAAAGACAAAATGAGGCAAACAAAATGTTTTCTTCTTGTTGCAGACCTCTGAACTGTATTTTTGAGTTGTATTTTTTCCACCCAAAATGATGCAGATAAAAAAAGACACAGAACTTGTCTCTAGCTTAAAATATTTGACCCCATTAAGCAATATACTAGGTCACTAAAAATGAAATGTTTCTACCATTCTCGTTTGCCGTGTAGCCTCAGGAGGCACATGGACACACAATATTTTGGATATCTTCTAGAGAAGTAGCATTGAAGTATATACTAACCAAGAACAGGTTTGGCTTCTTTATTTTTAAATCCACAGTACACATTGCTCTGTACATTTTAAGGTTAAACCTGTTTGGGAGTCTTTTTCAGTCTTTAAAAGATCCAGTAGTAGTTGTGCTGTGCTTGACTTGGGGAGGATACTCGTATGCACAGTTTACTCATGTCGAACAGCATCCATCCATGGAGCAGTGCAAGGATTTGCGAAAACTCCAGTCTTCTTACTGATTCCTAGCAAGCCCAGCAGGATGATTGCATGTATGCTCATTGTCTTTGAGGGTAGTACTGAGCTGATAATTGTTGTATTTATATTTTCCCTAAATAGCAAGTTGGGACTTTAGGGCATATTATTAAGTCTGAGAAAATTTAAATGAGGATGTTAAAAATTTGGTATAAGTGAGCTATGACACCCTCAGGACTTTCACAGTATGCTCTCAGAAAACTAATCCTATTCAGCACTAAATTGCTCCACCATTCTTAAGGACTTGTATACTTTTGATTTCAAATAAGCTCATTCCCCACCATTGTTTGAACATATATACTTACAACAACACTGTGATTTAGCATACCTTTCTCATTAACAAAAATGAGCAGGTTTTCTTTTTTCTTCATTCCCCATAAAAACATCAGTGTCTGTGTCAAAATATGAGAATTAATTTTTACTACATTTTAAAATTTAAAATAAATTTGTGACATAAAAATGATTGCTTCTTTATTTATTTATTTATTTGTTTGCTTGTTTGTTTGTTTAGAATATGGCATCCTTCCAAACTTTCTTTGTTGGATATAATATTTTCAAGGATTGGTTTGTTTCAGAAAGAAAGGCATAGCATTGATCTGAGAGCAGCACTTGAAAATTTAGTTCATTTACTGGGTTTTTTTCCCCATCATTAACTGAGTTTTAAAAGGTAAGAGTTACTTTTTAAAGGTATTTTGATATTTACATATGAATGTTAATATTATGAAAACAATTTTGATCATTAATGTAATAAACAAGTTATTATAATGATAATTTTAGTACTAAAGAGAAGTAAGCATGTGCATTCCAACCAAAATTTGTAACTTTTTTCAAGGTGTAGATAATTTTTCAAAACTTTCCATAATATTTGAGCTGAAAAAGTACTGCACATGACATCAAGGAGCCATCTTCTTTGGGAGTTATGATACTGAAGCTCAAACAGGGACACATGCAATATATATTACCTTTGTCTTTTAAGCAGAGGTATTACTTGTTACTTTGGATCTACATTGTGAGTAAAATCTGAGCAACCTCTGTGATTTCAAATCATTTAGATTATTTTTAGCTTAAGCATACTGATGTTAATGCATTATCAAGCAGCAATTATATTTAATTCACTTGAAGGCTGGAATTCAGTCATGTCTCTCTCTCTCCCTTTTAGGAAGAAAAAAATACTTATCAATGTCCTTTTACGTGAATCATATGTCATTTGGATATTCACCAAGACACATTCAGAACATGTAAGTTTATTTATTTTCTCATCTTCTAGAAATATATTTATTTTGGTAGCAATGGATAACTGTGTTTGCTTTAGTGTAATGTTAGGAATGCAACATTTTTCTTTTAAGCACAATAGGCACGTGATTGTATCTGATGTCCTTTTGTTGATTGGCTAGGGATATAGATTATAGATCTTAGCATATAGTTTCTGCCATTATAGAGAACTGATTGTGTAACTCTGATACATTATTTGAGTACAGAAAAACATACTGGTAGTCCTTTCCCCTTGAACTTGGAGGACACTGCTTTCTTGCTCTAAAATTTCAAATTTTGCCCTCCCACTATTCATGATGAGCATGAAAGTTAACACTATTTTTTTTTTTTTTTTTTTTTTGGCCAAGATTCATGTCTTCAGGTTTCCCAAACACTGTATGAATACCTAAGGATGGGGTCACCAGATGTCTCATGAGTAGTGAAACAATAGTGAAGCCCCAGAGGAAATATTCCTGTGGTGGGACTCTGAGAATTCTCTCTCTTCAGTAAAATTAGGACACAAATATCACATTTGTATACATAAACAGCATAATTAAATTTTCTATTAGCATAGTTATTTAATTTGTATGTATTTTTAAAGTACAACCATTCTAATACTTTATAATAATTTATATCACACAGGTTATCCGCATTGACCAAGCTATTTACTGACATCAATTGCAATAGCTGAAATAAATGTAGAGTTTTTGTGACCATCAGTTAATAAGAAATTTCTGTGTATTTTAATATCTTTCTCTTGGGATTGAAATCTCCTTGGTCTTTTTCTTCTTCCAGCCTTGTGAAATATTGTTACCAGTATCCCATTTTCCCCTTGTTTAGTGCCGCAGAGTGGTGATCTATGCATCCCTTTCCACTCAGTGCACAGAGCCTGTCTGACATAATGAAGTTGTTTCAGGGTAAATCTTTTTAACAGAGGCATCTGCACATCCAGCTATATTGACAAGGACTCTGAGAACCCTCATCCATTATTATGGGTGTGATGGAGAAGTGTCAAGTTTGAAGGAGCACTTTGACCAAGCAGCTTTTATTCTGAAGAGGGTTGTCAAAACAAGAAGTAGCTCTTCTGCCTATCTGCAGTGAAATTGTTTGAAGACTAAAAATCCCCCACAAGAGACAAAGAAAGGAAAAAGAGGTTCCCATCAGAATCTCAAAAAAAAAAAAAAAAAAAAAAAAAAAAAAAAAAAAAAAAAAAAAGAGAGAAGAGAGAGAGATTTAAGTAGCTATGCCAGTTTTTGACCTCCCTACTTCAGACTGTTGCTGTTCAACTCCTGATCTGGTTGTTCCTCCACTGTATGTATCATTCTCTTGTCAGTCTTCTAGCTGTCTTCCTGGCTGTGATCCAAAGCCTGCTTCTGATACAGCATCACTCCCTAATTTTTGTTCAGATTTTTAAGAAAATGTTTAAGTGATAAACTTTGTTTTAAATTTATATCGTATATAGATAAATTAGGACCATGCAAGATGAAGAAGTTGAGACTGCAATTAGAGTTAAAGCTTGCAACCAGAGTAGATAGGTATCAGCATAAGATTTTAAGAGGAAAAACATTAAAATGACAAGTTATACAAGCATAAGGAAAAGAAAAAGGCACTTGGAAGACAACAACTTTAAAATCATCCCACTATAGGAGAGAGCAAAGGACAAGGCATTCCCTTCTTATAGAAAACTAGCACACAACCACAACATTTTAGCAGGGTTTAAGTGGGGTTAGTGAGTCCCTTAATACTACCACCTAATATTTTTATTTCACATTAATTCTCAAACAGGATTTATGAAGAATACAGGGAACTATAGATGGGAAAGTTAAAACTTGTATCTGTATCAAATAAATATAAACAAATATAATAAAAATAAAAACAGTGAATCAATGGATACATGTTTTATAATGGGCAAGTTTCAGCCCATATCTTAAAATACAGAGACAACAACAAAGACAACAGTTCACTTGGATATCTAAGAGATATTCTGAAATCTTGTTCACCAGATGCTTTTTAAAAAAATAAAAGTGCTGTTAGATGAGAAGGAAGGTCCTCTTGTATATTGGTAACTCATTCAGAAAAGAAGTGTGGGAATAAATAAATAAGCTGTTTCCTCAGTGCAGGAAGGTCTCCCAGAGGAATCTGTGTTAGGCATTTTGTTATTTAACATTCTAACATAGGGGATTGAGTCTGCCATTATCTGTCATTTGCAGATGACACCAAGCTGGGTTGGAGTGTTGATCTGCTGGAGGGTGGAAAGGCTCTGCAGAAGTATCTGGATAGGCTGGATCGATGGACTGAGACACACGGCATGAGGTTCAAACAGGCCAAGTGCCAAGTCATGGACAAGAACCTCAGCAGTGCTACAGGCTGGGGACAGAGTGGCAGGAAAATGGCCAAGAGAAAAAGGATCTAGGGGTCCTGATTAACAGCAACTGAATATGAGCCAGAGTGTGCCCAGGTGATCACAGAATCACTAGGTGAGAAGAGACCTTCAAGATCAGCAAGTCCAACCCATGCCCTAACACCTCAACTAAACCATGGCACTGAGTGCCACATCCAATCTTTTTTTTTTTTAAACACATCCAGGGATGATGACTCCACCAGCTACCTGTGCAGACCTTTCCAGTATTTTATCACTCTTTCCATAAAAAACTTTTTCCTAATATCCAACTGTTGGGGGTTAAGTTTTCCTGTGGATTTTTTTCCCCCCATAAGTTGCTAGGAGATTAAATACTGACGCTTAAAGGGTGCTTGACTCGCACAAAAGAAGTGGATCACTTAGTTGGGGGCAGGGGGGCGGGGAGGGAAAGGCTCGGGGGCTCCGGGAGCTGAGGGCGGTTTTCTTCTGCTCTTGGTTTTGGGAGAGGATGGTTGGGCAACTACTGGCTGCGTGAGGAGTCCGCTGTTAACCGAGGGTTCGGTCCTGAGAATTCTATCATCTGCCAGAGCGCCCAGGAATTTGGAGCCTCTTGGCCTGCCCTGATGGATCTGGGTCAGCCCGGGTCCAGCCGCTGCAGCTTCTCAGCACTGCTCACTTTGCCTGCCGGGACACCCCCTGCCTGCCGGGACAACCCACCGTTTCCAGCCATCAGCCCCGAGTTTCCACCATTTCGGCTTGGTGCTCTTGGGATCCCAAGAGATCAGACAGCTGGGGACTTGTGAGACAAACTCCCTCAGGGTTCTTGGTTCTGTTTATTTTTATTATTATTATTATTATTATTATTATTATTATTATTATTATTATTGTTGTTGTTGTTGTTGTTGTTGTTGTTGTTGTTGTTTGTTTGTCCTGTTATATTTACTAGTAAAGGACAGTTATTCCTTTCCCCATAGCTCTGACTGAAAAGTGGGTTTTTTTAATCTTCCAAGTTATAATAACATGGAGGGAAGAGATTGGAATTCCCCATTCCTAGAGAGGCCCCGCCTCTCCCTAGCAGATACCTGTCTTTTCAAACCAAGACACCAACCTATATTTCCCTTGGCACAGCTTAAGACTATGTCCTCTCATTCTGTCAGTTGCTGCCTGAAGAAAGAGACCAACCCCCAGCTGACTACAGCCGCCCTTCAGGAAGTTGTAGAGAGTGATAAGGTCACCTCTGAGTCTCCTTTTCTCCAGGCTAAACAACCCCAGCTCCCTCAGTCGTTCCTCACAGGGTTTGTGTTCCAAGCCCCTCACCAGCCTCATTGCCTCCTCTGGATGCGCTCAAGCATCTCAACGTCCTTCCTAAACTGAGGGGCCCAGAACTGGACACAGCACTCAAGGTGTGGCCTCACCAGTGCAGAGTACAGGGGAGGAATGACTTCCCTGGTCCTGTTGGCCGCACTATTCCTGAGAAGACCAGTAGCATCCTGGCCTGTACCAGAAGAGTGTGATTGTCCCCCTGTAGTGGGCACTGGAGATGCCACACCTCAAGTGCTGTATTCTGTTCTGGGTTCCTCAGTTTGGGAAGGACATTGAGGGGCTGGAGAAAATCAAGAGAAGGGCGATGAAGCTGGTGAAGGGTCTGAAGCACAAGTCCTATGAGGGAGCTGGGGCTGTTTAGCCTGGAGTGAAGGAGGCTCAGGGGAGTCCTTACCACTTTCTACAACTGCCGGAAAGGAGCATGTAGCCACCTGAGGGTTGGGCTTTTCTTGAGGGCAACATGCAATAGAACAAGAGGACAGAGTCTCAAGTGCCAGGGAAGGTTTAGGTTGGATATTTGTAAAACTTTTTTCACAAAAAGGGTGATTAGACATTGGAATGTGGTTCCCAGGGAGGTTGGTAGAGTCATCATCCCTGGAGGTGCTAAAGAAAAGAGTGGATGTGGAACTCAGTGCCATCATCTCCTTGACATGGTGGTGTTCAGTAATAGGATGGGCTCAATGATCTCAGAGATCTTTTCAATTGATTCTGTGATTCTGTCACTCATAAATTATATTGAACAAGGGTTGAATATGCACCAGGTCAGAGGTAACATTACATAGCTTGTGACAGTAAACCCGTTATCAATATTTTCACACTACTTAACATTTTATGTATGCAATTGGTTATAAACTCACAAAGAACTCTATATTAATGACATGATTTAAAATCAGTCAGGATTTTTCACATAAATATGCTCTGAACAGTGAGCAACTGGCTCATGTGTTGGGTACAGCCATGGTTCCATTCCACACAGGTTTTAGGGAATGGGATGACATCAGACTGGTGACCTGTCAGTAGTGGGGTTTGTCCTAGGTTACAATGTAAGATGTGCCCAAAGTATGTATTCTATCACCATCTACATGAGATGTTGAAACTAAGTTGGGCAGTGTTTCCCTTGCCCCCTCCCTCCAGACTGTCTTCTGTTAATGGCCCATCAATGCCTTCCTGCATGACTCATAGATAACTCCCTCCAGGAGCTATCCCTGTTTAATGGGCAATCAAGGACCCATTACAAGACTGATAAAATGATATCAGCCCATTGTGAGATGCTCCGCCCAGGGGGAGGAGCCAAGCATTCCCACCTGGATATAATCAGGCATCTGGGACAGCACAGGCAGCCTTACCCACTGGATTCCCAGAGGACAAGAGCTACCAGACCTTTCTGCAGGAACACTGCTTCAACAAGACCACTTCATCTGGACTGCGACCACCATGGTGTCAGGTTGTATTCTGACTCTGTCAGTGATCTTTTGTACTATTGCATGTGTTTTATTTTATTTTACCATTTTTTTTTTCCCTCTCCTATTAAATTGTTTTTTTCTGACTTGGAGTCTCTCGCTGTGCTACCTCCGCTGAGGTGTAGCGACCTGGTTCAGGAACGACACGGCAGCCACACCCAGGCTGCTCGGTCCATCAGCTCACAGACACCAGTGTGGTGGACGGCTAATGGCGTTTATTAACTGGTTACATGGAGTTATAAAACCTCTGTTTGCTACATCACATCCGTCTGCTTACGTTACAAGTTAGGTATTGCTTATCTTATCAAGGACACTAACCAACTAAGAGTTGAGGGAGGGGTTCTGTCTGCCCGTACAGCGCGATATCTTCCGACCGCCTGTCCCTAATCTCCCACATTTCACCCCCTCCCATGACTAAATAAAAAAGTATAAAAGTATAAAAGTATAAAAATATAAAAGTTATAAAAGTATAAATGTCATAAAAATACAAAAGCTGTTAAAGTTAATATAATAGGATACAAAAATAATATAAAATGTTAGTAACAAACGCACTTCACGATAATTGCATGCGTTCGACAAATAGGATGTCGACTTTGTCTAAACGTCTTCTAACAAACGACACTAACTTGTTCAAAATGCAAGGCCCAAAAATCAATGTCAGGAGTATCATGGTGAGAGGGCCTATTAAGGTGGGGACAAGGGTGGCTAGCCATGGGGACTGATTGAACCATGACTCGAACCATCCTTGTTGGGCCTCTCTCTCTCTCTCTTTCTCTGGGCCAGTCTTCCTCTCAGTTCGGCCATGGAGTCTCGCACGACTCCGGTGTGGTCTGCATAAAAACAGCATTCTTCTCTCAAGGCAGCACACAGGCCTCCTTGCTGCATGAGCAAGAGGTCCAGTCCTCGCCTGTTCTGCAGGACAACTTCCGAAAGCGAGGAGATAGATCTTTCCAGAGAGGAGATGGATTTTTCAATTCTCAGTAAGTCTTCGTCAATTGTCATTTGCAGCTGAGAAAGTCTTTGATGTTGGGTCACGAGAGCTAAAACACCCGTGGCTGTGCCAGTGGCTCCTAGGCCAAGGAGCATTGCAATGGTTCTACCTGTCATTACTTCTCTTTTGCGGAGCAGGATGGTTTCTTCTAAAAAGCGATACATTTCTTCTTCTTGGTGATACAGGACTCTAGGAACAATCACTTGGACACAAAAGTCAGCAAGGTTATTGAATTTGCTAAGGTACACACAGGGAGTTATTCCGATTTGTTGACAGACCCACATTCCTGAAAGGAACGGAACTGCCCACTTATCAGTCTTTTGACTAGGTTGGATGAACTCAGTACAGATATTTCCCATCTGCTTTGCTACGGTTACACTGCCAAAGCATTTGCCTCGGCCTGTGACTTGACTCAGGGTAATTTCTCTCCGGGGTGTGTCCCACTTACAGTTGTGTGGATTGTTTGCTGCAGAGTATTCAAAAGGAGCATCAAGGGCGACACCCTCATAAAAAGGAGGTTCTGCATTATAACATAACCAGCATGATTTTGTAAAGTTCGGATTGGATTGGTTCAATGACAAAAAGGTAGCATTTAACACACTAAGAAACAGATTGTAAGGATCTGACTTAGGTTTTTGGTAGATAGCTAAAGGACGGGATGAGGAGGAGGTGCCAGATGTGGCGTCCCTCTTTTGTCTGCGTGCTGCGAGATTCTGATAGGGTTTGAATGACTGGGGCACTGAAGGTGGGAGTCTGATAATTTGCATGTTTGCCCAATTTAAATGCCTGGCTGCATTTAAAGCATGCCATTTTTATCTTCTTCCAGTCTGTGAGGGGAGTTTGTTCTGACTTCCCCTCAGCCCAAGTAGAAACATTGTTGTTACTGATTTTATATACTGTTACTTCTTCTTTGTCAGAGCCGGAGTCAGAGCCAGCAGCAGAGGACTGGCTGTCCCAGTCCCAGCTAGAGTCCGGTTCAGAGCCGGAAGTCGACTGACTGGCTGCTTCCGGGCTCTGGACCCTTTTGGTCGGGCTCCGACCCGGCCCCTTTCCCTCAGGGCTGGGCCGTCCTTTCCCTCTGGGCCCCCACCCCTTTCTCTCAGGGCTGAGCCACTCCTTCCCCCTGGGCCTCCTGCACCTTTCCCTCAGGGCTGGGCCGCCCCTTCCCTCTTGGCCCCCGCCCCTTTCTCTCGGGGCTGAGCCGCCCCCTGCACCTGTGCTCCCCCCACCTCCTACTGTGGGAGCTGAGCTTCTTGCCTTAGAAAAACGTACTTTTTGGCAAAGATTAGCTTCAGCTCTATCTTTGCGCTCTCCTCCCTTTTTCTGCTCGTGCGCCCCCGCATTAGCAAACGAGCTCTCTTTGTTTTTGTTGGCAACGAGCCCACTATTTAAACGAATTTCTTTGTTTTCTGCAGTAGAGTTGCTGCTTTCCCTCTCGGATTCAGCGCTATCTTGAGGCGCATAAGGTGGGGGTCCCTCCCCCGCTTTTTCAGCATTCCTAGCTTCTTCAGCTAGACCGTTGTAAAATGACTGCATCTGTTTTATCTCTTCAGTGAGCGACCTTGAGCCCGGAGGCCTCAAAGCAAGCTCTTGACCTTCTGATCCCGAGCCCATACATTCAGCCAAACCGACTTCATCAACACTCTGAGCATTATTACTAACATTCAGAGTACATTCTTTTACAGTCTGAAAATTCTCAACAACAGTTCCCTCTGAGAAAGTTTGCGTTGCTGCTGCGATACCTAATTGGGGGGAAACCTTTAAACAATTTCGCGCAGCTCTCCAGGTGTCCTGTTCCTGCAAAGCCTTCTGTAAAGATTTTACGACCCTTCCCCATGCTTTAAGATTTTTCCCTGAGCTGGAAGACATTGTGTCTTCGGCAAGAGCTTTAGTACATTGATCCCAAACATCTGGGTGGAGGATATCCACCGGTCTATCAATAATACTAAGTTGCAAAAGCCTCGTCACTGCGAGGGTAAAATCTTTTGCTTTACAATCAATTCCCCACTGCTTATGAATCTGAGAAACGACCTTCACGAGAGCTTCCATCCTCTGCGTGGGTCCGGAGGCGTCCCTCCCGCCGAGCTGGACCAGCCGCTCGGCCGTTGTTCACCCGTCCAGGCGACTCCCGTTCTCCCGGGCGACTCCCAGGTTTCGGCACCACTTGCTACCTCCGCTGAGGTGTAGCGACCTGGTTCAGGAACGACACGGCAGCCACACCCAGGCTGCTCGGTCCATCAGCTCACAGACACCAGTGTGGTGGACGGCTAATGGCGTTTATTAACTGGTTACATGGAGTTATAAAACCTCTGTTTGCTACATCACATCCGTCTGCTTACGTTACAAGTTAGGTATTGCTTATCTTATCAAGGACACTAACCAACTAAGAGTTGAGGGAGGGGTTCTGTCTGCCCGTACAGCGCGATATCTTCCGACCGCCTGTCCCTAATCTCCCACATCGCTGGTTTTACCTTCAAGCCAGCACATATATTTTGGTGCCTAACATGGGGCAGGAGGTATTAAGAAAAGTCAGAATCACAATTTTGTAGTGAGAAAAAAACCAGCTGTCTGCTATGATGCTCAACATGCTTTCATATATCTTATACCTAGCTCTCTACATTTTCCCACACATGGGGCAGTATTTGCCGGTCTTAATGCTCATGTGTAGACCAGGGTATGGTACCAAAATTGCTTTATTGGTCTATTATGTTTATTGTATGATAACCTCTGAGGCAATGAGCATCATTCAGAATATATAATCTATTTTGTTTGCTTGTCCTGGTCCAGAATGCTACATCTGGGCTCTCAACAGTCGCACCCAGCCCCTGTGGGGAGGGGTAAAGAATGATCTTTTCCAGTGTTTTAGGTCTGGCACCGCAGTTTTCGAAAGTGTTGAGTTCTCTCTAGGTGCCAAGGACAACATAATATTGTTGTTAGTTCTGCTTTGTCTTCTATGCACGGCCTGCACCATGCTTAGAAATCAAACACTACATGGGGTGGTGCAGAGTCTCCTTGAGGAAGAGGGGAAAAGAAACAAATGCAAAACAACGGCATCCGTGTCTACACAAACTGTCATAGAGGAAATAGGAACCGCATCTACGCAGACCGTCACAGAGGAGAAAGGAACCAAAAACAAAGCAACAGTTTCTGCATCTACTCAGACCATCACAGAGGAGAAAGGAACCAAAAACAAAGCAACAGCATCAGTGTCTACACAAGTTGTCACAGAGGAGAAAGAAACCAAAGGAGCCATCCACTTCTCCACACAAACTGTCACTGAAGCAGAACAACCTAAACCAGTGGCAGTTGCCCCTGTTCAGAAGAAGAAATCAAAGAGCAAATCAGTCCGCATAGTGACTGATGAGGATGTGGCAGGACCTTCACACCCAGCAGAAGAGACAGAGCCAGAGATCATCACCCACTCTCTATCCTTGGGTGAACTGCGTGACCTGCGAAGAGAATTCACCCGCCAGACAAACTAGTGCATCCTGACCTGGCTGCTCTGCATCTGGGATGCTGCAGCCAATGACACCATTCTGGATGGAAGTGAGGCCAGGCAACTGGGATCACTGTCCCGGGATGTGGTCATTGACCAGGGGATCGGGAGAACCCAACAAACTCTCAGCCTCTGGCGGCGACTGCTAACAAGTCGCCGGGACAGATACCTTTGTAAAGAAGACCTCCAGGTGCACCAAGGAAAATGGAGCACAATGGAACAAGGTATCCAATGCCTGAGAGAATTGGCTGTGCTGGAGATCATTTTCTCAGAACACGAGAGATTTCCTAAAAGCCCAGATGATGTCCAGTGCACATCGCAGATGTGGTTAAGATTCGCACGGCTTGGACCAGAGATGTACTCCCGTTACCTGGCAACGCTGCAATGGAGGAAAGGCGAGGACAAGGTGGGCGTCTTGGTCAATAAACTAAGAATTTACGAGGATACTGTCACTACCCGATTTCGTACCCATGTCTCATCCGTGGAAACAAAGCTGGCTGAGCAAGTCCGGAGTTTGATTGAAGAGGGCCATCAGAAACTGAAAAAGGAACTTAAGGAAGAAATTTACTACATCTCGCCAGAACCAACAAGAGTCTCTGCCATTAGGAGCAGGTATCCACCAGCCAGGGAGAGAGGATACACTCCACGGGGTAACCTCTGATCTTTTGCTCGGGAGCATGGAGAAGACATGAGAAAGTGGGATGGAAAACCCACCTCCTCCTTAGCAGCCCGGGTACGTGAACTGAAGAGAGAGACACCTACCACAAAGAGCTCATCTAGAGCCAACACTGCTCCAGTCTCAAAGGCACAGAACTCCAGACAGAATAAGAAGAATGATATGACTGATCCTCTTGAAGGGACCTCAGGAACATATCTAGAGGAAGAGAGCAATGTGTACCATGACCAGGAATAGGGGGGCCCTGCCTCTAGCCAGGTAGAGGAAAGGGACAATCGGATCTATTGGACTGTGTGGATCCGATGGCCTGGCACATCTGACCCACAAAAATATACGGCTTTGGTTGACACTGGTGCCCAATGTACCCTGATGCCATCAAGGTATGTAGGAACAGAATCCATTTCTATTTCTGGAGTGACAGGAGGGTCTCAGCAGCTGACTGTATTGGAGGCCGAAGTGAGTTTAACCGGAAATGGGTGGCAAAAACACCCCATCGTGACTGGCCCAGAGGCCTCATGCATCCTCGGCATAGACTATCTCAGAAATGGATACTTCAATGACCCAAAAGGATATTGCTGGGCTTTTGGGATAGCTGCTGTAGAGACAGAAGACATCAGACAACTGAATACCTTGCCTGGTCTCTCAGATGACTCCTCTGCTGTGGGACTACTGAGAGTTGAAGAACAACAGGTACCAATCGCCACAACAACAGTACACCGACGGCAATACCGCACCGACAGAGACTCTGTGATTCCTACCCATGAGATGATTCGTAAACTGGAGAGCCAAGGGGTGGTCAGCAAGGCTCGTTCACCTTTCAACAGCCCTATATGGCCAGTGCGTAAGTCCAGTGGAGAATGGAGACTGACTGTGGATTACCGTGCTCTGAATGAAGTCACCCCACCACTAAGTGCTGCTGTGCCAGACATGTTGGAGCTTCAGTACGAGCTAGAGTCCAAGGCAGTAAAGTGGTATGCGACCATTGATATTGCCAATGCCTTCTCCATTCCTTTGGCGGCAGAGTGCAGGGCCCAGTTTGCCTTCGCCTGGAATGGTGTGCAGTACACCTGGAACCGACTGCCCCAGGGGTGGAAACACAGCCCCACCATCTGCCATGGACTGATCCAGACTGCACTGGAAAAGGGTGAGGCTCCTGAACATCTACAGTACATTGATGACATCATTGTATGGGGGAACACAGCAGGGGAAGTCTGAGAAAGGAGAGAAGATCATCCAGATTCTGCTGAAAGCTGGTTTTGCCATTAAGCAAAGTAAAGGTAAGGGACCGGCTCAAGAAATCCAGTTTCTGGGAGTCAAGTGGCAAGATGGACATCGCCAGATCCCCACAGAAGTAATCAACAAGACCACCGCAATGACTCCACATACCAACAAGAAGGAGACAAAAGCTTTCCTAGGTGCTGTAGGTTTCTGGAGGATGCACATTCCTGAGTACAGCCAGATTGTGAGCCCTCTCTATCTGGACACCCACAAGAAGAATGATTTCCACTGGGGCCCTGAACAGCAACAAGCCTTTGCCCAGATCAAGCAGGAGATCGCTCATGCAGTAGCCCTTGGGCCAGTCAGGACAGGACCAGATGTGAAGAACGTGTTCTACTCAGCAGCCGGGAACAATGGCCTGTCCTGGAGTCTTTGGCAGAAGGTGCCTGGGGAGACTCGGGGCCGACCACTGGGATTCTGGAGCCGAAGCTACAGAGGATCTGAAGCCAACTAAACTCCCACAGAGAAAGAAATCTTAGCTGCCTATGAAGGACTTCAGGCTGCCTCAGAAGTAATTGGCACTGAAATGCAGCTGCTTTTGGCACCCCGACTACCAGTGCTGGGGTGGATGTTCAAGGGAAAGGTTCCTTCCACGCATCATGCCACTGACACCACATGGAGCAAATGGATTGCCCTCATCACACAGAGCGCCTGTATTGGAAACCCAAATCGCCCTGGGATTCTGGAAATTAGAACTAACTGGCCTGAAGGTGAGACTTCTGGATTATTTTCTGAAGAGGAAGAACAAGTGACACGTGCTGAGGAAACCCCACCATATAACAAGCTACCGGAGACTGAAAGACAATATGCCCTTTTCACTGATGGTTCCTGCCGAATTGTAGGCACTAACTGGAAATGGAAAGCTGCAGTATGGAGCCCCACACGACGAGTTGCACAAGCTACCGAGGGACAAGGTGGATCAAGTCAGGTTGCAGAACTTAAAGCCATCCAGCTGGCTTTGGATATTGCCAAACGAAAGAAGTTGCCAAGACTCTATCTCTACACCGACTCGTGGGTGGTAGCTAATGCTCTGTGGGGATGGCTGAATCGCTGGAAAAAGGCCAACTGGCAGCACAGAGGGAAACCCATCTGGGCTGCTGAGATTTGGCAGGACATCGCCACCCGGGTAGAGAAGCTGACCGTGAAGGTTCAACACGTGGACGCACGTGTGTCCAAGAGTCGGGCTAATGAAGAGCATCACAACAACGAGCAGGTGGATGAAGCTGCCAAAGTGAAAGTATCACAGGTGGATCTAGACTGGCAGCACAAGGGAGAAGTATTCCTAGCCCGTTGGGCCCATGATGCATCTGGTCATCAGGGGAGAGATGCAACATACCGATGGGCCCGTGACCGAGGGGTGGACCTTACTATGGACAACATCTCACAGGTCATCCACAACTGTGAGACCTGCGCTGCAATCAAACAGGCCAAGCGAGTAAAGCCCCTGTGGTATGGTGGACGATGGTTGAAGTACAGGTATGGGGAAGCCTGGCAGATTGACTACATCACCCTTCCCCAAACCCGCCAAGGCAAGCACTATGTGCTGACTATGGTGAAAGCCACCACTGGATGGTTGGAGACCTACCCTGTGCCTCATGCTACTGCTCAGAATACTATCTTAGGCCTTGAAGAGCAAATCCTGTGGAGACATGACACCCCTGAGAGAATGAAGTCAGACAATGGGACCCATTTCAAGAACGGCCATATAAACACCTGGGCTAGAGAACATGGCATTAAATGGATATATCACATCCCTTATCATGCACCAGCTGCCAGGAAAGTTGAACGGTGCAATGGGTTACTTAAAACTACCCTGAAGGCGCTTGGTGGGGGGACTTTCAAAAATTGGGAGGTGAACTTAGCAGAGGCAACCTGGATGGTCAACACTCGAGGGTCAATCAATCGAGCTGGTCCTGCCCAGTCTGAACCCTTGCACACAGTGGATGGAGATAAAGTCCCTGTGGTACACATGAAAGGCATTTTAGGAAAAACTGTTTGGATTAATCCCACCTCAGGCAAAGGCAGACCCATCCGTGGGATTGTTTTTGCTCAAGGACCTGGTTCCACTTGGTGGGTAATGCAGGAAGATGGGGAAACCCGTTGTGTACCACAGGGAGACCTAATTTTAAGTGAGAACTGGGTGTAAGGTTTCATTCTGTATATGTGTATGTGTATATTTATCTATCTAGCTGTAAGAATGTATTAATTTGGGTATGAGTAGATGGTCATAGAATAAGGGGTGGATTATGTCCTAGGTTACAATGTAAAATGTGCCCAAAGTATGTATTCTATCACCATCCATATGAGATGTTGAAACTAAGTTGGGCAGTGTTTCCCTTGCCCCCTCCCTCCAGACTGTCTTCTGTTAATGGCCCATCAATGCCTTCCTGCATGACTCATAGATAACTCCCTCCAGGAGCTATCTCTATTTAATGGGCAATCAAGGACCCATTACAAGACTGATAAAATGATATCAGCCCATTGTGAGATGCTCCACCCAGGGGGAGGAGCCAAGCATTCCCACCTGGATATAATCTGGCATCTGGGACAGCACAGGTAGCCTTACCCACTGGATTCCCAGAGGACAAGAGCTACCAGACCTTTCTGCAGGAACACTGCTTCAACAAGACCACTTCATTTGGACTGCGACCACCATGGTGTCAGGTTGTATTCTGACTCTGTCAGTGATCTTTTGTACTATTGCATGTGTTTTATTTTATTTTACCTTTTTTTTTTTTTTTTCTCCCCTATTAAATTGGTTTTTTCTCTCCCTGGTTTTGCCTTCAAGCCAGCACAGGGTTCTCCATCCTCAGCCCTGTGCTCTTCAACATCTTCGTAAATTACTTGGATGAAGGACTGGAAGGGATACTGAGCAAGTTCACAGATGATACAAAACTGGGAGGAGCTGTTGACTCCCTTGAAGGCAGGGGGTCTGTGCGGAGAGACCTTGACAAATTAAGGGGCTGGGCAATCACCAACCTCAAGAAGTCCAACAAGGGAAAATGCTAGATTCCGCACCTGGAATGGGGCAACTCTGAGTGTATGGACAGACTGGGGAACAAGAGGCTGGAAAGCAGCAACATGGAAAAAGACTGGGGGTCCTGGCTGATGACAAGTTGAACATGAGCCAGCATGAGCCCTGGCAGCCAGGAGGGCCAACACTGTCCTGGGAACATCAGGCACAGCATGGCCAGCAGAGCAAGGGAGCGGATTGTCCTGCTCTGCTCTGCACTGGGGCAACCTCACCTCAAGTGCTGGGGGCAGATTTGGGTGCCACAATAGGAAAAACATTAAATTATTACAGAGTCCAAAGAACGGCAACAAAAATGTTCAAGGGTCTTGAGGGGAAGCTGTGGGGAAAGTACTGAGGTCACTTGTTCTGTTCAGCCTGGAGGAGTCTGAGGTGAGACCTCACTGCAGTTACAACTTCCTTGTGAGGCAAAGAAAAGGGACAGACCCTAATCTTTGTGGTGACCAGGGACAGGATCTGAGGGAATGGCCTGAAGTTATGCCGGGGCAGGTTTAGGCTGCATATTAGAAAAAGGTTCTTCACCCCTTCAGAGGGTGATTGGGCACTGGAACAGGCTCCCCATAGAAGCAATCACAGCACCAAGCCTGAGAGAACTCAAGAATTGTTTGGACAACATTCTCACGCATTTGGTGAAATTACTGGGGATAGAGCTGTGCAAGACCAGGAACTGGGCTCAGTGAACCTTGTGGGTCCCTTCCAACTCATTTTATTCTGTAACTCTTTGATTTTGTGATTTGGTTTTATTTCTAAAAAATGAAACCCTTACCTTTTAAGTAATTATTTCTCAAGTACTGTTCTGAAATTTTCGTAATATGCTTACAAATGACGTTGACTTTGGAAAGGTATCTGTTCTTGGAACTACTTGGAAAATATTTGCAGTTGGAGTTAGTTCTACAATTTGAATGATTTTAAAATTTATTTGGAAGTATTTTTCACTTAGTTTCATTTACTAAGTTCTCATTGATTTTCTAAAGAATTTTTTTATAAAATTTAATCCTAATTTTTGCTTTAATTTTGTTTTATTTTAAATTTTAATTCTAAATTAAATTTTAATTCTGATTTCTTATATTAACTTTTTTTCCCTTTTAAAATAACTATATTAATTTCATCAAAGTTTTCCTTAGATAGTTTCTGGCCAACATAAATGAAGTCAAGAATTTTTACCCATCTGAAGATGAGTTTATGTGTATTCCTACTTGTATCACTAAACACAACTTCAGCTCTTCACTGAGGTGAGATATTGAGAGTTTCACAAATATCTCTAAGTAGAGAAAAGTTTTTGACCTTGGGTTTCCAGTATCTCATGTCCTAGCAATGTCACTATTAGCTATCCTGTCAAAGCTTATTTTTTTAACTAAATGGAACATCTGCTGCAATGCCAAATGAAATTTGGCCTGTTTATTTATTTAGTCAGATGTAGCATTTCATTAGTTTTAATGTATTTGCAAGTAATCTACAGAAGACATGATGAACATTTTTGTGAAAAATAACAAATAGAAAGCAAAGATTATATTGCGATTTAAGTTTCAGTTTAGAGAAAAGATCACTATTAGTTCAAAACTTGTATTTGTGTGAAGCTTTATAAATACTAATCAGAAAGTCTAATGTGAGAGACAGTATGACAGTCTTTGATTTAGATTTTCATTTTACAAAATTAAAATAATACATGCAGAATAAAATGAATGGCTCTAGTTTGCTCCTTTTGGATGAGTTGTAACTTCTCCTTTATTCCGTGATGTAATATCAAGTTCTGAGTTGGCTTTGAGTTTGAGAATTTTATTAACGGCAGAGCTTCTGGGGGAGAGGTGTGGGGAGTGGTTTGCCCACAGAGATAATTTCAATTCTCTGAAAATATATGTAATGTATCCTCCAAAAATATTTATGTTTATCTTCCCTTTCTCTTATGAGTGAATGTTTTAATGGTCTTACCTTGAACATCTAAACTCAAAAATGGCAACATGGAGTGCCATCAAAGATCAGCAATGGCACAAGACTTATGAATCTGTGAAATTGAGGCAAAACTTTGATTTCAGTGCAAGGTTTGTTAAACAATGATTGATGTAATTTATTTGATGTTTCAATAACAAAATGGTGATCATAGCATTGCAGTGTACTTATATAATTGCCTGATTCATGTTTGCCTGACACACATCACAAAAACTTATCATAAGGTAAATCATTTCATAAGCTTCAAATAATGTTTTAATTTTTCAGATTTTATCTTCAAGAGGAATGCAAGGAACTCTATTAAAACAAATTAATTCTGAACAAAGGTACTACAGCCATACATCCCATTTTTTTCTTAACATTGAAATCATCACCAGCCTTGACTTGAGGGCATTTCACTTGATTGGTACTCAGAAAATCTAATTTGCATGTTTGACAAATGTGATAACTTGGGAGTTCTGAGCTCTAGTCCTCATTTTCATATACTGTCTTTGGACACTTGCCCATTTAAGTGACTTTCATTTTCTGTATGAACTGACTGGTTCATTTTCTGTATGATTGTAAATTTATGTATATCATAGATTTGAGTAATGTTGGCAAAGCACCTTGTAGATAAAGTAAATTATTTAAGTAATTTTAATGTAATCAAATTAAATTTTAGGTGGAGTAACTTGTTCTCCAATATGGGCTTTTTACTGAATAAATCATTATATTTGGTGACTGATTCTTGTTAATGCATCAGTGGGCCATCTATTTCCCATTTTAACATTTTAAGAGTATTCTTTCAGGTAGGAAATTTGATAGAGGGCTTTCATTAGCATAAATATAAAATTTGTTATTACAAGCAGGCTTTAAATCTAAAAATTCACGTATTGTGGATTTGCAGTATAATGTGTTACAGTGAGTCATTTAACACTTGCTTAATCATTTTAGTCTGAACTTGTAAACAACACAGGGCAAAAACGGTGAAGGGAAAAATGAGAAATAAAAGAAAAAAAGCAGTTGGATCATTAACTCAGCCAAAGTTGAAAGATGAAATTTGAGCTCCAGTTGATGTAAATAGGATGTTCTTTTTATTTTTTGCAATTACATTTATGAGCAACAAAAATATCAGAAAGATATGTGCTTATTATTTTGGCTGTATTTTGCTTAGGTTTGGCAGGGTGGAAGACAGATGGGACTAGGGACCACAGGGACTTCCCAAGGCATCAGGACAGGCCCTTACAGAGCACGTTTCACCACCCCAGCAGGGCTTAGGAAGAATTATCCCTGCCCTGCACCTGTTGGATACACTCCTACTGAGGGTTTATTAGACTGCCTTTACTAGCAGGGTGACTGTCTCATGTTCAATCTGTAGCATGTTAGAACCTCCAGGTCCTGTTCTGCAGAGCTGTTTTCTGTCCAGCTGACCCCCAAACTTCATGTGGATTTATTCCATCCCAGCTTCAGGACTTTCCATTTGCATTTACTGAACTCTATTAAGCTCCTGTCAGCCCATTTCCACAATTTGTCGAGATACTGAAGCTCTGCTTTCCAGAATAGCCTCTTTCAACAAACTAGTGTCATCTTCACAGTGTTTTTCATCATCCATAAACCTTCTTGGTTCCAGTCTCAGCTCCTGAGGAACAACACTAGTGAGCAACTAAAACCTACCAGTTAGACTTCTGTCCTCGGGTGACTTTTTCAGTACTGATGACGCCACATCTGGACTGCTGGATCCAGTTCTGATATTCCCAGTCTAATACAGGGAGCAAGTCCAGGGAAGGGGCTGCAAGAAATGATTATGGGACTGAAGCACTTAGGTTAGAACACTGAGAAAGCTTAATCGTATTCAAAATGACATTCAGAGTAACATTAAGAACCCCCTCAAACGTGTCATGAAGCCATAAAGGCAGGACAAGTACATGTTGTGTGTTATTAATAGGGTTCTTCTCCAGGTTAAACTAATCATATTCATGTACTGTATTACACAATCCAAAGTTCTCAAATTACCTACAAGTAATTTAATATACTTGAATCATATGTCTACAAACACTGGCACAATCCATTTGTATTCTTTTCATTGAATAGGAGGTTATGGAGGGCAATATGATAGAAATAGACTTTAAAATAAAATCTTCCTTTGGAATGTCAAGTGGATATATACCATAGACAACATATAGTCTCTGTGTTTTAAAACATGGATTCAAGAATATGATCCTGCAGTAAGGCAAAAGTACTTAGATCATTGATGAAATACTTCATGTCAAAAGCCTCGTACAAACCTTATGGACACTGACCCACAGTGACAGCAGTTATCATCGGCTTTTGCTGTATCTTGCAGGATGTAACAGAAGAGACTCTTCCTCTAAGAACAACTTTCTCACCACTTTACAGCATATCAAGGGAATATATTAGTCATTGTCAGCACTCAGGCATTGAGACTGCATGTTTGGCAGTGTTTCATTAAGTACCAGACATCTAATGAGGGAAAAATGTTCATGTTAAAAATTTCCATTAGATGAAAAATATTTGAATAACTATACATTTTTGTATATATACATATATTCTAAAGCTTTGCTGCCACTAGACCTACCAAGAAAAAAATGAAGGAAACAGAATATAGAAACTGAGAATTTTTCAGGTGGGAAAGGACCATTTGGGATCATCTGACTCAGTCCCACAGGTCGAGGCATATATTATTGTGACAACCACAGCAATCTTCTCATCTTTCTCCTTGGTTCTGCACAAATACAATTCCCTGACACAAATGTCTTCAATTTTTTACTGTCTGTCTAGTCCACCAGTATTATCAGCTCATAATCCCCATGATTCTGTCTCAGGACATGATATTTAATCCTCTGTTTTAACCATGCATTTTCATTAAAGGAAAATTTTGTCCGCCATACATTAATGAAAAGGTCTTATACAAGGGACATAGAAGAACAGTAATATTTTTTATTATCTGCAGTGCAGCTTCTCTTGAAGTGGGACTCATGCTAGGGGAAAATGCATAAAATCAGGTGACTTTGAGTGGAATTCTAATAACAAAATCTAAATGTCTACATTTTAGAGAGCCATCCAAGGTCTCAATTATTTTAACATATGTCAACACTTCCCTGATCAGAAACCACACAGCAATAGTTATGAATTCTTCCCACTAAGTATTTTGGACATGTCAATGCTTGGTATGATGAAAAAAGCATGTTTAGGCATATAAACATGAGCAGAGCTGTGTCAGACACAGAGACAAGCACAAATTCTCACTCTGTTTTTTTGCTGGTGCACATATCTCATTTAAAATTGTTCATGTAGTGCCTGTAATATAGACATACAACAACTTCAGGGAAGACTTTCCTTGGCTTTCTTGTTCGTTAAGTACATAAGTAATTGCTATTTTTATGTTTCTGATGATAAGAACAAAAAAGATCTGAAAGCAGATATGTTTGTAAGTATTAAGGAAAAGGCGACAGCTCTTGTCTTTATTAGAAACAGTTTATACTGTATCAGCTCTCAAGTAATTTTCACAACATGAGAAAAAGCCCAAGGGACTCAAATGCACTTTCTAGATATTCACAAAGGAGTGAATATATATACAATTTGCATAATATTTAACAAACCTAGAGTAACAAGCCTATGAGTTTTAAATTTGCTAAACTGGGTGAA